>NC_092875.1:41196861-41796861 GCF_028372415.1 Notamacropus eugenii
AGCTATTATTATTATTACTATGTACAGCTATCCAAAGATTTGTGATTTCTTCAGGGTGGAAAGTTTCCTGTTCCAAATGGAGATTACAGCCTTAGTGGATTATCACTTAGGCAGAAGTGGAAGAGACTTTATTTAATCCAACTTCTTATTTTGTAGATGAGGAAACTAGGACATAGGGAGGATAACTGATGTAGCCAACATCACTGTGGTACTAAGCACCAGACCATTGGTTCCATTAGAAGTGACTGGTCAAAGATCACACAGCTATTAAGACTTCCTGCCTCCAAACCAAGTATTCTTGGTACTATGTGTTGTCTTCTGTATATCCATCGAGGATCTCTTGTTTCCTTAATGTCCACAGACATAGACTGGGACCCATCCATGCCTGAGTAGACTATGCTTCATGAATTGTTGGGGATGGAAAATTGCATCACTTCATTTTCAACCTTGTGATAACTTTGAATAATGATAATAATGACAATAATTATGGCCAGTACTTTTAGTGCTTGAAGGTTAGCAAAGAACTTCATAAATGCTATCTCATTTAATCTTCATAATAACCATGGGAGGTGGGTGCTATTTTTATCCCCATTTTACAGATGGGAAGAGACTAAGTCAGGCATTGGTTAAATGACTTACTTGGGGTCAAACAGCTAATAAGTATCTGAGGCTAGATTTGAACTCAGGTCCTCCTGATTCCTGAGCTCTATCCTCTGTGCTAGATAATAAAAATAATAATTATATTAATAATAACCATAACTAGCACTTGTATAGAGCTTTAAAGTTAACATGGAGTTTTATAAATATCTCCTTTGATCTTCACAATAACCCTAGCAGGTGGGTGCTATTATGATCCCAATTTTACAGATAAGCAAACTGAGGCAAATGGAGATTGAATGACTTGCTCACAGTCACAGAGCCAGAGAGTGTATCAGAAGTAGGATTTGAACTTGGGTATTCCTGAATCTATAGTTGGCTCTTTGTTGCTCCCATGGAGATCACAGGAAGACCTGAGTTCAAATCTAGCCTCAGACACTTACGAACGGTGTGACCTTGGGCAAGTCACTTCACCCTTTTGCCTCAGTTTCCTTCTCTGTAAAATAAGCTGGAGAAGGAAATGGCAAACTACTCTACTATCTTTGCTAAGAAAATTCCAAATAGGGTCACAAAGAGTTCAGGTATATCTGAAATAACTGAGCAACATAATGGTGTAGTGGATAAAGCACTGGACATAGTGTAAGGAAGACCTGGTTCAAATTTTCCCATTAAATATTTATCAGCTGTGTGACCCAGGAATTCCTTATCCTTTCTCTGCTTCAGTTTCTTAATCTTTAAAATGAAAGGTACTTCCAACTCTAAAATCTTTGATTTTATCTTCTGTTTTGTCTGTCTATCTATCTTTCCATCCATCATCTATCTATCTATCTATCTTTCTATCTATCTATCTATCTATCTATCTATCTATCTATCTATCTATCTATCTATCTATCTATCTGTCTGTCTGTCTGTCTGTCTATCTATCTAACTGTTTGTCTGTCTGCCTGTCTGTCTGTCTGTCTATCTATCTATCATAGTGACTGGACCTAAGATTTTATTGGCATAAGGAACTCTTGTATGAAGAACCTCCTTCTTCCAATGTAGGTGAACATATTCTCTGCAATGTATATCCTTGGAGAATTGTCTATAGCATGGAGAGGGGAAGCAGTTGGTACAAGATCACATGTCTAGTATGTTTCAGTGGTAACACTCAAACCCAAGTCTTCTAGGCTTCTGAGACAAGTTCTGTATCTGCTATGCCTTGTTGCCTGTATCTCTCTCTGTTTCTGTCTCTAAATATCTCCCCTGTCCCTCTTTGCATTGTCTGTCTGTCTCTGTTTCTGTCTCTGCTTTCTCCCTCTCCCTCTCCCTTTCTCCTCCTCCTTTCCTTCTTTTTCTCCCCTTTCTTCCTGTCTCTCTCTTCTCTTTCTGTATCTCTTTCTCTTTCTCACTATCTGTCTGTCTCTGTCTTCATTTCTCTCTCCCACCTCTCTCCCTCTCTCCTTTCTCTCTCTTGCCTTCTCTCTTCCACTTCCTCTTCCTTCTCTCCCCTCCTCCCTCCCCACTATACATACATAGACATAAATGCACATGAGTGCATACCTTTACGTATTATAAATCAGTGGGAGGGAAACATGAGTTTTCATTTTGAACATTTACAGAGACCTTCATGTAACCTATGGAGATAATTGGAGACAACTTGGGATTAAAAAACTGAGCTGGGAGTAACTAAAACATGACTTGGCATTATTCCATAAGAGTTTCTCTGTTGCTTTGATGACTGAGGAAGAAATGCAGACCCTGTTTTTTTGGGAAATCAGCTATATGCTGATAGGAGCCAATTTGTGGATTTTGGAATTTTTGGGGGGTGGGGGCTGGGTAAAGGAGAGAGGAGCTTTTGAGGCAAAAGCTGCATGCTGGGTGAAGATGTTTAAAATGAAACCTAATTAGAAAACAGCCAGTCTGACACATTAGGGGAGCCCTTTTAGCAGCCTGAAACACCCCAAGTGCCTGATTGTGAAGGGATGACAGCTTACACCAAACACTTAAATTGCTTATCCAGTGTTTAAATGTCTTCAGAGACAAGGCAGGAAATGTTCCATGGTCTGGAGAGCAGGACGCTGTCGCACCTCCGATTCTAGATTTGTAGCAGGACCAGTTCTTTGCAGCCCTGGCGCCGACCTCATCCCAGCTTCCACCTCTCTCTGTCAGTAATACAGAACCTAGATGACGGTTGGCTGGCAGAACAAACTTTACCTTAGTCAAACTGTCTTCCAGGTCCCAGTAGGGTTTGAGATTTCTGCTGTAAAATTAGATATTTCATTGCTCATCTTTCCTAGCCTTCTCTTTCCTTAGTGAGGATTCTTCTTGCATCTTCTTATTTCTTCTCCAGATTTATTAATTAATACTATTGCTTCTGGCAATGACATGTTGACCGACTGCCCTGTATATCAACTTGTCATCCCTGTGACTGCCCAGACCAAAACTCCCTTCCCTGGCCTCCACTCCCCTGTAGAGTATCTGCAGTATCCTCTGATTGCAAAGTGAACTCCAGAATGGCAGGGGCTATCTCTCTTTTTGTATTCCTGCTTAGCATATTGCCTAGTACAAAGATAAGGACTTAATACAATTTTTTTTCATTCATTCATCTCTTAGAGGTAGGACTCAACCTGGGGTTCATGAACTTGTTTTCTAAATATTTTGATAGCCTTGTTGTTCCCTCTCATAATCGTATGTATTGTATTTAATGCATTTAAAAGCATGATTCTGAGAAGGAATACATACATTTCATTATACTGTTAGAAGACTCCCTGGCATAAAAAATGCTAAGACCCCCTGCCTTAGATTATGTCACTGTAATAAGTTGCTCTATCATTAGCAGCAAAAATAATAAATAATAATAACCTCGATCCATAAAAGTTAAGAACAATATTTTAATTGGCTGACATTCTGAATATTTATAATCACAAAGTTGGGTGAAATAAAAAGATTTCAAAATAGAGAGACCTAGCATAAGAATGGAGACAGAATGAGGTATGTATCATCCACATCCTCTTGTCTGCTATGGAAGTCATTCCAAAAATGCTTACTGAAGATGATCTCATCCTGATACTTTCATTTAACTATAAAAAGTAGTTATTCTACCCACTCTGCAGTGTTCCAAAGAACATTAAATATATATGTACATGTATATATACATACATATATTTTAACATTGGATAAGTAGAAAAAATGAGAAGAGGTCAATTCTGCATAAGCAATAAGATTCTTTTGGGTAGAATCTTGTTTTTGAGCAGGTCAGTGCGATTTGGTTTTGTTAGATCCTACTAATACATTTAAAGGATATGTTAAGCACAGAACAGATTTCTATTTCCCTTGTCCAAGGTGCTGCTGGCAAGGAATGAAAGGAGGCTTCTTATTTCCTCCATATTTTTAAAGTAAACCTCAAGGCAAAGGCAAAGGCAAAGATTTAGACTTGGAAGGAGCACAGGGAGTGCATGTGACTTGCATAAGGATGCCTAGTTAGTAAGAGGAAGAACTTGGAATTTAACCCAGGCTCCCAACTCCCAGTGCAGTATCCTTTTATATGTACTGCATTGTCTTCCTGGGATTATGTTTGGTAGGGGTCTGGAATCTTCTTCCTTTGAGGATCATCCCAGTCCTACCTCATCATCCTATCTACTTCATCATAATGAAAGGTTCCCTGACTCTTCTTGCACTGTCCCAGCCTCCTTCCCTCCAGCTTCCTTCTCAAACATTTGCCTTCTTTTCTTGTTCTGTATTTGACAGTGTAGATCCAAAATGGCCCTAGATGATGGGCCTAGGAACACTGGGATGAATCTACAAAGAAACCAATTTAAGCTTAATGTCAAAAAGAACTTCCTAACTATTCCCATAGTACCATATTCTGTACTGAAAGGAGGAGAATGGGGTCTCCCTTATTAGAGATCTCTGTCTCTGTATATATCTATATCTATATCTATCTATCTATCTACCCATATCTATGTCTGTATCTGTATCTATAGTTATACACACATACATGTGCATTTATATATGTCTGTATTTATATATAGATATAAATTGGAAATAACGTCAGAGATTAAAGCAGAAGGGAAAAGGCATTTTACAGAAGGTGGGAGTTTAACTGAAACACAAAAGATACCCAAAAGCAGGGATGAGGATGCAGAGAGAACTAAGCATAGAGAACAGCCAGTGGAAACACTTGGAGTCAGGAAGCAGAATGGTGTTTGTAAAGCATTGTAACAAGGCCAGGGTCTCTTGATGGAAGAGTACACACACAGGTGTAAGAAACCTAGACTGAGAGCCCTGTGAGGGAGGCTTGTTCTCAGAAACCTGAGAAGGGGGTGGGGGAGGTTGAGACACAAGGGAGGAAGCTCATGGAATCTCTCTGACACTAAATGCCACCTTTGGCACTTGTATGACCTTATTTCATCTTGTGCGGGAACATGGTCATCTTGTGTGCACATCCTCACTTGACCCTTTCCTTTACCAGTTCACATGTCTAAAAGTTAATAGAAAGCAAGGATTCTGGCTAATGTCTTCACAAACATGAAGCTGACTTACTTTTTCTTTTCTCAGAGTTTTTATCTTTTACAAGATTGGTATTAGCCGGCTGATGGAATAGTTGCTACACAATCTGTAGGTTGTATCAGTGACAAGAGGAATCTTCTCAGTAATAAAAATGTTAAAATGCTAATAGTATCATTTAAAGGCATGATCTTTTTCACAAGACAATCTTCCCCCCTTTTCTTCCATCACCTTGGAATGAAGGGGTAAGAGGAAGTACATTCATTCAGCAGACATTCCTGTGGACCAAGTGTTTTCTATTTGTACAGAGGGTTTATTATTGAAAATCATAGTGCCAGGGGCTAGGAGAGGGATGGAGATGAAAAAAGGCAGAATCCCTGTGTCTGTGGAGCCAATGATCACTTTGATGAGAATATTATTCTTCAAGAGGTAGAGTGTGAAAAAGGGAATTATTATTTTTCCAGTTCCAATTCAATTCAATTCAGTTGGATTCAACAAACATTTATTAAGCAATGGAGAAGCCAAGAGAGAGCAGTCCTGTATCTTCCCTCTCCTGGTGAGAAGCAGACATCGTTGAAGTCGACATCATTGGAGGGTAAAATGAACAGTCATAGCTACTCCTCTGGGTTAATGTTCCTGCCCCTCTCCAGGTCGCTACTCTCCTAGACATAGAACAAAACAAGATTGCCTTGCTTTTCTTTGCTGAAGTCAATGACAAATTGGTGCATCTCTGCCCCACTTCCAAGGTCAACTGCCTACCCAGACTTAATTGCCCTCTGTGGCTATGTGTGTGTAAACATATATACACATGCATATTTCTGTGTATATATGCATATGAACATATATGTATATGCAGGAAATTGTATACAGAGCTTTTGGTTGACAGAAAAATACTGAACTCTTGCCTTTGTGGTTTCTACAACAATAAGGCTTGTAAATCAATTCTGTGTGTGCACATGCACACACAAACACATCCTAATATGCATATATGCATACATGTTTATATGTATATATGTACATGATCATATAGGTATGTGCAAGAAATTATATACCGAGCTCTCTTTTCTAATAACATTAAGGCTTCTCAATCAGTTCTGTACCCCAAGTTTGCGAACTGTGGTCCTCTTACCCCACAATACCTACTACGTGATAGGAGATCTCTGAGGTTCTAGTTAGGAATATACAAGAAAAAAATGAACTAGTCTCTGCTTCCAAGGAACTTCAATTTCCCAAACCCTCCACTGCATTGGGGAAAACAATGTACACAAGCAGTAAAAGCTGTATACAAAGCAATAAAAATTAACTTCAAGAGGGAATGAGTATTGATGATTTGGATGATTTGGAAAGGTCATGTAGAAGGTAGCACTTGAATTATGCCTGGAAGGAAGGAAGCTAGAATTCCCTTGAGGCAGAAGTGATGAGAGAGTGAATTCCAAATGGGGGGATTAGTTATGCCAAGGCACAGTGATTAGAGAAAGCATTTTGCATATGGTGGCCAACTACCAGGGTAGATTGATATCTGGCCACTGGACTCAGATAGCTCTGGAGAAGAGAGTGAAGCTGGTGACTGCACAGCCCTCCCTCCCTCAAATCAAATTCAAACACAAGTCATCATCTCCCTGATGTCATGGCAGTCTTTGAGAACAAAGAATAAACCACCACAACACATAACCACACAAGTTGGATTTTATCTCTGACCTACAAGGATGGATCTGCTGTTAGAGAACAAATGATTAGAAACTTGGGAAGTTCCAAGTGACTGATGTCTGCAGAGTTCCTTCCAATTATCCGTCCCCTACATACATGGTCTCCAATTATTAGAAATGTAAGCTTCTTAAGAACTACATTTCATATTCGAATCACTGAAACCCAGAGCATTGCCTGACACATAGTAAGTGTATTGTAAATGCTTATTAATTCATTTGTTAATGAATTATTGAAGACATCTTCATTGTTAATAGTTAATAATGGATTCTTGGCTCCCTTGAGTTGGGATCTGGTGATTTACAGAATGGCAGAGACAGGAAAGCCTGGGACACACATTAATGTAGTGGAAGGGGGTTCAGTCTGGGAGGAGCCATATGAAGGGGGACTTATATGAAGTCGACGTGGAAGAATAAGGTTGTATCTCCCATTATAAACACACGATTTGGCCTGAGACATGGAATCAAAAGGAGGACACGTGCCCCCAAATTCAGATGCGAGCAGTTATATAATTTTGCAACATCTGTGGTTTCCTATGGCTCCCTGGGCTGAGGGACATGGGGAGAGTTAAACACCCTGAGATAATATGTCATCTGAACGCCCCATTTAATCAGCGATGGATCTCCTTTGCACGAAGCCTTAAAACCAGGCTGTTAGTTTTCCTGTGAGCCCAGGCCATCCGAGGAAATCCTGTGATTTAGTTTTTTTATCGATGTGGCCCAACTCCTTGTTGAACTTGACAGCAATTCTTTGGCTCCAGAAGGCAAAACGAGGCTGTTTATTACATCCTTGATGCTTTGCGGATGCTCGGTTTTCAATTGTGCTTTAACGCATTTTCTTCTTTCCAGGGTAAACACCTCCTTCTACGAGATCTTGCAGATGGACTTCGAAATTGACAACAGCAGTGGGCTGGCGGGGGCTCAGCAAGTTACCTGGCAGATCGAGTACCCCGAGGAAGACTCAGCGGGAGAGCTGGTGGTCTCGGAGATCTTCATCAGCCAGACAACGTTCGCCGGCATCGTTCCTTTGGCAATGGTGAGAGATAGCTTCTTGTAACAAAAACGTTTTCTTTGCGTCCTTTTAGTATTCAAACACACATGAAACATTCGATAATTCGCCACTTCCCATGCACCTGCTGCAAGTTGCTTAAACAGGAAAAATACATTTCAATAACATTTTATTTACCCAATATACCATAACAGCTCCTTGGAAACCATTAGAGTCTATTGTGTGAATCCTTTTTCGTTTGTGGATTATTGGCCTGATATGCAGAAACGGTTCCTCTGGAGCACTTGTTTTCTATTGCTACCATCTGATTGCCATGCGTGTTCACTAGGGCCAAGTGTTACAATTAGTTAAGGCATTCTTATTGAAATATGTTGGAGCTGGGAATCTTGGAATAAAACCATCTCTAAAGAAGGGAACCGGGAGGTGACCCAGAGGTCAGTAGAGATATGCCCAGTAGATACAAGGAGGCTGAACTGCAGTTTGTATGCTAACCAGGTCACTGCCCCTTTCCAATAAACATCATTGCTCCCTATTACCTGGATCGAATATTGTATCCTCTGTCTGTCCTTTAAAGCTCTGCAAATCTTTCCAACCTTCAGCTTTTATTATATTTTTGTTGTTCACCCGTTTCAGTTGTGTCCTACTTTTTATGACCTCATTTGGGGTTTTCTTGGCAAAGACACTGGAGTAGTTTGCCATTTTCTTCTCCAGCTCATTTTACAGAGGAAGAAACTGAGGCAAATCGGGAGAAGTGACTTGCCCAAGGTCACATAGCTAATAAGTGTCTGAGGTCGTATTTGAACTCAGGTCTTCCTGACTCCAAACCTGGTGCTCTATCCACTGTACTACCTCCTTGCTCTTATTATACTTTACTCCCCATCCATGTTCTCTACCAGAACACCCTCTCTCCTCACTGGGCTTTTCCCTGGCTGTCCTCTGTGCCTGGAATGCTCTCTCTCCCTACCTTCTCCTCCTGACTTCCTTTATTTCTTTATGGCTCAACTCATTTATTTTGCAGGTATAATTGATATCATATTACTTGCCTTTGCAGCAGATGAGAGAGAGGCTGGAAGGAAGGAGAGAATTTGGAACAACAAAAAAAAGAATGTTGAAAACAAATAATAAATTGAGGGAAAAGACTCTGCTCGAATCTCATTTACTGCAGGAGACCTTTCCCAGGACTTTCTGCCTCCCTCTCCTACTGCTAGTCCATTACCTCTGAGATTACCTCCCACTTACATTTGTGTATATCTTATATAATAATAGCATTTGTAGAACTCTTTAATATTTGCAAAGTACTTTACAAATAGTATCTCATTTGATCCTCATAACAACCCTGGAAAAGTAGGTGCTATTATTATAACATCCATTTTATAGTTGAGGAAACTGAGGCAGACAGAATTTAAATGGCTGCTCAGGGTCACACAGCTAGGAAGTGTCTAGTAAGTGACTTCTTGACTCTATATCCAGTGCCCAATGCCTCTCCAGGTGAAGTAACAGAGTGAGGAATGAGGCAAGATGGGATTCCATCCCAGGGTCTCTGTCCATTGTGCTATCTAAGATGCTTAACTTGTGTGTAAGTGGTTGTTTGTATATTGTCTTCCTCATTTGAATATAAGCTCCTCGAAGGCAAGAACCTTGTTTTTACCTTTTCTGGAATTTCCAGTCTGAGCATGGTTCCTCACACAGAGTATATGCTTAATAAATGCTTCTTGAACTGTGAATGACTTGGTTATTCTCAGCAAAGCACTGATCCAAGACAATCCTGAAGGACTCATGATGAAAAATGTTATCTGTCTCTGGAGAAAGAACCGATATTGTCTGAATACAAATGGAAGCATGCTATTGTGTTCTTTCTTTCTTTCTTTTCTTTTCTTTTCTTTTCTCTTCTTTTCTTCCTTCCTTCCTTCCTTCCTTCCTTCCTTCCTTCCTTCCTTCCTTCCTTCCTTCCTTCCTTCCTTCCTTCCTTTCTTTCTCTTTCTTTCTCTCTTCCTAATTTCTTCCTTCCTTCTTTCTTTCCTTCTTCCTTTCTTTCTCTTTCTTTTTGCACAAAATAACTAATATGGAAATGTTTTACATGATTGCACATGTATAATCTATATCAAATTGCTTACCATCTCTGGGAGGGGAGAGAGGGAGGGATAGAATTTGGAACTCAAAACTTAAAAAAAAATTTGATTGAAATTGTTTTTATATGTAATTGGGGGAAATTAAATATTATTAAAAGTAAATATAATTGATGTTATCTCTGTGCAGGAAATGTTTAACAATATTTTATAAAATGCAATGTAAAAAATTCCTCTTGAAGATGATGATTATGTGAGAGGTGGAGTAGAGGAGATAACTTGGGAAATGTAGGATGGGAGGAGGTGCCAGTCTCATCATACAGCAGGGGTGAAGTGAGGAAAGCAGCCTGAAGGCTGAAATGTTGGACAGATTCTTGATTGAACACATAGCGTGAGCATGGATAGATGAATGTAGACAGAAGGGTTCTACAGAGGCATGGATTCTTCAGGAGAAGAAGGTGTCCATAGATCACAGCATCTTAAATCTAAGCTGGAAGAGCACTCAAGAGGTCAGCTCTCTAATTTTCTAGGCAGTTAGGTGACAAGAAACCTCTAGGGGACATAGTGAAGAGAGAGAGAGAGAGAGAGAGAGAGAGAGAGAGAGAGAGAGAGAGAGAGAGAGATATGGACCTGGAGTCAAGAAGGTCTGAGTTCCAATGTGACCTCATATGGTTGCTAGCTGTTTCACCTGGGGCAAGATGCTTCACCTCTGTCTGCCTCAGTTTCCTCAATTGTGAGATGAGGTGAATAAGAGCACAGACCTTGCTGGGTTGTTGTGAGGATCAAATGAGATCATATCTGTAACGCCTCATGCATAGTAGGTACTTAATAAATGCTTCTCTTCCCCTTCTCAGACCCTTACAGGTAAGGAAACTGTCTTGGGGAAGTCAAATAACTTAGAACTAGAAGTGACCTCAGAGGTCATTCATTTGGTCTCTCATTTCCCATAAGGGGCAGCTAGGTAGCGCGGTGGATAGAGCACCAGTACAGGAGTCAGGAGGTCCTGAGTTCAAATCTCATCTCAGACACTTGACACTCACTGGTTGTGTGACCTTGGGCAAGTTACTTAACCCCATTTGCCTCATCCTGGCTCATCTCCAGTCATCCTGATGAATATCTGGTCACTGGATTCAGATGGTTCAGGAGGAGAAGTGAGGCTGGTGATCTGTACAGCCCTCCCTCACTCAAAACAAAGTCAAGCACAAGTCATATCATCATTTTTTTGATGGCATGGTCTTCTTTGTAAACAAAGGATAAACACACAGACATTCATTCATTCACTCATTCACTCATTCATTCATTCATTCACTCATTCATTCATTCATTCATTCATCCCCTACCTGCAGGAGGCTGTCTACAAAGCCTGACTCTGTTGGACATTTGATAATTTCAGTACTGTTGCCCAGACTGGAAACTTCTTACCTAAGAGATCTCAGCATTGGCCTCTGGAGTCCTCTGGTAGGAGATGGGTGTTGTTGACTTTTGTCTTGCCACTGGACTATGATGACTCTGGAGGAGAGAGTAAGGCTGATGACTTTCATTAGCCCAGCCTCACTTGAACCCAGCTCACTTCCAAGTCAAGGTATCACTCTCTTCTTTGAGAACGAAGGACGAGCAGCAGCAGCAGCAGCAGCAGCAGCGGCAGCTTCTCCTGCTGTGACTTGCTGCCTGTCATGGGCAGGATTGATGCGGTAGCCTAGAAAATCCCCATACCTCCTGCCCTCTCAGGTTTGCTAGGCTGTTTTTGTTCCTTAAAACAAGGGTGGCTTCCTATGTGGAGAATGCACCATGTCTCTGTACCCTTCATGATTCCCTTCCCCAGGTCCATCAGGCTGATTTTCTACAGAATTCTTGATTTAGGGTCCTAAAAATGGCACACAAGATGGCAACATTTACTCCAGGATACCTTTGAGTTCACCACAGATATTAGCTCTGAAATGTCTTTAGACTCATGGGGACCTTGACTGGATGTGCAAATGCAACTGGTGATCCATGGCACACTTTTTCATCAGCTGCCATTTACACGCCTCCAAGCCTGGCTGGTTGGCAAATGGCATGGAGGGAAAGTTGGCTCCTTCCTGTTCTTGGACAAAGATGGCACCTGTTCTCTCAGGCCCATTCTTAGCTTCTTTCTTCATGACTGTTGCATTTCTGAAATGATTTAGATTCTTTTTCTTCCCACACTATGGAGGGAAGGTGGCAGATTATTGTCCCACAAAATAAAAAAAAAAAGAACTGATTCCTTCCCCTCCATAGTTTCATATGATACCATGTCCTACCTGTGGCATCATCATCATCATCATCATCATCATCATCATCATCATCACTAGCCCTTTAAAGTTTGCAAAACACTTTACATATATTTCCTCATTTGGTACTTACAAGTTAACTGATAGGTGCTGTTATTATCTCCATTTTACAAATAAGGAACCTGAGACAGAGGTTAAGTGACTTGCCCAAGGTCTTATAGCTAGTAGCTGTCTGAGGTCAAATTTGAACTCAGGTCTTCCTAGCCCCAAGTCCTGCACTCTATTCACTGCACTACCAACTTGCATGACATGTCCCAGCTGTGTGACAATGGGCAAGTCATTAACCCTTTCAGTGCCCTAGACAAGCCTGTAAGACACTTTGATATGGATGAATTCCTGATCCACCTCATAAATTTCTACATGGAAACTTGGAAGAGGGGGTCCCACAGTGGGGGAAGGGCATCCCATCATCCCACTCTGGGAGTTCCCAAGGAGATCAACTGTCTGTACAAACAAAACCCCCCAAATTTCTGCATAATACTTTCTTTTGATCATCCCAATATCACTTCATCATTAAATCACCAGTAAGTGAAGGGAATGGGGCAGGGTATGCTTGTGCCTAGTTTACGGGTAGAAAAACCAGAGACATTATGTGCTAAAGTGGGGAGAACATTGCATTTAAAGCTGAGTTCTTAACCTGGAGTCCACAGACATCTTGGTTAATGGGTAGATTTCAGGAGGTTCATGAACTTATATGGGAAAAATACATCTTTCCTTTAATAGAATTGTTTTCCTTTGTAATCCTCTGTATTTTATTTTATGCATTTAAAAACATAATTCTCAGAAGAAACCAATGGCTTCACCTGATTACCAAAGGAATCCAGGACACAAAAGAGTTAATAACCCTGATTCTGAGTCTAATCTGGGTTAGAAGCCTCCCCTACAGCTTAGTTCCTGTGTGACCTTGAACAAGTTCCTTAACCTCTTTTGCCTCAGTTTCTCATTAAAATGAGGGTTTTACACTTGGTACCCACTGTAATCTCCTCCAGCTTTAAGTTTATGATTCTGTAATTCATTAACTTCTCCATCCCTTAGTTTCTTCATCTGTGAAATGGAGAATTTGAATATGGTAATATCCAAAGTCCCTTCGACCTCTAACTGTGATTTGTGATTAGGCTTAAGTCACAAAGTGAGTTATGGTTGAGCTGGTTTCCTGGTTTCCAGCCTAGGAATTTTCCTACGGCCCAATGTCTTCTTAGTTTAAGGATTCAACCTGTGTGTTTGCAGAAAGCCTGGGGATGTTAGGTACGATCATTTTGTGTTTCTTTGTAGCCCCGTCACTTAGCACCATGTCTGGCACAAGGTAAGCAATTAATAAAAGCTTGTTGACTGCCTGTGAGTTGTTGTAACGTGTCTCATAAATAGAGATGGCTTGAAGGCATTAGGTTTCTTAGAATGAATGGACTGTGATGAATCTGTGCCCTTGGTAGATAAGAACAAAGGCTTGGTTTAGAATCAAGAGTGAATCAATGACAGGTGCTTGAGGGCTCTGCCCAAATGGCGACCTTTGTCAGTCTAACTGCTGTGTCTCTCCTCGGGGAACCGGCTAGCAAGCAAGCCAGAGGGATATTCGGATTCATGGGTGATGACCACAGAATGAGAGGTCAGAACTGGAAGTCACCTCAGTGATCATCAAGTCTGCCCTATACCAGAAAACAGGTCTCCCATCATAACTGACAAATATTTATCCAGTCTGGGATTGTAGACCTCCATTGAGAAGGAATTTACTACCTCCTGAGGCAGCCCAGGAGGTGTTTTGCTAAGGTCAGAAATAAAATAATATGAATATGTTATTGTTCAGTTGTTTCAGACTCTCCATGATCCCATTTGGGGTTTTCTTGGCAAGGATACTGGAGTGGTTTGGCATTTCCTTCTTGAGTTCATTTGACAGATGAGGAAATTGAGGGAAACAGGTTAAGTGACTTGTCCAAGGTCACACAGCTAGGACTTGTCTGAGATTTTATTTGAACTTAGGTCCTTCTGGGTCTGGGCCCAAGGCTCTGTTCGCTACATCACCTAGCTGCCCCTCTCAAATAGGATTATAACTCTAATTGAAAGGCAGGTATAGGGAGGGAAGATTTGATTTCCCTGCCCAAAGACAAGACCCAGGTAGCAGAACTTCTGGAAAGGGAAGACAGTGGAGAATATAAACTTTGGAGTCAGAGGAGCTGGGTTCAGCTCTTGGATTTGCCACTTTAAAAAACCTGAGTGATTTTGAGCAAGTCTGAACACCTTTCTCAGCCTTAGTTTCCTCATCTGTAAAATGAAGGAATGATACTGGATCATCTAAGGTACTTTCCAGCATGAAATCTGTGATCTTTTGACTTGGGAGGATCATGGTGCTTCTAAAGTGGGAAGGATGAAGGCACAGTCCCCCATTTTTTGGCTGATATATATTGCATAGGACACTAAACAAATCATAGTTATTTATTATCTGACTTGAATGGTAGAGCCCTGCAGTAGAAATAAAAGCTGGCTGGGAGCCAGGTGATCTGAGTTCTAACTTTAGCCCAACACGTAACCAGCTATGTGATCTTAGAAAAGTTGCTTTTCTTCTCTGGGTCTCAGTTTCATTATCTGTAAAATGAAAGCTTTGTATTTGATGACCACTAAGGTACCTCCCATCTCTAAGTTTATGATCCTACCTTGGTGCTGAGATGGCCTTATTTAGTGAGTGAGTAGATAGTGCAAACTCATCTTATTATTTCTAGCCAGTCCAAAGACCAAACAGCATGTCCATCTATCCATCCCTCCATCCGTTCATCCAACCAACCAACCTGGTCATTGACATTCTCCCTATTGACATGTATGTATACCTATTGATACCTCCTTCCTTCTTCCCTCCTAGCTTTCCACCTCTTGCTAGGACAACTGTAACGAATCAGGTCAACACTCTCATTACTTCTGGAATGGATATATCAGCCTACTCATTTATAGCTGTACTTACCATCCTTCAGACTCCCCATATCTCTCTTCTTTGGCCAGAATTCTCCTAAATAGCTTATCTCTCCTTATTAGTCAGTAAAGCACCTACTTTGTGCTATCCATGGCACCACATTTTATTAAATACCTACTATGTTCCAGATGCTGTGTTAAGATACACGTATGAAAAAAGACATTCCCTGACCTCCTGACCTCCAATCTAATGGGAGAAGTCAGTGCACAAAATGAAACTAAAAGGGGTGGAGTTTGGAAGGTACTAGATGCAAAGGCATGGCAGAGAATATATAATATTATATTCAAATATGTATCACAATATATGTTCCTTGAGGGCAGAAACTTCTCCCTTAAAATCATAGGTACTTATTAAATGCATTTTCATTCGTTTATGCAAGTCTCAGAGAAGAATTTTTGTCTAGTCCATAATTAGGAAATTGCTGACTTCCTATAAGTCTCTCCTTTTTCTTGCTCTAAGTGTAAACTTTTCTAGTAATGGCTTCCTTTTTCTTCTCCTCTCCCTCACTCTATCCACAACCTTTCTTTCAGTTGTTGAGCTCTGAATTTGTAGATTTCTTATTCCTCTGTCAAGAGCTCCCAAACACCATTTTCATCTATGCCTTGAAATGGAAGAACTCTGCTGTGTTCAAGCAACACAAGCTACTTGAGCCGTAAAATCTCTCTAAAGTTTGGAATTTAAAAGTCAACGTGCTCACTGGATTCCTAGGCAACCAGGAGGTTTGCCTTGGTACAGGATCAAGATCTAGAGGCCCAGTTTCTCTAAACATTTTTTTCCCCTGAAATATTTCTATGAGGTCTTGGATGACAGCAACACAAATACTTCACAAATACCTCAAAAATGTGTGATTTCTTTGGAGAGAGTACTCACTGCCATGATGAGTATCATAATTTCTCTAGTACAAGTGGATGGTCAGTTGTCAGGGAAGTTGAAAAGCAAGATTCTTTTGGGGGCATGTGGATAACTTCAATGGTCCTGGGGGCCCTTCCGTTGCTCAATTCTCTGATTCTCTGATTTAGATGGTCTTTACTTATTGCTATGACCAAAAAAATCATCACTCTGTAGTTATTAAATCAACAAGAATGTGTCAATGACTATGTACTAGATGCTGTGCTGTTACTGAGAATATGAAGAAAAAGAAAAAAGCAGAACAAACCACTCCACAAACAAACAAAAAACCTCAAATCTTCAGTCTCTAAGCTTACTTTGTTTTTTAAAAAAATCTATTTTATTGGCATCTTTTCTTTTCATATCACCTAGATTTCCCCCTGTATTTCTCTTTTTCTCCCCTCTCAGAGAGCCTTCTTGTATAAAACATTTAAAGAGAAAATAGAAAAATTCAATAATAAAATAAATTCAATAATAAAAAAACTGATGGGAGGGGAAAGGAATAAGCATTTATTAAGCACCTACTATGTGCCAGGCACTGTATTTCCCAAATGTTATCTCATTTGATCTTCACAAGAGCCCTGGGAGGTGATACTATTTTTAGTACCCCATTTTACAGTTGAGGAAACTGAGGCAAACAGAGCTTAAGTGACTTGCCCAAAGTCACACAGTTAATAAATATCTGAGGTCTGATTTGAACTCAGGTTCTATTCACTGTGCCATCTAGAAGTTATATGCAATGTTCCACACTATGGATCCATGGTCTTCCCCTCCCTACCTCCGCAAAGGAAGCAGGGAGAAGTCTAATCATATATCTTCTTTGGGGCCAAGAAGATTTTCCATTGTAATGACATGGGAAGATAGCATCATTTAAATAGGAAAGTATATAAGATGCATACAGAGTAGATGAAGCAAGTAGCTTACAGAGTAAGATGCTAGAAGTCAAGACTGGGAGAGACCTTTTGGAGAAGGCGTTTGAGCTGAGTCCTGAAGGAAGCCAGGGATTCTAGGAGGTGGAGGGGAAGGGTCAGGGGAGATGAGCCTCCTTGAGTGTAGCTTTAACTGAGACTTAAGAGAAGCCAGGGAAGCCAGGAGGTAGGGATGAGGAGGAAGAATGTACTAGCCATGGGGGAGAGCCAGTGAAAATGACTGGAGGTGGGAGATGATTATATTTTGGGAAGACAGAAAGGAAGGCAGGGTCACTGCATGAGGGTTTGTGGGGAGTTAGGTATAAGAAGACTGGAAAGGTAGGAAAGGTCAGGTTATGAAGGACTTTGAAACCAAATGGAAGATTTCACATTTGATTCTGAAGGTAAGAGGGAGCACAAGAGTTTATTGAATAGTGAAATAATGTGGTCAGACCAGTGCTTTAGGAAGATCCCTATCAGCTGAGTAGAGGATGGACTGGTGACTTGCTCAGGGTAAGCCAGTAAATATCTGAGGCCAAGTTTGAACTGAGGAAGATGATATTGGCAGGATCATTTGGAATTAATTAAGAGAGGGAAGAGAGAGGAATTGGGAAAGACTGGGGAGACACTTGAAGCAGGGAGACCAACCAGAGATTACTGTAATAGTTGTGGTGTGATGCAATGAGGACACATTTAATAAGGAGGGAAATGTAGGTATACACAATTCTACACTAATAGATAATATTAGCATTAATTAATTATTGAACAATTATTAATATTAACTAATACAGGGCAGCTCAGTGGCACTATAGTATATATAGTCCTAAGCTTGGAATCTGGAAGACTCATCTTCTTGAGTTCAAATCCAACCTCAGGTACTTCCTAGCTGTATGACCCTGGGCAAATCAGTTTTGCCTCAGTTTACCCATCTGTAAAATGATCTGGCAAATGAAATGGTAAACCACTTCAGTATCTGTGCCAAGAAAGATCCCAAATGGGATCACCAAGAGTCAGACATGACTAAAAACAACTGAATAACAGCAAACAGCAATTAATTAATATATAATATGCAAATTACATGCATATAAATGTATGTTTTCTTCCTTATTAAATGTGCCCTCATTGCCTCATGCCAGAACCTACTGGTTGGTCTCCCTGCTTCAAGTCTCTCCCCATACCTATCCATCCACTCAGGTGACAGTTATATACATAGACATACACACATACATACATATATGTATGTGCATACATGCATATACAGGCACATATATGCATATAGATGCATTATGTACATGGACATATATGTATACACACATGCATATATGTGTATATGCACACTTATATTCCTCATCACTGGGTATCTTTAAGTAGGTGACTTTTTAGGGTTGGGATTGAACTCATTGTTCTAGGATATCCTTCTGTCTCTGAAGTTCTAGTATTGTTTGGTAATGAAATATTGTAGAAAGGAACGAGTGTCCAGGTTATGAATGATCTCAGTGGCTTTCTGGGTTTATGCACACACATGCATGTGCTGTCTATATAGAAGTTAAATGGTACAGTAATAGGAGCCTAATTCCCAGGAGACCATTATCTCAAAAACAGTTTTCCAACGTAGCAATCTTTTAGCAAGCATTAAAAGCCCATAGGCTTGAAATGTGAGGAGTGTGTGTGTGTATGTGTGTCTGTGTATCTTAGCCTTGCCACAAGGACTTCATCTGTAAGTCTCAAAATCTTATTTCCTTCCTGAAAATGTGAGCTGGTGCCTGAATGATGGTTGAATAATGCTGTGAGTCACTGAGATCTGCAGATGGTCACATCCTTGCTAGTTAGGTCCCTCTTGAAGGAGAGATTGAATAGTAGCATTTTCATTGCTATTGGCAAAAACCTCTGACAGAGACAACCAAGAAAAATGTCCCTTAAAGAACCTGTTTCTAAAACTCAAGCAATGAGGAAATTGTTGAGCAAAACACTGTATTTGCTTGCTTCTAGTGAGGGCCCCAAAGGAGGGAATGACTTCTTTGGAACTAAACAGGATAGATAATTGCTCCATTTTTTTTGCTGAGTGATTTGATTTCTTTTGAAAAAAACTGATTTTTGACAAACACCAACAAACATGAATACTTTCAATTAGCCAGTTAATAAGCATTTATTAAGTTTATTGATATTATTTATATGCCAAACTGAAAGGTAAAAATATTGTCCTTGCCCTCAGGGAATTTGCATTGTAATGGAACAGACAATTTGCAAACAACTGCAGCATCTAAATAAGAGCAAAAAAAGAAGATTGAAAATGAAAAAAGAAATCTTCATTATGTAGAACCTGCTTTTTATTATATAATTTTATTTATTATATATTAAACTCAATGGATTAGCTTAAATGTTGTCTTTAGGGTGCTTTGATTTCTACCAGGGCCATATAGTCACAGGAAGTGGCATCAGAAAACTTGACTGGGTTCATAACCCAGTGTTGATGCTGATTTCTTATTTAATATTTTATTTTTCCCCTAATTACATGTTAAAACAATTTTTAAATATTTGTTTTTTTAAGTTTTGAGTTTCAAATTCTGTCTCTCCCTCCTTCCCTTCCTTTCGTCCACCCTAAGACAATAAGTAATCTGATATAGGTTGTACATGTACAATCATGTAAAACATTTCCCTATCAGTTGTGTGTTCATCCTTCGTTGCCGAAGAAGACCATGCTATCAGAGAAATGATGACATGACTTGCACTTGACCTTGTTTTGAGTGAGGGAGGGCTGTGTAGGTCACCAGCCTCACTTCTCCTCCAGAGCCATCTGAATCCAATAACCAGATATTCATCAGGATGACTGGAGATGACCCAGGATGAGGTAATTGGGGTTAAGTTACTTGCCCAAGGTCACACAGCTAGAGAGTGTCAAGTGTTTGAGGTGAGATTTGAACTCAGGTCCTCCTGACTCCTGCACTGGTGCTCTATCCATTTCACCTTCTAGCTGCCCTCCCTATTAGTTATATGGCACAAGAAGACTCAAAAAAAAAAAAAAAAGAATGAAAGAAAGTGAAAAATACCATGCTTCAGTCTGTATTCAGACAATATCATTTCTTTCTCTGCAGTCGGATGGCATGCTTCATCATTGATCCTTTGGGATTGTCTTGGATCATTGCATTGCTGAGAATAACTAAGTCATTCTCAGTACTTCATTGAGCATTATTGCTAGTACTGTGTACAACGTCCTCCTGGTTCTTCTCATTTTACTTTGCATCAGTTCACGTAGGTCTTCCCAGGTTTTTCTGAAATTGTCCTGTTTGTCATTTCCTATATGATAATGACTTCTTGGACTGCCAACAAGTTTGTTAGTCTATCTGAGCCTCAGTTTCCATATCTGTAAATGAGGAGCACAAAAATCCATTATCAGTCTTACAGTGTTATTGTAAGGAAAGTGTTATTTTCATGTGAGTCAATGGGTGTGAACAGGCTGCAAGTGCTGAAGACTTGCACCAGGAAGTCAGGAAGATGATCAGAAAAGGATGTAGTCTGGGCCATGGACTGTGAGTGGAAGATAAACCACAGGCAACTTGAGTGCTCCATTGGCATCTTTGTGTAGGGGGTATGTCTGTCTCCATGGGGTCCTGGGTTCTCTGATTGTTGTTTTTCTTGAAACTGGGCTCATTGAGATCTTTTGCGTCTAACAGTCTGACTTGATTGTCTGGGCTGAGAACAGAGGAAGCAATGAGAAGAGCCAGGAGTACAGCTGAGAGGTTAAGTTGTGGGAGCCAGAAGAAAGAGGAATTGAGAGAAGGTTAATGGCATCAGCTAGGTGGGGCAGTGGATAGAGTGTCAGGCCTGGAGTCAGGAAGACCTGAGTTCAAATATAGCCCCAGACACTTACTAGCTGCGTGAACCTGAACAAGTTGCTTAGCCCTGTTTGCCTCAGTTTCCTCATCTGTAAAATGAGCTGGAGAAGAAAATGGTAAACCACTCCAGTGCCTCTGTTAAGAAAAACCCAAATGGGGTCACAAAGAGTCATGCATGACTGAAATGAATGAACGGTAACAGTGGTAACTTGGGGCTGGGGAATTCCTGCTGACCCATCAGATCTAGAGCTGGAAGGAGTGTGGTGTTGAACCATTATCTTCTCCATCTTTCTCATTTCACAGATGAGGGAACTTGGGCACCTGCTGATAAAGTTCTTGCCCAAGTTCACACAGGTACTAAGTAACTGAGTTAGGGCATAAGACCTAGTTCCATGTACAACACTAGGCTACCTTCCTGTCTTGGCCTGTGAATGCTGGGACGTTTCCCTCCTTGCTCTGCACTGTGGTTTTACCCTTTTAGCCTGGGAAGGCACAAGCTGGGTCATAGTGGTAAGATCAAGCATTTCAGTGAACCTTGGAGGAAGAGTCAGAGAGAGTCAGTACTGGTTTCTTGTTGGTTCAAGAGTGGTGTCCAAGACACCCTTCCAAGTTTCCTTTGATGATCTGATGAATCATTATATCATCTTAGTTCCTGAGCTGCTACCCTGCTCTGAGTAACTGAGTTATTTTCCCCATCCTGTGTTGGGAGAAAGAAAGTTTATTAAGTCATTACAACTCCTAATTTTGCCTCCTGCAATTCCTGAGAACAAAAAGAGAAATTGGACTCTCTTGGGGTGGAGGGAGGAAAGGATTGCAATATATAGTTAAAATGAAAATAAGAGAGGAGGGAAATTTATGAGAACACTTGAACTTTATGTTTGTGTATATATGTGGGTATAAGTATACATAAATATACTCACATACATAAATCTATATAATATTGGTCGGTAGGTAGCTGTCCTTTGTTCTTGAAGAGGACCAAAATGACATCACTATGTTAGAGTCAAGGTACAGTGCATCCTACTGGGGCTGATTAGACCAATACGAGCTCAGAATGCTCTACCAGAAGTCAGGTACAAGTAGTCCGTATGAACGTTTTGGGTAGATTCTCTAAATTTATTCATCTTGTGTTTTTTTGAGCAGTTTCAATTCTGCTTTTCTCAAAGAGCACAGCACCTTCTCTGATGTGGGCACACCATACTGAGCAGTTCTGTGGCAGTGTCTCCCATGTCATACAATCAGTTTCAGAGTTCTTAAGAGACATCTTGAGAGTGTCCTTGTATCCCTTCTTCTGAGCACCATGTGATCACTTGCTCTATGTGAGTTCTCCATAAAATAATCTTTTAGGTAAGCATATATTTGGCATTTGAACATGACCAACCCATTGGAGTTGCACTCTCTGCAATAGAGTTTGAATGTTTGGCAGTTTAGTTGGAGAAAATTACCTTAACCTGCCAGGTGATCAGAATCTTCCTAAGACAATTCAAATGAAAGTGACTCAGTTTCCTAGCATGGTATTCTCTCCAGTTTTCATGGACATACAGCAATGAGGTCAGCACAACAGCTCTGTAGACTTTCAGTTTGGTAGTCAGTCTAATACCTCTTCTCTCACATACTTTTCTTCAGAGCCTCCCAAATGCTGAGCTAGCTCTGGCAATGTGTGTCAAACTCATTGTCAATGTGTACATCTCTAGAAAGGATACTGCCAAGGTAAGTGAACTTAGCCACAGCATTTAAAACTTCTCTATTTGCTGTAACTGATGGTTCCACATATGGATGGTGTGGTGCTGGCTAGTCAAGCACATGTATTTTCTTGGTGGCCAAAATTAGCACAAGCAGCACAGAACTGATCCATGGTTTGTTGCATCTCAGCTTCAGAAGCTGCTCTGAGTGCCCAATCATCTGTGAACACGCACCAGCTTTCACTCCACTTTAGTCTTGGCTTGTAGCCTTTTCAGGTAAAATAATTTACTTTCAGTGTGATAGCTGGCCTTGATGCTTACTTGTCCTTGTTGAAAGCATCTGACAACATGGCTGAAAACATCGTGCTAAAAACATGGGAACAAGCACACATTCCATTGGTGATTGGGAAAGCAGGAGAGAACCATCCCTTATCCAGAACCCAGAAAGCATGACATTTGTAATGTTAACGAGTTAAAAGTATTCCCCATCCATTAATAGCCTTGCTCATTAAGGGAAGCTTGATTAGGGGAGGCCCACATCTTTTGTTGATTTTCCAATGAGACACTGGTTCTCCAGGGTTGTGATACCCTCTTGCTCTGAAAAGTATATAAATACTCTGAGGTGAGGTTTTCCTTTGAGGCTTACTCATTGGAAGTGTTTGTTTCACCAGAGGAGACTCTGGGCAGCTACTAAGGAGCCCCCACACTTTGAAAACCCAGGTGTTGGTACTTCTCTCTCTGCTAATTACATGTGTATGTAATAGTCAGACAGTTAGACTTGTCTATTGATCTGTGATATATGTATTGTTTATGGTCAGACAGTTGGAAGCCCTGTCTGTTGGTTGATATTTGTTTCTCTGTCTGTATTTTCTCTGAAATTCATGTGCTGACTTTTTCCCCTGAACTAAGTGAATGATATATGTGCTTGACTAAAGTGATTGTTGACCCCTCTAAAGCTGCTTTCCTTTTAGAAAAGAAGATCCAACAACCTGTACAGCAGGCCTTCCTATGTATGTCAGGGTCCTTGCTGATACAATGCCAATGAACATCTCTGGCCAACCAAATTTTAACATAATTTTCCATAAGCCCTCACAACTAACAGTGTCAAAGGCCTTGGTCAGATCTACAAACATTGTGTGCAGACCTCTGTTCTGCTCCTGGCATTTCTCTTGGAATTGTTGGGCAGCAAACACCATATTGGATTGTTCCTTGACCCTTTCTGAAGCCACACTGGCTCTCAGGTAGGTGACCATCTTCTAGGTGAAGGATCAGCCTATTAAGGAGGACTCTGGGAAGGATCTTGCCAGCAATGACTAAGAGAATGATCCCTCTGTGATTGTTGTAGGACAATCCATTTTGTTTACCTTTATAAAGATGGACAATGGAGGCATCTTTGAACTCCTGAGGAATAATCTCCTCTTGCCATATGACCTAGAAAAAAGTCAGCTTTGTATGGGCAACAGACCCCCTACCTTGTAAATCTCAGCTGGAATAGAATCAGCACCAGGTGCTTTGCCGTAGGAGAGGAGTCTTATCATATTCAAAACCTCTTCTTCAGTTGGAAATTTGATTAGAGAAGGATTGATTTCAACCTGAGGTAAATGGTCAATGGCTTCAGCATTGATTGATGATGGTCTGTTGAGAAGTGTTCAATTCTTCTCTCCAGGATCATCTAATCAATCTATCACTATCTAATCAATGCCTATCACTATCAATCACTAATCAATCTATCACTTATCAATGTGGCTCTATCAGCACTGAATAATTGAGTGCATCATATATCTTTGGCCCATAAATAGCCTTCAGGGCATCATAAAAGCACTTTGGATTGTTACAACCAGAATGAAACTGAATTTCATCTGCCTTCTTACTGAGCCAAGAATCCTGCATGTCTCTAAGCTTCACTTGTACTTTACTTTTGATGGAATTAAATGATACCTTAGAGATGGATGAGCTATCCTGCTGGTAAACCCTATGGAGTTCTTGTTTTTCTTTTAGCAGCTTTTGGATTTCCCAATCATTTTTGTCAAACTAATCTTGATGTGTGTGAGTGTTCTGATTCAGATGAATAAATGTACTGTTGTACACCAAATCTCTGAAAGCTGCCCACTCCTTTTCTGCTCTACTGTTGTCAACTGTGTGTTGGTGCAACTTTCCTTCCACGTTAGCAATGGACTGTTCCCCACTCAGAGAAGCATCTAATATGTTGACATGTTGAATGTGAATATTTAACTTAGAGAGGATAAGTCTATGATCAGTCCAGCACTCTGTGCCACACATGGCCTTTGTTACTCTCCTATCTTGTCTGTCTCTTCTCATTACAATGACATAGTCTATTAAATGCCAGTGTTTATTTCAAGGATGTATCCATGAAGTTTTATTGTGTTTTGGTAAAGGGAAGATAGTGTTGGTAATGAAATGCATAAATCTTCAGTAATGTGACCAAGTGCTGTTTCCAACTCCATTCCTTCCAAGGATTCCCTGACATCTGGTAGTCTGAGCCTACTACAGCATTAAAGTCACCCAGAATCATAAGCTTGTCCTCTTTTGACACACTGATGATAAGGGTATACAGGCCTTCATAGAATTTTTGTTGACCTCATCAGGTTTCATCATGGTGGAGCATAGGCACTGATGTTGGTGGCATGGAATTTTTTGCAAGTGGCAATCATATTGTCATGAGTCTGTCATTTGCTTCTTTTGGTAGGCGTATAAGGTTGTTGACTAGATTAGTTTTGATTGTAAAACCTACACCAGCTTCACAACATTCCCCTTCACTATGGCTGCTCCAGGAAAATGTATATCCAGATCTGACTTTGATAAGCTGTTATATATAATATATTATTAAATGTAATATGCACAATATGTGTCTATTTATACCCAATTTATATAAACACATCTATGTCTATGTCTGTGTCCATGTTCATATCTATGTCTATGTCTATGTTGATCTCTCTGTCTACTAGCCCTTCCCAGCAATCTTGGTCTTGAAAAAATGATTGATTCTACTTCGGTTTACCTTTCCTGTGCCTGCTGGTGCTGCTTTACATTGTTATGCTTTTCCTAAGTAAACTGTTTCTTTTTGTACAATACAGGGTCTAAGTGAGTTGTTAACAGCTAGATATATGTGGGGAAAGGTTTCAAGAACTGGGTACTAAACCAAGAGTGAGCTCTTGAGTGAATAGAATGCTGAGAAGACTGTGCTTCCCAAGACCTTGACTTTGGATTGATACATGTGTAATGTCGTGATCTTAAGGAAGACAGAAATATTTGGTTTATGGGAAGAAATCACATAGCATGAGAGAGTATAGATAACTTGGAATTAATGGGGTGGGGGAAGCATTTTTACTATTGTTTTTATTATTACTGTTATCTAAATGGAGATCTCACACTTATGAAATTACATTTGCTTGGGATATTCCCCAAAGACATTTCTGACACAATTACAACTAAGTCTCTGGCCTTCAAATAGATGGCAAGCTTCAAAGTCACACCGCCTTGCACAAGGTCTTACACAGAGCAGGGATTTGGAAACTTGCTTAATTTATTATTGTTGCTTTTTATCATCAGGTTTCCCCTTTCATGTTCTTGCCCTTACTTGAAATGTTTTCCCTTCCATCTAGCCTTGCCCTCCCCACCTCCCTTCTCCTCTCCTTCCCTTTCCTCCTCTCCCCTTTTTCTTCTTCTCCCTTCCCTTCCTCTTCCCAATGCAATTGCCACGTTTTCCAATGCCTATTCAACATGCCTCACTGAATTCTTATATTCCTTTATAGATTATATAGCTTCCCCCTTAATTATATGCTGTCTTATTTCCACTTGATTCACAGAATCATATTTTCATAGAATGTGGTACATTGAAAAGAACAGCAGGTTTGGAGTTGGGAGTCTCCGATGCGGTAGCAGTCCTATGTCAATGTCTTGGGCAGTACAGTTTTTCCATTTTTGCCTTTTTAGTTAACGCTTGGCTTAGCCCCCAATTCCTGGACTTTTCCCATGAAAGATTTTTTTGGGGGGAGGCAATCAGGGTTAAGTGACTTGCCTAGGGTCTCACAGCTAGTAAGTGTCTGAAGCCATATTTGAACTCAGATTTCTCTGAATTTAGGCCCAATCTTTTATCCACTGAGCCACAGTACCTGGCATATAATAAGTGCTTAATATATGCTTGTTGACTATTGACTCAGTACTCCCTATTCATGTCTATACATTCCAGCCAAACTATCTCCAGCCTCTATGATTTTCAGATGCTGTTGCCCTTAGTCGAGACTCTCTCTCCTCAACCTCACCTCTTGGAAATCCTTCCTTCAAGATTTAACTCAAGCACCACTTCTTACAAGAAGCCTTCCCTGATTGCCCAGTTCTGAGTTCTTTGCTGACCCTACTCTGAAAAATGCTTTGTATTTGCTTTGTTTTGTCACATATTTATTTGACTCTCCAGGTGTTGTCCATCCCCTGTTTCCCCTCCCCACCCCCTTAAGTAGAATTCTAGACTTTTGTATTCCCAGGGATTGGCACCTAGTAGCGCTTAGTAAATGTTTACTTAATTGAACTGAGGTAGTCGTTGTTGAGACTAAATTTCAGGGATTTTCCACCGTCCTCGGGCCTGGACAAAGTACCACCAGTCAGGTCCTGAATCATATTAAGATTGTTTTGTCAGGTTGTTTCCACATTTCCCATAATGGAAAAGGGTTTTTATTATATGAAAGGAACAATAAAAAGGCAAAAATCTCTCTAAGGAACAGAAGGGGCAAATGGCCAGAAATAAGCATCTCTGCTTTCAGAGAGTCAGTCACTGGTCCTTTGTAAATATGATTTTATTTGCCAAAGCTAGGTGGCCTTGGGGCTTCCAAAATAACTGATGTGATCTGGGCTGGGCTATGATTATGGTATATGAGCATTGATGATAATATTGTTACATCAATGGTCATAACAGGGTTTATATGTTATGACATTTCCTGGTGAGAATGTAGAAATGTGTGTGTGTGTGTGTGTGTATGTATATGTATATGTATATAAAATATTAAAAATTTTTCTCCCAGAGAGCTAAAGAGTAGCCTACCAAGTGGGAGAGCCAGTGATCAAGGGGGACTTCCGAGTAATAGATGTGTAACATTCAAGTTTGGAAAACCTTTCTGGGTCTTTTATTTCTTCCAGGAGGAATGAATCTCTCTCCACTACCCCCCGAGTTCCACCAATTAAATGAGACAGAGAAGGAAATTGGTAGCAGGTCCTCAGTGGGGGGGGACAAACATGATTGAATTGCAAGGGTTTCCCTGGCAGGCGTGTGACAGGACAAATTTTTAAAGGCTTTATCAACACCATTAATATTTATGAGGTTCTTCAGAATTGAGCCCTGGTGTGTGTGTGGCCCATCCATCAAAGATTAGTTCAGAAGCATGGTGTTCCATTGTTGTACTTTTTTGGGTGATGAACTGGCAGAAATGACAATAGCTGGAGATTAGGAGAAGGATTTCATGCTCCAATTTTTACACCTCCTTCAAGGTGGGGGAATGGTGGGGATGTTGTGCTCAGAGACAATAGCTTTCTTTTTAAAAAAAAGTCACTTTGATGGCTGATAGGTACAACGGGCTTCTTTTTTTAATCACAGCTTTGGTTCATGAATATGTAGACATCTGGGAGAGCAGAGAGACAGACAAAATTCTCGGGAACTGTTACAGGAACAGTTTTCCTGTTGGTGTTGAAAGGACCACCAGGCTTCCTATTGTTCTGTTTTCTAACTAACCATGGAGTTGTTCATGAATCCCCTCCACGCCACCCCCAACCTTCCCAACATCACCAACTGTTACCTGGATATTTCTCCCACCTGGATGTTCCATAGTTATCTTAAACTCAATATATGCACAAAAGAGGTTGATTGCTTCCCCCCCCCCCCAATCTCTCCCTTCTTTCAAATGACCCTTGTCCTTAAGGATCTTATATTCTACTGGGAGAAAATGACATTTGCATATGTTTGTGTATACACACACATACATGTGTATATGTGCATACTATATATGTTTATATATGCACATGACATGCAATATATGTTATATATATGTATATATATGCATATAACATAAAATACACACTCATTTATACAGCTCAGTCTTTTAAAAATGATATTTTGTACAAACTTACTTATGAATATATAATATATCCTTTAAAAAGTATCTTGTACATACCTATTTATTTCTGTATAGATGTATATCTATATGCATATACCAAATTATTTCTTTTTCTAGTAATCTTGACTCTCCCCCTACTCCTAGTCAGTATAAGTAGTCAACATAAAGGGACCATTGAAAGAAGTGGGATTGCAACCTAGAAGTTCCAAAGCTCCAAGGAGCATATTTTGCATCATATAATTATATGCTTTATGCTACCATATAAAATATAATAATAGGCAGCATAGTAATATATTGTATAATATTATATAAATTATATATTATGTAACTTGTATCCCATATTAACCAAAAATCACATTCTGCTACTATGTGCTGAATCAGGGGGAGCCATGTAGACTTTGCTGTGAGGGACTTTGGGTCCTATCATATACAAATATCAGATAGGTTCTAGACTACACAGTTAAGACCAGCAGAACATCAAATGATGCTGATAAGCTTGAATGAGATACCAAGTTTAACATTTTACTGACAATTTTGAAGATGGTTTAGATATATTAATGAACCAACTCCAAAATGGCACTGATAAGAGTTAGTCTGTTCCCCACAAAAACCCTATTAACTCCTGCGTCCCTCCCCTCCCAAGCCTCTTCCATCTTCATTGTGTCCATGCTGCTGAATACTGTCAGCTCTAATCCATGGCTTGGGGTGTGATTCTCTGGGCCTCTCTTCTCCCCATCCCCTTCCCTCGCTACTGCCTGCCTTCATCCTTTGCTCCATCCGTATGTCTATGCCACCTGTCTCTGTACCTTTTCCACTACTTATCTCAGTATTTCCATGCCTGTTTGCCCCTGTACCCTCTGTGCCTTATTAAAGTATGATTAGAGTGTCATTTCCTGCCACCATTGTGGTCTTTGCTAACGAAAATCTGAAAATCTAGGTATGCCTGCCCCATTTCATAATTTCATAAATTACTTAGAAATCCAGTATACAATATTAAAAAAAGACTAGGTTTCCTTATCTTACACAGTTTAGAAATACAGCGGCTACTCATAGACATGGTCCCACCCTGATGTTTCCAACTTGAACCAGTTCATTCTTTCTAAGTCAACTTGGTAGCACCATGGTAGTACTACCAAACATGGGAAGCACCCATATCCACCTCCTGGAGACTTTCAGTAGTAGTGTAGACACTCAGTTGATATAGCCTACTGTAGCCCAGAACTCCCAAGCTCAAGACATTCACTAGCCTCAGTACCTGGGAGTGCCAGCCTTGGACCACCATGACCAGCTACAAGGGACTTACAAAGTACATGAAGGGTTTTCTTAGAAGGAAAAGTCTTTCTCCTTCTTCACCTGGGTCTAGGAATTGCAAGAGACACAAGGAGGAAAGAATGCATTTCAGATTTGGAGGATAGCCAGAGCAAAGGCATAGAAAAAGGAGATGGAGCTTTATCTATGGAAAATGACCAATAAGCTAATACCAGTGAACCATAGAGTGCATGGAAGGGAAAGGTAAGAAGGAAACAGACTGTGAAGGGCTTTAAATACCAAACAGAGAAGTTGATATTTGTTTCTGGAAATAGAGAGAGCCATTGGAGTTGTACTAATGAGGTTTTTCAGTATGTCCAAAAAATTGGCTTTATATTCTAACCCACCTACAGGCAACTGGATGGTGTAGTGGATAAAGTACCCTGCCTGGAGTCAGGAAGATCTGAGTTCAAATTTGTCCTCAAACACTTAGTATCTGTGTGACACTGGGCAAGTCAATTTTTGTTTTCCTCAGTTTCCAGATTTGAACTCAGAAAGATGAGTCTTCCTGACTTTAGACCTGGCATTTTATCCACTGTGCCACCTAGCTGCCCTTATAAAAATAAAAATACTTGTATAGATTATATATAGTACTGAGTCAGGAAGACTTATCTTCCTGAGTTCAAATCTAGCCTTAGGCATTTACTAGCTCTGTGACCCTGGGCAAGTCACTTAACCCTGTTTGTCTCAGTTTCCTCATCTGTAAAATAACTCAATGAAATGCCAAGATCTGAAGAAATCCAATGGAATGGAATGCTGGTGAATCTATAAAGAAACACTCTCATCAGATCTCAAATCCATTGAAAAGTTTTCCTTTTCCATTCTTCCATGGTTTTTAAGAGCTATATAAAAACTCATTATTTTTAAAAACTTGGATTCTGTGGCTTTTTTTTTCTTTTGGTTAGGGATCTTCCCCCCTCCCCTCCCAGGCCCTCTTCCTCCCATCTTGTTCTTCAAGCGTTGGATATTGGACTTTGTTGTTCTTCTGAAAGGTGGTTTGGAGAGGTTTGTCCCACATGATATTGCTCAGGGCCATAGATCATCTGTCCAAGGTGCTGATGAATGGATGCCTCTTGTGGTGAGCTGTCAAAGAGAAAACTAAGCCGTCACTAATTCAAAGGGATCACCACCTAGGAAAAGATGGCTTCATCAGTCTGAATTTCCAAACGAGGAGACAAGAAAACTGTAGCAGGGAAAAAACTTCAGTTTGAGGTTCTACAGGTCTTTTCCATGAGTTCTTTTCCTCTCTCAAAATAGATTGTAAGGTCCTTGTAAAGTACCTAGCCTTAATGTTTTGTAATGTATCTTCCAGGTATCTAGATCAGAGGAACATAGGATTATATATTTAGAAAAGGAAGGAAACTTACAGGTCACGTCCCCTAAATTCTTTATTTTAATTTTAATTAAAATGTTTTATGGACACTTTGTATATTTGCATAATGGGCATTTCCAGATTTCTCCCTCAATGAATCTTTTTTTGAAACAAAAAACCAAATCAAACCAAACCCAAAAGACAAATGAAAAATGCAATGAAGCAAAATCAGTCAAATAATCAATAAGGTACCTGCTATGTGTCAGAAACTGTGCTAGATGCTTGGAAAGAAAAGACAAAAATATAATAGTTTATACACTCCAGTACCTTACCTTCTATTGGGGCAAGATAGTATGTACATATATAGTGACATAAAAAATATATGTGGGATTAATGCAAAGTAATTTTTGGAGGTGGAGCACTAGCAGCTGGGGTGACAGAAAGATGGTACTTGAGCAGAGGTTTGAAGAAAACAAGGGATTGTTAAGAGGTAAAGGAGAGAGTGCATACCAGGAACCTAGAACAGCCAGTACAAAGGCAGGGATAAGTAATCACATCCAACAGTATAATTCACCAGAATAATACACTAAATGCATTATTCAACATTAGTAGTCCCCTACCTTCCTACCAGAAGAAAAGGCGTGCATTTTATCATCTGTTGTTTGAGGGCCAACTTACGATTTACTCAGAATCGGGCTTTCTTTCAGTGTTCCTTATATTTGTATTATCGGTCTGTTTATATATATATCACTATATCAGTTTGTAACAATATTAAGGTAATAGATTCAACACTGGAAGGGACCTTAGAGGTATTTTAGTCTAATCTTCTCATTTTTCAGATGAGCAAACTAAGGCCCAGAGAAGTCAAGGGACTTAAACTATTTAGTATTACTCTGAGTTCCTTGTATTTTTTATTTCTTACAGCATAACAAAATTCTATATGCTCATTCCAATTAATGTAATTACAAAAGTCTTGGGCATCTCTATCGAATCAATAAATCATTAGAAAATATAAACTAGCTTCGAGCAAGTCCTTATCAATTTGAGAGAAGTAATTTGTCATTTAGATCTAGAAGTCTGTCTGATTCTTGCAACCATTTCCAATGCATTTTCTATATAGCTTCATATGATTTTATCTAATGAAATAATATCTATCTATATCACAACCTACATCTATCAGTCCTTTATCTATCCATCTATCTGTTTATCCATCCATCCATCCAACTGTCCATCTGTCTATCCATCCATCCATCCATCCATCCATCCATCCATCCATCCATCCATCTGTGTGTCCATCTGTCTCTCCATCCATCCATCTGTCCGTCCATCTGTCCATCCGTCCGTCCATCCATCCATCTATGTATGTATCTATCTATTTATCTATCTATCTCTGAAAACAAGTTAGTTCTGAATTGAGTATTCTAGCAAGAGATTTTAGCAGTAGTCCAATCTGCTGGTGGTCAAGGGAATTGACTTTAGGCAGAATGCTTCTTCTGCAATAATTTCTGGATCCTTGACATTTGCAAGAACCCACCATGGAGAGTCTCCATTTGAGACTCATTCTTGGATGCAAAAGAGAAATGCCCCCTTCTAGGCTCACTCTCACAATTCCACTCTTTTTTGGAAGCCTGGGTCCCCAAAAGGTGATTGACTAGTCAATCAAGTTAATGAACATTTAGGAAGCACTTACTATGTACAAGCACTTTGCAAACACTTCTGTTCTCAAAGAACCTGTATTCTAACATGGGAAGATAATGTATAAAAGGGCACGGGGGTTAAGGATTTCTTGGTCTGATGGACAAAGTCTCATGAAGGGTCAAGAGTACAGCCTGAAAGAAGGAATGAAGACATGGTTGGCTTGGGCTTCCTCCTTAAAATGAGGGATCTGGAAATAACCAACCAAACAGAGGGAGAGGCCAAAGGAGTAGAACTTCCAATGTGAGATGTATTCTAGAGGTGGAATAAACTTATATAATGAAGAGTTTTCTTTGGCACAATCCTTTGGTATTTCTTAAGTTACAACAAAATTCGATATGCTCACCCAAATAAATTTAATTACAAAAGTTTTGGACATCTTTATTGAATCAATCAATCATTAGGAATTATAAACTTGGTGACAGCAAGTCCCTATCAATTTGGTAGGCAAAGTCCAGTGGAAAGTCATGAATAAAGCCTTGAGAGGGGTGACTACTGCTGTCTTCAGTGATATAAGAGGTTGCCTTGAGGGACTGAGGTGCCAAGTTGCTATTACTCTGGCTATTAACAATACTGCTTACAAGCCCCCACCTAATGTGTTCCTCACTGATTATCAGCTAGACTTAATTAGCTGTTAGAAAGGGATATTTACTAAGTAGGTATAGCAGGGACAGTTGATACAAAAACAATCCCTCCAAAAGTCTGGGGACGCACTTTCCTCCAATTATAAACATCATGATGAAAGTGGGCTCAAACTTAGGGGGGGTACATATGCCAAAGAGACAGCCAACAGATCCTGGTTCCTGGGAGTGCTTTTCTCCTTATGTGGAATCCTCTTGAAGCTCCCTTTAGGTGGAGTTGTTTGCTGGACAGTAAAGGTCAATGCCCTGGTAAATTTTTGAAGCTTCCTTCCTTCAATTTGTCCATTTTATTCTCAGTTTGTCTTTTATCTCCCAATATAGACATCACTTTCTCTTGCTTAGGGGAAGTTCAAATCTTCCAACCTTTTGAAATTCACAAGGTTGTCTTTTAATCAAGTGGGAGAAGAGAACTCCATTTTCTCCTTCTCTGCAAGAACAATTCCCTCAATAGTCACTTGTAGAATTTTCTCCTGGGATACTCATTTCTGAGCTCTGTGCTTTGATATACATAGTCTCATCAAAATATTTTGTTCTTTCAGTAAGTCCCACCCAAATTGATTAAATACTTGTTTATATCTCTTTTACCCTGATTGATTGACTCAGTAGAAATGTCTAGACCTTCTGTAACGATATTAATTGGGATAGAGGTATGGAATATCACGCTTACACATTCAAATAACACAATTTCTCCAGCTATTTCCCAGTAAATACTTTATTTTATATACAGGGAAACTGAGACACAGAAAGATGAATCCACCTGTCCAATATAGATAGCAAAAAGCTGAAAAAGGATTTGAATTCAGGTCCTCTAATTAGAAATCCAGCCATTTTTATATTATGATATTCAGCCTAGCATGGAGTTGCTCAGTAATTTCTTATTCATTTATTAATAAGAAAAAGGAGAAAATAAACATGCTCATAGCTGACATTTACATAATACTTTTCATTTTATAAATTCCTTAAAATGCATCCTTTTATTTCAGCTTCACAGTAACTATGCAAAGAAAATACTGCAAATTTTATTAGATCATTTTTCTAGATGAAATAGAGTAATGATAAATAGCTACTAATAGCTAGTCTTTAAGTTTTGTTTTAGCTGTTTTCTCATTTGATCCTACCCACAACGCTGTGATGTGGGGGCTATTATCCCCATTTCACAGATAAATAGAGGTTAAGTGGTACAAGGGAAAGAGAGCTGGATTTGGGTTTAGAGGACCAAGATTCATATTCTCCCTCTCCTCCTAACTTCCTGTGTGACCTGAGCAAGTTCCTGAGAATTCTTTGAGCCTGTTTTCTTATCTCTAGAATGAGGAAATTGGACTCAGTGCCCTCTAAATTCCTTCCTGGCATTACGACTTGCTGGGGGCAGGGACAGGTGGGAAGGGAGAGGGAAAGGTCACATAGCTAGAAGGCAGAATTTAAACTCAGATCTTTCCTGATTTCAAGCCCAGTGATCTATCCACTATTCCACCTAGCTGTTTTAATAGATCCAAAGAAGTTATTTTCTACCTTTCTACATTCAACATAAGAATAGTTGGTAGGTTCCAGCACTAACCTCAAGGCTTTTGACTCAGTGATCAGTACTTTTCCCATTGCCTCTCCCTGAAAATAGTAACTTATTAGGGGTATTGATCATTTATTCATTGAACATTTATTAAGCACCATCTATTTGCAGAATACAGAAATAGAGAAGTAACCATAATATGGGCTCTACCCTCACCATGTAACAAAGAGTGGGCATATACAATCATATACACGCTTGTACTGCAGAATGGACTAGAACAAAAGCATATGAGATGGGCTAAGGAGGCAGTATTGTACAGTGGATAGAGAGCTGACTTCAGGGTCACTAAGATCTGGGTTCAAATCCTGCTTCTGACACATTCCGGCTGTGTGATCCTGGTCAAGTCCCCTAACCTTTCAGTAATCTAGGTATCTCTCTGAGACTATAAATTACAAGAAGGTGCCAACCTGCATAGGGAGAAGGAATTTCTTCTTTGGAATTTCTGTATACCAATGAAATCATAGGTCTTGTCCCTCCAAAAATAAAGAAAAAGCCAGAAACAGAGAGAAGTACAAAATGCTTCACAAAGAGCTAACTCGGAGGTCATATAGATCATCTCCCTCATTTTATAGGAAGGGAAATGAATAAAATACTGAACCTGGAGTCATTTGCTAGCTGTGTACCTCGGGACAAGTCACTTAACCTTTGCTTGCCTCAGTTTCTTCAACTGTAAAATGGAAATAATAATAGCTCCTACCTCCCAGTATTGCTTTTTGAGACAATAAACTGAGATAATATTTATGAGTTTTGCAAACCTTAAACCTGTATATAAATGCTACCTGTCATAACCATTATTATTATTTGTAAAACTTGACAAAAGTATTATTTCTCATGTGAGAAGGCTGTGGAAGAATCACAGGAGGCTTCATGGAGGATGTAACATTTAGTCTAAACCTTGAAGGATAGTTGGGATTTTCAAAGGCAGAGGAATTGGGAATGGTGTGATTAAAGATACAGTGGTGAGAAAGCTTTATGTAATTATGTATTCTTTTATTTATCTTTTCTGCCACCTACCTCTTCAGTTCTGGCTTGTGACCAGCTTCTATTGTGTTCTTTTGCTATGATGCCCACAAGCCTTTCCCATACTGTGTGCTAAGGTAGGTCCTTTTGGTAAGAAGTTTTTCAGATGTGGCCAACTCTCTGTGATCCCATTTGGGGTATTCTTGGTAGAGATGCTGGAGTGGTGTGCCATTTCCTTTCCCAGCTCATTTTACAGATAAGGAAACTAAGGCAAATAGGGTTAAATGACTTGCCCAGGGTCACACAGCCAGTAAGTATCTGAGGTCAGATATGAACTCACAAAGATGAGCCTTCCTGACTCCAGGTATTGCACTCTGTGTACTATGGTGCCACCTAGCTGCCCCCACTAGGTCCTCTAGGGGTATCTGAAGAGGAGAAAACAGCATTTCTATCCTCAAGATATTTATACTTTAACTGGAAAGACAGACTTACACATATTAAGCAATCAAAGGACAATTTCCATGACCCAATGTGACATCTTTGGTTTCTTTAGGGATGAACTGGGATCTAGTAAAGAGGAGATGACTGGCAGCTGGGGCTTATTTCCATAAAATATTTCTTTCAAAGACAGGAAATGTGCCCCCCATGACCACAGCTATATAAGAAGAATTTTGGTTTGCCATCTTCTACCTTACCTTTCAGGTGATTATGAAAACACCTGTTTGTATTTTTCTGGGAAGATGGTTTTTTCAACTTGCTAGGATGTACTCTTGACATCTTACTTTATTGGGCCATTAAGGGGGAGGGTAATGAGAATGGTGAAGGGTCTCCATTCCATGGTGTATTGGATGAAGGATCTGGGTGAATATGGTTCAATGGAAAGAGCACTGCATTTGGAGGCAGAGAATCCAGATTTAACCCTCCATTGTTCCATTATTACGTACCTCCCCTTGGGCAGATTATCTCAATGCTTACATTTCCTCATCTGTAAACTGGCATGGTTTGAAGGAAGGCCTACAAGGTCCCTTTTAACTCTTTTATTTTTAATATATTCATTTTATTTATTTTTAATGCTCTACAATCACTACCATAAAACTTAGATTTGTTTTCCCCCTACTTACCCCACCCCCACACCCCTCCCTCCCCTAGATGGCATACAATTCTATGTAGGATCTACGCATATGTTCCTATTGAATACATTTTCATTATAGTCATACTGTGTAGAAGAACTAAAATAAATGGGAAAAATCATATAACAAACCAAAACATAATACACACACACACACACACACACACAATGATCTGCTACATTCTGCGATTGAATTCTATAGTTCTTTCTCTGAATATGGAAGGTATTTTGCCTTAGAAGACCATTGGGAATTTTCTTTTTTAATGTCCTTGCATTGCTATGAAGATCCAAGTCTACCAGAAAAAACTCTTTCACACTGTGGTCGTTGCTGTGCGCAAAGTTCTCCTGGTTCTGCTCCTTTCACTCAGCATCAGGTCATATAAGTCCTTCCAGGCCTCTCTGAAGTCTTCTTGTTCATCATTTCTTATGGCACAATAGTATTCCATTACATTCATATACCATAATTTATTCAGCCATTCAGCCATCAAAAGGATGATGGCCATCCTTTTGATTTCCAATTTTTGGCCACTACAAAGAGTGCTGCTATAAATATTTTTGTACATGTGGGACTTTCCCACTTTTATGATCTCTTGGGGATACAGTCCTAGAAGTGATATTGCTGGGTCAAAGGGTATGCACATTTTGTAGCCCTTTGGACACAGTTCCAAACTGCTCTCCAGAATGGTTGAATGAGCTCACAGCTCCACCAACGATGAATTAGTGTTCCAACTCTCCCACATTTATCATTTTCCTGTTCTGTCATGCTCGCCAATCTTATAGGTGTGATGTGGTATCTCAGAGCTGTTTTCATTTGCATCTTTCTAATCAAAAGTGATTTAGAGCATTTTTTCATATGATTATAGATATCTTTAATTTCTTACTCTGAAAATTGCCTATTCATATCCTTTGACGATTTATCAGTTGGGGTGTATTCGTTTTGCTAAAATCTTATTTAAAATTTTTGCATCTGTATTCATTAGAGAAATTGGTCTATAATTTTCTTCCTCTGTTTTGTCTCTTCCTGGTTTAGGTATCAAAACCACATTTGTATCATAAAAAGAATTTGGGAGGACTCCTTCTTCCCCAATTTTCAAAAATAGTCTATATAGTATTGGAATTAACTATTCTTTATTTATTTTTATTTTTTTAAAAATTTATTTATTTAACCTTTAACATTCATTTTCACAAAATTTGGGGTTCCAAATTTTCTCCCCTTTTGTCCCCTCCCCCCACCCCAAAACACCGAGCATTCTAATTACTCTTATCACCAATCTGCTCTCTCTTCTATCATCCCTCTCTGCCCTTGTCTCCATCTTCTCTTTTGTCCTATAAGGCCAAATAACTTTCTATACCCCTTTACCTGTATTTCTTATTTCCTAGTGGCAAGAGCAGTACTCGACAGTTGTTCCTAAAACTTTGAGTTCCAACTTCTCTTCCTCCCTCCCTCCCCACCCCTTCCCTTTGGAAGGCAAGCAATTCAATATAGGCCAAATCTGTGTAGTTTTGCAAATGACTTCCATAATAGTCGTGTTGTATAAGACTAACTATATTTCCCTCCATCCTATCCTGTCCCCCATTACTTCTACTCTCTTTTGATCCTGTCCCTCCCCATGAGTGTTGACCTCAAATTGCTCCCTCCTCCCCATGCCCTCCCTTCCATCCTCCCCCCCACCCTGCTTATCCCCTTATCCCCCACTTTCCTGTATTGTAAGATAGGTTTTCATACCAAAATGAGTGTGCATTTTATTCCTTCCTTTAGTGGAATGTGATGAGAGTAAACTTCATCTTTTTCTCTCACCTCCCCTCTTTTTCCCTCCACTAAAAAGTCTTCTGCTTGCCTCTTTTATGAGAGATAATTTGCCCCATTCCATTTCTCCCTTTCTCCTCCCAATATATTTCTCTCTCACTGCTTGATTTCATTTTTTTAAGATATGATCCCATCCTCTTCAATTCACTCTGTGCACTCTGTCTCTATGTGTGTGTGCATGTGCGTGTGCATTTGTGTGTGTGTAATCTCACCTAGTACCCGGATACTGAATAGTTTCAAGAGTTACAAATATTGTCTTTCCATGTAGGAATGTAAACAGTTCAACTTCAGCAAGTCCCTTAAGATTTCTCTTTGCTGTTTACCTTTTCATGCTTCTCTTCATTCCTGTGTTTGAAAGTCAAATTTTCTTCTCAGCTCTGGTCTTTTCATCAAGAATGCTTAAAAGTCCTTTATTTCATTGAAAGACCAATTTTTCCCCTGAAGTATTATACTCAGTTTTGCTGGGTAGGTGATTCTTGGTTTTAGTCCTAGTTCCTTTGACTTCTGGAATACCCTATTCCATGCCCTTCGATCCCTTAATGTAGAAGCTGCTAGACTTGTGTTATCCTGATTGTATTTCCACAATACTTGAATTGTTTCTTTCTAGCTGCTTGCAATATTTTCTTCTTGACCTGGGAACTCTGGAATTTGGCCACAATGTTCCTAGGAGTTTCTCTTTTTGGATCTCTTTCATGCGGTGTTCTGTGGATTCCTTGAAGACTTATTTTGCCCACTGGTTCTAGAATCTCAGAGCAGTTTTCCTTGATAATTTCATGAAAGATGATGTCTAGGCTCTTTTTTTGATCATGGCTTTCAGGTAGTCCCATAATTTTTAAATTGTCTCTCCTGGATCTATTTTCCCGGTCAGTTGTTTTTCCCATGAGATATTTCACATTATCTTCCATTTTTTCATTCTTTTGGTTTTGTTTTGTGATTTCCTGGTTTCTCATAAAGTCATTGGCCTCTATCTGTTCCATTCCAATTTTGAAAGAACTATTTTCTTCAGTGAGCTTTTGAACCTCCTTTTCCATTTGGCTAATTCTGCTTTTGAAAGCATTCTTCTCCTCATTGGCTTTTTGAACCTCTTTTGCCAATTGAGTTAGCCTATTTTTCAAGGTGTTATTTTCTTCAGCATTTTTTTGGGTCTCCTTTAGCAGGGTGCTGACCTGCTGTTCATGCTTTACCTGCATGTCTCTCATTTCTCTTCCCAGTTTTTCCTCCACCTCTCTAACTTGATTTTCAAAATCCTTTTTGAGCTCTCCCATGGCCTGAGCCCATTGAGTGGACTGGGATACAGAAGCCCTGACTTCTGTGTCTTTGCCTGATGGTAAGCTTTGTTCTTCCTCATCAGAAAGGAAGGGAGGAAAAGCCTGTTCACCAAGAAAGTAACCTTCTATAGTCTTATTTCTTTTCCCTTTTCTGGGCATTTTCCCAGCCAGTGACTTGACTTCTGAGCGTCCTCTTCACACCCACTTGGCCTCCAGATCTGCCTAGCCAGCACTTAGGGGCTGAGATTCAAATGCTGCTTCCCAGCCTCAGGGCTTTTGGCGGGGGCAGGGCTGCTATTCAGTGTGAGATTAAGTTCAGGTGCTCAGGTGGGGGCAGGGCCGCTTTATGGGCTCAGTTCCCTCAGGGGGTTTATGCAGAAATCTTTAACAATGGATCCGGGCTCCTGCCTGCTTGGGGAGCCTTGGTCTGCTCCCGCCTCCGCTGCTGCCTCCCGAGTGGGCCCGAGCCACAGGGACACCCCACTCCCTGTTGGCCACCCAAAAAGACTCTCACTGACCCTTGTCACCTGTGGGTGGAGGGACCCATGAGGCCACTGGAGATTCTGTCCCTGAAGCCTGCTCGGATCTGCTACTCTTGGTGCCACGCTGCCACGGCAGGGCTGGGCTTGGCTCCTGGTCTGGGGCCTGACGGACCTTTCCCGTCAGGTCTCTCTGGAACAGAAATCTCATCTGCTCTGTTCTGTGGCTTCTGCTGCTCCAGAATTTGTTGCTCCAGAATCTTTTTTACAGATATTTTATGGGCTGTGGGTTCGGAGCTATGTGCATCTTTCTAATCTGCCATCTTGGCTCTGCCCCCCCCAAGAGCTTAACTATTCTTTAAATGTTTGATAGAATTCACTTGTAAATCCATCTGGCCTTGGAGGTTTTTTCCTAGGGAGTTCATTGATGGCTTGTTCAGTTTCTTTTTCTGAGATGGGGTTGTTTAAGTATTCAACTTTTTCTTCTGTTAATCTGGGCAATTTGTATTTTTTAAAGTACTCATCCATCTCATTTAGATTGTCGAATTTGTGGGCATTAAGTTGGGCAAAATAATTTCTAATTATTGTTTTAATTTCCTCCTCATTGGAGGTGAGTTCACCCCTTTCATTTTTGATATTAGTAATTTGATTTTCTTCTTTCCTTTTTTAAATCAAATTGACCAAAGGTTTATCAATTTTATTAGCTTTTTCATAAAACCAACTATTGGTTTTATTGATTAATTCAATGGTTTTCTTAATTTCAATTTTATTAATCTCTCCTTTGGTTTTCAGTATTTCTTATTTGGTATTTACTTGAGGATTTTCAATTTGTTCTTTTTCTAGCTTTTTCAGCTGCAAGCCCAGGTCATTGTTCTCCTCTTTCTCTATTTTATTTATGTAGGCATTCAAAGATACAAAACTTCCCCTGAGAACTGCTTTTGCAGTATCCCATAAGATTTGGTAGGTTGTCTCATTATTGTCATTCTCTTGAATGAAGTTGTTTATTGTTTCTATGATTTCTTCTTTAACTCAAATCTTCTTTAGGATTAGATTATTTAGTTTCCAATTGATTTTTGGTTTATTTTTCCATGGCCTTTTATTACATATAATTTTTATTGCATTATGATCTGAGAAGGATGCATTAATTATCTCTGCCTTTCTGCACTGGATTGTGAGGTTTTTATGTCCAAGTACGTGGTCAGTTTTTGTAACTGTGCATTTACTGCTGAGAAAAAGGTATATTCTTTTCTATTCCCATTCAGTTTTCTCCAGAGATCTACCATATCTACCTTATCCAGAGTTTCATTTACCTCCTTAACCTCTTTCTTGTTTATTTTTAGGTTGGATTTATCAAGTTCAGAGAAGGGGAGGTTGAGGTCCCCCACTAGTATAATTTTGCTGTCAATTTCTTCCTTCAGCTCCCCCAAGTTCTCCTCTAAGAATGTGGATGCTATACCACTTGGAGCATACATGTTTGGTAATGATATTGCTTCGTTGTCTATGGTGCCTTTCAGCAGGATATAGTTTCCTTCCTTATCTCTTTTGATTAAATCTATTTCTGCTTTTCTTTGTCTGAGATTAGGATTGCTACTCCTGCTTTTCTTACATCAGCTGAAGCACAATATATTCTGCTCCAACCTTTGACCTTTACAAATGTGTTTCTTGTAAACAACATATTGTTGGATTATGGCTTTTAATCCATTCTGCAATCCGTCTCCATTTTATGGGAGAGTTCATTCTGTTCACATTCACAGTTATGATTTCAATCTGTGTATTTCCCTCCATCCTCTTTCCCACCATGTGTGCTTTTAGCTTTTCTGTCTCACTTCCCCTCCTCAATAGTTTTCACTTTTCACCACCACCTCCTGCAGCCTTCCCTTCCTTCTTTTAGTCCCCCTCCCTTTTACTCCCCTTTACCCTTACTGCTTCTTCCCTCCCTTTTAGCTTCCCCTCCCCTTTCTTCTCCTTTCCCTTCCTACTGCCTATAGAGCTAGTTAGAATTATATACTTCAGTTTCTTGTTCCCTCCTTGAACCAAATCAGATGAGAGTACCTCTCAAACAATGCTCATCTCCCTCACCTCTTTCCCTCTACTATAATTTTGTACCTCTTCCTGTGATGCAATTTACTTCCCCTTTTCACACCTCCTGTTACAATCCCTTCTCATTCTTAAATCATATTTTTAACATGGCATCATTTACTTCATACCCGTTCCCACTATGAATATCCCTTTTATAATTCATGATAGATGTACAATTGTCAAGATTAACAGGTATCATCTTCCCTTATAAGGAGGTAAACAGTTTGCCCAAATTGAGTAACAAGTTTTTTTCCCCCCCGTTTACCTTTTTATGCCTCTCTTGAGACCTGCATTTGAAGATCAAATTCTGTATTAAGTTCTGGCATTTTTGTCAGGAAGGTCTGGAAATCCCTTACTTCGTTGAATGACCATCTCCTTGCTTGAAATGTTATGCTGAACTTTGCGGGGTAGTTGATCCTTGGCTGTAGTCCCATCTTCTTTGCCTTATGGAATATTGGATTCCAATTCCTTTGATCTTTTAATATAGAAGTTGCAAGGTCCTGTGTGATCCTGATTGTAGCTCCTCAATATTTGAATGTTTTCTTTCTGGCTGCCTGTAGTATTTTCTCCTTCACTTGATGGTTCTGGAATTTGGCAATGATATTTCTTGGGGTTTTAAGTTTGGGATCCCTTTTGGGAGGTGAACAGTGGATTCTTTCAATGAGTATTTTGCCCTCTGGATCTAGCACTTCTGGGCAGTTTTCCTTGATGATTTCCTGGAAGATACTGTCCAGACTCTTTTTTTATTGTGGTTTTCTGGAAGGGCTATAATGCTTAAATTTTCTCTCCTGGATCTATTTTCCAAGTCAGTTGTTTTTCCAGTTAGATATTTTACATTTTCTTCTATCTTTTCATTGTTTAAATTTTGTTTGACTGATTCTTGCTGTCTCATAGAGTCATTAGTTTCTACTTGCCCAATTCTAATTTTTATCAAATTGTTTTCTTCAGTTAACTTTTGTATCTCCTTTTCCATCTGTCCAATTTTTCCTTTTAAGGAGTTATTTTCTCCAGTTAATTTTTGTACTTCTTTTTCTATTTGTTCAATTTTTCTTTTTAAAGAGGTGTTCTCATCAGTGAATTCTTTTTTTATATTTTTAAAATCATTGGCCAGTTTTTCTTCTATTTCCTTCTTCAGCTGTTCCAGGACAGCTGTTTGTGCATGTGAGCAGTTCAGAGTCCCTTCTGAAGTTTCAGATGGAAGTACAGTCTCACTACTGACCTCTTTGGTATTTGTGCTTTGGTCCTTATCCCGATAGGAAGATACTATGGTTTTTTCGTGCTTATTGCTTTTTCTTGTTCATGATGGTGATTGTGTGTTGTGGCTTCTGGTTCTTTCAGTTAGAAGCTGCAGAACTTGGTGTTGAGCTGACTTGTGTGAAAAAGTTAAGAGCAGGTGTCTTTTTATCTTTTTTGTTTTGTGTTTCCCCGATCAGCCCTGGGGTTAGCTTGTTAAGTGTGGGGGAGGGGTAATCTGGTCATGGGAGATCTCCTCAGCTGAACTGAGGCAAAGATAGGCTCAGGGGATAGTGATCTCAGCTGCCCTCTTGTCTTCCCATTTCCCCTGGAGTGCTGAGGCATGCCTAGACCCTAGTGTGAGTTTCCACTCCTCTTGGGGCTCCTCTCCTGGCGCTGAGGCTTGCCTGGGCCCTAGTGTGTGTTTCCACTGCCCTGGGTCCCCTCTCCTTCCAGTTTGCCTCCACCACAGTAGGAGGAATCCCCTTTAGCTATTTTCCTAGCCTCAGGTGTTGTGAGACTATTTGCCCCCTCTGTTGTTCCTGCTGATCCAGGATTTTATGGTTCTTTCAAGATCATCAAGGGGGGAAGAGAGAGCATTTACTAATCACTCTGCCATCCTGGCTCCCAGAAGTTCAAGTAGGTGACTTACAGACGTTTAATCTGTGGGCTGAAAGTCTCAGGAGCTGCTGCAGCTGATATCTGGGGCTCAGCTACTGTTACTCGCTCGTCTCTGCTGGTCTCTCACCCTGGTCTGCAGCTCTGCTGGTTCCACCTGCTGTTGTCTCAGGTTTCCCTGGGGCCCTCCCACTCCACTGTGCTGGATGTACTGTGCTGTGCGCTGTGGGCTCACCCCCGCCTAACAGATCCTTCCTGTGGACCTTCCAGTCTGCCCTGGGCTTTGAATCTGCCACAGTCTGTCTCCTACTGGAATCTGCACCTCCAAAGTTTGGTCAGATTCTCTTTTTAGAAGTATCTGAAGGAGTTTGTCTAAGAGCTTAGGTGAGTCATTGCTCTCACTTGGCCGTCTTGGCTCTGCTCCCTCCTCTCCCCTTTTAACTCTTAATCTCAGATCCTATCACTAACATGAAAAAGGAAAGACTTTGGGGGCAGAGATGTCACACTGGGTCATGGACATTGTCCCCAACTGCTTTCTATATGTAAGTCTTATCTCTCTGGTTAGGCTTCAGTAATATCCACCGTTATACTTTTTTTCTAGAAGCCTTCTCTGGTAACATGCTACATCTGACTTGTGCCTGCCATATGCTTTTCCATTGCTTTTCAGGTCATTTGGAATTCTTCTAAGATTCAGATAGCTTTCCAAGAAAATGGATGCTTTTTTTGACTACATTGAGGAGATTTGCACTGTCTGCTGCCCGAGTCAGTCCACTTCTGAAATAGTGTGCTCAGTTCTGAGTTTGATAGTTTAGGAAGGACTTTGATAAGCTGGAGAATGTCCAGAGGAGGATAACTAGGATAGTTATAGATATCTATATCCATATCTATATAGATATAGATAACTAGGATAACTAGGAAAGACCAGATGTATGCCATATGAAAACTGGTTGAAAAAAAAAGTGAAAATATATAACCTAGGGAAAGAATACTTAGGAGGAACATAGTAGCTTGTCCTTGAGTATTTCTTTCAAGGTCTGCTGAGGGAAGAGGGAGTGGATTGATTCTGCTTGGCCCCAGAGTGCACAGCTTAGAACAGTGGGTAGTAGTCATAAAACAAACAAACAGATAAAAAACACCAAAACAATTTAAGGTTTGATGTCAGGGAAGATTTCCTACTAGTGAGAGCTGCCCTAAAATGGAATAGGCTTTCTTGGGAGGTAATGGGTACTTCCTCATTGGAGATCTTTAATCCAAAGTTGAATGATTCTTTGTCAGATATTTTGAAGCAGAAATTCTCATATGGATAAAATTTCCAGTGTCTTCTGACCTTTTTCGGAATTCCCCGATCATGGCCCTGCATCAAATACCTTCTCCTTTTCCCTTCTCCCCTTTAACTTCTTTTTGTATGGTCATCCCCCATTAGACTGGAAGCTCTTTGAGGGCAGGGACAGTCTTTTTTTTATTGTAGGTACCAAGCACACTGCTTGACATGTAGTAGGTACTTAATAAATGTTTAATGACTGAAAGGTACTCTTTGGTCTGTCCCTTCAACCTCTAGGATTCTGGAATCATGGTGTTGTAGAATGCCTAGTCATTAAATGAAAGCTTTATTCAAGAAAACCTTGAGAAGTGTGTATGTATGTGTGGGGGGTGCTGGAGTGGAGTGGGAGACTGAGGATTCTCTACCTGGGAAATTTCAAGAGCAGCAGCCCCATCAATGAATATAGAAAATTGCCTCCTCAGTCTCATTTGGTTTGTTTTGAACCAACTAACTGTGTTTCAATTGAATGTGATTTCTTCATGTAGCACATTGACGTATACAAACCCAAACAGAGATGTCTGTAGCAAAAACAACAGCTTCTACTTAATGTTTAAGCAGGAGTGTTACCCAAAAGAGCTTCTCTCTCTGCAGAATCTGATGTTTCATCCTTGGCACTCTCCTTCTGCTACAGGTAGAAGGATACAGAAAGAGATAAGAAGGAACCATTGCTACTTGTTGTCATGCAAGTAACCTGTTTTCTCCCAAGGAATCCTCCCTTCTGACCTTTATCTCTTAGAAGTCCTAGGAAGGGATGTGCTGGGGCCAGTTCATACCCGCCTGGAATCTAAATTTTCAGTGCAAGTACTTACACATTGGAAATCGATAAATACTATAAATCATGGCTTGATTTATTATTTTATTGCTTATCTAGACTTAAGAAAGAGATGGAGAAAATGTTAACAATGCAGATTAAATTCGAAAGTGTATATATATTTTTTTCACCAGAGAGGAGGTTGTTGACATTTACCAACACTCCTTTGCTTCAGCATCTCGTCATAGCTTAGTTCATGTGCCACTTCATGCATGACATCTTTCCATGTTTCCCCTACTATTCATGCTCCTTTGCCTCAAAGTCATGTGCATTTATTTGGCATCTATGTTGTATTTAGTTATTGGATTTCTCCCGTAGAACGTGAGCCTTTTGAGGGACAGTTTAGATTTATTTTTGAATCTCCAGTGCCTAGCACATAGTAGTCCTAGCCAGACACATGGTAGTCACTCAAAAAATTCTTGTTGATGGACTGCATTTATCTTATATATATATTGTGCTTTTGGTCTCTCTGAAAGAAAATAAGTTCCTTGAGGGCAGGGCAATTTTATTTTTTTCTTAGAATCCCAGGCCTCTAGTACATATTTTGGCATAGTAGGTGATTCATCACTCAGCAAACATACCCACTATGTACTAAGCACTATGCTAAGTGCTAGGGATACAAAGAAGGGCAAAGGATAGATCCTATTCTCAGGCAGTTCACAGTGTAATGGGGGAAAGGACACGAAACAATATGTAAACATGTATTTTCAGGGAAAATTGTAGATAATCAATATAGGAAAGGCCCTAGAAGTAACAAATGCTCGTTGAATTAAATTGAATTGTTCAATTAAAGGCTAGGCACAGAGCCCTGCAGTCACTGGCCCTACTTGAAGAGGATAAGAGAGGCAGGTATGGAGAAAATCATAACTAGCTTTGGTTCAGGTACCTCCAAGAGCTCCCATGCTTTTTGCCTGCTATGACCATTGTGCCTGTGCTTTACCTTTTGGTCCTGAGAAAGTTCAAATTATTGCAGTGTTCTCTAGCGCATGGGCTGCCCTTCTTGTGACCTCACCTGTGATGGGACTTAACTCTCATCAGTACCACAACACTGTCCCCGCAATGAAGGCACTAGACGCGGTTCAGCCTAGTTATGGCTCTTGCTATGAAAGAAAAACAGTGGTAGTATTGCTTATGGGATGCCCCCAACATACAGAGGTACTCATTCCTCTCCATGTCATAGCTGTGTTCTTTGTAAACTCTTCCTCTACCACCCCCAGCTGCACTCACAACTCTCTGAGATGAAGTGGGACTTACACCATTTATGATGCAAGCATTAGGAATAGTTTCAACTCCCATTCAATGTATATGAGCCCCTAAAGAAGAGACAGCATGCTTCAAACCCAACTCAACTCTGCTTTTCCTTGTTTGAAACCCGCTCCCCAACACTGACAGGTCATCTCTTCAGAAGGTCATAGGATCAAAGGATTCAGATCTAATTCAAGCTTTTCAAATATCAGATGAGAAAATGGTGTCACAGAGAAGGGAAATAACTGCTCTAGGTCACTTAGGCGATCCTGTTCCCAACCCAGGATTTGAAGAATGTGGGTTGTTTTTCCTCTCTAGTATTCTTTCCACTATGCCCTGTTTTTTCAAATATTCTTATTCCCATTTTACAGATGAGGAAACTGAGCCTGGAGATTAGGTTAAGTAACTGGTCCAAAGTCCCATAGCTAGTCAATTCTTTTACACAAAGACATTCCCTGGCCAATCCATGACCCTTCACTCTGTATTTGTCACTTCAGGTTCAGCTTCCTTGTGAAAAGGCAAGAACAGATGGTTGTTGCGTGCACCATGATCTCACTGATCACACTGAAGACCAGCTCTCCCTCCCCTCCCCCTTCCTGAGTTGTTGAGAAAGGTCCTTTGTAATGGGTATATGAATATGGGCTGTCACTTTTGGAGAACTGGGGCTTCTGGAGACAGGCATGGTCTGGCCTAACTAGGTCTACATGGGAAACAACACTGAGAGGCTCTGAGTTTGAATTTTACTTCTGCTATTTACTACCATGTGACCCTGGTTTATTAATTTCACTTTTCAAGGTCTTTCCTATAAAATAAGGGAGCTGGAGTAGATACTCTCAAAGGCCCCTTCCACCTCTAAGTTCTATCGTTTATAACCCCAAGGTTCTCTTCTATTCCAGTCCCCTGAATTTAGGCACAGGGATAATATCTACAGGCAGAAAACATTATTGTCGTGTTATAGATGAGTAATAATGATAGCTGGCATACATAGGTATTCAGTATATGTACCTATATTCATCTATACCTATACATTATGTTTCTGTAGGTCTATATATGATCTTTATCCATATCTATCTTTTTTATTGTTTAATCTTTTTTCAGTCATGTCTGACTTTATATGACCCCATTTGGGGTTTTCTTGTCAGAGATCCTGGAGTGGTTTGGATTTCCTTCTCTAGTTCATTTTACAGATGAGGAAACTGAGGCAAGCAGAGTTAAGTGATTAGCCCAGAGTCACACAACTAGTTAAGTGTCTGAGGCTGGATTTGATCTCAGAAAGATGAGTCTTCTTGACTCTAGGTTGGGCTCTATCCACTGTGCCATCTAGTTGCCTCTCTCTGTCTCTGTCTCTGTCTCTGTCTCTCTGTCTCTGTCTCTCTCTCTCTCTCCCTCTCTCTTTCTCTCTCTATTTCTTTCTCTCCCTCCCTCTCCCTCTCCCTCCCTCTCTCTCTTCTCTCCCTTTCTTCCTTCCCTCCTATATCTATGTGCCAGGCACTGTGCTAATTGTATATATTATCTCGTTTGATTCTCATAGCAACACCGTGAGGTGGAGAGGTGGGTACTATAATTATATTCATTTCCCAATTGAAAAAACTGATGCAAACAGATTAAATGACTGCCCAAGGTCACATAGCTTATAAATGTATGAATCAGGATTTGAATTCAGGTCATCCTGACTCAGAGCCCAGTGCTCTATCCACTGCATCATCTAGCTTCCTCTGATAAACAACTAGGACTCAGAATCTGCTCCTTACTCCAGGTCATATATACCATTCCTATGGGACAAAGAGGGAAACTGAGTTCCGGGGGAGATGTGGTTCTACCCAAGGTCATACAGTAAGTCTGAGCCTGGGCAGCAGAGGGCCCTAGGAATCCAGCCTTCCAGCTCTTTCTTCCAAATGGAATTACCCTGCCTTCAGTGACTGGGGACCTCATTTTCTAAGACTCTCATTCAGATGGGCAGCAGCCAGGATACCCATCGAGGACACACAGCCCATCATTAGCAACAGATCAGCAAGTTTCTCTAAAGTGATTAACCATTGGGAAGTGATTTGGCTGGAAGCCTTTCATATTTTCACCAGCAGGCACTTTCCCATTTTCTTGCCAATTGATTTAGCATCCCCCTCCCAGGCTGGGGATTAGTCAGTCATTTGGAGGAGAGTTCTAGTTCAAAGGGCACATTTGTGAAACGAAGAACAAAGCCTAATAGAGTGAAATTCCACTTCATTAGAACTTCATGGCAGCTCAGCGGGAATCCGTGAACAAAGTGCTGTTTATTTTATTATATTTTATTATTTTATTTTTGGTGGAGTTTTGCTTTTGCTTGGAAAGAAATCTATTTTGTAAAGAGGATATGAAATAGGAAAGATCATAGGACTGAGAGCTGTGAGCAAGATTGTCAGGGCTGGAGGGATCTCAGAACAGGGAATGTCAGAACTGGAAGGGCCATAGAACAGGGGAAGTCAGGGCTAGGAGGGGCCTCAGAACAGGGAATGTCAGAACTGGAAGGGCCATAGAACAGGGGAGGTCAGGGCTAGGAGGGGCCTCAGAACAGGGAATGTCAGAACTGGAAGGGCCATAGAACAGGGGAGGTCAGGGCTAGGAGGGGCCTCAGAACAGTGCTACAATTTAAACACAGGTTTTTTGACGCCAAACCCAGTATGCCTTTCTTTACAAAATGCTGACTTCTTCCTTGAGGAATTATGTTATGAATCATTTGATATCATAGGAACATGATAATGAGAGGCACTATGGTAGAGGAGGTAGATGAAGAATCAGTCTTAGAGTAAGGAAGACTTAAGTTCAATTCTAGCCCCTGACACATATAGGATGTACGATGCTTGACAAGTGGCTTAACCTCTCAGGACTCCTGGCAACTCACTAAAATAGGGATTCTTTAACATTCTGTCTCTATCTTTCTCTCCTTTTTCTTTTCCCCTGCCCTTCTCTCTCTCTCTCTCTCTCTCTCTCTCTCTCTCTCTCTCTCTGATGAACTTTTGATACAATCTGGTGAAACCTATCAACCGCTTTTCAGAATAATTTTTTAAACACATTAAATTAAATACATGGATGACAAAAAAACCCTTATTTCAAAATAAAGATGCATTTTTTTTTTGTTCATCCATGTTCTCGGACCCCTGAAATCTGTTCATGAGCCCCTTGAGGGTATATGGAGCCCAGGTTAAGAACTCTTGTCCTAAAAATCTAAGTTTCAGAGAAGGTGCTGCCCTGCCTGGGTGGAGCCTTCTCACTGGAAGTTCCATATATCGATAAAATCATTGGTCTGGTCTGGGGTAAAGGAACAAACATTTATCAGATGCTTACTTTGTACCTCACAAATACAGTGTCCTTTTATCCTGTGAGCAATCCTGGGAAACAGGTGCTATGGTTACCCTCATTTTATAGCTGAGGAAACTGAGGCAGACAGAGATTAAATGACTTGCTGAGGGCCATGCAGTTAGTAAGTGTCTGAAGTGGGATCCAAATTCAGGTATTGTTGACTCCAGGCCCAGAGCTCTATCCACTGGGCCACCAGTTGCCTCTGGGAGGGACTTTATCCCAAGCGACTTGAAGATTGTTTTGCTTTGGCTGGAACCAGCCTGATCTTGGGAGCTGACCTCTACCATCCCCTTTCCAACATATCTTTCTAAGCCAGTGCACCTACTATGTCCAGTATCGCTTATTTGACCTGCTGAGTCATTTGTCTTGAGGAGCTGGGGAAGCAGTTCATCATCGGAGGAGCAAAGTGCTGTGGGGTGGTGATCACCTTGTGGATTCTCAGCACCTCTGCCCATGTTCTCATGTCCTGATGACCTTGTGTTTCTCATTGCCGGGGTTGGAAACAAACCCTGCCCCCCTGCCCTGCAGTCACCCAAAGCCAGAACCCATACTAAGAAATCAGGATTGTAATCCTCTGGGTTATTGATTCACTTTCAAGGACAAGTAAACCTGATCTGACTTGTAGGGGAATAGAGGGTTGACCTGACATTTCCTTCGTAGGGAACTTCCACATGAGAAAACTCCTTCTAATAATACAGGTTGGCACCTCCTCTGCAATTTATGGTATTAGACTTGCCTGACACATTGAGGGATTATATGACTTGCCCAGGGTAACACAGTCAATGTGTGTCAGAGGCAGGGTTTGAAGACAGATCTTCCTAGCTTTGAGGCTGGCTCTCTAAGCACTACACCAAGCTGCCTCACTTTTCTAATAGCATTACAGTCATCGAAATTCATTTTGAAAGACATAGTCTTCCCTTTTCCTCCTAATGCCATTGGTGAACACTGGATTTCATATCCAAATTCCTGGGTTCCAGATCTTGTGGTGTTGATCAAGTCAGTAACTTAGGGGCATTTTTCTGATCCTCAGTTTATCCCCAAGTCAAATGCAGATAACAATACTTGCCCAATATACTTCACTAGGAGTTAAATGAATATAATGGGTCTAAGAGAGTGTAGGATAGTGGGAGAAGCAGAATTTCATTAAGAAACCCTGGGTTCAAATCCCACTTGTGTGACCTAAAGCATGGTATCCAATTTCTCTGTCTTTGGTTCTTCTCATGATGACATGAATAGAACCTCTGGTCTTGGAGTCAGCAAGACTTGGGTTCATATCCTTCCTAAGAACCCAAGTCTTCTTGACTCTAACACCTTTCCCTATTACTACTGTTGCAATAACGTACTCTTTGATCTCTCTGCCTCAAGTCTTTCCCCACTCCAATCCAGCTTCCACTCAGTTGCCAGTCAAATCAGTCTTCCTAAAATGCAAGTCTGACCACATCCCTCCCATGATTCAAACAATTCTAGTAATTCCTTATGATCTGTAGGACCAGATATAAAATCCTCTGGTCTTCTTACTTCTTAACTGCCCTTTCCTGCATTTCCAGTCTTCTTACACCTTGCTGTCCTCTGCGCATTCTGTGATCCAGTGACACTGGTCTCCTGGCTGTTCCTTGAGCAACATGCTCCAGTTCTCAACTCTGTGCCTTTTCCTCCTGGCTGTCCCCCATACCTCCACCTCTTCCAGTCTCAGCCAAAGATCTGCCTTCTACAGAAAGCTTTTCTTGATCTTCTGTGATCCTAGTGCCTTCCCTCTGTTGATGATTTCCTAATTTTCCAATAGATAACTTGTTTATATATAATGTTTACATGATGTCTCCTTCATTAAACTGTGGGCTCCTTGAGAGTAGGAACTGTCTTTTGCCTTTCTGTGTTTCCCCAGCACAATGCCTGGCACATAGTAGGTGTTTAATAAATGTTGAGTGACTGGTTTTTCTGTATATATCTTATTTTTAACATAGTTGTTTGCATAGCATCTCTCCTATTAGACTGTGGTCTCCTTGAGGGCAGGGACCATCTCTTGTCTTTCTTTCTATCTCTAGCATTTAGTACATTACCTGGCATATATAGCTAGTGTATATAATACCTATTATGTGCCAGGCACTGTGCTAAATGCTTTTGAAAAATTATTTCATTTGATCCTAGGAGGTAGGTACTATTATTATCTCCATTTTATAGTTGAGGAAACCGAGGCAAACAGAGGTCAAGTGTCTTGCTCAGGGTCACATAGCAAGGCTAAATTCAAACTCAAATCTTCCTGATTCTTGGCCAGGGACTCTCTCCACTGCACCAACTAGCTGCCTGCAAGAGTAGGTGTTTAATAGATATCTGTTGACTGATTATTCTGTATATATCTTGTTCATACATAGTTCGTATATGTTTGCATGTTGTCTTCACTTTTAGATTTTAAGCTCCTTGTGGGCAGGGACTAGTTTTTTGTTTTTTTTTGGCTTTGTTTATCATAGTGCCTGGAACATAGTAGTGAACTAGTTGACTTAATACATAATTTTATAATCTTAAGTAGTTTAAGAAATTTAACATGTTCCCCCACAATCTCCCCTCTCTCAGTCAATAAGCTGGATTCCTTTCTGTTGCTTGGATTAATAACAACAACGAGGTTGCTGAAGTTAATCTGCAAACAGTGAAACCTGACATTATTTAGTGGGAGATTTATAGAGTCTGACCTGTGTGTTCTCAGTGTCCCATTAAGTAACCTCTGCTTGAAGCACCTGTGGATCCCTATTGTGATGCAGGAAAGACACTTGCAACTCCAACTTTATGAAAGGAAATTATGCATGAGCACTGAAGGGAGACTATCTCTCTAAATGGCTACAGACATGTTGTGTCAGGAAGCCAGGTGTGACTTAACTCACATATGACTGTAGTTTTTTGTGTGAATTTTCATAATAGAATGGTCAGCTGTTTATATCTTTATTTTTTTCTTCTAATAACTTTCATATAATTTAATTTTCTCCTACACCAGAGGTTCTTCCTCTTTATTTGTGTCTTGGAGCCCTTGGCTGATCTGGTGGTGACTTTGGACTCCTCAGAATCATATTTTTAAATGTAAAAAATAAAATGCATTGGATAACAAAGGAACCCAATTATATTAGAATAAAGTTATCAAAATATTAAAAAATAAATTCAAGGGACTCAGTTAAAAAAGCTCTGAGTTAGAGGGATTTATCCCAATTTATAATTCTCTTACTTAGAGGTATCTAGGTGACCCAGCAAATAGAATGCTGAACCTAGAATTAGGAAGATGTGAATTCAAACATAACCTTAGGCACTGGGTGACCCTGGATAAGCCACTTAAACACTGTCTGCCTCAGTTTCCTCGACTGTAAAGTGGAGTTAATAATAGCAACTACCTCCCAGGTGGTTATGAGGATCGAATGAGATAATATCTAATATCAGCGCAATCCTTGGAAGATTGTTGGTTGGTTATTGTCTTTCAATCTTGAAGAGGACCAAAATGACATCACTATGTTGGAGTCAAGATACAGTGTGTCTGACTGTGGCTGATCAGACCAATACAAGCTCCAGATGCTCTACCACAAGTCAGACACAAATAGTCCATATGAACATTTGGAGGGAAGATGGCTCTAAATCTGTGTATCTCACATTTTTTGAGCCATTGCAATCCTGCTTTGTTCATCGAGCACAGTATCTTCTTTGATGTGGGCACACCACGCTAGGTAGTTCTTTGCCAGTGTCTCCCATGTCATATAACCAATTGTAATGTTCTTTAGAGGGACTTTGAGAGTGTGGCACATTGTCAGGCCCTTAATAAACCCTTGTTTCCTTCCTTCTTGTGTGAGTATGCATCAACAGAGAGGAGTAAAATACAAGATGAGAGCTGTAATCTCAAGTAAGACCACAAGAGAGAGAGAATTTTCAGTGGGCTCTTAAAAGGAATAGTCTATAGATGTAGTGTAGAAATGAAAGAGGAAATGGTTCCACTTCTAGGTTGGGATTTGAATCTATGAAGGTAACATTTGAGATATATTCAGTTCTAGGCTACTGATATATTTCACATCCTCTCTGCCTAAAACAACCATGTAAAGGAAAGAAAAAAAACAACCCATCTGTTTCACTACTTTGAGCATCTAGATATTTGAGCAAGTTGTATATTGAAGAATTTTTTCCTATTTTATGTATATATTTTTATTGTGTAGACACTTAGGGTCAGATAAATCCTTTAAAATAGATCTCTCAGGCCACAGAGAGACAAAATAATGATCATTATTTTGGAGATCCAAATCTCCCATACTGGGAGAGCCCCAGTATGGAACTATTAATGAACAAAGATGAATCTTGGAGTATAATCACATCTAGCACCTTCTTTCTCTGCTATAGAGAGCTGATTTTCAATGGAAAAGATACAGCAAAATTCATAAAAGAGATAAGCCAAGAGAGACTAAGAGAAAACTTTGCTGTTGTTAATAAGTTCAATTTTCCAGATGAACTTCACCCAAGAATCAATAATAATAATGACAATTTATATATAGTGCTTTAAGGTTTGCAAAGTGCTTTTCAGATATTATTTCTTTTTATCTCCATAACAACAACCCTTGGAGACAGGCGCTATTATAATCCCCATTTTACAGATGAACAAACTGAGGTATACAAAGGGTAAGCAATTGCTCAGGGTCTTGTTGCTAACAGGTATTTGAGGCTCAGTTTGAACTCTAGTGTTCATGCCTCTCAATCCAGTGCTTTATTCTCTATTTCACCGAGCTCTCCCCTGTCAAAAACAAACAAACCAACCTGGTAAACATGTTTGCTGATCTTGCGTCAGTGATAGATGAAAATTTATAGAAAAGAAGAAAGGTCCTGAAGAACAGGAGCAGGGCAGGTGTTCCCCCCTTTTATAAATGGAAAAGAGCTTGCAATCTCAAGGTGAGTGTATTTGACTTTAATTTTTGACAAAATTCTAGAACATATTATTGGAAGGTTGGGTAGGGAATATTTTGAAGAGGAAGCAGTGATCATTAGACTGGGAGTTTCTTGAGATCAGGGACTGTCTTTTGCATTACTTTGTATCCGCAAAGTGCCTGGCTCATAGTAAGAGTGTAAAAAATGTTTACTGACTGGCTGACTGGTACAAAGAGCCTTTATAGATTTATCAAGCATAAACAATGCCAGACTAATCATGTTTCCTTTTTGGACATCTTTCAAAATAGTGTTACTGATATAATTTACTGATATGTTAGCAAGGCATTTAACATAACCTTATGATATTCTTGTGGACATTATAGAGGACTTTAAAAAGTTTGGAACTGGTTGGTCAGATAGACCCTAAGACTAGTCACTAGTAGTTTGATGTTGGGTACCTTGAGAAGACATTCCTAATGGAATTCCCCAGGGATCTGTCCTTGGTCCTGTTCTGTTTCAGAATAAATTCCTCAAATGGATAGATAATACAAAATACGGAGGGATTGCTAAAGCTTTGAAGGGCACAGTCAGAAACCCCAGAATCCAAAATAAAGTCTAACCGTACAGAGTACTGGGCTGACGCAAGCAAAATGAAATTTAATAGGAACAAATGTATTACATATAGCTTAAAAAATCAACATCATGAGAATATGAGAGAGTTAGGGGAGTCTGGGAACATTTAGTGGATTGCAAACCTTAATAAATCTACAGTTCTGTAGCTGCTTACAATAAATGCATTCTTAGGCTGCATTAAGAGAGATATAGTGTCCAAGACTAAGGAAGGGAGAATAAATGTCTTAGGACCAAGTAAGACTATATTGTACTACTGTATTCAGTTCTGGGTGCTGCATGTGAGGAAGACTATTGATGAGCTGGAATGTCCAGAAGAGGGCAACTGGACTTTTGAACTAAAAGTCATTCGATAAGAAGATCTGTTAAAGGAGCAGGGGATGTTTAAATTTCAGAAGAGAAAATTTAGGGGTGGGAGCTGTCTTCTAGTACTTGAAAGGTAGTCACATCTAAAAAAGATTACAATTGTTCTCCTTGGTCCTAGAAGATAGAACTAGAGGCAATGGGTGGAAGTTGCCAAGAATTCAAGTTAGGGTGAATATAAAGGGGGAAATCTTATAATTAAAGAGATTTCTAAGTAGAATGTGTCACAGTAGGAGATAGTGGTTTCCTTCCACACTGGAGGTCTTCAAACAAAGGCTGATGACCACTTGTTGAGTGTGTTAAAGTGGAGATTATTATTCAGATTAAACAAGATGGCCTCTGAATTCCCTCCCCCCTCACTCTTGAGATTTTCCAATTTTATGATTTCCTTCAGCTGTGAATACATACTTTCCTGGCTATACTTAAATTTTGTCACAAAAGGAATTGGGTTCCTTTAGGTCTGATTTTAGAGGAGGTGATGGGTCAACATTGTGCCCTGAACAGGGCACCTGGAACATACCTCTTAGAAATAGAGGCTATGGGAGATGGAAGGACCCTCAGATATGATTTGTTTCAACTCACTCCTATTATAGAAAGACAACTGAGACCCAAAGTGTTTAAGTGATTTACCCAAGGACACACAGCAAGTATACACCAGAGTTGGGTCTTGAACCTTGGGTCATCTGATTCCAGAGCCAGTACCCTTTCCCCTATACCACATGCTTTATTAATTAAAGAGTGATTTATTCTGGATCTTTTTAGAAGTACAAAATCCTCAACTTCTCCCTCCCCCTTAAATTATGACACAGAGTCTGTTCTTCCTCACCTTAGAAATTTTGAACCCTATGATGCTAGGATAATAATCAAATGTATGATATGTATTTTTAAATGCATGATATTCATTTTAAATATATGGTTGTATTTTAATGTATAATAAGTAATGTAAATAAGTGTATAATACATTTAAAATGTATGATTATGTTTTATTAAGTTTTAGAAGAATCTAACATTTTTAGAAATCCATGATTAATTTTCATCATCCACACTACTTATGAAACTGGCACAGCTTTGGATACATTGGTTAGGGAGTGGCACAATCCAACAGTAACAAGTGCAAGTCAATTGGTTGGCAGATATCCCAGGGAAATTCTAATGGATTTCTCTTTGAGAGTTGTTCAAAGTGCTGGGTAAACATGAAACTTAATTACTTAATTTTTCACCAAATGGAGAGAATAGGCATGTGGAATACAACAACACTTGGAATAATGTGGATGGTGATGGGAGGAAACAAGAGATTTAGAGCATTTATTCTTAACTTTTAACTAAAGTTTTTCTAAAGTGTAAAGACCTCACAGATGGAAGTGAAATAATCATAGCTCTAGGACATCAGAAATGATTTCTGGCTCCACCAGAAATATATTTTGTTTACTGTCCTTTCTCTTATCCACTGGCAATTTTGCCCAAGGATGATAGGCACAGTCTTAGGGCTCGAAGGGAAATGAGGGGGCAGGTAGTCCACTTCCAACCCCATTTTATAGATGAGAAAATTGAGTCTCAGTGAATAGAACTGACTTGTTCAAGGACACAAAGGCAGTGAATGACAGAGCTGGGATTTGACTTTAGGTGCTAAGACTACAAATACAATCCCTCAGGGCCTGAAGTCTCTTCATTCTAGAATATCCCACCATCCCATGATTGGTTCAACATGGAATATTCCTCCACAAGGCCCACTCCATTTTCTCCTATTGGTAAGTTCGTCCTTTAACCTATATTTTGTGAAGGTTGACTTTTCTCCTCTCAGCCCCATTCCTGACTTTCTGGTCTTCAAATTGTGACACTGAGGAGGTGCCTTCATGTCCCCTCCCCTTTTAGTTCACCTTTGTGTGTCATCATTTTTCTTTTTTAGAATGTAAGCTCCTTGAAGAAAGGGACTATCTTTTTTGCTCCTATTTGTATCCCCAGCACTTAGCACAGTACCTGGTATATGTTGCTTTTGTTCAGTTGTGTCTGACTTTCTATGACCCCATTTAGGGTTTTCTTGGTAGTTTTCCATTTCCTTCTCCAGCTCATTTTACAGATGAGGAAATTGAGGCAAACAGTTAAGTGACTTGCCCAGGGCCACACAGCTAGGAAGGGTCTGTGACCAGATTTGATATTTTCTTGGCAAGAATATTGGAGTGGCTTGCCATTTTCTTCTCCAGCTCATTTTACAGATGAGGAAACTGAGGCAAACAAGGTGAAGTGACATACCCAGGGTCACACAGCTAGTAAATACCTGAGGCTGAATTTTAACTCATGTGAATGAGTCTTCCTGATTCCAAGACCAATTCTTTATTCATTGTGCCACCTAGCCGCCCTGTCTGGTACATAGTAGGTACTTAATAATCAGTTCTTTCTTTCTTTCTTCCTCTTTCTTTCTTTCTTTCTTTCTTTCTTTCTTTCTTTCTTTCTTTCTTTCTTTCTTTCTTTCTTTCTTCTTTCCTTTCATCCTTTTTTCCCTCTTTCCTTGTTCTTCCCTTACTTCTTTTCCCTTCTGTTTTGTCTTTCTTCTCCTTCCTTTCCCTTCCCTTCCCTTGAAGAAATTGAGACCCAGGGGGCTCTAGAGGTAGAAGAGTCCTCAGAGGTTATCTAGTATAACTGCTTCACTTTACAGATGAGAAGACTGAGACCTAGACAGTTTAAGTGTCTTGTGCAAGGTAACAAAGGTAGTGATATCTGTTACAGGATTTGAACCGACATCTTCTGACTCCAGCAGCTTGGTGGCACCATAGTGCACAGAGCACCAAGTCTGGAAGACTCATTTTCCTAAATTCAAATCCAGGTTCAGATACTTACCAGCTGTATGACCCTGGGCAACTCACTTTATCCTCAGTTTTCTCATCTGTACCATTTGCTGGAGAAGGAAATGGCAAACCACTCCAGTATCTTTGCAAAGAATATCCAAAATGGCATCATGGCTGGATGTGAGTGAAATGACTGAACAGCAACTTCTGACTCCAAATCCAGCACTCCAAATCCATATGTGTGTGTGTGTATGCGTGTGTTTGTGTATACATATGTATATGTGTGTATATTTATACACACATACACACTTATATTTATATATATACACACATATTTATTGTATGTGTGTGTGTGATTTCATGTTTTATACAGCTCTTTAGATTCAATTCAATAAAATATTTATTAAGAGCCTGTTATGTGTTAAGCATTACGCTAGATTCTGGGAAGACAAATATGAAAACACAGCAGCTCCTAACATCCTTGTGATAGAAGCAGTGTGCATATTATTGTTCCCATTTTACAGATGAGGAAATTGATTTTCCCAAGGTTCAATAATTGGGAACTAGCAAATGGAACATTGCAGGTGTAATGTTCGTCTGGGAAAAAGTTCTAAGGGACTGGTAATGGCATATGCCATTTGTTTCATTGGACATATCCATTTGGCATGCCCTAGTCAGTCCATCTATCATCCACTCTTTTCGCTTACAGTCTCAGTGGATCACTTAAGTGTGGGGTGGGCTGCCTCACTGTAGAATGTTCCCGTCAGTTTCTAGGGCATTTTTGCTTGGGGTGATTATATGGGGTTGAGAGCTTAAAATTACAGTGTTTAAACTCAAAGTGACTTTATTGATCAGCTACTTCAACCTCTTTGTTTCATTAGGGGGAGCACTGAGACACAGCATGGAGAGGTGTCTTGTGGAGGTAACACAGCTCATTAATAACTGAAGCACAAAATCAAACAGTTGTACATCATCTTGGAGTTGGAAAGGCATCTATTCCAACCCATATCTCAACAAGTATCTCAAAACATTCCAGATTGAGCTTGAAGACTTCCACTAAGATGGAATCTATTTCCTACCAGGCCTGTCCATTCCATTTTTACCTAGCTTTATTAAAAAGTTTTTGCAGGCATCAAACTTCAGTCTACAACTTCTACTCATCGCTCACAGTTTTGCCTCATGGGATCAAGCAAGACAAATTTGATTCATCTTTCAAGTGATAGCTAGCCCTTTAAAGAAATGAGGATGGATATCATGCCTTCTTGGAGGCAGTTAGGTGGTTCAGTGGAGAGAGCTCTGAGCCTGAAATCAAGGCTTCGTGAGTTCAAATCTGGCCTCAGACACTTACTAGCTGTGTTACCCTGGGCAAGTCACTTAACCTTCAATTTCCTCATCTGTAAAATGAACTAGGAAAGGAAATGACAAACCATGCCAAGAAAATCCCAAAATGGGTCACAGAGAATCAGACATGACTGAAAAACAACTAAATGATAAATTGTGCTTTCTTAATTCTTCTTTTCTCCATGACAGATGTTCTCTGGTTCCATCAATTAATCCTCATAGGGCATGATCTTGTGGCCTTTCCATATACATGCTGGTATATGGGAGTGGGCCAGAGGCTAGGAACATGAATCTAGAGTCTCACAGAGAATGTAAACCACCTTGAGCAAATGTAAACAGTAAAAGAAGTTCCAAATATGCCATGGGAACACTTACACGTGACCCAAGGTCATCCCTGGAATTATGCCTTCTTTTTTCTGTTTCTATATAATACCTGACCTGACCTGGGCTTGGTACAAGGATCCATCACACCATTCTGTCCTCTGTCAGGGACTGGGTGAGTAAATTCCCCTAAACAATCTAATTAGCCTAACACACACGAATAAACCTGTTATACTACCATGCTGTCATAGGCCCCTCTTTCTTTAGTATCAGAATTATCTTGGAAGATCCACATTGCCACAATTGGCATATTAGGACAGAACAGATCAGCCCCCCTCCTCCCACCACATACAGCCTTAGAATTGGGCATATTTGGCAGGATAGTCTGTCTTCCTACAAATCTAGTGTCCTTAGCACTGGTTACCATCCCCTAGATGTTCTGTACATTTAAGAAGGACACTGGCCCTTCCTAAATGTGTTGCCCAGAATTAAACACTCAGTACCTTAGAAGTGATCTCATTGGAAGACAGTGGAATGATAATTTCTCTAGTCCTAAAGTATGTCTACTAGTCTATATTTACTAGTCTATGTTTCTCTTAACGCATCTCAAGGTTCCATTCACTTTTTGGGGGGAGGGGGTGTTGATGCCTAGCTGTTGACTCCTCAAGTCTACCCTCACCCCAAGGCCTTTGCCAGATGAACAGCTCTTTGGCAACATTTCATCAACTTGTAGTCAAGTTGAGTTTTTGAGCCCCAAAGCAACACTTTACATTTAGCCCCATAAATTTTCCTCTTATTTGCTTTAGCCCACATCAACTGCTCTTCTCTCCCCCTACACATCTATCACTCCTTGTGTTTCTTATGGAAAAGACAATTATTACTTCCCAATCATGACCCGCATTAGCAAGTAAATTTGAATGGCCATTTCTAACTATTGCTCTTCCTCATCAGTTTCCACTTTTGCTTGTAGCCTCCGGGGTCTTCCTAAATAATAAATCCTACATCATTAGCCACACATGGAAACATGACTAAGGAAGACAGAGAGCCTTTGACAGTTGTTTTGACATACTGTTTATCATTGCAGAGATAAACAATATGTTGAAACAGCTGTCAAGTATTTTTAAGGTTAATTTCTCTTATTAACAGAGACTAATGTTCATCAGAGTTTCTTTGTCTCAGTGATTTTCACTTGGGCAGATTTAAATGGTCTTATTGACATGTGCTCAGAGGTGAAAAATGTGTGACTTTAGATCTCAGGGAACCCTGTGGGAATTACGTGTTTCTTCTAGACAGAGCCTCGCATGTGTGTGTGTGTGGGGGTGGGGTGGGGGTGGGCTGTCTGCCTCCTCTTTCTATTTTTTAGCAAAGGGAATTTTGTTCCTCTTACCACAATGAAGAGAAGGCAAAAAAATCCATCAAGTCATATCAAGAAAGTCTTTTGGGTATCCCTGTGATACATCATCACTCCTGCGAAACCTTAGTATCTTTCTGCCACATTTGGATTTGCTTCTATTTTCTTCCCCCAAAGGACCTGGAGACTAGAGAAGATGCTGTGATGAAAGAATTATGCATTGGACTAGTAGACCAGGGCGGAGTGTTTGGAAGTGTTTAGATTGAGGGCCTTGCAGTCTAAATGCCTCTGTAGCTCACTAACCTTGTGAACCTCAGAAAGTCATCTTAGTTTCTTTTGAGACTCAGTTTCTTCATATGTAAAATAGGGATAATAATACCTGTAGCACTTACCTCAAGGGTTGTTGTGAGGCTGAGAAGAGGTCGTGTATGTTAAGTGCTTCACATATTTTAAGATGTTACAGAGATGCCAGTTACCACTGTTATTAGTTAACTTGCTCCTTCTTCCTCACCCAGACAGAAATGAGCTCTGGCTCATTTTTGATACAATGGTCATGTTTTTTGATGTTGATTTTGAGAACTATCATTCTTGCTGTCAATTCTGTGTTTCCTGGCCTAGGAAAAAAGAGTAATAGAGGAGGAGACATAAGGGAGAGATTCTTATATTCAAGAGATGTAGAAATGACAAAGATGGGTTAGTTATGAGATAACAGGGAAGGAAAACTCTTATGATCAATTTTTATTCTTGTGATGTCAAGAGAACTCAAGAGGGGACCCCTCATGGGGAACTTCCAATGAGGAAATTTTAGAATTCTAGGTCTAGGACTAGAATGGGAGCTCAAAGATCATCTAGTCCATTTCCCACCCCATTTTGTAGATGAGGAAACTGAGGTTCAGGGTTGCTAAGTTGGGAATAATCTTAGAGCCATCTAGTACAAACTCCACCCTATTTTATAGATGGAGACACTGAGTCCCAGGGAAGTTAAGTGACTTGTCTATGGTCATATAAGATAGGATCATAGACTTACAGATTTGTAGTTGAAAAAGACTTTAGAGGCCATCTAGTGTAACCCATTCATTTATAGAAAAGAAAGCTGAGGCTCTGGCAGAGTCTTATCTTCAGTCAGACTTAAGTAGAGATAGAATTTTAACTCAGATCCTCTGAGTCTAGAGAAACCTGACATTATTGAAGTCTTTGTGACAGGATTATTTCCCAGGATAAGCTCATAAGTCATTTTTAATCTCTAAGGGGCAGCCAGGTAGCATAGTGGAGAGAGTGCTAAGTCTGGAATCAGGAAGACTCATCTTCCTGAGCTCAAATCTGGCCTCAGACACTTACTATGTAATCCTGAGTAAGTCACTTAAGCCTGTTGCCTCAGTTTCCTCATCTGTAAAATGACCTGGAGAAGGAAATGGCAAACCTCTCCAATATCTTTGCCAAGAAAACCCCAGATAGGGTCATGGAAAGTGAGACGTGACTGAACAATAAAAACTCAAGCTTTGTATACTTTCCCTCCTCCCTCAGTCTCTTTTCCTCTTTGATTGGAGGGTCAGAGGATGGCATACTAAGCTCCTCCCAAAGCTGTCCTTTTTAGAGCACAGAAATTAGACTTCCAGATCACCCCACTTTGCTCCTGCAGCTCTGCTTGGTTTCAACTTCACAGAATAAGACGGTCCTGAGCTACCCCTCCTCCCCCCAGCCCACCCACCTACCAGCTTCCTTTTGTATGATGTTTTTCTCCATTAGATTGTAAGCTCCTTGAAGTCAGAGACTGTCTTTAAATTTGTATTTCCAGAACTTAGCATGATGCCTCGCACATAGTAGGTGCTTCACAGATGTTTATCAAATTGAATGGAATTGAATGTCATATACTTATATCCAAGTTTAATGAGAATAGTGACCATGTAATATCTAAACTTTAAATCCCTCCCCCCACAATCTAACATAAAGTTCTGCACAAAGTAGCTACTTAATATATTGGTTGAATTGAATTTCTGCTGTCATCACTGAAGTTGCTGTCTGATGTTGGCTACATTACTTAATAGGTTTCTCATTTCATTCTTTTTAAATATAGAAACAATCTTTATGAATTCAGATTCTGTGGATTCAGGTTTTCTGACAACTCAGATAGACCTAGACTGAAATATTATCTTTGCTTAGCAAATCTTTTTTTTTAATAGAGAGCTCAGATTCATCTGAACAGGATTGCAGAGGAATGTTTAAAATATATGAAAATAAATCTTTCAGTGTCTTCAGCTACTTTGAAAGTATATATTTACATGCCAACATCTGATAGCTGTATTCTAATTAGAAATTCTTGTCATCTGTTTGCATAAGAGAACAAGTTACCGAAGGAATTTTTCCAAGATGTAATCTGAATGAATGAATCGCTGACCTTCATTAACCTTGTGTTCTCTATAAGATAATAGTAGGTAATAAGTTTGAGAAAGTATGTAATGAGTATGAGAAGTAGGTAATAAGAATGAGAAAGGCCATGTGATGTAGCAGAAAGCATCCCACACTTTCAGTCAGGAAAGTCCTGGGTTCAAATCCTTCCCTTAACTCTTACTAGCTTTGCAACTATAAAGAAGTCATGTTACCTTTGGCCAAATGACCATGGGTAAGTCATTTAACCATTCCGTGTCCCTGTCGACTCTCTTCTAGTCTAAGTCACAGGTGAGTTGTTGATCTTTATCGGTGAGGGTGTTTCCACACTGGGAGTTCTTGATCCTGATGAAAGCACAGATTAGATCAGTAGCACAAGTCAGTATAATTTCTAATGTTCAGGGCCACTCTGTGGAAACTCAGAGTCGAAGCATGAAGTGGCATTTTAGAGAGCATTAAGGAAGAAAAAGTTTGGGGTTCTCAGTAGAAGATGAGCTCCTTGACAGCAGGGTATATTTTGTTTTGGACTTGTATTCCAGTAGCTAGCAGAGTGACTAGTGCATAGTAGGTTCTCAAGAAGTGCTTTGTGAATTGAATCAAAATGCCTTGAATTTCTTGGCAGTTTCATAGTGACTGAGCATCTCTGTAGGCAGCTCCTAGATGGAGAAGCTTTGGATCCATTTGGCCTCAGTGAGCACGTATGAGCATTGACTTTTCTGTCTCATTCCTTCCAGGCATCTTCAGGGACTTGGAAGAAATAACCTCCCAATTTTCTCCCGAGGTCCCTTTTGTAATCATGGCTGTCAGTTTGCATTTTATATGTATATTCGAGCTCATTTAAAACACCATCTGATAGAATAACCTGTACCATTTTCCTCACAGATGGAAATGAAAGGAAAAAAATGATGACAATATTAGATAATGGCCCTGTGCTTGTAACCGGATATAACCACCTAGTAAGAGAGTTGAATAGTGTTATGTTCAGCAGAAAAGAGCAGCTTAGAGAGGAAAATCTGTTTGGATTTGTCTCTGCTAGTGCTGAGGGTGTTTACTAGTTCATAGAAAGGTTGGTTGGTCTCTGGGGATTCCTGTGTTGAGTTGAATTATAAATTGTGAATATAGAAACTCAGAGCTAGAAAGGATCTTAGGTTTTCTGTATTCATAATTTGCAAAGAGGTGAATCTGGGCTGAAGTGGAGGAAAAAAACCCCAAAAACCTTTCTGCTAGTGGGACTTACCCAAAAGTGAAATTAGCTATGGATTTTCCTTCATTGGAGTTATTCAAGCAAAGTTTAGATGTATACTTACCCAGTATGTCATATCAAGGATTCTTTTTCCTTTGGTATGGTTTAGACCAAAGATGGGAAACCTGTGGTCTGGAGGCTACATCTCAATTTAACTTTTGGATTCAGTCAAACGTACCGCACTCGAGGACCTAGAGGGCTACATGTGGCCTCAAGACCTCAGGTTCACCATCCCTGGTTTAGACTAAATGGCTTCTGAGATCCCTTTTTAATTGAGATTATATCATTTTATTTGGATTGTCACTAGAAAAACTCCTTGAGTGGGAGTATAAGACTTGGAGTAGGGGCTGGGGGAGGCAACCTGGTAAAGTGGATGGATTACTGGATGTCAGGTCATATGTTGTTTTTTGTTTTATTTCAGTTGTGTCCAACTGTCTGTGACCCCATTTGGGGTCACTTGTTCTATTATAGCAGATAGATGAGAATAATTTCTAATTAGAATACAGCTATCAGATGTTGGCATGTAAATATATACTTTCAAAGTAGCTGAAAACACTGAAAGATTTATTTTCATATATTTTAAACATTCCTCTGCAATCCTGTTCAGATGAATCTGAGCTCTCTATTAAAAAAAGATTCGCTAAGCAGATAAATAGTAGTTTACCATTTCCTTCTCCAGTTCATTTTACAGATGAAGAAACTGAGGCAAACAGGGTGAAGTGACTTACCCAGGGTTAAACGGTTAGAAAGAGTCTGAGGCTAGATTGAACTCATGAGATTGAGTCTTCCTGACTCCAGGCCCAGCACTGTATCTACTTTGCCATCTAGGTTTAAATCCACCTCTTTTACTAACTTTACAACTTTAGGCTCCTCAGTTTATAAGTTTGGGCTCCTCAGTTTACATCTTCCCAAGAGTCCATTCCAACCCTAAATCTCTGATCCTGTTTTATTGGGGAATTGAACTGGGCCTTTTCCCACAGAAGCGTGTGTGCCAGTTTGACTTCACTGGGAGGGATACATATACTAAAGGACATGTATGATGTGAGTTCTGCATGACCCTTAGACTGAACTTTAAACTGGGTGAGGAGAAGTGGTATGAAACACAGAAGTATCATCATGATTACTACCTTAAGAAACCCTGTTGGCTGATCAGATAATTTGGAGCTGTAATAGAGACAAAATGGTGTCCCCGAGGCCCAGAGCATGTAGACATGATGCAATGCCAAAAGAGAACTCCAAATCATCCATCCACAAACAACCTCATCATCTCCCTGGCCACCTCAACCTGGGAAAGAGCTCCCACTTGTGTGTATTCCTCCTTTCTTTTTCCATCTTAGCCCATATGGCCGCAAGATCACAAATGAATTTCCCCAGGAGATTTAGACTGTGTGTTATTGCTATTTTCTTTAATATTGTGGCCACGTGATATTGATTAACTTCTCTCAGTTTCTTTGAGTCCCCCCCTTAAAGGGTTTTAAAACCTATGTCCTGATCTCTATTATATTATTAGAGGGAAGCCAATGAGATGGCAGTAGCCTTCCTCTAACGCAGTATTATCCACATTGAAGACTGGTAATTGTTAGGTTCAGACTGGGCCTCCAACAAATTCATTTACCAAATGTGTGATTCTGTGCACAATTCACTTAGCATCTAATACTGCCTGTCCTCCTTCAGGTGACAATAGTAGGACCAGTTATTACCATGCAGGGTTGTTGTGAAGATTAAATGAGATAATATTTTCAAAGTGCTTTGGAAACCTTGAAACATTATATAAATAATAAGTATTATTATTACCAGGCAACGAGGTAGTGAAGTAGATAGAGTGCCAGGGGCCTGGAGTCAGGAAAACCTGAGTTCAAATCCAGCCTCAGATACTTACTGGTTGAGTGACCCTGGGCAAATCACTTAACCCTGTTTTCCTCAGTTTCCTCATCTGTAAAATGATCTGGAGAAGAAAATGGGCAAACCACCTCAGTGTCTTTGCCAAGAAAACCCCAGATGGGGTCGTGAAGAGTTACATATGATGAAAATGATTGAACAACCATAAAAGTATCATTACCTTTATTTTATCTCAGATATATTCTGACCAGAGCAAGGAACAGAGACATCCTATCACCACCTAGCACTTTGTGCCTCTTATTCTAATCTGCAGTTGGCTGCAGTTTCACATGTTTATTTATTTCTGAATAATTACTTGTACACATAGCCTTTCCACCCTAGCAGAATGTTGTTTTCTTGTGGGCAGGGAGTTGGTGTTTTTTTTTTCCTCAGTGCCCAGTGGGTTCAGGCCCCCAACTCTGACCTCCCCAGCACAATGTCTGGCACACAGCAGGAACTTAATGTTTATTGAATTAGTTGGAAGTACAGAGAACATTCAAAGTATAGTCCTGTTCATATCTGCCTTTAGCAGTAATAAGACTCGTACTTATAAAGGTTAGAAGGGGAAAAAAATGCTTGTTTATTGTTGAAAGTGTGTCTTTTCAATCTTAGAGAAAAGGGGGAAGTAGAGATTATCTCAGCCCTTTGAAGATGCGAAGTTACAGGAGTGATAACCAGTGGAGATAAAAAACAGAGAGAGGTTTTTTCATAGAAGCCATTTCAGTCCAAGAATTCAGTGAGCCCTGGGAGCGCGATAATTGAGAAAGTAGAAGAAACAGCTTTTCTTTTGATAAATTTCTTTTTCATTTTTTTTAAAGAGGGAAAGGGACCACAGAAGAAAGTAGATATCCCAGTTGGCATGCCATGGCGTGGGCCCAACTCTGCCATGCAGAAAGATTTAGAATCCCCCTCTGCTGTAGAAGAGAAAAATAAATTTCAGTTTTCCACTTTCTCCTGCAGAAACGATGCCTGGATCTTGGGAGAAGGAAGCCGGCTATATTTCATGTTCCTAGAAGTCTGTTTTGAACTGTTTGAAATGCAGAGGTTTTACAGGAGTTGTTTTATTTTTTTATTTTCATTTTTTATCAGGAGTGACAAATTCAGCGAGTTGCAATATCTCCTTGTTTCCACCAGTTTTGCCAATGAAGTTTCTTTCAGCTGCCTCCTTATTCATAATGCTCCTTATCTTTTCCCCAGAACCCCAGACACTTGGTCCTGTTCCGGGTCTCCTATCGTTTTTTGAGCATCTTCTGATGATAGAAAAGCTCTGTTGATAAATGTTTGACTCTCTGGCATGGTGAAAGGCATTTTGAGTAGGCACAGAGCTTAGCAGAGGGCCCTGCTTTCCTCTTTTCCCATACCCACCAACCACCCCTGGACTGGCTCTTGCCCTCACGCTTACCCCCATCATCCACCTGGGATATTTCGAGGGGGCTGATTGCAGGGGCAAAAAAGGGACGTTGAAGAAGGAGTTAGATGGGCCAGTGATGCAAAGCTATAGGGCATCTATCTCACAGCCTGTCTACAACCTGCCTTTACAAGTGGGTAATTGATTTCTCTTCCTCAGTCAGCCTATATTCCTGGTAACTCATCTCAGTTGTTAGCCCCTATTAGTGACATTTTGTCTCTTGCCTGCTCCTGGCTGTCCCTTGCTCCTCCTTTTCATTTCTGCTCTTGGATCCCCTAGTACGACTGATGCTTGGCTTCCAGGGACATAGATCATGGGATAACAGAAAGAGCTAGAAAAGGCCTGGGAGCTCAGGCTCTTAACCTTTTCTGTGTCCTGGCCCCCTTGGGCCTTCTGCTGTGAAACTTATGGACCCCTTCTCAGGATCGTGTTTTTAAATGCACAAAATAAAATCCAGAAGATTACAAAGAAAACCAAATATATTGAAATATAGATATCAAAATATAAAACCCCCAAACTCAGTCCACCGACCCCAGGTTAAGAAACCTTGTAGTCGAGGCTCTTGAACTGCGCTGTTGTTCAGTCATTTCAGTCGTATCCAACTCTCCATGACCTCATTTGGGGTTTTCTAGGCAGGGATACTGGAGTTATTTGCTATTTCCTTCTTCAGCTCATTTTACAGATGAGGAAACTGAGGCAAAGAGAGTTAAGTGACTTGCCCAGGGCCACACAGCTAGTAAATGTCACAGCCTGGATTTGACTTCAGAAAGAGGAGTCTTCCTGACTCCAGCCCAGGATACTCTATCTACCAAGTCACCTAGCTTCATTTCCCCCCATGGAGATTATCCACTCTGTTTTATAGATGTAGATCCTAACAGATCTGAAGGGTTGAATGACTTACTTGCCTAGGTCATACAGCTAGTAGTGTCTGAGGGAGGATATGCCACCTCCTACAAAAGGCCTTCCCAATAGTAACTGTTGCTGTTTCCCTCCCAGCCTGACGTCTTTCTTTTTCTCTGCCTCTTTAAAGGAGCCATGCCCTGACTACTTCTTAAACAGGCCTATTCAATGAATGGGTGTTGCCTCACCCTAAGTGAGTACCTACAAAGACCTTGGCCTAAAGGGCCCAAGGTCTCCCAGTGCATTCTGAGTCATCTCCAGTCATCCTGATGAATATCTAGTCATTGGATTCAGATGGCTCTGGAGAAGTGAGGCTGGTGACCTGCACAGTCCTCTCTCACTCAAAACAAAGTCAAGTGCCAGTCATGTCATTATTTCTCTAATGGCATGGTCTTCTTCGGCAATGAAAGACAAACACAAGTTGTCAGTATGCCTCTGAGGAGGTTTATGGGTACTGACATGGTTTAGGTGCTCTGGGACTCTAAAATGTCAGGGTAAAGGTTGACATCGCCTGGAATGAATTCACGCACTCAAACCGTCTTCTAGTCAAGTGACAAAGTTTGTCTGGATGCCAATAGAAGTGGGCGAAGTTCCTTAGAGAACTTGTAACTTTATGGTGGTGATACTAAAGTTTGTATAGAAAGGTCCAGTAAAAAGAATGCCAAGTATGCTAATTAGGTGATGGAGGAGTGGTGAGTATATGCAAGTAGTCTGGGTGCAGGGCTGCTGGAATGTATGAGAAAACTCAGGGAGTCTACAGGGAGCTTTGTTGAAGGGACAAGATAGAAGGGTTGCCACAGCCTGGTCCTTGGGCAGACATCCTGTGCCTGCCCTGATAGCTTTTATCTGAGGAATGACAGGGTCAGGTCTGTGTGCCTGCAACAGGGAGAGATTTCCCCCAGGGGGCTGAGTTGCTTCCAGAGACATGGTCTTAGGGCCAGCAAGTACCCATCACCCCCACTTCTGAAGTGACTTTGTATTTATTTTGCATTTCCTTATCTGAATACGAGTTATTCTCTCAACTCCACCCTCCAGATAAATCTAGCTTGTTCTCTGAGGGCAGAAACTTTGCATTTTTTGTCCTGTGTCTAGCATAGTGCCTGACACCTTACTGAATGCTCCTTGAGTTCAATTGACAAAGCAAGACCCTATGGGTTTTTAACTAGCAATGAACAATGAGAAGGGGTTTGTAGGCTGGATGTGGGAGTGAAGAGAATGCTAGGGATACTACCAGGATTGAGAGGGGGCTGGCTACACTGCTACATCAAGCCAGCTCACAGTCCATGATGAGGAAAGGATACAACCAGAGAGTCCCTTCCTAAGAGCCTACAGTAGGATACACAGGGTCAGACATGTGGCCAGATGATCTCCCAGCTTCAGCAAGAGGGAAAAGTAAGTTCATGAGAGTCCCGTACAAAGGGCCGGGCCCTTGTTGGCATTGGTGGTCTGAGCTTGAGCACCGTGGTTACTCTTCCTCATCACTATGACAAATGGTTGAGGTCTCAGTCTCTTCCACCAAGGCAGCATGCTTTTTGGGTTCAAATCCAATCTCAGACATTTGCTCAGGGTCAAGTAAGTGCTCAGTGACTATCTAGACTTGGTTTCCTCTTCTGTAAAATGAATTTGGTTGTATGAGATTATCTTTGAGGTCTCATCAGCTTTGAACCTAAGACCCTATTGACTATGGACCTGTGAACTGATCATAGAGACAGAGTTGAAAGGAGCCTTAGTGGCCAATTAGTCTTATCTCCTAATTTTACAGATGATGCAACTGAGACTTAGTCAATCAATCAGTCAGACAATATGCCCAGTCACTAGTTGCAAGGAGAAGGAATGAAACCAGAGATGGGGAAGTAACCTGCCCAAGGTCACATAGGTTAAGGGTCAGATTTTATAGCTTTTAGACCTGGGAAGGACCTTATGTATCATCTGGTCCAACCTTGTCATTTTACATGATAGCAGATAAGGAAACTTGAGGTCTAGAGAGGTGAATTGATTTACCCAAGATGACAAAGATGCGGCATAAATAAGATCTAAACCCAGACTTTCCATCTCCAATCTCTTTCCACCATCCCATGCTGCTTCCAAATTAGTTAGGACCATCCCTCATACTATCAGGCACCAGTCAGGGATGGGGAACCTGCAGCCTTAAGGCTACATGTGGCCTTCTAAGTCCTTAGTCAAAACACTTCACTTAAGGATCTAGAAGGCCATATAAAATTTTATTTCAGTCAAAAGGCTACACTTAAGGACCTAGAAGTCCAAATGTGGCCTTAAGGCCACAAATTCCCCAACCCTGCACCCACCCATGGGGGCAAGCTGGTTTTGTCCACTTCCTGAAGCAAACTGGAAATGAGCCGCATCCAGCCAAGAGTTTTTTATAGCAGAGGGTGAGTTTGGCTCAGGTGTAATCTGATTGGTTCCTCACTTGTGATGTCATATAGAAAGTGAGCAGTCAGTGAGACTGCTCTGGAGATGAACAGAGAGCTAGCTTTGGCTTGAAAGGTCTGGGTTCCTTTACTGTCTTTTTCACATGACGCTGTCTTTAGGACCCTGAGTGAGTCACCTAAATCTCCTGGTAAACCAAGACTTCTAAGTTGCAGAACAGCTGCTTAATTGCATTGAGAGAGGGAGTTTCCTTGGTAGGAGATTCTTACTTCAATGAAATAGGCACATCTGGATTTGACAACAGCAAACAACAATCCTTAAGGAGCCTTGAATCACCCATCAATGTAGATTTTGCAAGGAAATGGTAGAGACAGTGCAACTCGAATTGCTGAGGCTGTTAAAATTTAGCACCTACAGAGCACTGAGCAAGACATGACCTGGAGGCTAGAATTATCCATCCGAAGCTCACTGCTTTTCATGGTCTGACACATGACAAATCCATCCTCTACCAACACAAGCCTCAAAAAGCCAATAAACCATCCTGGGATTGGATCATTATCCCATTAGCTCATATTGTCCACGGTTGCCTGGACATAACACCAAGCTACTCAACAACAACAAAAATTTAAGCACTGCATTTTTTAATACATGTAATTGTACCTCATGATTTCTCATGTACTCATGATTTCTAAGCTTTGAAATGCTTTCAAAGAATTGGAAACCAGCTGAGAAGATCAAATAACTGCACTGTGGATATGGGATATAGGGGGGCAGCTAGGTGGTTCAGTGAATAGAACTCTACCCCTGGAGTCAGGAAGACCTGAGTTCAAATTTGACCTCAAGCACTTACTAGCTGTGTGACCTTGGGCAAGTCACTTAGCTCAATTGTCTCCATTTTCTCATCTGTAAAATGGGCAAACCATTCTGATATCTTTGCCAAGAAAATGGGGTCACAAAGAGTCAGGCATGACAGAAATGACTGTTCAATGCCAACAGCATGGTACTCTAGGTATAGGTGATTCTTGTTATACAACCTCCTCTTGGATTTGTACCAAGGATGCTATTAGTGAGTCAGAGGATGAGCTAATATATCTTTTAGAATACACACACACACACACACACACACACATACATATACAGACATATATATACATAAGCAGATGTATATAAGTATGTACATGTATATATCTGTATATTTCTATATATCATCAGCTCCAAAAGCCAATTATTTTATCTACCTGTGCAGTAGTCTGTAGAACATGGATTATAGGACAAATGTTCCATGGCCATTTCTATATGAACTCCATTGAATGAATGAATGATTAAAGCCATTGAAGTGCTTACTATTTGCCAGAAACTGTGCTAAGCATTGGGAATACAGATATTTTAAAAGAGACAAACTCTGGCTTCAAGGAAAAGATCTAAAGAATGAAGTACCAACAGTAACAACTGAATTAGTACTAACAATATTTTCCGTGCATATCTCCACCCCAGTCTTCAGCCATCTTTTCAGTTACCTAATAACCTGTCCAGTATGATGTAGCACATTGTGATAACGATGTAAAATAATGCAACATGATATAAAATAACATATAATAGGCATAGTGTATAATATGCAACATATGATAAATAGTGTAACAATATAAAATAAGATACAATAGGTACAGTATATAATATACAATGCATGATAGAGTACAATATAATATATAATACAGTGGGGGCAGCTAGATGGCACAGGGTAGAGAGTATTGGGCCTGGAGTCAAGAATATCTGAGTTCATATCTGGTCTCAGACAATTTACTAGTTGGGTAATCCTGGGCAAATCATTGAATCCTGTTTGCCTCAGTTTCCTCCTCTGTAAATTGAGCTTGAAAAGGAAATAACAAATCACGCCAGTATCTTTGCCAAGAAAATCTCAAATGAGGTTATGAAGAATCAGACTGAAAATAACCGAATAATATGATGTGGTGATGCATAGCATTTTCTCTGGCTGTCCTCCATGCCTGGAATGTTTCCTCCCCCCATCTCTATTTCTCAGCTTCTCTGTCTTCCTTCAAGTTTCAGCTAAAATCCCATGTCCTACATTAGCTTTTCCTAATCCCTCTTAATTCTAGTACCTTCCCCCTGTTGATTATTTCCTATTTATCCTTGCATATGTGTGTTCGTCCTTCATTGCCGAAGAAGACCATGCCATCAGAGAAATGATGACATGACTTGCACTTGACTTTGTTTTGAGTGAGGGAGGGCTGTGCAGGTCACCAGCCTCACTTCTCCTCCAGAGCCATCTGAATCCAGTGACCAGATATTCATCAGGATGACTGGAGATGACCCAGGATGAGGCAATTGTGGTTAAGTGACTTGCCCAGGGTCACACAGCCAGTGAGTGTCAAGTGTCTGAGGTGAGATTTGAACTCAGGTCCTCCTGACTCCTGCGCTGGTGCTCTAACCACTGCACCACCTATATAACTTATTTGTACATATTTGTTTCCTTGGTATCTCCTCCATTAGAATGTAAGCTCTGTCTTTTGCCTTGTTTTGTATCTGCAGAGCCTAACAGAGGGCCTGGCACATAATAGACACTTCATAAACGCTTACAGATTAGCTCTTGACCAATGGATAGAGCACTGGACTTGGAGTCAGGAAGACCTGCATTCAGATCCAGACTCAGATACTTACTAGCTGTGGGACCTTGGCTAAGTCATGTAACCTGTATGTTTCAGGTTGCTCACCTGTAAAATGGGGATAAGGATAACATTTCCCTCTCAGAATTGTTGTGAGGATTAAAGGAGATAATATGTGTAAAGTGCTTAGCACAGGGCCTGGCACATAGTATAGGCGTTATACAAATACTAGGTGCTTAATAAATGCTTATTGATAGACTGTTAGCTATTATTGTTATGATTATCCTTACAATATAATACAACAAGCACGTACATGTAAGACTTTTGGGATGCGTAGACAAAAAGAAGTAAAAGTTAGTTCCTACCCTTGAGGGCTTACATTTTATTGGGAGGGAGGATACAACATGCAAACTAGCAGCGTTGTTGTGAGAATCAAATGGAATGGTAATTATAAAGCACTTAGCATGGTGCCTGGCACATAGTAGGTACTATATAAATGTTAACTGTTATTTTTATGTAGCAAGATTAGTGCCGCTGTTGTTATCACTATATAACAAGATTAGTGTATAATGTGATCATTTAAGGGTGGAGAAAGAGAGAAAACAAACTAACATGGGGAACAGAAAAGATTTTCCATAGATGGTAGAACCTGAGATGAGCCTTGTAGGAAGACAGAGATTCTAAGAGGCTTAGGTAAAGCAAGAGGGCATTTCAGGCATGGGGTCAACCTGTACAAAGGTATGGAGGTGAGAAATGGAGTGCTAAATGTTGGGAACTAGCAGCTGGCTTAGTTTTCTTGGATACTATTTTCTGTTTAATTTGGGTTTACTTATCTGGGTACATGCTGTTTCCCTACAGTTGATTTCAAACTGCTTGAGGCTGGTACTATTTTAGGATCATGGACCAAGAGCTGGTAGAGACATTCAATGTCACGCAGTCCAACCCCTGTCATTTTGCAGATGAGGAAACTGAGGCTCAGTGATTTGTCCAAATTCACACTGTCATCAGGTGTTTATTCCAGCCCTGGTTCCACAACTTTGTCAGCATCCATCCCCCTGCTCCAGCTTGCCATCACTGTGCCTGAGATTTCTTTCTCAATGCCCAGCACAGTGCTGGACACATCATTAGCACTTGACAAATTCTGATTGAGTGAAATTGAATTGAATCATAGACTGCAGGAAGAGATGTAATGAGGAATAATTCTTGGGCCAGATTTTAAGTTTTTATTTTTATTACAAAATGCCAATTTATCCCATCTTTCTGCTTCAGGTAAACAGAAGATGGGTGGGCAGAATGCCATCATTCTAAGTTTCCCTTGAGTAAGGAGGGCTAATGGAGAGGGAAAGGATCACTGGTTAAAAGCCTTTATCAAAGAAGTGTGGATTGTCTCTGTAATCTACTCCCTGCTTAAAGAGCAAGAGCAGAAATGAAGCTTCTGTACAATCGATTCTATGTTATCAGGCTATCCCTCCTTTAGATACAACACATTATCATCCCATCTTCGCTTGCCTTTCTCACCTCTTTGGAGCTGACATCAGAAACCATCAGAGAAGGCACCTACCTGTTAGATGTTCTTGAGTACCGACTTTGATCTTTTCTTTTCTAGCTCTTTGGTCTCCATCTGAAGCGCAGCAGTCAGTGCTATTTTCTTTTTCCCCTTGAGAAAAGTGACAGATGACTCAGAATTGGAAGAGTTAGAGGTTTCTTTTCAGAAGCCTGTGATGTTGACAGACAGGCCCGAGAAAGTTTACTTGCCTTGGAATTGAGGTCTTCCCACCTTCACTCTCTCTGACTCCCACCCAGCCACCCTTTCCCCAGTTGTCAGAGTCGTCATTGTACCCACGTCTAGTCACGTCACTTCTCTGTCTAGAAAGAAGTGCCCTGAGATTCAAGGATCCCAAATTGGGATCTCTCTACCTTCACAGTCTTAGATTATTCTCCTTTTTTGTTCTCTGCTGTGGCAAGACTAGATCGGGCTCAGTCCCCTGAACATACTCCACATTTTCTTGCTTTTGTGATTTTTTAAAAAATCATTACATTTTATACATTACCCATACATTTAGACATTTTTATATATTACACACACCCCTGAAACGTCCCTCTTTCCTTTTCCTACCATTCTTCAAAGAAATTAGGGTGATACAATGGAAGGAGCCTTGGGTTGGGTATAGAAGACCTGGGTCTGAATCCCAGATCCACCTCTTACTACTTGTGTTACGTTGGAAAAACTGTTAATCTCTCTGGGCCTCAGCTTCCTCCTCTGTAAAGTGAGGGGGTTGGACTAAGTGGCCTCTATGGCTTCTATGGAAGCTATGATTCTATGATCCTATGAAATGATACCTCTTTTCAGAAGCTTCATTTCTGCTGTCCTCTAGTGATATCAGCCTTCTCTCTTGGGCCATAAATAGTATTTGCTTTGTGTCTATCTAACGTATTCCTATGTAACATTATAGATTGGACTTTTTTCTCTCTCTCTCAATATATAGATAGATATCTATATCTATATCCATCCATCCATCCATCCATCCATCCCTCTATCTATCTATCTATCTATCTATCTATCTATCTATCTATCTATCTATCTGTCTGTCTGTCTGTCTGTCTGTCTGTCTGTCTATCCATCCATCCATCCATCCATCCATCCATCCATCCATCCATCCATCCATCTATCTATCTATCTATCTATCTATCTATCTATCTATCTATCTATCTATCTATCATCTATCTATCTATCATCTATCTATCTATCTATCTATCTATCTATCTATCTATCTGTCTGTCTGTCTGTCTGTCTGTCTGTCTGTCTGTCTGTCTGTGTCTGTCTGTCTATCCATCCATATATCTATATATCCATCCATCCATCCATCTATCCATCTCTGTCTGTCTGTCTGTCTATCTATCTATCTAATTTTCCTCTTAGGCTGTAGGCTTCATTAGGTCAGTGACCATGTCTTATGTAAATTTTATACCTCTTCCACCCCCAATACTTAGTACAGTGCTCTGTACAGGTATCTAGTAAGTGTTTGCTGAATAAATTGAATTACTTCCTGCAAGTCTGGTTTAGAGATGCACCAATCCAGTCAAATTCAAGCCTGTTTGTTCACAAATTGGAACTGTATGTTGTTATTGTTCAGTCATGTCCAATGCTTCATGACCCCATTTTGGGTTTTTGTGGCAAAGATACAATTCCTTGTCCATTTTACAGAAGCAAACAGGAAGTGGTTTGCCCAGGGTCACACAGCTAGTAAGTGTCCGAGGCTAGATTGAAACTCTGGTCTTCCTAATTTTATCCATTTCATAGTCTAATATGTTCCGTTAAACAGCTGGGTTAATGCTGTCTTTCCCAAATCCAAATGTCCGGCATTCATCAGGAGAGTTGACTGATTTTAAGGGATTTTCTTTTTTGCACGATTGTTGTAAGGACTCAGTCATTGTTTATTAACAATGTACATGTACTGTTTACCTCCACAGAATATCAGCTTGAGGGCAGGGGTTGCATCATTTTTTTTTGCCATATTCCTAGCACTGAGCATAGAACCTTGCCCAGAATGAATGCCCTCTCCTCCGAAGGGACCTCGCAGGCCATCTCATCCAACCCATACCTAAAAAAGATTTACCCCATGAGATGGATGGTAAGTGGCCATCCACTTTTGTATGAAGGCCTATGGTTAGACTGAACCAACTCCTTCCCAAGGTAACATTCCTTCCTCTCCAGGCTTCAGACCTAACTCCAACTTGTTTCTCTAGCAAATCCCAGTGACTTTCTCATCCTGGCAGACTCCATCTCTGTCCCCAAGCCCCCTGCTCTGACTAGGTCATTCTCTCCCAGAATCTCCATTTTTAGGAAACTCTTATTGTTTCATTCCCATCCTGGATCCTCCCACTCTTGCCTCTCTGGATGCCTTTCTGCATTATGTCCTTGCAGCTTTCTTACCTGAAAAGATGCAGATGATGCCAGTGAGGCTGGGGGAGGTGGGGGTGAGGTGGGTGTTATGGGGGGAGAACAACAAGGCCATGAACTTTGTAAGTTGCAGAGTGTGGGAACTTAAATCTGAGTATCTTGACCTGAACCACAATTGACTAATTTTGCAACTGAGATAAGAATACCAACTTTTATTTCTTATGCTAAAGGCATATATCAGTATATGGATTAGTAGATGCTTATGGTAAATATTTTTAATAACTTTAATTCAGTTTTGCATGCCCTAGTTAGAACCTTGCCTTGCCCTTAGAGAATCATAAGCATTTAGATGCTAGGGTGGATAGAGTGCTGGGTCTGGACTTAGAAAGACCTGAGTTCAACTCCAGCCTCAGACACTTACTAGTTGTGTGACCCTGGGCAAGTCACTTATACCTCTGTATGCCTTTATTTCCTCATCTGTAAGGTGGGGATAATAAGAATACCTATCTCCCAGGGTTATTGTGAAGACAAAATGAGATCATATATGTACCATGCTTCACAAACCTTAAAGTACGTGTAAATTATTATCGTTGTTATAATGTTATATCATAGATTACTGTTCTTATTGTTATCTCACTGATATAGAACTGGAAAGCTACTTTACAGAATATCTGTTCTAACTTCTTCACTTTACAGATGAGAATTACAGATGTGGAAACTGAGACTCAGAGAGTGACTCACCCAATGTCACAGAGGTAGCAAACTGGGATTTGAATTAGGCTTAGTATCACCCACGACACCTTCAATCCTGATGCTTCTTCTACAGTGTCATGATTTTTGAAATATTTCTTTCTCATGAAACACAATCAAACCTTTCTTTGTCCATTGTGAATCTCTAACAGCTTGGCAAGAGTGTTGGATTTGGAGTGAAGAACACATGGGTTCAAAACCCAGCTGTGATACTAATTAATTATATGACCTTGGACAGGTCTGTGAGTCTCAGTTTCTGTCTCTGTAAAATGGGAGAGGTTGGACTAGCTGATACCTATGGTTTTGTCCCCTTCTAATGCTGGGATCCTCTCAAGGAGCTTGGGAGAATGGCTATTGGTACAGTGGACAGAGTACTAGCTCTGGAGTCACTGCTCCTGGATTAAAAACCTGCCTCTGAAACCGTTTACCTGTATGACCTTGGATAAGTCAGTTTATATCCTTGGGCCTCATTTTCCTCATCTGAAAAATGAGGATAGTAGGTTGGAGGGCCTCTGAGGTCTCTTTGAGGTCTAGTTCTGTGGTCTTATGATGATATCAGTCTCATGGAACTGAAAATTGCTGAAAAGCTTACTAACAAACTTCATGTTTTGTTAGTGCTTTGAGACTGACAAAATTCTTTCCTTATAGCAGCTCTGAGAGATAGGCCACAGATGGAGTTTTCCTCCTATGGTTTAGACAGTTTATGTCATCATTCTAAGAAACCATCGTGGTACAGACTTTTTCCACCAATGTGGGTAGGCATCTCTTTGGTAGTGGATCATTTCAGCGAGTTGCTGGGGGTTAATGAGAGATCGAATGACTTGGCTAGGGTTACTCAGACTTTTTGGACTGGAGGGAAGACTTGACTCCAGATCTTTCTTATTCCAGGAATGTCCTGCTTTCTGTGATGTGACACTCCATGTCTGCTTAGGCAAATATATTTATGTATTTTTAAATGGAACATGTGATTTCATTTCACTCAGAACTCCCAATGTGGAAACTCCCCCTACAAATGGAGATTGGCACCTGCTGTGTGGCCTGGAGTCAGAAAGACTCATCTCCCTGAGGCCAAATCTTGCCTAGGACACTTACTAGCTGTTTGACCCTGCACAAGTCACTTAACCCTGTTTGCCTCAGTTTCCTTATCTGTAAAATGAGCTGGAGAAGGCAAGGGCAAACCACTCTGCTATCTCTGCCAAGAAGACCCAAAATGGGGTCATGAAGAGTCAGACACAATTGAACAATGATAGAATTTTATTTAGAGGAGAAGATCTATAGGCTTCACCAGACTGATGAAGACATGAACCAGGGGGTCCATGACACAAAACAAGGTAACAAACTCCTGGTTTAGAGATGGTACTTGAAACAATGTTTGTCTGACTCTGAGGCCATCTCTCTATCCATTTTCCCACTCTGCCTTTCTATGCTTAAAGGTTACTCTTTCCATTTATAGATGAGGGTGTTGTGGTTCAGAGAGGGGAGGTAATTTTCCCAGAGTCACACAGCTGGTAAATGTTGAACCTGGTCTTTTGATTGTAGGATCAGTGTTCTTTCCAGGGAACCACACAGCTCCTCAGCTTGTGTATTTAGCTACAAAGCAGGCTTTGAAGAGTATACTCACTGGCGCTGGGCAGTGTGAATTAGCAATCAAGTTGCATGGCCATCAGCCGTAGTGGCTCAGTTCAGTATCATGGATGATAAGTGTGACTTTTTCCTCATCTGAAGCCTTGCTGTGGCATACAACCCAACAGATGTGATCAGATGCCAATCCCTCCACCTGGAGCAGCGGGCAAAAGAGATGAAGTGATTTGCTTCATGACAAAAAGATCAAGGTTGCTGCTGGACGATGCCCTTGCCAGAAGGAAAAGGCATCTGAGAGGTCCAAGGGAGCCTTGTGTACTCAACTCAATGAGGCCCTTTAGTCTCTCACTTACATTAAAGGTGCATCTTTCTGGGAAAGAATGTTAGGGTTGCCATTGTGTTATATGGTCAAACAGGTCTCTGTGGGGAGGGCTGTAATTCCTTTCTAAGTACAACCCCAAGCTACATTTAGCAGTGAGAGCATTATTGTTATGGCTCGACCATCAAGCAGGTGGAAGGAACTGGGGCCATTTTAGTTGTCAGAGAAACAAGGCAGGGCCCTACTGGGGCAATCTGCCCTCATCACAGGAACAAGGCTATAAGAGGCAAAGCACAGCTTTTGAAGGACAGGTGAGTCAGAGGCTTAGGTATCACAAGCAGCTGTTAGAAAGGCTGCTTCGTTTTTGTACGAGAGGAAGCATTCATTTAGTAAGCATTGTGGTTCAGGGACACCAAACAGGGCAGAAGTAGTCCCTGCCTTTAAGGAGCCTATGTTTCCTTAGGGAGGACCACATTTAAATGACTACGTACATAAAAGGTTTATACACACTAGATGAAAAGTAATCTGAAAGGGGGAAGGCATTAGTTGCTGTGAGGACCAAGAAAGACCTTCTGTAGGAGATGGTATTTAAGCTGAAATTTGATTGAAGTCTGAGAAATTTAAGTGTATATGAGGGACAGAGCATAACAGGAAGGTGGCACATCCATTGCAAAAGCATGGAGATGAGAGATGTAGCATTTGTGTTTGAAGAACTGCAAGTAAGCCATTATTGCTGTATCATTGGAGATGAAAATGGCAAACCACTCCAGTATCTCTGCCAAGAAAACATCCAGTCTGGCCTCAGGCACTTACTAGCTGTGTTACCCTGGGCAAGTCACTTAACCCTGCCTTTCTCAGTTTCCTCATCTGTAAAATGAGCTGGAGAAGGAAATGGAAAACCACTCCATTATCTCTGCCAAGAAAACCCCAAATGGGGTCCTGAAGAGTTGGACACAATTGAAAAGACTGAACAAGAAGCTTTATTATCGAACTCTTGAATGGAAATGAAGTATAAAAACCAAACCAAACCAAACTGGAAAAGTAGAAAGGGGACAGATCATGAGGAGCTTTAAGATCATGCAGAAAACTTTTTGTCCCCAGTTCCTTGTGTAGTATCTGGCACTGAATCAATGCTTGTTTGCTTGCTTGATCGTAACAACTGTCCAAACCTGGTTACCAAGGTTATTAGGAAGATGAAAGAAAATCATGAAAAGGAAGACACGTTAGTAATTGCAACTGACATTTTCATAGCTGTTTAAGATTTGATAGCTAGAACCACCTTTCAAATTAAATACTACACTTTCCTTCTCTTGATTTTATGGTGGAGGAAGCTCTTCCTAGGCATGTTGAATCATAGATCCAAGGTTCTAGGACAGAGCTTAGAACCTCAAACTTCATCTAGTACAAACCCCTCATGTAAGAATGAGGGAACTGAGGCACAGGGAAGTTGTGACTTGCCCAAGGTCATGCAAGTACTCTGAGTTCAGAAACAGCGTTTGGTCCATTGAGGCTCAGGATAATGATAGCACGTACCTCCCAAGGATATTATGAGTATGAAATGAGATAATATTTGTTAAGTGCTTTGAAAACCTATTATAATCATAGGGCAGTTAGGTTGTACAAGGGATAGAGAATCAGGCCTGGTGTCAGGAAGATTCATCTTCATGAGTTCAAATCTAGCTTTAGACACTTACTAGCTGTGTGACCTTGGCAAGTCACTTAACCCTGTTTCACTCAGTTTAGTCCTCTGTAAAATGAGCTGGAGATGGAAATGGCAAACCGCTGCAGTATCTTTGCTAAGAAAACCCCAAATGGGGTCATCAAGAGTCTGACAAAACTCAACAACAAGAAGATTCGACAACAGTAACATTATTGTATAATCATGGTGGCTCTGAAAGCATCATTATACTCTCCACTTCTCAGAATCCTCCTTTTCCTTCAAAGCACAGCTCAGATACCATGTCCTCCTTCAAGAATCCTCTCTTGATCTACCTTCTTACTAGGGCTTGTATGATACAGTGGATAGAAAGCTGGCTTTGGATTTAGGAAGACTTGGGATCAGGCCCTGCCACTGACACCTATTGTTCATGTGACCACAGGAGAGTCACTTGACCTCTCAGATACCCCATGCCAGGGGTCTCCAAAGTGGGGTATGTGTAAATTGGGGTGTGGGGAGAAAATTATACAACTTCTATTTGTATCTATTTTCCTGTAAAAGAATAAGAAAGACAATTGTCTTTGCATATGTAGCAACACCGATGACATGGTTTGTATGGTCTCATGCCATGTATGAGTCATGGTTTCTTCTGAGGGAAGAATGGAGGTTTCACATCAAGGAGGGGTTGACAGTGATGCCATAGCTTGTTTACTTTTAGTTTGTTGTGATTTATTGCAGTTTGTGTGTGGATTCACTTGGTTTTAGCCTCATCTGGGGATGTCATATCTCCCAAGGAGAACATAAGCTCCTTAAGTGGATTTATGGATGATGTTGTCAAATTTCCAGGAGAGAGCATTGTATGATGAATATAGACATGACCTCGGATCCAAAAAACCTTTGTAAACTTCATGAAGGCAAGGACAGCTTTTTTCCTCTTTTTGTATTCCCTTTGCTTAGCATGGTGCCTGACACATAGTAGGTGCTTAATAAATCTTGATTGATCAAAAGACCTGGGTCAGTTCATGTGTTCAAATCTGGCCTCAGACACTTACTAGCTGTGTGATTCTGAGCAAACCACTTTACCCTTTTTGCTTCAGTTGCCACAATAGTAAAATGATCTGGAGAAGGAAATGGCAAACCATTCCAGCATCCTTGCAAAGAAAACCCCAAAGAATTTGACCCAATTGAAAAACTACTGCAAATATGCCAGGCACTGTTGTCAGCATTAGGGATACAAAGAAAGGCAGAAGATAGCCTGTGTTCGCAAGGTACTCACAGTCCAGTGAAGCAGTCAACATGCAAACATCTATGTGCAAATAAAGAGATATAAAGGGTTAATTGAAGGTAGTCAACAGGGGAAAGCATTATGAAGAAGGACTAGGAATGGTTTCTTGAAGGAGAGCAGGGGACTTGAGCTAAGACTTGAAGGAAGTCATGGAACCTGGGAAGAGGAGATGAGGAGGGATAGAATTCTGGATGTGGGGGTCAGTGAATGTGCCCAGAGTTGAGAGATACAGCATTGTGTGTGAAGAACTGCAAGGGATCCAGGATCCCTTGATCTCAGAGTACATGGCAGGGAACAAGGTGTAAGAAGACTGGAAAAGTAAGAAGGGTCTAGCTTAGGAAGGGTTTTGAAAGCCAAAAAGAGAATTTTATATTTGATCCTGCAGGTTTTAAGGCCTCAAGCCACTAACATTCAGTCCTGGATTCAAGAAGGTTGTCTGACACTTATCGATTATGTAATTCTGGTAGTCAGTTAACTTTTCAGTGCTCTGGACAACCAGCTCTCTAAGATTATAAATTGCAGAGAAGGTTGCAATTTCCATTGGTAGAGGGATACTAGTATTTCTTATGTCAAAAGTCAAAACCCTATCCTTTCTATTAATGAGTTTTAATTCCAGCTGAAAGACTAACAAAATAGACAAGTAGCTTTCAATTCATTGAGTGATTTCAGTCACGTCCAACTCTTTGTGACCCCATTTTGGCCCTCTTGGCAAAGATTCTGGAGTGTTTTGCCATTTCCTTCTCCATTTTACAGATGAGGAAACTAAGGCAAACAGAATTAAGTGACTTGCCCAGGCTCTCACAGCTATAAGGGTCTGAGGCCAGATTTGAACTCAGGAAGATGAGTCTCCCTGATTTCAAGCCCAGTGTGCTATCCACTACACCATCTAGCTGCCCTAGCTTCCAAAGTGTCCTTGCAAAGAAAACATGAATTAAAGATAATGCTAATGATTTGAATTCAAGGGGAAAACAAGAAAATGACATTCTTCGTAGGAACTCTTCATGAGTCACATTACCAGGCACACATGATAAGACTCTAGTTAGATCTGACAAGAAATTAGCTAAAAAAAACCAAAAGTAAAAATGATCCAGGAGATTATTTGGAACATGGATTTACATCCATTATCATTACAGAAGAATCCAGCCCCTAAAGGTATGTGGTACCTTGAGATAGTCACTAGTGATGGTATAAAGCCACCATGATGAGCAAAGACATTTAAAAACTAAGCTTTTGTTACCCAAAATGATGTGTCACTTACAGAATGGGCATATCTGCATGCTTTAAAATACTGAAAACATTTTTAACCTGTTTTTAAAAATCTTTCAAAGACTTTGTGTGGGTTTTGAGCTCATTTGTTAGAAATGTAAAAATGCAGCACCTTCAAATTAGTTTGCAAGAACAACTGATTGATTTCAGGGAAGATGGAAATTTCCATCTTGACTTTCAACAGAAACTTTTGCATAACTGGTGGATCTGATTGAAAAATGAGTATCATGATATAGGAAGTACAGCTAACAATGCCCTTTTCCCATGTGGGTCTCTGGGTCTTTGTCAAGGGGTCTTTTTCAGCTCTGACAATTATTAAACCAACTTTCAAAATAAACAACTTCAAACCAGACCTTTGAATCCCTGTATCACAAAAGGCTAAGCCAAGATTTTAAAATATGATGAAAAGCATTCAATTACATTGCTGTCCATTAGAAATGGTTAATCATTATGTTCTATGGAGGTAAGTTTTATTAAAATATTTTTAAGACACGATAATTAATGTTTAATTTAATGAATCTTGTCAATTAATGTGTCAATTAAATTAAAATTTAATTAAGGCATACTTAATAATAGTGCATAGTAGAAGAGAAAAAAGGGACAGAGAGAATGACAGACAATCAGTACGGCTCTAAAGGTTACTTGTTGAATTGATTATAGAGCAGATCTCAAAAATCTTAGTGCTATTTTAAGCTTTAAGACCTTAAAGAAGTCACTAAGACTTTGCTAACTGTGTGACCCTGGACAAGTCATTTAACCTTTGTCTGCCTCAGTTTCCTCAACTATAAAATGGGAATCATAATAGTTCCTCCCTCCCAGGATTGTTATGAGGATCAAATGAGATCATGTGTGTAAAACACTAATCTTGGTGTCTGGCACATAGTAGGTGCTTAATAAATGTTAACTATCATTAATTTGATGACACCCTATGCATTTTAAAAAGAAGAGCAAGCTGTATGTAATAGAGATTGGGAGTTTCATGTACAGTCCTCATTTTCTGCTCTGTATAATTAAGTACTCATTTGAGTTTTGTTAAGTTCCTAATTTTAAAAAGAAAACAAAATTAAAAATTTGCACTTTGAAAAATATTTCTTATTTTATCTTTAATTCTTTTTATTTTTTTTGTGCTCTAATGTATGCATATAATTTAAACTATAATGTAATGAAAAATATACACACACCAATCAGTCAATGGATATTTGTTAAGTAATTACTGTGTGCTAGGCATTGTGTCTGGTGCTAGCGATAATAGTAGTAATAATAGCTAACGTTTATATAGCCCCTACTGTGTGTCAGGCACTATGTTAAATGTTCTATAATTATTATCTCACTTGATCCTCACACAACCCTAGGAAGTAGGTGGTATTGTGATCCCTATTTTACAATTGAGAAAATCAAGGCAGACAGAAGTTAAGTGATTTGCCTAAGGTCACACCATTAGCAAGTGTCTGAGGTTGGATTTGAACTCCTGATTCCACTCCAGATCTGGCATTCATTCCATCTAGTTGCCCCAAAGATTTATCTTTGAGCTACCAAAGAATAAAGCAATCTCTTCTCACAATGAGATCTACCTATCTACTTTTCTATCTATCCACCTCTCTGTCTGTCTGTGTATCTCTCTCTAGCCATCTATCTCTCTGTCTATCCATCTGTCTATATATGTATATATCCATCTCTATCTCCTTCTATCCATCCATCTCTATCTCTATCTCTCTTTTTTTAAACATTTATCTTTCTATCATCTTTCTGCCCACTCTATCAGTCCATCTCTCTCTCTGTGTCTCACTGTCTCTCTCTCTCTCTCTGATCATCTATCATTATAATCAAACCTGTTTAGAGATTAGTGCCCTGGATGACTCTTGGGTATAGATGAATTGTTGATCTCATCCACAGAAGGGTTTCTCCTCTTGGAGTTCTCTCTACTCTTGAGATCGCAGGTCTGGACCCCTCCCTTGAAAAAAGGTGTTGCTAGCCAACAATAACATTTTCATTATTATTGACAGAGACCTACAATTATATGCAGAGCCTTTTGTTTGCATCGCAGCTTCTTTGAATCACCAGGCCTGAAGTCTTGCACAGAGGTAGAAACCCCTGCTTGCCCTTTTCCAACTCTGCCTTCTGCCAGCCTTGGCTTCTCAACCCCCCAACCTTTGCTAGTTCCATTAGATCAGATCCCTACTGTGTGCTGGGGAAGATGGGATCTAAGCAGAGAAATTCAGTTGCAAAGTGCTCACATTCATGTGCATTCTTCTAAATGAGCTTTACAACAAAACAGCAAAATGGCTAACGTAGAACCAGGGGGGCATAAACAAACGTGAGGCTAACACTGTGTCAAGCTCTAGGAATACCAGTCAAAAGTAAGACTGTCTTTGCTTTCAAGGAGTTTCCATTCTATAAGGGATGACAACCCATATTTGGGGGTGGTGACCAGGGAAGGGGATTTTGGTCTTGGGAATCATAGGGATGATGAGCGGAGACATAGGCACTGTCATGCCCTCTCCATTGGCAATGGTAATATTCACATGATTTTCAAGAAGCAGAAGGTGCGGAAGGGGGAGGGAATAAAAGTGACATTTGAGTCCAACTAGTCCAACCCATACTTGAGTAGAAAACACTTCTAATGTTATCTTTGAAATGGGATCATCTGAAAACCACTAATGCTTGAAAACCACTAATGAGGAGGGAACCAAATACCACTTGTGAGCATGGTAAATGTTTGTTGACTGTTCAGCTTCTGAAAAGCAGACATCTACCTCCTTGTAACATTCACCCATAGCTCCTAGTTTTGCCTTTGGAGTCAAATAGAATAAATTTCTACCACCCACTGGCCTCTGTCCTAGTCAGGTCATAGTTAAAGTATGTTCAATTCTGGGTGTAGCCCAGGCTCTGGTCTTATTCTCCCTATCTCTTTTCCCCAAAGCATGGTTGAATGCTGCCTCCAGGCTTGTTGAGGAAACTGAGGTAGACAGAGGTTAAGTGACTTGCCCAGGATCACATAGTAAGTATCTGAGACCAGATTTGAATTCAAGTTTTCCTAACTGCAGACCAGGCAGCAGAGAAGGAAGGCTGGCTATGAATTTAAGAGAGAGATGAAACTGGCAGTTGGGAGTTGAGATTTGCAAATACTCTGTAGTAGAAAAAAAGACTTTAAGACCTGATAGTATGCAGAAGATGGAGTAGCCTAGGACATGTTTCCACTGTTCTATAAATTTGTTCTGATTATTCATTGTGGCTGCAGTGCATATTTGTGGAAGTGTATCCCAGACTTTGGGGAAGTAATGTTTTATGGCTGCTGCTTTTACTATATCTTATTAAGTGCCTTTGCTAAAAATTAATTGTTGTCTACTGAATGCCTGTTAAAGAAAAGCAGTCTGGTGGGGGCTCATGAGCTATGATTTTTAGGAGTACAATCCTACAGTGTGCTCTGAAGTCCAAAGTAGCAGCTGGACTCTGTGGATTCAAGAACACTTTCTGGAGTCCATCCAAGTTGTGCATGTTGGTCAAGTAGCCCAGAAAAGGGCGCTACATGAAGATGAGCAAATTAAGGTTTGATAAGTCTTTGTTTTAAAGCACCCTATAACTGGCCTATGGACTAGGATGCAGATGGAATATAAGCTCTTAGGAGGCAGAGAATGGTTTCTTTCTGACTTTGTGTCTCTGGGATATACCAAGATGTTTTACCCATGATTAGTGGGTAGTAAATGTTCAGCAAATTGACTTAAATTGAACTAGACCCTGAATTCTCAGTCTTTGACTCTATCTTCAATATGCTTTCTCCTAAACTCCCCTGCAGAGCAGAGGACCAGTGGTCTGAGTCAGATGCCCAAAGATAAGAGAGGAAAGGTTAGGGGGAAAGTGGAAGGTAGTGAATGGGAAGGATTATAATGACAGAAGAAACATGAAGACCTCACTATCTGAAAGAGGGGCATGTTGCATTGCAGATCTTGGAGGCAGAGAGTCTGGTGACAAGCAGGTATAGAATCTGATGTTAGGTCCTCATCACTGAGTAAAAGGTGAACATTGAACATGGGAGGCAGGAAATCCTTAGCATTTTGGCGGTTGAAAGTCCTTTTAGAATTCCATCATATGTCTAAATAGAGAAATTAGATTAACTATGGATGTTAGGGGATCCCTGAACATTATGAAATCTAAATTACTAGGTCTATTAGCGATATCTCCACCCCTCTGTCATGCTTCAATTATCTTTCCAAAGAAGAAAACTTTTAGTGAGGCAACAAGGGAAGATGTGCATGGCCTTCCCTGTCTTCATCACCCCTACCCCACTAATGTTTTACTCTTCTAGAACAAGATGACTAGAATCAGTCACCGAATGCCAAGTCTAGGGCCTCGTCTGAGTGAAGTTGGGAAATTTTAATATCCATGGGGCTTGAATTTGATAGAAAAGCTCCTTGCTACCTGTTGCCAGGTAAGTATCTATCTTCTAATTTCCCTTCTCTCAAGGAGGGTCTGGCAGATACCTCTCTGGGTGGGCTAGGCTATTATGTGCCAGCATCATCAAGTGCCATTTAAAAAGTGCCTACCTATGGAGAGACATGTTGAGCTCAGTTACACAAAGATGTGGGAAACCTTCGATACCTTGGCATGCCATCCTGAGCCTTGCCAGATGGTGCCAATTAGAAATAATGAGTGTGCCACTATCAGCATGGGATAAAAGCAAGGTAACTGCATGTGAGCAGGTAGCTTAGTTTTTGTGGCAACAGAAAAAAAGTATTTTTGGGGGCAGCAGGGTAAACTGGAATATCAGACCCTCCTCCCCCACTCATTTTATAGATGCAGAAACAGAGAGGGGTGTGTTTAAAGTGACTTATTTGAAGCTGCACAGCATCCAGAGGCAAGATTTATAGTCAGCCCTTCCAGATGGCAAGTTCAATACTCTACCCACAGCACCGCCTAGTAGCATCACTGTACTACCAGTTAGCAGGCACCTGGGTTTGAATTAATTAATTAATTCAGCAAACTTTAGGAACTAATTATGTGCCAAAGTAAAAATGAAGTAATTTTTTTTTGGAAGGCTCAAGTAACTGGGTGCTGACACCAAAATAGTCATGCGACCTCTGTGTAGGTCATTTAATCCTTTGGGACATTAATTTTTCATCTGCAAAATGGTAACAATAATTTTGCAACAGGAATGTGGTAGATAGGTGATTGAGTAGGAAGGAAGGAGGGCGGGAAGAAGAAAAGTGAAAAGAAAAGGAGAGAGGGAGGAAGGAAAGAAGGAAAGTGTTTATCCATTGCCAAAGAAGACCATGCCATCAGAGAAATGATGACATGACTTGCACCTGACTTTGTTTTGAGTGAGGGAGGGCTGTGCAGGTCTCCAGCCTCACTTCTCCTCCAGAGCCATCTGAATCCAGTGACGAGATATTCATCAGGATGACTGGAGATGACCCAGGATGAGGCAATTAGAGTTAAGTGACTTGCCCAAGGTCACCCAGCTAGTGAGTGTCAAGTGTCTGAGGTGAGATTTGAACTCAGGCCCTCCTGACTCCTGCACTGGTGCTCCATCCACTATACCACCTAGCTGCCCTGGAAGGGAGGTAAGAAGGAAGGAAAGGAAGAAAAAAAGAAAGGAGGGGTCAAGGAGGAAAGGAAGAAGAAAGAAAAAAGTAAAAGAGGATAAAGGAAGAAAAAGAAATATGCATCTATCAGCTGTAAACTCTGCTGTGTGCTCAGAATACAAAGACAAAATTTTGCAAAAGGGCCTCTCAATTCACTTCCTGTCTCTGACATGTTAACTGTGTTCCCTTTGATAAGTGTCTTCACCCACCTGTGCCTCCGTCAACTCCCTAAGATGATGAGTTGCTTCTCTGCATGGGTAGGGGGAATTTTCTACACCTGATGACATCTCAGGTCTAGACAAGAAAAAAATATCCAAATCAATCTATGTTCTTGTCAGAAGAGCGCTTTGTAAACTCTGACACTATGGAAATCTGAGCAACTTTTATTATTATTTTTATTTGAAAGTAAAATTGGATAACTTGTTTTCTTTTGTTTGGAGGTTACCAAATATGATCCATGTTTATAAACACACAGACAAAAATATATCGATTGCTCCCAAATTTAATAGCATTTGTTATAAAAAATAGATTTATCCAAACTCATGATACATTGGTTAAATTGGGGATTTATAATTTCATTTGTGTCCCAGCCCCGTTGTGCAGACAGCCTGGTGAAATCCATGGACCTCTATCCAGAATTGTTTTTAAGTACATTCAGTAAAATACTTAGGATTGTAAAAAGAAAGACAATTACAGAGAAATATAGTTATCAAAAACATTAAAAAAATTAATGGACCCCAAGTTAAGTTCCTTTGGTTTAAAGGATGGAGCAAATTTGAGTTTAGCTGACACTGGGCATGTCTCAACCTCAACTGTACGCCTCCTTTTCTACCCTCTTTTTACCATTGTTTTTTCCTTCTCCTTTTCCTTTTTCTCCTCCTCTTCTACTGTCTGCTTTTCTCTCCTCCTCCTTCTCTCTTCTCCTAGCCTTTGTTCTTCCTCTTCCCCTTCCTTTCCTCCTTGTCCTCCTCCTCTCTCTCTTCTCCTTTATCTCCTCCTCCTCTTTGTCATCCTCCTCCTCTATCTCAGTAACACTCAATTTGGTTGGAAAGGGCACACCCAGATTCATCTGACTAAGGCATAGTCACGATTAGATTGGCTCTCATGAAACTATTCATTCTCTGTGGCCAATTTGCTGGTGAGTCTGCTCAACCTTGTCCAGAAAGGTTCTTAGAGAACAGACATATGGGCCAATGTAGGCCTGTGCTTGGAACCTTTCCTGCTTTTGGTAGGACCTCCCAGAAATTTGACCCTGCTGAAGTAGCACCCAAGGTCCCCTCTATGCATGATAAGATAATGGAAAAAGCCCTTAATGGTCATCATAGGACTCTAAGTTCATATATTTAGAGTGCGAAGGAATCTACAAAATTATGAGAGTCAACTCTGATTTTTTAAATGGGGAACCTGAGGCCCAAAGTGAGTGACTGAGATTATATAACAAAGAGTGGAGGGACCATCGGCAGTCATCCTGATTTACGTCTTGCCATGGGACCCCAATGACTCTGGAGGAGAGAGGGAGGCTGAGGATTTTGCACAGCCCTGCCTCACTTAAGTCCAATTCACCTGTGGATTCATTGGTTTTCTTTGAGGAAGAAGAATCATCAAGAGCCACAAGAAGCAGCAAAGTCAGGATCTGAACTCAGTTTTTTTGAGATGTTTCCTCTAAGATGCAGCTCGTGGCATCTCCTTTGAGACTTTTCCCATTTTCCCCAGTTCAGTTGTTGATACCTCCATCTCTTGAAATGACTTTGTATTACTTATGCCGTGGATCGACTTAGATGCAGATGCGTGTTTCTCTCCAGTAGAGTATAAACTCTTTGGTGACAGCAACTGTTTTGTTGTTTTGTCTTTGAATCCTCATCATTTAACAAAGTACTTGACACATAGGAGGTCTCTAATAAATGTTACTTGGACTGAGTTGAATTAAAGGAACTAATGGAAAGAAAATAGGAAGGAAGAAGAAGGAGCAGTCAAAGTTATGGGCAGGAAGGGTAAGGGCTGTACTCTATAATGATAACAAGAACATATTTATATAGTGCTCGGAGGTTTCCAAAGTCTCTTCCTCATAGCAACTCTTTGAGGTATCTAAGTTTCAGAGAGGTTAATTGACTTGGCCTATTGTCACACAGCTACCATATTTCTGAAGGATTCAAATCCAGATCTGACCAGACTCCACGTCTAGTGTTGATCTGCTCTGTCACCCTTCCTCTGTCCTATATATTGCTCTTGATATATCTAGCAATTTCGATGTCAGGTACCAAACACAAGTCTGACCATGTCATTCCCCTATTTAATATATGTCAATACCTTCCTGTTTCCACTAAGAGTCAACACAAGCTACTCTGGCATTCAAAGCCCCCTACAACCTGCTTTCAACCTACCCTCCAAGTATCATTTATTGGACATGACTCCCCTCCAAAGACTCTATGGTCTAGTCAGATTGCCTCACACACTACACTCCATCTCCAGCCTTCCATGCCTTTGTCCAGGTAATCTGCTATGTTTAGAAGGCACTCCCTCTTAGAATTCCAGATCAAGGACCACCTTCTACATATGGGACCTTTCCTGGTCCCTTCAGACTTCCTCAATCACTTTGTATTCATTTCATATCTACTTCCATAGGTACTTATCCTTTCCCTTCTTCCCCCAGGGACTAATTCATTTTGTCTATATTCCTATTACCTAGCATAGTGCAGTATGACATAGTAAATAGACACATGATCTTGGAGGCAGGAAGACATGGGTTCAAATCCCACCTTTTGACACAGACCTCAGGGAAATCACTTAACCTTTCAGTATTATAGGCATCTCTTTCAGAGTCTAAGATGCAGATTAGGTGCAGAAATCTATGTGGAGGGAGCATTTTTTCATCTAAGAGTGCCCTATATTAATGAAATCACATCTCCAGTGACTATCCCTGTTCCCAATACCTAGCACACAGTAGGTACCTAGTACTAGGCACATAGTAGGCACTTAATAAATGCTTGGGGATGGATCATTTTTACTTTTTATAGACTTGATACATAATCCTGGTGCGTGATTATCAGGCAGATAAAGAAATGGTGGACTCCTATTTGATGCAGTTGGGAAAATAAAAATAGCTTTGTACCCAGCAGTTTCATTAATATGTATTCCAGTTCTAAAAGGCTCTTCAGAAATGCTGGGAAAGCACATTGGAATTGCTTTGGATTATAATAATTTAGCAAAGCATCTAATTTATATATTAAGTTGGCTTAATAGACTTATACTGCCTTGCTCTTTGATCTGAAGAGAAAGTTGGTGAATAATTTATCAATTTTTTTAAAGTGTCATAATCTCTGCTATAAATTACATTTTTTTTAAAAAAGTGCCTTTTTTGAGAAGGCCCTCCATCAAGTTGTTTCCAAAATCATACTGATTCACAAGGAAGGTACAAAAATAGAATGAGAAGTGAGTCTGCAAAGGATTCATCTTCCCCCTCCCTCCTTGGAAAGACAATCCTTTCAAGTGGATTGCCAAAAGGCACTTCACTGTCAAATTTGCCGACAGAGACACGTGACAATTCTTTTCTCCCAGATTTCCCATTATGCCTCTCTTGATGCTTCTGTTTGATGGAGGTTTCTTGTTAGCATTTTGAGCAGTGATGCTATGTCCTAGTCTAGTGTCTGCTTGGTGGGTTTGTACCTTCTCTTAAGACTCCACAGATCACACATTTGCATCAAGTTGGTGCAAGGGTGTTCACATGATGGTGTGGCTGCCAGCAGGATGGCTCTGTCTAGAAGCCGCTGTATATCCGCCAAACAGTTTGTGTTTGCAAGTTCATCTGGCATACCTTCAGGGAAATCAGATTTCACCTGTGTCCTTGTTCTCCCTCGCCCATCTCTGCCCCCACCCCACCTTGCCTTCCTTAAATCCTTCTTTCATTAGACAGTCCATCCCTCTCTCTTCCTATCACAAACTGTATATTCATTAGGGACAAAGGGGACCTAAGCAGACATCTAGTCTAAACCGAATCAGAAGCAGGTATCACCCCTATGGCATTCTTAATTAAGAGTAATGCAGTCATGAAGATATGTTTTGCGTATGCTTAATTTTGTTCAGTCAACTGGAAGGCATTTATCAGGCATCATCTGTGTCAGACACTGTGTGTTACCCTGGTAATACAAAGAAAATACAAATGAAATATCGCTTACAGTATATGGAATGTATTTATGTAGGTGTTTCTTCCTCTCCTTTGTCCTCCCTTTCCCTCCCTTCCCCTTCTTTTTCTCCTCTCTCTTCCTCTTCTCCTTCCTCCTCCCCTCATTTCCCTTCCCTTCTTTCTCCTCTCCTCCCTTCCACTTTCCCTTATCCTCCTCCTTCCCTTCCCTTTTCTCTCTGTCCTTTCCTTCCCCTCCTTTACCCTTCTTCTTCTCCTTCCCTTTCTTTCTCTTTCCTTCCTTCTTTCCTTTCATTTAGTATTTATATTCACTCTGTGCTAGGTGGGTAGGGACTTGTTGTCTAATTTGTGAGCTCCGAGGAAATTGGGTTTAAGTCTTGGTCTTTGAGCAAGAAATATAGTCAGTAAACTCAAAGAAAAAAAAGCAACTTTTGACCATGGAAAGGAGAGAGAAGAAAGGAGGGGAGAGGGTCTTTCCTTCCCTATTTGATTTTTTTTTTATTAAAAGGGGACATCACTTGAGTAACTACTTAAAGAGGGCTATTCATTGAATGGGTGGGTCTCACTCAAAGTGAGAATGTGATAAAATGGCCAGGTTCTCCCATCGCATCCTGAGTCATCTTCAGTCATCCTGATGAATAGGAGGACTCCCATCCAAAAGGATGGGAAAAAATACCTGTTCACCAAGAAAGTAACCTTCTATAGTCATATTTTTTTCCCCTTTTTTTGGGCATTTTCTCAACCAGTTACTTGACTTTTGGGTCCTTTATCAAGAGTAGAATATACTCTGAGGACTTGTAAGTTCTCAGTTCCTCCAAGGTGGCACAATCGATGGAGAGGAGTTTACTCCTCAATGGCCTCCAGCTCTGCTGCGCCAGCACTGCTCTGTACCCCAGGACTGTGCTCAGGGCTGAGATTCAGATCAGGTGCTCAGTTCCCCCAGGGGCTTTAGGCAGAGGGTTCCCAGGGCCAGGCTGCCAGTCAGTGTGAGATTAAGATCAGCTGCTCAATTCCTCCAGGATCTTTAGGCAGAGGGCAGGGCCACCACTCAGGGCTGAGGTTCAGATCAGCTGCTCAAATCCCCCAGGGCCTTTAAGGTGAGGGCTTCAACAATGGATGCTAGTTGCTGCCTGCTTTGGCCACTGCTGCCCCAGCTGCCACACGCTGCTTCTGCCTCCCCGCCACCTGGGGCAAGGGCTAGGGGAGGACCCTGCTCCCTTGTCACCGAGGTGCAAAAGCTTTCTCACTGACCTTTGAAGCTGCCTTTGGTGTTTGTGGGTTGAGGGATCTGAGAACCTCCACTGCTGCTGGGGATTCCACCCCTGAGGCCTGCTCTGGTTCTGCTCCTCCCAGTGCCATGTGGCCAAGGCAGGGCTGTGCTCCACTCTGCTTCCAGTGTGACAAACCTTTCCCTTAGGCCTTCCAGGTCACCCTGGGCTGGAAATCTCCTCCACTCCATCATTCTGTGACTTCTACTGCTCTAGAATTTGTTGAGTCATTCTATATAGGTATTTTATGGGCTGTGGGGTAAGAGCTAGAGTAAGTGCATCTTTCTGCTCTGCCATCTTGCCTCTGCTCCAAATTGGCTATCTTGCTTTTCTTTGGACTCCCTCTTATCTCTGGGCTTTTGCACAGAATCTCCCCCATATGCACTTATCTTCCTGTCTTAGAAATCCCAATTCTCAGGGCAGCTAGGTGGTAGGGTGGATAGAACAAAGGCCCTGGAGTCAGGAACACGAGTTCAAATCTAGCCTCAGACACCTTACTAGCTATGTGACTCTGTTTGCTTCAGTTTTCTTATCTATGAAGTGAGCTGGGGAAGGTGATGGCAAATTCCTTCAGTATCTCTGCCAAGAAAACCCCAAATGGGGTCATGAAGAGGTTTTCAGGATTGAATAACAACAAGTGGAATGGGCTAACCAGGAAGGTAGTGGCTTCCCTCTCACTGAAGGAAAATCCCAAAGATGTCTTCAAGAGTTGGACTAATGTCAGGAAACAAGTAAGCAACAAAAACAGAAGAAGTTAAAAAGCTCACCAAGGATCACACAGCTAATTAAGTGTCTGAGGCAAAATTTGAACCTAGGTCATCATCTACTATACTCTCCTGATTGCCCAGTAATTGTAAACTCCCATTTCTTTGATACTTAAAAAAATTTGTTTTTATTTTAAATTTAATTTAAATCTTTCAATCTAGATATAAATTTGTTAATAAATATAAAATTCATTTAAATTTAAATAACTTAATGTTAACATAAATCTGTTTTCCCAATTATTATTTATTTATAATTTCTTCTTCTTCTCCTTCTCCTTCTTGTTCTTCTCCTTCTCCTCCTCTTCCTCCTCCTCCTTCTTTTCCTTCTCTCTTCTTCTTCCTCTCCCTACCGGAAAAAAAGAAAAACTCTCATAAAAAATTGTGAAGTAAAAAAAATCCCTAAGGCTACCAGCTCCAAAAAATATGTCTTAGACTGCACCCTGAGTCCATTCCTTCCCTGTCCTATCACGGATAGCATGTTCCATCATATTCATCAAGAATAGTGTTTGATCAGAGTTCTTAAGTCTCTCAAAGTTATTTGTCTTCACAGACATATATTTATGCTACTGCATAAAGTGTTCTCCTGATTCTGCACACTTCACTCTTCATCAGTTCATACAAATCTTCCCAAGTTTCTCCGAAACCATCCTCCCATTATTTCTTATAACCTGGGGATGTGCTTGTAAATGTTAGTTCTCCAGAAATAAAACCAAAAATGTAATACATGATACACTTTTAAACTTAAGTTGCACGATTCCCATTTTTTCCATCACTTGGTTAATTCTAAACAATCAATGAAAAAATAAATCATTTTGTAATGTTTGCCTATTTTCAAGGTGTATATGCTCATACTAATAATCTACTATTGAGGGCCTCTGGCACTCAAGGCTTTGCTGCCTTGAAAATGGAAATCTTTTGGAGTGTACAGGTTGGGCTCTGTGGCCTTGGAGGTTTCTTCCAGCTGTGAGATTCCAGGAGTCTTTGTTTCTAGCAGGGAGCTGGCCCTACGTAGACTTCTACCGATGGTTATTCATATTTAAATAAAGCCATTCTTGTGGACTTGAGTTTGAATAGTTTCATCCTCTTCCTCTAGAGTATTTCTCTCAGCAGGGCCATCTAATCAGGTTTAGGTTTTAATTAAGCAGCTGTCATTTGCTTGCTAGTTCTGTGGCAACCCGATGTTGTATTAAATTTTAATTTAGCCCGAGCTGGATAAGAAGATTCCTTCAGACAACAAAGAAACACTATTAGCAGGTTACAGTTGTAATTAAGCAGAGCTCTGGTGAGGTGCTAATGCATTCAGGAATCAAGAAGGAATCAGAGATAAACACTTCTGTAATTATTATGCAGTGAGAGAGCCGGCCATGTGAATAACCAGGACCCACCTGAATTGGTGGAAGCGTAGGGTGTAATGGCTGCTGCTCTAAAGGGAACCCCAGACTCCAAGCCTGCCTTTCAAAGACGTTCTGAGTGGGAAAGGACCTCAGCAGCCATCCAGCCTACTTGTACCTAACCAAGAATCTCTTTCCAAAAGAGATTTCCTTCAAATATATTTACATCTCTGTGTAAGTCACATACCACCCTGCCCCCTCAGTAGAATATTAACTCTTGGTGGGCAGAAACTGGGTTTTATTATTATAATTATTATTTGTATCATCATATGATGATACAAGGCACCATATGCCTTGCATATGGTAGGCACATAATCGTAGATATTTGTTGCATTGATATATAGGGCTTTAGTATTCCATAATGCTTTATGGTCATTGCCTATTTTCTCCTCATGGCATGCCTGTGGGGGATCATTATACCCATATTACAGATGGGCAAGCAAAGATCTGGAAAGATTGTGACTTGCTAAGGTTGTGCAATAAGGATGTGCACAGGCCTTCTGGTTCCAAGTCCAGGAGGCTTTCTGTTATAACACAGACGCCAGGTATCAGAATATGGCATTCCTTTTTCTTATGATAAAAAAGTGTGTACTTTAAAACATATGTACAACAGAGGTGTCTATATATAGAGATACCTCTGTGCTACTGTGAAGTATCAGGTTCAGATGAACATTCTAGAAAGAAGGTGAAGTTCTTCTCCCCCCCAAGGATATTAAGCATAAAGGGCACATTTCATGCTTTTCATTTGCTCTGCTGACCTTAAAATAGACAATGACCGTCTCTTTGTTGCTAGTGGCCATCTGTTTGAAAGTCACAGCCAGCAGAGAGGTTTGGTACCTACTTCTTCCCCCCATTCTCTCTGCTAGTGCCATCAGTGCACTTGACCCAGAAAAGCTCTGAGACCTAACCTTGGTATCCACTGGCCAGTATCCTTCCTTGAGCTGGTAGATGGCATGTACCTACTGGCCGCTTTTGAACCCTGTTAAGGAACTAGATATGGAGACTGTTTGAATGATCCCTGAGGATTCTCTGCAATAGAATTTTTTTAACAGAGTCTCAGAGTTAGAAGAGACTCCATAAGTCATCTTGAAACTGTATAAGAATCTTCACTATAGTACTGCTGACAAGGCCACCCATGCCTTCTGCTTGAATATATCTCCTAAGGGAAGACCGACCAACTTCTCAGGCAAACCATTCCACTTTGGGACAGCTCTGATGATTCAGAAGTCCCTTTTCCTTTAACATCTTCCTCTTGATCTAGCTTCTTTCCATAATTTTTGATTTTGGCCTCCTGGACCAAGCAGAACAATTCTAATCCCTCCTAGGCAGAGGCATCTAGATAATAAATGCACAGAGAGCAAGTTCTGGTATCAGGAAAACCTGAATTCAAATCTAGCCTCAGACACTTGCTAACTGTGTGACCCTGGGCAAGTCACTTCGCCTCTGTCTGCCTTATTTTCTTTTAAAATGAAGATAATAAACTCCCCCTATTTTTCAGGATTGTTGTGAGGATCAAATGAGATATTTGTAAAAAAAAAAAAAAAAAAAAAAAAAAAAAGCACTTAGTACAGTGCCTGGAACATAGTAAGTGCTGTACAAATGTTCATTCCCTTCCCCTTCCCTCCTCTACGTAGGAAGAAATACTTGAAGACAGACATTACATTCCCTCTGAATCTTCTTTTCCTAGGATGAGTATCTTTAATTCTTTTCATTTATTTGCATACAGGATGGCCATGAATCTTTTCCCCATCCTGAGTGTCCTCTTCTATATCTTCCAATCTGTCTATGTCCTTCCTAAAATGTGGCATCCTTAATTACACTGGCTAAACTTGACCCCAAAGAGGAGATGAAAGAAGGCACTTCTCTCTTCTTTCTTTTCAGAAGTGGGGGACTATGGGTGTGGAAAATTGTACATACTGTCATATTTGATTAATAGGCTGGTTAGCTTTATTGAACTCATTTTTTGGCTTTCTTTTTTAGTTCTTTATTAGAGATGATTCTCTGAGTAGAGGAAGAAGAGGGGCAGATTCTGAAATGAAGGTTGTGATAAATGTCAGTAAGAATTTTAACAATATATGCATAAAATAGGGTATCCAGAACTGAACATGGCCCTCTAGTGATGATCTGATGAGGGCAGAGTACAGTAAGAATCACACTTTCCTCATCAACTTTTTCAGGGTCATTTTATACTGTTGGTCATCAAACAACATGCATTTTATTAATCCCCCCTTTTGTGTGAAGTGTTATTTAGTCACATCTTATAATTGTGACATTGATGTTTTGAACCCAAGCTCAAAACTTTACATTTTTCCTTATTAAATTTTGTCTCTAAAACCTAGAGACACTACTGAAAAAGCTTCTGCCTTGAGTCAAACTGAATTTTTATTGACTTTGTCCAAAGGCTCCCTTATTTAAAATGATTTTCCTTTGCATTCTAAGGGGACAAGCAGGCGGATAACTGAACTTTGAAATTATATATTGCCTTACGGATAACATATTATCAGAATCCAAAAATAATCTTTAAAGTAGGGCCCATGTAGACTTTACTAGTTATGTAATATGGGGTGTTAGAAGTGAAAGTCATCATTTAAATTGTAATACATGCCCTCATTTTTTTTTGTTTTCTCCCTGAAGAGAAGTTTACTTCTGACTTGTAATCAGAGAAATCTGTATTTTTTCAGGTGTCTGTGGGCAATGGGAGAACAAGATAGAATTTGATCAAAATTAGAGCAATTCTGAAAGGTCAGAAAGAAAACACCAGGTGGCTGAGGGTGTACTGGTGTGCTCTAGGCTTATTTCTTCTTTTTTTCTGAGCTTCCCAGAACTCACAGGAAGCTGAAATTGAACAGAGCCCATCATCGTGATGTTACTTGGCTTTGAGATTATTCTTATTTCAAATAATGATAAAGCCTTCAAGTTATGGAACACGCCATGATTTTTTTTTCAGTGTTGCTTTCACAGTTTGTATTTTAGCCTCAAGATATCTTTGTGAGGTCAATAGGACAAGAGATTAATTACAGAATCACAGACTTTTCCAGGTTGGAATGCTGACGATGATGGATAATGATAATGGTGATGATGATAGCTAGCATAATGCCTACTATGTGCCAGGCACTGTGTTTAGCATTTCACAAATATTATCTCATTTGATCTTCACAGCAACTCTGGGAGGTAGATAATATTATCATTTTCATTTGACAGATTAGGAAACAGGTCAAGTGACTTGCCCAGGGTCATACAGTAAGTAAATGTCTCAGGTCAGATTTGAACATAGGTCTTTCTGACTCCAGTGCTCCATCCATTGCGCAACCCAGTTGCCCTAGCTGTTGGAAGAAATCTCAGTGGTCATGTAGTCCAATCTATACCTGAGCATCAATGAGTGGTCATTCATCTGTCATCCAAAATAATTCATTCCACATTTACATATTAGGAAATTCTTTCAAATATCAAGTCTAAATGGATTTCTTTGAAACTTTTCTCTGTGGTATCTAGTTCTGCTTCTGATTCCAATCAGAAGAAGGAAAATCTCTCTTCTGAATGACAGACTTTAAATACTTGAAGATAGCTTTCATGATCCCTTAACCCTTTTCTTTTCCAGGCTAGACATATAAGTATGAATTTGGAGAGAGAAAGAACGTTAGGGTTAGCTGTCCAACCCCCTCATTTTGCAGATAGGGAATCTGAGTCCCAATGAAGTTGTGATTTGTCCAAGGTCACACGGGTACTATATAAAAACAAGCAGACTGATATTTAAACCTAGGTCCCCTGCCTTCAAATTTAATGTTCTTTCCATCATCACACAGACGCTAAGGTTCTTCAACTAATCCATTTATGCATAATCTCAAGTCTCCCCGCCATCATTGTGGATATTCTCCAGCTGTTAGGAAAATGGTATCTAGGGATTCTAAACCTGAGGTGGCATGACCTTGTCAGAAAAATGTGGTTCATAACCAGGGGCTGGTGATCTGGTTAGGAAAATGTTAATGAACAAGATTTCTTAACGTGGATTCAGTGAACTTGTTAGGAAAATATTAGTGTTCAGAGGTTCATAACCAGGGGCTAGTGATCTTGGTAGGAAAATGTTGATGACCAAGATTTTTTAACCTGGATTCAGTGAACTTGTTAGAAAAATGTTGATATCCAGAAGTATTTAAACTGGGGTTGGTGATCTTGTTAGGAAAGTGATGATGATCAAGGATCTTTAACCTGGGGCAGTTGAATTTATTGGGAAAAATGTTCATGTCCAGGGGTCCTTAACCTGGGGCTAGTGGACCTACTCTATTATTTTGGGAACTATTTTATTAAAATTAGTTTCCTTTGAAATGTTATATATTTTTTATGCATTTAAATATATGATTCAGAGAAGTGGCCCACAAACTTCACCAGAATGTCAAAAAGGGCCAGAATACAAAAAAAAGGTTAAGTACCCTTGGTGTCCACTATTTCTACACATGGCCATTTTTGGTGTGTATACACCATCTAGTTTTTAAACCACAGAACTCACTGACAGTAATGAGGCTTGAGGTTAGCTAATTGCCAAGGATATATTTTGTTTCCCCATTCAGAATCCTAGACAGTTTTGAGTGAAACTGATCACCATAAATCAGGGTAAAATAGCTGCTCTTGGCATGGAACATCTGGCTTGTATAAAACCATGTGCACACACATCCTCATGTCCACACACACACACACACAAACACATATACACAAACCTGTCTTTTGATGGATGGTTCAGTCTTGTTCTGCATGAAGATGTTTGGTGACATGAAAATGAAGATTTAACTTGGAGACCCCAGTGTTGAATGCTTCCGAGTTGAGTTACCCTGAACCAATTATTTAATCTCTCATTCTCAGTTTTTTCATCTGTGAAAATGGATACAAAAATTCCTGTGGTTCCTATCTCAGTGTGAAATAGTGGTTAGAGAGCTGACCTCAAAGCCAGGGTTCATATCTTGCTTCTGACTCATAGCTGTGTGACCCTGGGCAAGTCACTTAACTTCTAAGTGGTTTAGGTAACACTGAGTCTCTAAGTTGTAGTGGAGGTGTCAGCCTACACTGGTAGAGGGAGCTCCTCATTTGAGAGTCCTCAATACAGGTGAAATCGCAGGTCCAGTCTGATTCCTTATCTCTGGTTCTCTCATCAGGTTGTTGTGAGGACAAAAGGACCCTTAGCAAATCTGAAAGTGTTGTAGAAATGACAACTCTTGTTAGATTACTCAGGTTGGTGTGGATTGGAACTATGACTTTTGAGGCGTTCTTGGTGAAGCCTTGGAGAATACTGTCAAGACTGTGGGACCATATCTATCAACAGTAGAACAAGATAGGCAGAGGAAGGGGCAACGTTTTATACTTAGGTTCCCAAAATAAACATCTCAAGTACAAGAAAAAGGGATCTCAGAAGCCTTTTAGCCACTCCTTTCATTGTACAGATGAGGAAACTGAGGTCAGAGATGTGAAGCAACTTTTCCAAAGGCACACAAGCCTTTAGTGATCAAGGTATTCTTTGATTTAAAATCTAGTCCTCTTTCCCACTCTTACAAGCTATATTTGGGTGATGCAGGTGGCACAGTGGACAGAGAACTTGTCCTGGAGTCAGGAAGACCTGAGTTCAAATCCTGTCTCAAACACTTACCAACTGTGCCATCCTGGGTCAAATTACTTACCTTTTGCCTGATTCAGTTTCCTCAAGTGTAAAATGGGGTTAATAATTGCAATTACCTCAAAGATTATGATCATTAAATGAGATAATATTTGTAAAACACTTTGTTAACTTTAAAGTGCTACATAAGTGCTACTTGCATATAGCTACTTGCTATAAGTGCATTATAGTTATTGTACTGTTTTTGGTGTGGTCAGGCAAGATTTTGTAGGAAAAAGACCTGGAGGTTTTTTGAGGATTATTAGCAGTGCAACATGGTAGCCAAAAAATACCATTGGGATCCTAGCCTTCCTTAAAGACGCAATATGGAACAGAAGAAAGAGCCCTGGTTTTGGAATCAGAAGAAATGGGTTCAGATCTCTCCTCTGATGCTTATTAACTGTGTGACTTTGGCAAGGCACTTAACATCCCCATAGGCCTGGGTTTATCCATAAAAAGTGTGTGTGTGTATGTGTGTGTGTGTGCGTATGTATGTGTCTCTGTGTGTGTGTGCGTGTGTGTATGGAGGGTGAAATGAGAGGATGATTAAAGGGGTTCTTTCCAACTCTGTACCTATGGATGAGGTCTAGAAGGAAGGCCAAGATCATCCTGCTTGTCTTTGTCCTGGTTGGAACACAGCTAGAATACTATGTTTTTAATTCAGGATGCTCTATTTTAGGAAGTGGAGGTAGCTAGATGGGTCAGTGGCCAGAGTTTTGGGCCAAGAATCAGGAAGACCTGAGTTCAAATCTGAATTCAAACACTTACTAGCTATGTGACCTTGGGCAAGTCACTCTACTGGTCTGCTTTAATCCACTGGAGAAGGAAATGACAAACTATTACAGTTGCTTTGCCAAAAGAAAAACCATAGACCATGTTGGTGTGCTGTGATTCATGGAGTCATGAAGAGTCACATACAACTGAACAACAATTTTAATAAGGGCAATGATAAGTTGAAGAACTTCTAGAGAAGGGCCACTAAGATGATGAAGACTGTGCCACATGAGATTTGATGGAAGGAATTGGACATGCTAATTTATCCCAGAGAAGAGAAGCTTGGGGGGGTAGGGTGGGGGATACGTAGGGTATCTTCAAATATTTGAAGGGCTGTCATAGAGAAAAGGTATTAGATTTATTCTGATTTGTACTCAGTGGTTCAGTAATTTTCAGTCATGTCCAATTCTTTATGACCTCATTTGGGGTTTTCTTGGCAAAGATACTGGAGTGGCTTCCCATTTTCTTCTCCAGCTCATTTTACAAATGAGGAAACTTAGGCAAACAGTGACTTTTCCAAGCTTACACAGCCAGTGAGTGACAGAGGTTGGATTTGAACTCAAGAAGATAAGTTTTCCTGACTCCAGGCTCAATTCCATATGGCGACCCATTCTGTGCTCAGACCAGATCAGAGTTGGGCCTTCCCTCTGAATTACCTTCCATTTCATCTGGATATATCTTATATACTCCCAGTAATTTACATGCCTTTCTTCCATTAGAATGTGAGCTTCTTGAGGGCAAGGCCTATGCCTTTGCTTTTCTTTGCATCTCCAGAGTTTAGCACAGTTCCTGGCATATAATAAGCACTTAGTAAGTGTTCATTGATTGACAACATAAGGATGGGCTCCCTGCGCCCCCACTGGAGAGCCTTAGGCAAAGCTGAAGCACGTAATAGACTATCTATTGATTGGCAGCTTGCCAGGGATGTCACAGGGTGGATTTTTTTACAGGGATGGCGTAGGGAGGCAGTGTAGTACAGTATAAAGAATATTGACTCTGGGGTCTAAAGGAACCAAGTTCAAATCCTAATCTGATGCTTATTAAAATGCATGATTTTGGTCAAGTCACTCATAAGCTCCCTGAGCCTCAGTTTCCTTTTCTGTAAAATGAAGGGGTTGAACTACATGACCTCTGAGGTCCCTTCTATTTTCCTATGATCCTTGGGAAAATTGCTTCAGACCTTGAGACATTTTTATCAGTTCTTATTTTTTGGTGCTATTACCCAAAGACTCACAAGCTAGGGACCCTAGTACCTGATCATTTGGGATAATTTATCAAACTTCCTCCACACAGAGGTTATAGATGAAGGCATGGCCAATGGGATCACCAGAGGGATGATTCTGTGGAGGAGGAGACAGAATGAAGCTTAATGGTCAGCAAAATCTCTCCAGGTGGTCCGTGTGGGTAGGCGTCAGTGAAGGGGCTGATGAGAAAAAAAAATTCAGATTTGCATTAGGCATTTTGCTGTTCATTGTGCTATGGTGTTTTCTAATTCTACATTGAAATGAAAGCTTCACTCACCATGTAATTAAGCCTTGAAAAGCAGGAAATCACTTCCCCAAACACGTCTTTACCAGCAATTTGGAAAATATTGAAAGTGACTTTTATCTTGGTACTTGTGATGTCTAGCATGCCTGGGTCGGGGGGTGGGGAGTAGGGGGAAAAGGCAGAGCTTGAGCAGCGGTTGTAGAGGGTGTGACAAATGACCTCACCCGTAGGGAGGCATGGAGAAGATGGTAGAGGAAATGTAGTTGATTATCTAATTCTAGGAATGAACACTATCGAGTAGTTGGTAATTTTCTATTTGGAATAAGCAAATTTCCCCATACATATAATTTTTTTTTTAAATTGCAAGGCAGGGATAAAGGTCAGGGAACTCCTTGGCTAAGAAACCCTCATTTAATATCCATGTCTACTAATCCAAGTTTTTTTTTTTTTTCCTCTTTTGGTGTGTGTGTGTATATGCATGTGTGGCTTGTGCTTAGGACACGGAAGTATTGAACACTGCTATTCTGACGGGGAAGGCCGTCTCCGTTCCAGTCAAAGTGGTTGCTGTTGGAGAAGATGGCTCTGTAGTTGATGTTTCAGAGGCAGTGGAGTGTAAGTCCACAGATGAAGACGTCATTAAGGTATGATGGGGGGTGAGTGGGAGAGATTCCTTTGGCTCTTCTTAGCATCAGATCACTTTGGCAATCTTTTCTTCTGGTCTTTGTATGGCATATTCTAAACTGCTACACTAACTGGCAAGGGGCACTGTGGGCTATAGTGTCTAGAAAGCCAGCTGTGGAGTTAAGATCAGAGGAACGTAGGTCTCGAGCTCAAAGTAGACCTTTTATGTCATCATCATAGCCCTCTTCCTCATTTTGTAGGTGACAAATCGAGTTCAGATATGTCTTCTCTTAGCTATTTTAACTCATACGACATTGGACAAGTCACTTGATATTTCTCGTCTGCAGTTTCTACATCTGTAAATTGGGAGATTGGGCTAGATTGGTTTCATGTGCTTGAACAGATCATTATCAACCTGGCCTTCAATTTCCTCGTCAATAAATGAGATGGTTGAAGTAGATGGTCTCATGAGGCCCTTCTAGCTTAAAATGGACTATTTACTTCTTAGTCCTTTTCCTGGCTTTTAGAATTCATTTATGACTTGACCACTACTTTATGCTAGAAATTCCCTCTGTCCCTGGGGCCTCTTTGCCCTGGAATATAGTCATCTCTACAGCCTTCTCAATCAGGGATATACCTTTGTAAGACCTGTCCGTTTCTCCCATTGGTGAATTATTTCTGGAACCTCCATTTTTGTGGACGTATCCAAGCTAGTCTTCATTCCCTTCTTGGCCCTGTTTCTGATTTCCAGACTTCAAAATAATCCCCCCCCCCCACTGTCTGCGAATGGCAACCCCTATCTTTCAGCTCTGCTTTGTGTGTTTTCTTACTCCATTAAAATGTAAACTCCATGAGGGTAGGAACTTTCTTTTTCCTCATATTTGTATCTCTACCACTTAACCCAGTGCCTGGCACATAGTTAGCACCTACTGAATCTTCCCTTCCCTTCCCTTCCCTTCCCTTCCCTTCCTTTACCTTCCCTTCCCTTCCTTTACCTTCCCTTCCCTTCCTTTACCTTCCCTTCTTTCCTTCCTTCCTTCTCACTTTATCTTCCCAAATAGTTCATTTTCTGGGATGCATACTAAAGTACAGCATCATTAATATTCCTCTTTCCATGCATTATTTTAAGTCATTAATAAACAGGTAAATTAGAAACAAGCAAGGGCATATAGTAGGTATTAAAATGTTGTATACTGATGCTTCCACCATTTTTATGCTGGTGACAGAACTGCAAGACTTTTGCTGTACATAATTATGTCTGGGAACATGGTTTTGATCCGTTATAAATCCTAATTCATGTAGTTAATTACAAGGGGTTTGTTATGGAACTAAATTTCCCAGGTTTCTTAATTTGACAAATAGCCTCTTGGCAAGTATAATAAAAATATGTGAGTGTGTAATAACATACAGGGCCACAGTGAGTGGAGGGTGGGCCTTTGAGTAAGGAAGACCTGACTTCACATCCCACCTCTGACAATGGTCTTGAGGAACCAATGCTAGACCCAAAGGACTGGGGGGATGGAGATACTCCTCGTTGGTTTGGGTTCAGCCCTGCTTTTAATGAAAGGGATCAGCCTCCCTTTTCTCACACTTGTAACTTTGTTATGTCCCCCAATTTTTCTGGAAAATTCTTAAGGCTGAGGTTATGACTCATGTCAAAGTCTTCCCAAGGTAGAGCGTAAGCTGTATCCAATGTCCCATGTGAGCCAGGGATGGGATAGGTAATTTATAACTACACACAAAAGGAATGCTAAGCACCAAATCCTTCCATTAACCAAAGCAAACTTAAACTAGAATTCAATACCTTCACTGAGGTCTCTTGACAGAGATTGCTAGGAGGTAATATCTAAACCTCATGACTACATCAAGCAGCTTTACCATTTCATCTCAGCCTGTCACAGGGTTTACAACTCTGCTGTCCAAATAGCCAGGCTCAGTCCAGTCCTCTTACTGGTGTCTGTTCTCAGATATGAAACCTACCAGCCAGCTCCAAATCAGTAAGACCCAAGGCCTCCGGACCTCTGGCATTCCAAATCTGGATACCTCCTTCTTGGGGGTACCCACTGACTTGAGATTAGGAGAGAAGAACCAAAGTAAAGATAGCCAAGAAAGAAGAACATGTTTGCTTAGGCAGGACATGTGGTCATGACCCCCATGGAGGCTGGGCAAAACATTTACCCTTTTGCCTTTTTCATTCTACTATGGGCCACACACTGTGCCAAGTGCTTTACAAATATTATTTCATTTCATCCTCACAACAAGCTACATTAAGTAGGTGCCATTGTTATCCCCATTTTAAAGATGAAGAAACTGAGGCAAACAGAGTTTAAATGACCTGCCCTAAATCACATAGCTAGCAAGTGTCAGAGGTTGGCTTTTAGCTCAGGTCTTCCTAACTCCAGACTCAGTGCCCTATCTACTGTGCCACTGTGTTCTTGTTATTTTTATCATGATTTATATGTATTAATTCATATTAATATCATTAATTAATATGAATTTATATTAATACATTAATGATATTAATATGTATCATAGACTAAGGCATTGGCAGCGTTCAGGCTTCCCTTATATGTCCCTTTGCTGGTCCTGTACAACTCCTGTTTTACTTTCTTCTAGTCAAAACCTGTTTCCTTGTTTCAGGAAGATCTTAGTATGGTCATTTACATTTTAGTATGTTTAAGGGACTTTCCCAGTGCCTATGAATTCATGCCCACATGATGGTTACTGAGAATCTTAGCATCCCAGAACTTTTGAGCTAGCATACCCAACACAGACACTTACTAGCTGTATGACCTTGGAAACTTGCTTAACTTCTCTGTGCCTCAGTTTCTTCATGGATAAAATGACATACAGTGGTGACTTTTACCTCTAGTGCCATCCCTCTGAGACTATCCCCAATTTATCCTGTATATGTTGTTTGTGTATAATTGTTTGAACGTTGTCTGTCCTAGTAGACTCTGAGCTCTTTGGGAGCAGGTCCAGGTTCTCTTCTCCCCTCCACCTCTATTTTTTGTGAAACAGTGCCTGACAGGTAGTCAGAACTTAATAGATGCTAGTTTATCCGCTGATAGACTTGGGTGCAAATTCTGGCTTTACTACTTGCTTCCTGTATATCCTTGAGAGAAGACTGTCTGGGTCCCAGTCTCCTTCATCTGTAAAATGAGAAGGTTGGATTGAATGGGTCATACAGTACCGTCTAGCTCTAGACATGTTTCTAACATCTAAATTCCAAGCTTATCCCACTATCCACCCTACCATGCTTGTCTCACTCAGCCTACAGTAGGAGGTCTGCTTAGGACTCCTACTTTCCTGCTTAGGAAAGATGGCTAGTGCACAAGCAGCCACAACAGCCAAACCTCTTGCCATTTCATCTTGATGTCCTAGTAAAACTTTGTACTTGAGAGTCAGGAAAACCTCTGTTCAAATCCTGCCAGCGAGACTTAGCAGCTATGTGACTCAGGCCAATAATTTAAGCCTCAGTTTCCTCATCTGTAAAACAGAATTAATGGAACCCATTGGAACCAGAACGCTGTCTGACCCTTCTTGTTCAGTTGTTTCAGTCTTGTCCAACTTGTTGTGACCTTATTTGGGTTTTTCTTGGCACAGATACTGGAGTGGCTTGCCATTTCCTTCTTCAGCTCATTTTACAGATGAGGAAGCTGAAACAAATGGCGTTACGTGACTTGCCCAGCTAGTAAGTGTCTGAGGCTGGGTTTGAACTGATAACAGTGAATCTTTCCAACTCCAGGTCCAGTGCTGTATTCACCATGGCCTTGCTTGGGAAAAATGACATAAAATACACCCTAAAATCAATTTTTAAACCCATTGGGAAGGGCTGCTCTGGGAAGTAGGCCCTCTAATAGCTTTCTAATTGCAATTATTTTCTTTTTCTGACTAGCTGCTGAGCTGTTGCTTCTGTGTTGTTTGAAGGACTTTAAGAACTTTCAGGACCCTCTAAATCTTGTGCCTGGGTGCAAAGCTCTGATTGCCTCACCTTAATTGCTACTCTGATAACTGTAGCATCGACTGCACAGTGTTGTTGAGAGGCCCAGATGATAGAACTTTTATAAAACCTTTTTGTAACCTTAAAACATGTTGTAAATGTCAGCTATTGTTATTATTATCATTATTTCTCCCAAATAAGCACCCTCTAACCCACAATTTTGTGTCATATTAACTCACTCTAAAAGTTTACCTTAGGGCATCTCCCTGGCTCCTCTACATTAATGGTTGGGTTTCTGAGTCCATCCAAGTCCAGCAGGTGCCTCTTACATGTTCTTGGCAGGTTGTTGTTTAAACCACCAGAGTGAATATCTCTGCATGTGCCCAGTTTTTCTTTAGCTACTCCATTGACTTTATCTTTGTAGTGGAGACCCCAGAGAGCCAGGGTGGGGCTATCTGTGTCTTCAGAACCATTTCTCCTACTTTAAGAGGTCTAGAGAGCTCTCAGATCTCTCAACTATTATTCATTTAAAAAAATAAATGCTGAGTTCTCACTATGCTGAGACTATGCCTGCTCCTCTAGAAATACTTGGCATAAAATACTGTCTTCAGAGCCTCCAGGTAGGTTAGGAAACCCTTTATGACTTTCCTTATTGTTGGTCCAAAAAAAGGAAAGGACTGGGAGGAGTTGGACATCTCTTATTTCTTTTTACTCTGCAAGACTTGGTGGGGGTTGGCCCGAAGGGGGTCGTTGCTAAAACCTGAAGCTCTTTTGATTGAAGCAAGAGTTTTTCCACCAGAAAGTATTCATGTGAGCCCGAATCAGAAACAATCCCTGGGAAAACCCAACTTTGGCGTGGCAGGGTTTCTAAGTTTGGAAAATGCACTTTTTCCAGAGATAAAAGGGAAAAGATCTTAAGACCTGGGTCAATGCCTCAACTTGGAGGCCTGCTGAAGGAGGCTTTTGGATGAAACAAATCTAAAGCAGCTTAAATCTTAAAGTGTTAGAGAAAGCTGAATCTAGTCATTCTACCTTCTCTACATTTGGGTAGAACCCCAAATATGGGATGCTCGTTGAACCTCATAACATTGATGACAATATTAAGGTAGCACGTTTGACTTACAAACCACTTTACTCAACAATGGCCTTTTGAGGTAAGCAGCACAAACGTTATTATCTCTGTTTGACACGTGAAGGAACTGAGCCTCAGGGACCTGAAGTGATTAGAGATAAAAGATAGTAAGTACTAGACTTGGTGTCAAGAGAGTCCTGGGTTCAAATCCTCCTTCAGCTACTTAATACCTGGGTTACTCTGGGCAAACCACTTAACTTCTCGGACCTTGAGTGTCTTAATCTTCAAAATGGGGATAATACTAGAACCTGCCTGCCAGGGTTATTGTGATGATCAAGGGAAGAGATATTTGCAAAGCACTTTGCAAACCATTGTGTTATGAATATGCTATTATGTGAAACATTTTATACATGTCCACTCACTCGATCCGCATAACAGCCTTGGGATGTGAGTTCCAGTATTATCTCATTCGTGCATGTTATTGAAGTTGCTATCATCATCATAGCTTCTTCAGAGCAGGACTGTCTTTTATGTTCCTTTTTTATCCCCAACTCTTAGCACAGTGCCTGGCTCATAGTAGGGGCTTAATATATTCCAGTTATTATTAATACTATTATTCTGTAAGCTGCTTGAGAGCAGGGATTGTCTTTTGTCTTTTTTTGTATCCCCAACACTTCACAGTACCTGGCACATAGTAGGTACTTTCATAAATATTTATTTCACCACCACCACCACCATCGTCATCATCATCAGTGCCTTAAACAACTCTCTGGGATCATTGGGGGAAGTGGGAGGAATGAGGAATTGTGGAAACCCTTCAGTGCAACCCTTTCAATGACTTAGTCACAGACTGGAGTAAGTCACTAATGGGTTTTATTGACCAACCAGTAGAATGTAAGGTTGTTGCCTAGGGTCACACAGGTAGTAATTGGCAAACGTGAGGATTTGAGTTCAGGTTTTCTAGACTTCAAACCTATTACTGTGTCAGACTGGCAGGGCAGATAAAAAAAGTATATTGGACCCATTTGGGTCCAGAGGTAATTAACTTACTTTCCAAAGGAACTTCCGGACAGGCAGTCCTACATTATCTTCATAAGGAGGCGTATTAGTGGTTTTTTTCTTCTCATTAAAATTATGTTGTGACCATGTGAAGGGCCATAGTTTTCTTTTCTCCCAAATCTGATCGGTAATTGTGTTATTTATCAATAAATTGCCCAGCTCTCTAAGGTTCCTCGATCATCAGCGTATCAGCTGAGCTCTCTCACTCTTTTGGGAGAAACACAAAGAGACTAGATACCGATCTCATAGCTAGTCACTTCAACTTAACTCTGCACTAATTAAGTTTTGGTGCTCCTGGAATTACACAGATGGGAGAAAGATGAGATAGTGAAAGGTCAAGAAAAGGACGTTAAAACAAGGCATGCTTGGAATGCTCTAGGGGTCACCTGCCTTTGCAGAAGTGGCCTGTGAGGGGTAAAAGGGATGATGGAGATAAGAGCAGCTCCTCCCTCCCAGGGTTGCTGTGAGAATCAAATAAGATAATAATTGTAGAGTACTGAGCACAATGGATGGCACATAGTAGGTACAATATAAATGTGATAATGATGACATTCCCTGATGGACATGCTAGTCCTTATCCTTGGGTTATCTTGACCCAATTCAACTTAACAAACATCTATTAAGCGCCCATTATGTGTGCATATAAGACACCATGTAGGGACTGGATATTCAAAGACAAAAATGAGACGGTCCCTTCCTTCAAGGACCTTACATTCTACTGAGGGGAGGAAGACACAACGTGTTCGCAGGTATCTAAATCCAAAGGAGACTCAAATGGCCTCTTCCTCTGGTTCTGAATCTATGCCCCTATGATTATGAAAATATATAAAGTACATAAATATATCTGTATATAGTAAATGCAAAGTAATGTTGGGGAAGGGGAGGGCATTAAGAACTTGGGGCAGTGATCAGGATAGGTCTCCTTCATAAAGTGGCTCTTGAGTTAATCTTCCAAGGAGGCTAGGTACTGCAAGAGGCCGTGGAGGGACAGCATTCCAGGTATGAGGGATAGCCAGTCTATCGACCAATCAGTATACATTTATCAAGAACTCACTATATGCCAGGCACTGAACTAAGTGGTAGTGATACAAAGAGAGGCAAAAGTAAGTATTTGCCTTCAAGGAGCTTACAGTCTCATGGGGGAGACAACATGCACATGTATATGTAGAAACAAGCTATATGCAGGATAAATGGGAAATAACTAGCAGAGGGAAGGCATTGGAATTAAGAATCTTTGGGGAAGGCTTCCTCTAGAAGGCAGGGTTTTGTTTGGAACTTAAAGGAAGTTAGGGAGCTTAGTAGTCAGAGTGAAAGAGGATGAGAGTTCTAATCAGAGAAATGCCCAGAGTCAGGAGATGGTGCATCTTGTTCATGGAAAAGCCAGGAAGCTAGCGTCGCTGGGTCAAAGAGTATATGTTGGGGATTAAGAAGATTGGAGAGGTAGCAGGAGGATAGGTGATGAAGGTCTTTGAATGCCAAAGAGAACATTTATTTGATCTTGGAGGCAATAGGGAGCCACTGGAGTTTACTGAGTAGGTGAGTGACATGGCCAGACCTGTGCTTTATGAAAATCACTTTAATGGCTCAATGGAGGATGGATTGGAGTGGGAAAAGACTTGAGGCAGGCAGACCCACCAGTAGCTACTACAATAATCAGTGGAAAGGTATGGAGACAGGAGATGGAGTGTCATATACAGGGAACATTATTATATTTGCAGTTGCATTTATGGTGTTAATATACAAGATATTATGAAATCTCCTTCTGTCTCTTCCTTGAGTGGCAGTATTTGAATAGAATAAGATGGTCAGTGATTGTTTTTCTCTCCCAAAATTTATTAGTTTATTTGTTTTCAGTTTTCAACAATCACTTCCATAAGTTTAAAATTTTTTCTTCCTCCTTCCCCTATCCCTCACCAAGATGGCATCCAACCTTGTATGAGTTCTACACATAGATTCTTATTAAAGACATTTTCACATTAGTCATGTTGCATAGAAGAATTAAAACAAATGGGAGAAACCATGAGAAAAACAAACATATCATAGCAAAAGAGAAAATAGTCTGCTTCATTCTGAGTTCTTGCTCCATAGTTGTTTTTTTTGGATATGGATTGCATTTTGCACTCCTTTGAGTCCTTTGGAAATGTTTTAGGTTTTTCCATTGCTGTGATGGACCAAGTCTATCAAAAACAGTCCTCTCATACTGTGACTGTTGTTGTGTGTAATGTCCTCCTCATTCTGCTCACTTCACTCAGCATCAATTCATATAAGTCTTTCCAGGTTTTTCTGAAGTTTGCCTGTTGGGCATTTCTTACAGCACAATAGTATTCATATACCACAACTTGTTCAGCCATTCCCCAATTGATGGGCACAGTGGTTACTTTCTGATGGAGATGTATATCCGACCTGTGTTTCTTTTATCACAATGATTTCTGAGTATTCATTTTCCCTTCCCTTCTCAAGTAACAAAGATAGAAACCAACAAACCAACCAACCAAACAGAAAGATCGGTTCAGCACATCCACTCGACACATGCAGTATGGATATGGGCAGCCTTCCCTACCCAGAATCCTCCACCTCTCTGGCAAAAAGCAGGAGCTGCATTTTCTCATCTCTTCTCTGGGGCCAAGCTTGGTCCTTAGAGTTTATAGCATTCCAATTCATTCTTTTCATTTCTGTAATTGTAGTCATTGTGCTGGTTTTATTTTCTTTACTCTGAACCAACTCATTTGAGCCTTCCCATATTTGTTTGAATTCTTCATAGCCTTGATTACTTTGGGTATCTCAATATCCCATTACATCTACATGCCACATTTTAAAGCTATTCCTTGATGTATCTCTTTTCAGATTTTTGATATGACAAAAAAGGATGTTACGAATACTTTGGTATGTACAGGATGTTTATTTCTACCTTTGATTTCTTGAGGATAAAGGCTTAGCCAAGGAATTTCTGGGTCAGTGGGGAGTAGATATCTTAGTCCCTATTTTTCTAATAATTCCAAATTGTTTTCTGTAATGTACTGCTTCACAAGTCCACTGACAGTGATAGTGTGCCCGTCTTTCCCCAGTCCCTTTATCACTGACTATAAGAATACCATCCGGGTACCTGTGTGGAGGATAAATTGAAATTAGTTGACACCTTTATTGAATTTCTACTATTCAAGCCAACAAATTCTTATTAAATGCCTACTGTATGCAAGGCACTATGCTAAGCACTGGGATACAAAATAAAAAAAATCCAGTCTCTATGTGGAATTTACCTACTACTCATTGGGCAGGACATGCATACAGGAAAGTATGATAGTGAAAAAAAGTGTGAAAAGTGAAAGTATGGTAGTAGGTAGTGAAGGGGGCAAAGGAGAGATCAGACAGTTCCATAAGAATCACTGGGAAGGGGGAGAGAAATCATAACTGGGGATGGAGTGTATCAGGGAAGACTTTATGGAGGAGCAACTGAACCTCAAATGAAAAACAGAATTCTGAAAGACAAATATGAGAATAGAATGTTCCAGGCACACTGTTACCCAGAGAAAGGCGAAAGCATGTGATAGTATTGACTTGGGCATTGTGTAAAAGAAGAAGTATTATGGGACATGGTCTGTCCTCAAGCCCTGCTTGCTGTTTCATTTCCCGCCTTTATACTTTTGCCTGTGCCTGGAATGTACTTATAATGCTAGTCATGTCAATATGGATGGGGTATCCCTTAATGTGAGGCCCTCTCTTACAATATCATTCAATATATCCCCTCATGTGGAGCATGTAGATGCCCCATGAGGTAGGTGTAGCCATCTACTTACTCTCTGGATTGGCACTTTCCCAACTTGCCTTCACCTTGGAAAGTCTAGGTACCCAGAGAAAGACCATCACCACATGGTTACCCCCAAACTCTCCAAGGGTCCTAGGGATAACCCAGTTGAGGAGAAATAACACTCAGTCACTACTCTAGCTCTTGAGTTCCCGTCCATTTTCACAGCCAGCCATGTACAATTTAACATACCCACACAGTGTGTTATATTTATGTAACCAGCCACTCACAGTAATACAGCTTTAGATTTCAAACATAGCCATTTTTTTCTTGGCAAGTAGTCAACAGGAATAATAATAAACCACAGAAACTCATCTATCAAAGCAAGTACACAAAACTAGCGTATCAATCTGTACACAAACCTGGATTATACTGTCCCACAAACACACTCAGTAGGTGGGGGAAGAGTGGGCACACACTCAGAGAAGCCCAGCAGGAAAGTACATGAGGGAAGAAAACCTATGCCCTTGGGATAACACAACTCTGAACTGCAGGCTTTGATATCACCATTGGGAACATCTACACCACGTGAAATGGCTTCTCTGCTCCCTGATTGCACATTGGTCCTCATGGCTCTTCAGCTGGGCAAATTTCCTTCTTCTCTCTACTCTACCATAGTATTTGCAAACTCTTTCAACTTAAAATCAGCTTAGAAGGGTATTTAGGAAGTGTTAACTGTTCATGTGCATAGCAGTTCTTTTGAAACCAGAGAACTGCGAAGCTCATTAGAATCCTGGAAGGCAGTAATCATGCCCTACCTTGTCCTCCCCCGGTCTTCAATTCCCCAAGCTCAAAATCCTCATGTCCTTCAACCAGTTCTCAAGTAGTATGATCTGTAGGACCTTCCTTCACTGTCTTGGCTGCCATTTTGGGCTTTCTGAGCAATCTTTGATGATATAGACCAGGCCAGCTTACTCAGATACTGCATTGTCTTATCAGAATTCTATATCAATACAGATTAAGTTAACTTTTCAAACTTGGAAAGTAAACCTAGCCAGCTCGCCGGGATACAAAGCAGCTGCAGATCCCCCTGTGGTTTTCTTTCTGTCACTGAAACTGTCCTCCCACATGTGGTATGATTTTTTAAATTTTTTTTTAGTTTTGCCCTTTTTAGTCACAAAAAAGGTATGTGCAAATGAACTCATGTACCATAATACTTTGTGAAATCTTCAGCATGGTTCCTTTGGTGTCCTTGAAACTGTTTCTTTACACATATTTCTCTTTGCTGCTGCTCAGTCATTTCAGTTCTATCCAATTCTTCATGACCCCCTTTGGAGTTTTGTTGGCAAAGATACTGAAGGTGTTTGCCATTTCCTTCTCCAGTTCATTTTACAGATGAAGAAACTGAGGCAAAGGGGGTTAAGTGACTTGCCCAGGGTGATATAGTTAGTGAGTGTCTGAAAACAGATTTAGCTCAGGTCTTCCTGACTCCAGGCCTGGTAAGCTATGCACTGAGTTATCTAGTTGCCTTTATATTTCTCTAGTTTTCCATAAACAAGAGTTCTTTTATCTCTTTAAAATTTCAAGCCGTTCACCCAGAAGTTCACATTCTACATCTTTCATAAGGTGATTTGCATCTTTACGTTTATACCACAAGTACTCAAATCCTATTTGAACACTGGGTTTCTTCATTCTCATGTATGAGCAGTGTTTATTAAAAACAAAGTTCTTTTCCTATTCCTTTTCAACATTAAAATGTTCATTCATAGCAGTGACAATATATTATACCCTTTCACAACTGAAATAACTCTTGTCCTTCAAGTAACAATTGTTTTTGTCCATTTCTTCATTTAACTACTCATCTTTAAGGGATGGGGCTCCTTTTGCCCTCCCTCCTCATCTCTGCATCTTAGAATCTCAAGTTTTCTTCAACCCTGAGCAAAAGGTATTCAATGCTGAGCACCTTTTATGGGATGGCTTCTCTGATCCCTATAGTTATTAATGGTCTCTATCATCCTCAAACTATCATACATATATTTCTCTGTTTACATATTGTATTCCATACTGACCCTGCTCCAACCCAAGGATAATGTTGGGAAAATTCTTGAGAGCAAGGATTGTTTTTCAATTTGTTTTCATATAACCAATATCCATTACGTAGAGCCTTGTACATAGTAGTGCCTTAAAAATGCCTGTTTAATTAGAGACCAGACACACACACACACAGCATCATAAAATTTCAGACTTGGAAGAGATCTTAATGGCCTTATAGTTCAACCCATGACTGTACAAGCATTTCTTCCACCATGTACCCAACAAGGGGTCATCCATCCTTTGCTAGAAGATACCCACTACAGCAGGTGCCCAGTACCTCCCAAGGCAGCCCGTTCCATACTAGGATAGGAGTGTTAACTGTTCATGTAAATTTGCTATATTACACCTTCTATCCTAGTTCAGACCTAGACCTAATTCCTCTTTCCAGGGGATAGCGTCTTTAGAATCTATGATCCCTTGATCATGACCATACTCCCCTAGTGACTAAACTCACAGAAACTTAGAAGCAGTGATCATTTCTCCCCCACCCCACCCTTCCACTCCAAGGCTCAACATCCCTGATTCCTTCACCCAGGCCTCAAATGATATGATCCACATGTCTTCCTCTGGATGCTTTCTGGCTTATATAGAAGCCAGTATCATTCCATGACTAGGAATAGATCACATTCTCTTTCTCCTACAGTAAAGAGCCAGACCTGCAAATTTCTGTTGTCAGGCAGTTTGGATGCTCTAGACTAATTGTGTTCCTCTTTATCCTGGCAATTTAGACTTTTATTGTTCCTTTCTAATTGGAGATATGTCATACATTTCCTGTTGGCTAGAATGTGGAACTCAGTATTCTCAACCTTTTGTTACTGTTCAGGAGATTATGATTTCAATATTAATTAGACAGTTAGTTTGTTCACTTTTGTCTTTGGCATCTCCAATTAAGAACTAACATTCTGTATTGTTCCTGCATAATGCAGTGAATTCTTTTAATGTGCCAACCCTGGGATCCACATTTCCATGTGCATTTTCTCTCTCATCCATTCTCTTTCCCACCTGAACACCCCCATCGGACCATGGATTCAAATATTTAGATCTGGTTGTTACCTCTGAGGCCACCTGGTCCAACCTCCAAATTTTACAAATGAGGAAACTGAGGTCTGGAGAAGTGGTGACTTGTAGCAGAAACAGGATGTTAACTCAAGTCCTCTGCCTCTAAAATCAGTGTGTTTTTCCCCACTAGACCATATCACCTTCCTCAGTGGCTGGTTCATCAGTAGTAAACAGTTATTATCCATGCAGAATCTTGTGCTAAGTGCTGGATGGTTAGAACAGAAGTATCAAGTACATACTTCCCTTTCTTCCCCATCCCCCAACACTGCTGAGTGCCATGAACCAGATAAAAACATAACTGGGAAATATTTTTAAAAAGCAAATAAAAATACAATAAAAGATAGATAATATTAATATGTGGTTTTCTAAGTCAATATGTCATCAGAGGTCCTTATGCATAACTGAGAGGCCTCTGTGTTTTTTTGAGTCTGACCTTACTATCTTAGCAATAAAGTTTAGAGAATTCAAGTCTATGACTCCTGAAAGATAACCATTCCCATGGGTGTCTCACTGATAATCCATAGAAGGCAGCATAGACTTGAATACCTTCCAAATATCCCTCTTTCTCTCTTCTGAACTCCTCCCACTTTGATCTATTGTATTGGCCCTGAAATGGTAAAGCAGAGACTAGACTCCAACCTATATTGGTCCATTGGATCTCTTGTGGGAAGACACAATGTGTGTCTTTCTAAAAGACTCATTGTGGCTTAGTGGAGAGAGCAGTGAAATCAGAAGTTTAAAGTTAGAGAAGGAGAGCTGGAAGGGATCTTTTGTGGAAGGGACTCTGTCCACACCCCCATTCATCTTCCCTTTCTCCACCTCTTCCATTTAAAAAATGAGGAAACCAAGATATCTCAATGGAAATTTCTTAACAACAGGGCCTGGATGTTGAGATTTTTGTTTTGTGTTTTTTGTTAGTTATTTCTTCAGGATGGGGCCTTTCTATCTCCCCTGGGTTAGCCCAGGTGCAACAAATTTGATCCCATTACTTATTGGTGTGGGGATTTGACCTGCCCCATTTTTCTGACATTGTCTGGTTTGTGTCTCCTTTGGCAGCAATGGTGGCCTCTTGGTCCCAAGGACTCATCATATTGATGTTAGACTTAATGCTGATGCCCAACCAGGTGTTTACATTCTATTGAAGGGGAGAATAAAATGTGTGTATATAAATATATACAACATATAAATAATAAATACAAGGGGTGAATTCTAAAAGCTAGAGGCACCATGACAGACCTCATGTAGGAAATGACCTTTGAATTGAACTTTAAAGGACAACTAGAGCATGTATTCCAGCCGTAGGAGGCAGCCAGTGAAAAGGAGCCAAGATCTTATGGATGAGGAACAGTAGGAAACATTGTTTAGCTGAACTCACAGAGTGCGTGGAGGGGAACAACATGGAATAAGTATGGGAAAGAAGGCCTTTAAATTCCAAATTAATAGAGGAGTTTACATTTGATTGAAGAGGTAACAGATATCCACTTGTGTTTGCTGAACAGGGGAATGATATGGTTGGAAGCATCATGGAGGGGGTCAAGTAGAAGAATGGAAAGGTAGAAAGGGGCCACGAGGAGTTCTCAGGGCCAAACAGAGGAGGGTGAATTTGATCCAGGAGGTAATAGGGAGTCAGCGTTTTCTGCATCGTACAGAATTGAATTGAATTGACTTGGTATATGATTTGAATTTTCTTATGGGCACATCTCTTGTTTCCCTCCAGTAGAATTTAATCTCCCTGAGGGCAAACTTTGCTTTGCTCTATCTTTGTGCCTCCTTTGTGGCATGTCAGTTGATTAATCAATGCTTGTTGAATGAATGAATAAATGAATGGAGGAAATACATTTCTGCGAAAAACTGCTATGAATTGAGTTAACACTTGTAACTGAATTTGCATTCTGTTAATCACAACATTATCTACATACATTTGAAAAATAGTAACGCACATATGTGTGAGACATATTATTTATTCAGTCTACAGAAGGTGTACGCTTGTTTATTTATCACCATTGGAGCCATTTAATGAGTTGGCGATGCTGTCGCCTCCTTGGGAGATGGAAAGTCTGGTGCACATATGGATTTGGGGACCCCTCACCATCAATCACTCCTGCTCCCCTCCACATTGTACTACAAGGATTTAGCCCCAGTGAATGTTTTGCAAAGTGACTTTCTGATAGTGAGTTCCCTTTCCCCTCAGGACACTCAACTAGCGCCCTCCCTATTGCTTGCCTCCAGCCTTTCTTGGGCTATTTGCTCTAAATTTTATAAGGTGCTATTAGTTACAGCCATTGAAACTGTCAAAGGCTCTCTCCCCTGACCATTGTCTTAACTTAAAGTGACGCTTGGACAGTTCTGAAACAAGGCAGGCCAACAATCATTGATTGATGTATTACACTGTGACTATAGATGGGGGTGATAATGGATTCAGCTTCTCATGGTAGATACTGGGAAAGCTTGCTTGATTTCTTCTCCTCTGATTATGCATTGTCACTGAAAGAGGATTATTTTTTTCCACCCAGGAAAATGACTTTGAAAGAAGTTACCTTATGAAAGGGAGATTGTGGCCAATTTGCAGGGATGTGCTGAGGGCAAAAATTCTTTTCACTAAAGAATTCCCTGAGAAGCAGTTTGGCATAATTTGGTAGAGGATCAATCTTGGAACTGGAAATCTGGGTTTAGGAGTATACTGATAAAGGTTTAACAACTAGCTCTTGAGGGGAAAAGCAAAACAAAACCCATAAGACACACTTTTTTTTTGGAGGCAATCAGGGTTAAGTGACTCACCCAGGGTCATGTAGCTAGTTAAGCATCAAGTGTCTGCATACAGATTTGAACTCAGGTCCTCCTGGCTCCAGGGCCAGTATTCCATCCATTGTGCTAACTAATTGCCCCATTTTTTTTTGCATGACATACTTTTAAGTTCAGTCTACAATATTACATTTTCTCCATCGCAAAACAATAAATCAAACCCTGATTTGTATCTTTTGATATTTGAGGTGTAAATGCTCATGCTGAAAATTTAACAATTAGCTCCTGATTCAGTTGGCTCCAAAACATTCTTGTCTGGGTTCCAGTCCAGCCTCTGACATGTCATCTTGGATATATGTTCCCCAGTGGGTTGCTTACCTTCTCATGTCTGAGACACTCTCTTTGACTATGAATTTCAGAGGTTGTCTACTGGTGAAAGGACTTCTCATTCCAGTTCCCCTCACCTGACAAGATCAAAGGCCAGCTCAATTAAAACAAAGGAAAGAATTCTCTCAGCTGAAGATCACTGTCCTTAAACACTCAGTGATCTTGTCCCTTGTCAAACGTTGCTAGAAAATATAAGTATTTGTCACAATGGCTGTGACTGTACCTTGGCATGGTGGGTATAGTGGGCAGAGAGATTTGAAGTCAGTGGAGTCCTTCCTCCACACTCACTCCCTATGTGACCTCAAGACCTTAAACTTAATGTCTCTTAGCTTCATTTTCCTCAACTGAACCAGGGATATCATAACCAGGGATTATAAAACCAGGGGTCTTCAGGCTTGCAGTGCCCTCATCACAGGCTAGTTATGAGGCGCCCTTGAAATAATGCATGTCAAAGCATTTTGTAAATTTAGCAGAGCTATATAAATGTCAACTCTTTTTATTGTCTTTTCAAAAACTCCTCAGGGGTTGAGGAGGGAGGGTCTGCCTTTGTTTTTAACCCAGCTACCTTCCATCCTATGTTTAAACTTCTACAACATTGACATCACGGAGAACAGGTTGGTCAACACCATTTCCTTGCCTGTGGGTTTTTGAAATGTGTTGCACCACTATCTCTTCTGTTGACAGATTTGTCTCCCTTTGCTTTGGTCTAGGTCTCTCTGTCGACTCTTGTGTCTCTACCCTCAGATCCCACTGCCCTATTCATTGCTTTGCTTTGTTACATTCTGTTTGGAAAGCCTGGTGCCTATGTCTTTCTCCTCTCTCTCTCCCCCTCTTCTTTCTCTCTTCCCCTTCTTTCTCTCTCTCTCTCTGTCTCTCTTTTTCTCTCTGTCCCTCCCCCTCCCCCTCATCTACGGCCCCATTCTTTGCCTCTTGCCTTTTATGGATTATCTATTGGTTCTCACAGAAGGGGACATGGATGCACAAGGCAAGAGGCAATAAGTGAACTGCCCAATCAATCTTCTTAGTTTCAGACAGTCAATCAACAAGAATTTATTAAGCATTTACTATGCACCCAGCACTGTGCTAAGCACTAGAGATACAAAGACAAAAATTGTCCCTGTTCTTAAGGAGCTTACATGCAATGGGAAAGATGATATGAAATAACTAAGTATATGCAAGTTATATGCAAAGGAGGTAATCTCCTTTGCATATGAGGAAGCACTAGCAATTAGCAGGATAGGGAAAAGTCTCCTGTTACTAGAACAATTTCTATAATAATAACAACATCGTAGAGACAGACAGCTTCAGAAGGCTTAAGACCTGTGGTCAAAGTAATGAATTGCCGTGATTCCAGAGGCCTGATCATGAAGAATGCTATCCTCCTATTGGGAGAAAGGTGATGGACTCCAGATGAATAATGAGACACTTTTTTGTTTGGCTGTGACCAACATGGGAATTTGTTTTGCTAGACTATGCATATTTGTCAGGAGGTTTTTGCTTTGCTTTTTTATATTTCTTTTTGTGAGTGTAGAAAGAAGGGATAAAGGAGAGAAAATAAATATTGATTGAAAAAAATTAGTTAAAAAAAGAAAGACCTCCTTAGAAAGCAGATTTTTAGTCATCCTGAAGAAGATGGGATAGCCAAGAGTTGGGAGTGAGGGGGTAGAGCATTCTAGCAATGGGGATTAGCCAGGAAAAGGGACAGAGATGGGAGATAGCATAGGGTATCCCAAGAATTCTAAGGAGGCCAGGGTTATCATGGAGCAGATAGAAGGGAGTAAAGTGGGGTAAGAATGGAAGAGTAGGAAGGGACCCGCTCTTAAGTCTGTGTGTCATCTGGGATGTGGAGACTATTGACTTAGTGTGACACATAGCCAAGAAAAGTGGTGCCTTCTAGTGTCTACATTTGGAAGCCTGAGATTTTTAGGAAGAATGTTGCCAAGTTGGAGGGCAACGACAATGGGCCTTGAGTAATTCCATGAGAAGATTGGTTGGAGGAAGTTGGGAAGTTTAGCTTGGAAAAAAGAAGACTCAGGGGATGAAACATTCATGGTCTGTCATATGGAAGATGGGTTAGGTTTCTTTTGTTTGACTCTATAGGCCATAAATAAAAGTGAAGGGTATAAGTTGTGAAGAAGAAAATTTAGATTTATTAAAAAAAAAAGACAAAACAAAAACAAAACAAAACAAAAACCAAGCAAACAAAGTAACTTCTTAATGATTTGAGCTGTGCCAAGGTAGAATTAGGTCTGCCAGGGAGGTAGTGAGCCCCCCATCATTGGAGGGATTCAAATACAGCCTGGATGATTGCTTGTCAGTCTTGTTAAGGTACAATTTGATTTGCACCTCCTGTGTGGTCCCTTCCAAACCTGGGATTATGTGATTTTGGTTTTCCTTCCTAAACCTGAGACACAGTACATATTCTTTTTTTTTTCTTTTTTATTTCTTTTTTAACATTTATTTTCACAAAGTTTTGGGTTACAAATTTTCTCCCCTTTTATCCCCTCCCCCCCCCAAACCCAAGCATTCTAATTGCCCCTGTGACCAATCTGCTCTCTCTTCTATCCTCCCTCTCTGCCCTTGTCTCCGTCTTCTCTTTTGTGTTGTAGGGCCAGATAGCTTTCTTTACCCCTTAACCTGTATTTCTTATTTCCTAGTGGTAAGAACATTACAGTTGATCCTAACACTTTGCGTTCCAACTTCTTTACACAGTACATATTCTAAGCGCTCCTTTCATGCATTGTAACTCATCTTTTTCACAAAAAATGTATGAATGGAATTAAAATACTTGATTCCTTTCTATCCCTTGTCATTTGCAATGTATTTTAAATAATTGATAGATTAGAGATGGAAACCACCTCATTCCTTTTCCCACCTATCTGCCCCCAAATTATAGGAAGAATAATGGGTGTTTGTTATTTGTTAGTCAAATGATTTCCAAAGAAGGTGGAGAAGTTAGCTTAAAAGCATAGCACGAGAGTTTAAGCATCAATCAGTTCATCAACAGACATTTGTTATGCATTTGCTATGTGTCAGGCACTGGGTTTAGCTACTGGGGATGCAAAGCAAAAAGTGCGACTGTCCCCACACTCAAGGAACCATAGTCTATTGGGGGAAGTACGTGTCCACAGCTAAGCGAATAATAAGATACATGGAAGTAGGATAAGGAATGAGCCTGTGACTTCACTGGCATGAGGAACCTCCAGTGAGGAAACTCCCCTTCCCAGTGTGGTCAGATCCTTCTCTGTATCTTAGAGAGTTGTCTAGAGTACTTAGTGATCGTGATTTATCTAAGAATACTGATGATAATATTTATAGAGTGGCAATTTTTTGCCAGTCACTGTGCTCATCACTTTTACAAATATTGTCTCATTTTGGCTTCACAACGATTCTGAAAGGTAGGTGTTTTTATTATCCCCATTTTACAGAGAATGGAACTGAGGCAAAGTCAGAGGGTCACATAGGTAGCAAGTGTCTGTGGTCAGATTTGAACTCAGTTATTCCTGATTGAAAGCCCATTGCCATATCTACTACACTACCCAGATGCCTCCAATTTCCAGGTTAACACAATGTGTATTAGAGGAGAGACTTGAAGCCAGATTTTTCTAGCTTTGAGGCCAGCTTTCTATCCACTATGCCATTCTGCCTCTCAAAAAAGACAAGATATATAAAAAATAAATATGAAGTGAATTTTTTTTAGTGCATAGAGGAGGGATCCACAACTGGGAAAATCAAGAAAAGTTTTTGTAGGAAGTGGAACTTTAGATGAGATTTGAAAAGATCTAGAAATTCCAAGGGGGCAGAGGTAAGGTGGGAGGGCATCCCTGGCATGGAAGTAAGAGATGAAATATAGTGCCATGGATGGAGTATTCCTTGACATGGACAGGGGCCATGTTACCAGGGTGAAGCTTCTGTTGTAAATGAAACAAAGGAAATTATATTCTCTAACTGCCTGCAGGGCAAGGACTACTATTCAGTAGCATCCTCTGATTTCCATATGGCTTATAGTCCTATCTGCACCACACAGCCTAGAGACTTTCCCTTTGAATCCTATTTATGTAATAGGGCCTACTCTGACTCAGGTAATGAGCAGAAGCTTGGGTGTAGCTTGTTTAAATCTCCATGCTTTTCTATTTCAGGAAATGCCTTTGCTTTGAGAGAATTATGTCTACTGATTGACTATTAAAGGAGAGCACGTTAATGGGGATACATGAATTCTAGATTAAGCAGTTTCCATCAATGTGCTCACTTTTAATAGCCACTTGAATTAGTTCAGTGTGGAAATATGTTTAATGTGATTGTACATGTATTGTCTATATCAGATTGCATGCTGTCTTAGGGAGAGGGAGGGAAAGAATTGGAACTCAAAATCTTATAACGGTAAATGTTAAAAACTATCTTTACACATAATTGGAAAAAATAAAATACTATTAAGTGGGAAAAAAGAATTAGTTCAAAGTTTGGCCCTCATTTGGATATTAGTTTGGCCATACAGAATATCATGAGTCTGGGTTACTCCTGCTCTGGGGAACTTAATTTTAGAGTATGAGGGACAGAATCTTTAAAGGGAGCTACATGTCCTTTAGGAATATCAATTTCGCAGCTTTGTGGAATATGGATTAGAGAGGGGAAAAGGATGACATAGGGACACCAATTAGCAAACTTTTGCAGTAAGCCATACAAGAAGTTAGACTTGAAATAGTTAGACCTGATTGTAATGTGAGTGAGGAGATAGATCTAAGATATGTTGTGGACAGACAATCCATAGGACTTGAGAACTGACTGAAAATTAGAGTGAGTGAGAGTATAAACCCAAGAATGACCCCCACATTGTGAACCTGGGTTATGGGAAGAATGGAGGTATCTTTGGTCATCTTGAAATTGAGATACCTATGGGATACACAGGTACAGATATCCTTTCAGGCAGTTGGAGATGTGCTACTGAAGGCTAACAGAGAGTTTAGGGTTGGAAATGTAGATTTGGGAATCATCTTCAAATACATGGTAGTTGAGATAGAATGTTAAGATAATATTAACAGGGAGATAAGATTATTTAGACAGAGAAAATAAAGAGAGAAGGGAAGAGAGTCCAAGATAAGATCTTAGGATATGCTCACAAATAGAGAATGGGACATGGATGGTCTTGTGAATAAAACAGGATGAAAATCATGTCAGTGTAGTGTTCTAAAAGTCCAGAAAAAAGGGTATCTAGAAGTAGGGAGTGGTTAAGAGTCTCAAGGGTAGAGAAATCAAACAGGACAGGCACTGAGAAAAAGCTACCATATTTAGCATTAAAGACATCACATCACTGGTGTTCTGAAAGAGAGCAGTTTTAGTTGACTGATACTATCAAAAGGCTGATGACAAGTCTAGGCACAAATAAACATTTGACAGTAAGCACTGGAACTGATTATTGAAATAAGTAATTGAGTCTCTCTGTATAGTAATTCTCAGTACTGGAATTGGTTTGTGGTGCCATCCTATAAAAATAACGTCAGGAGTTCCAAAGCTCAAGGTGACAGGAGTCTGGGAAAGGAAGCTCAGATTAACATGATTTCCTTTCTTCTCCTGTGTTTGAAAGAACTTGGGATGTTTATCCCAGAAAAGAAAAGACTTAGAAGGAGACATGATACTTATCTTTTCTTCAAGTATGTGAAGAGATGCCAATGGAATGGTTCTTTTGGCCCCAGAGGGCATTTGAATATTGTGCTGACCCTTCAATGCAACCATCTCAAAGTGAAAGCATCTTCCTCCCCTAGACTTAGTTCTCCTCTCATTTTTAGAATCAGAGATCTTTAGTTAGAATGAATCTGAGAGGCATAACCTCCTCCTTTTCTAGACAAGGGCAAATAGGCCTGATATAAGTGTCAGAATCTGGGACTCTTTCCATTGTATCATGGAATCACCATCCTCCCAGCCGTCCATGCTTAAAACCTCTTCAGCCTCCTCCTTCCTTCTCCCTCACTCATTTGTAAATAAGTAGTCAAATTTTGTTTTTTCTAGCTCTGCATTATGTTTTTAAAATAAGTTTTATTGGTAACTTTAAAAAAATCATAGTCATGGATTGGGTGAAGGACACATTGGGAGGCAAAGGTGCTGTCAAAACTAAAGGTATCAATAAAAATAAAGAAGAGAATCAGTCACCCTTGGAATTGGAATTGAACATAACTTAGAGATAAACCAGGGCAGTGAGGTGGTACAGTAGACAGAGAGCCTGACCTGGAGTCAGGAAGACTTGAGTTCCAATCTGACCTCAGACACTTACTAGCTACATGACCCTGGGCAAGTCACTTTACCGTTTGCCTCAGTTTCCTTATGTGTAAAATGAGCAAGAGAAGGAAATGGTAAACCACTCCAGTATCTTTATCAAGAAAATCCAAAATGGTGGGGGAGGGACAGAGCCAAGATGGTGGAGTAAATGCGGGGACTTGCTAGAGCTCTCCCCCCAAACCCAGACAAATACTTGTAAAAATGACTAAATAAATTCTGGAGTTGCAGAACCCACAGAATCATGGAGTGAAGCAAATCTCCAGCCCAAGACATCCTGGAAGGTCGACAGGAAGTGGCTATCATGTTGCGCTGGGAGCAGAGTGCAGTCCAGTATGAGCAGCACCAGCACAGACCAGCCCTGAGCAGGCCTTGGGGTAGGGGAGACTGAATGTCTGGCGGTTTCCAGACTTTGTGACCCCAAAACACCAAGGACAAACTGGAAGGTCAGTGGAAAAAAACTGTGGGACCTGTGTGAGAGAGTAGAGTGGTTTGGGCCCCAGTCCCAGGACAGCAGAGGGGGTGGAGGAGCACAGCAACAGCAGCAGGGATAGGGGCAGTGGCAGCAGCAGTGGCTGTTTCTGGAGCTCTAGGCCTACAGATTGTGGGGGTGTCAAGCAGCTGACAGTACATCCCTCGCCCCCACTGGAAACAGAAAACTACTTTGAGAAAGAGCTCAAAAGTCAAGTAAATGGCTGGGAAAAAGAGCAAAAACCAGAAAAAGAATCAAACTATAGAATCTTACTTTGATAAAAAGGAAGACCAAAATATACAAACAGAAGACAACAAAGTCAAAGCTCCTATATCCAAACCTCTAAGAAAATCAAGTAAGAGAAGTAAAGGAAAAATTGGGAAGAGAAATGAGAGTGATGCAAGAAAATCATGAAAAATGAGGCAGCATCTTGCTAAAGGAAACCCCCCAAAAGGCTGAAGAAAATAACTCTTTAAAAAATAGACTAATCCAACTAGGAAAAGAGCTCCAAAAACCAATGAGGAGAAGAATGCCTTAAAAAGCAGAATTGGCCAAATGGAAAAGGAGTTCCAAAAGCTCACTGAAGAAAATAATTCCCTCAAGAATAGAATGGAGCAGATGGAAACTAATGACTTTATGAAAATTCAAGAAATTATAAAAGAAAACCAAAGGAATGAAAAATAGCAGATAAAGTGAAATATCTCATTGGAAAAACAACTGACCTGAAAAATAGATCCAGGAGAGATAATTTAAAAATTATTGGACTACCTGAAAGCTGTGATCCAAAAAAGAGCCTAGACATCATCTTTCAAGAAATTATCAAGGACAACTGCCTTGATATTCTAGAACCAGAGGGTAAAATCGATATTGAAAGAATCCACCTATCGCCTCCTGAAAGATATCCCAAAAGGAAAATTCCTAGGAATATTGTAGCCAAATTCCAGAGTGTCTAGGTCAAGGAGAAAATACTGCAAGCACCCAGAAAGAAACAATTCAAGTATTGTGGAAATACAATCGGGATAACACAAGATCTAACAGCTTCTACATTAAGGGATCATAGGGCTTGGAATATGATATTTCAGAGGTCAAAGGAGCTAGGATTAAAACCAAGAATCAACTACCCTAGAAAACTGAGTATAATACTTCAGGGAAAAAAATGGTCACTCAACAAAATAGAGGACTTTCAAGCATTCTTGAAAAGACCATTAGATTAGAAAACTTGACTTTCAAACACAAGAATCAAGAGAAGCATGAAAAGGTAAGCAGGAAAGAAAAATCATAAGGGACTTACTAAAGTTGAACTGTTTCCATTTCTATGTAGAAAGATAACATTTGTAACTCTTGAGACTTTTCTCAGTATTAAGGTAGTTGGTGGGATTATATACATATAGACAGAGGGCAGAGGGAGAGTTGAATAGGAAGGGATAATATGTAAAAAAATTAAAATTAAGGGATGAAAGAAGAATATATTGGGAGGAGAAAGGGAGTAATAGAATGGGGCAAATTATCTCTCACATAAAAGAGGTAAGACAAAGCTTTTTCAATGAGGGAGGAGAGGGGGGAGGTGAGAGGGAAAGAGTGAACCTTACTTTCATCACATTTGACTTAAGGGGGGAATAACATGCACACTCAATTTGGTATGAAAATTTCTCTTACACTATAAGAAAGTAGGGAGGAAGGAGATAAGCAGGGGATGTGGAGGATGATAGAAGGGAGGGCAAATGGGAGGAGGGGGTAATTAGAAGTAAACGCTTTTGAGGAGGAATAGAGTCAAATGAGAGAACAGAATAAATGAGGGACAGGATAGGATGGAGGGAAATACAGTTAATTTTTCACAACATGACTCTTATGGAAGTGTTTTGCATAACAACATATGTATAACCTATATCGAATTGCTTGCCTTCTCAGTGGGGATGGATAGGAGGAAGGGAGAGAAACTGGAACTCAAAGTTTTAAAAATGAATGTTAAAAGTTGTTTTACATGCAATTGGGAAATAAGACATATAGGCAATGTGGTATAGAAATCTACCTTGCCCTCCATGAAAATAGAGGGTATGAGGATAAGAGAAATAAGGGGTATGATAGAAGGGAGGGGATGGGTGGAGGGGAAAAATGGGGAGAAAATTTGGAACTCAAATAAAATGGGAATAATAATAGCCCCTACAAGCCAGGGTTGTTGTGAGGATCAAATGAGGCAGTGTTTGTCAAGTGCTTTGTAAACCTTAAAGTGCTATATAAAGGTTGGTTCTTCTTCGTTTCTGTAACCATCTCCTTCTTCTGTTTTTATTATTGTCTTGATAGTTCTGACACCCATTTATTACTCCAAAATCTCCTAACTGGTTGCATTGTCTCTTGTCCTGAGAGACAGTGAAACTGCTAAAACCAAGTTGGTTTTTGTGCTTTCTAGCCTCCAGAAACATAGAAACCCCCCAAATCTAACATGATGAAACCAACTAGGAAACTGGAGTGATAGAAGGAGGTCAGAGCTGTCTGGCAAAATCTACTTGGTTTCACTGTCTAGTTTCTTTCCATTTGCACTCTATCCCCATTTGCTGCTGGGAAAGGAACTCTGCTGATGCACATCACTTCCTTGTTCAAAAAACCTTCACTGTAATAAAATACAGACTACATAATGTGCTGATTAGAGCCTCTGACAATCTGGCCTCCATCCACCTTTATGGTCTGATTTCATGATTTGGTCTGATTTCAATGCACTGAATTGTAGCTGAATATAGTACAGTGGAAAGCACACTTTATCTGGAATAAGAGAACATGGATTCAAATCCCCCACTACTCATTGTTACCTGTGCACCACTGGGCAAATATTTTCCCCTCCTGGAGTCTCAGTTTCCTCATTTGTAAAATTTGGAGATCAAACTAGATGGCTCCTTGAGTTTCTTCCAAGTGTAGCTCTATGATTCTATTAACCACACACTGATCCTTGATCTCATTCTGGTCTCTCCTGCCTTGGTCATTTAGCAGCATCTGTGTTTGGGGTTCAAATGCTGATATACAGGCTTCCTGTCTTTGAACTCATTGGCACAGTTAATTGACCTCCATAATTCTCAGTTTCTTCCTCTCACAAATGGGACTGAAAGCCATTTTCTTCTCTACCTCTCAGAGATTTCTTTTGCAAGTTCTTTGGATAAGGATGGGGTTGAACCACCCCATCCCATTTTAGCTTTGATTCTTTTTTTAATTAATTGACATATGTTTAGTTTTCAACATTCATTTTCACAAGATTTTGAGTTCCAAATTTTCTCCCCATCTCTCCCTTCCTCCCACCCCAAGACACCATGCATTCTGATTACACCTTCTGCCAAACTGCCCTCTCTTCTATCATGCCCTCCCTTCCCTTATCCCCTTCTTATCTCTTTTCTTATAGGACAAGATAGATTTATATACCCTGTTACCTGTATTTCTTATTTCCCAGTTGCACGGAAAAACAATTCTCAACATTCATTTCTAAATCTTTGAGTTCCAACTCAAAAGAGTTCCCTCTCCACAGCTGCCTCCAGCTCCACCACACCAGTGCTCCTTCTCATCCCAGGGCCACCACTCAGGGCTGAGATGCAGATCAGCTGCTTGATTCTCCCAGTGTCTTTACATAGAGGGCTCCAAAAATGGACACTGCAACCACTTAGGGATGAGGTTAAGGCAGCACCCTGCTCTCTTCTCGCCCAGGTGAAAGAGCTTTCTCACTGACCTTTGAAGCTATCCCTGGCACTTTTGAGTTGAGGAATCTGGGAACTGCAGCTGCTGCCGGGGATTCTGTACCCTGAAGCCTGCTTCAGTCCTGTCCCAGCTGTGTGGTGAAGGCTGTGCTGTGCTTGATGGGCTGTGCTCTGCTCTGAACCTGGTGCAATAGACCTTTCCTGTTGGCCTTCCAGGCTACCTTGGGCTGGAAATCTCTTTCACTCTGTCATTTTGTGGCTTCTGCTTCTCTAGAATTTGTTTAGAGTCATTTTTACAGGTATTTTATGGGCTTTGGGGGGAGAGCTACAGCAGGTCTGTCATTCTACTCCACCATCTTGCTTAGCTTTGATTCTTTAACCAGATGAGAACATGTATACCTTGATCAATGAATCCCTCAGGGCTTAAAAGACCTTCAGACTGGAATGATGTCATACAAGAATCAAATTCATGTTTGACTAGACAGGAAACTTGATCACAAAATAGGGATCCTTTCTAAATCATCAAATGAGTCATGTAACAGGTGAAAGATGAAATAACTGAGGAAACAAAGGTTCAATCTTCCAAATTTATCAATTTATTAATCAATGCATGATAATTGCCCAATGAACTCTGGGGATCCAGACCTCCTCAGCTTAGACTTGGAACTCAAATACAGGTGGGAACAGACTTTTATACCTCAAAAACAATTAATCAAATAAGAACAATTAATTAAAAGAAAAAATACAACATTGGTTATATCTATCTATCCATCTGTCTATGTTGCCTATCTATAATAAGAAGATTACTGATTTTGAAAGTTTGGAGGGGGAGAGTAAATAGATGCAATTCCCTGAATTCAGAATCAGAAAAGGAGGTGTCCTACTCCCCCCAAGTTTCTGTGAACAATCAAAGAAACCTGGAAACAATAATTGATTGATCAGTGGATCAAATTTTCAGTTGATACATGGATTTCTGGAGATGTACAATTGTGAGATAACTCCTTGCATCCATATTTAGATCTGACTGGGTTTCTGGTAGTGTAACCTAGGTAAGGGTTAACCTAAGGTAACCTAAGAAGGTAAGAGTGATCCAGCTTCCCATCCACACAAGGCTAGGCTCAAACAATATAGTAAAGTTTTCTCTCAGTTTCCACACTTGAATAAATTTTCTAACTAGACAGAAATTGGACAAAACCCATAACTGAATGGAAACCAAATTAGCTTCCAAATTAAGTTACAAGATGGAGTCAATGTGTTTCATTCAGTTCCCACAATTAACAACTCGATGCCCTAATCTCTTCAGTTCCCTCAGTTGAGAATGGATTGATTTCCAGAAATTAGACCAAGTAGGGCTTTTTTACCTCAAGGGAGGAAGCCTGGCCTTGGCTTTGAACTATACTGCCCACTCTTTCAACTTGACAAGAGAAGGACCTTGTAAGTTTCAGAGGGTCCAGTATTGGGAAGATGGATTCATCAGTGTCTTCGAATTATCCTTTCATATAGGGAAACAGAGGAGTGTCTGAATCAGAAGACAAAGATAGACAGAATTCATGGTTCTGCAAAAGGAGCCTAGCCATGTAATAGTCTGAATCAGAAGACAAAGATAGACAGAATTCATGGTTCTGCAAAAAGAGCCTAGCCATGTAATAGCACTGTGCCTAAGGAGAACCTCTTGACTACCTCTCAAATGAGAACAAAGGACCCAGAGTTGTGAGTTACCCCTTTGCCATATGCCTCTCATGCTTGAGTCCACTTCCTTGGATTCTGTATGTACTTGTAGGAGAGTGTGTCCCAGACATTTGGGGGGAGATGTTTATACCAACTGTTCTTATAGACAAGTTGATTCTCATCTGAATATCTGGGGTGGGGGGAGCACGCCAGTGGGGGCTCAAAGCAATGACATTCAGAATCCCCTCTGACTCTTCAGGGCTTTTCCTAGAACTCTGATGTAGCTAGCCAAGCTCTGGGGATCCAACTGATCTGTGAGAGCTGGAGCTGACATAAGGCTCCTGAGAGCTCATATGAGTAATACTAAGTGCTGGAGAAATGGGAGACATTTGTATAATTGCGTGCAGAGCTTCTCTAATTGATGCCCTCCACACCTCAGATAATTGTGACTCACGAGCTCTTTTGGTGGATCTTCAGCTTTAAAATTCCTCCTTGATGCTAACTGGAATGCAATCTTGATTTACACACACCTGGGCTTGGTGAAACATAAACTGTTCTCCCCAGGGGAACCTTAATTGGAGGAGAAGACAGTGACAAGACCATCGGCATGTCACTGTCATCTGGAAGTACCTTCCTTTAACTTATTTGACATAAAAGCACCTGCTTTTGACAGATAGCTGACTTCTTTTCTCCCTGGGGAGGAGATTGTCTCCTTTGAATTTCTACCATATTGAATAGAAATTATGGAGAGAAAAGATTGTGGCTTCTTATTCAAAGGAAGATGTGATGGGAACTTTCAAATGCCTCTGGAACTTGAAACCTGGGGTCTCTAACAGCTACAGAGGAGTCCTAACTAACGAGAGAAAAGTAAAGATTATGTATGTTCATACATACTTGCTTAATAATTAGCTTGTGTCCTGAAGGCCTGGAGTTAGAAAGATTTGAGTTCGAATTTGACTTCAGGTACTCACTACCTGTGTGATCCTGAGCAAGTCATGTAGCCCCATTTGCCTCAGTTTCCTCATCAACAAAATGAGGTGCAGAAGGAAATAGCAAACCACTTCATCATCTTTGCCAAGAAAACCCCAGTTAGGGTCATGAAGAGTCAGAGACGACTGAAAAATGATCAAACAAAAACAACAGTGACAAAAGTATTAATCTGCTTTGATATAAAGAGTTTTCTCTCTGGGTCTTTGAAATCCCAGGTTAGCTCTTATTGTTATCAATGTACATATCTGTGTACATATCAGTATACATACATAACAGGACATTGTTTTTGGTCTAGATGGGAGATTTTTGTCTTAGCAGGAATTCCTAGTGTCAAAACATCTTCCATTGATATAGACTAGTGCATTGCTTAGGGCGTCAGGAGGTTTAATGACTTGCCTGGGGCCACATGGTCAGCCTACAGCCTAGGTGGCACTTGAATCCAGACCGGCTCCAAGGTGGACTCTTTCTCCATCATAACATGTTGCCCCTAAATGCAAGGTGAAGTTGTGTTAAAAGGATGTCCAGAAAGAAGAAGGAGAAAAGGAGTCAGTTCTGTGGCCTCGTTCTCTCATTAGACCACATCAGGTGTGTTGCGTTCAGTTCTAGCTGCCACAGGGCATTGATAAATAGAGAGCATCCCATCACAAGGATGGCAACCAGGTCAATGAAGGGTTTTCAATCCACTATGTGAAGACCAATAGAAGAGATGAGAGATGTTTGACCTAGAGGACAGAAGACTTAGAGGAAAACCTAATACCTATACCTGCCTTCAGTTATTTGAAGAACTATTCTTTGGAAAACAGTATACCTGGTTCTGTTTGGCTCTAGAGGAAGAAGCAGGAACAATGGGTGGAAAGGTCAAACAAGCAAATTAAGGAATGATGCCAGGGAAATACTTAGACTTCCTAGTAATGGGTCACCTTGGAAGACCTTGAATTCCTTTTCTTTGGAGGTCTTCAAGCAGAGATCGGATGACAGTTGTTGGTGATATTATTAAACAATTCTTGTCCAGCTATGGGCTAGCCTAAATCAGCATTTCTTAACCTTGTTTGCATCATGTATTCCCTTGGCAGTAAGGTGAAACCTTTGACTCCTTGTCAGAATCATGTTTTCTTACCTAAATTCATAATTGAAGGAAATGTTGTATCTCAGGTAGAGGCGAGTGAAATAAATGTGCATTTATTGTCCATCCAAGTTCAAAGACCCCTTGAAATCTATCTTTTCTGTATACTCCTCAAGGTCTATGGACTAGGAATCTTTGGTCTTAACAGCTCTGATCAGCTCTGAACTCTGAACAGCTGTGATCTCCATAATTTTGTGACCAACCATGAGATTTCATAGAACATCATTGGGAAGGGGCAGATATATGGTACAGTGGATAGAACACTGGTCCTGGAGTCAGGAAGACCTGAGCTCAGATCTGGCCTCAGATATTTGCTAGCTGTGAGACCCTGGGCAAATCATAACCCCAATTGCCTAAAAAAAATAGTCATTGTAAGAAGTCACCCACCTTCTCCATTTTTTTTCCTACTCTGGATGTGATACCTTCAAAATTAAAGTACATGGTTTCAAATCTCACTTCAGATGCTTACCACCTTTGAGATCTTTGGGCAAGTGGCTTTACCTTCCTTGGGATATCACTTCCTTCAAGGAAGTCAATTTCTTTCTTTGTAAAGGGAAGGACTTGAACTAGATAAACTCAGAGATCCCTTCTAGTCTTGGATCTGGGATCACTTTGATATTCTGGAAAATGGACCTTTGCACCACATGCAAGATGTGAGGCAAATACCATTGTGCTAATGACATCTTCCTTCCATATCCCCGCTGATTGTACACAGTGTATGAGAAAATATGGAAGAAAAGGGAAGTGTTCCTTCTAACCAACAGGATGATCTGTATAGATAAAAATAAATAGAGCTGAGGAAGCTGTTTTGATTGTTAGTAAGTGTGTCCTCAAGAAGATGCAATGAAAAGATTATTTCATTGTTCCTTAGTATTTTGTATATGATACATATAGAAATGTATTACATAAAAACATCCATGTATACAATGTGCACATTCATATATATATAGCACATATATATGTATATATATATACATACATGAATATATGTAAACACATTTTTTGATAGATTTTTCTAGGGAGACAGAGGGAGGGAAAGAAAGAGAGAGAGAAAGAGAAAAAGACAGATAGAAAGAGACACACAGAGAGAGACAGAGACAGAGAGACAGAAAGACAAAAACAGAGAGACAGAGACAGAGAGAGACAGGGACAGAAGGAGACAGATAGAGACAGAGAGCCTGAGAGAGACAGAGAGACACACAGAGAGACAGAGACACACACAGAGAGGCAGAGAGAGACAGAGACAGACACACACAGAGACAGAGACAGAGAAAAAGAGACAGGCGAGAGCTACCAGAAGTGTAGACACTTGGAATGGAATGCAGCCTGAAGTAAGGACAGATATGCATTCCAGCTGAGGGGCAGAGAATCAGAATAAGATTGTTCAGGAAGCTGGGAAGGCAGATTGCTCATCACCGCCTTAAGCGATTGGGGATCTCTCTTATGTAGTTCCATTGTCAAGTGGGAAATACAGAGAGCAGAAAATGATAGTTTCCATTCATGTACTTTATTTATTCATTCTTTTCTGTTTGCATTTTCTAAATGGCCATTTAGATTTAATTTGTTGTTGGGGGAAGAAAAAAATCCATTGCTTAAGACCTCACTTGAAGTACTAAGTGAAAATCTTTGAGATGAACAGCACTTGTCTTCTGGATGGCATTTCTTAGGGCTGAATTAGCCTTTTTGGAAGGCTTTTCCTGAACATGGAGATTCCCCCATGTTATTGTCCTCATGCAAATGTCAGTTTTCCAAGAATTTTAGGAAAACAGCCTGAGGTCTGAGGCAGTAAGGTGGGATATAGTTGGGAAGAGCTGAGTTTTAATTTTGTCTCAGGTACCTACTAGGCAGGTTGTTATGTTTGTCCTTTGTTTTTGAAGAGGACCATGACTTGCAGTTGACTTTGATTTGAGTGAGGGAGGGCTGTGCAAGGTCACCAACCTCACTTTCTTCTCCTGAGCCATCTGGGTCCAGTGACCTGATGCTCAGGATGAAAAATGAGACCCTGGATCTTTCAGGCTAAGGTCTTATCACATTCTCACTTTGAGTGAGATACATGCATTCAATGAATAGGTTTCTTTAAGTAGTTGCTCAAGGGATGGCCCCTTTAATCAAAAAAAAAAAAATGAAACTGTGAGGGGAAGACCCTCAGAGTTCCTGGGTAGAAGAGAAACAATTACTATTTAGTAATTATATCCACTCTGTGCTAGACAGGTAGATGAGATGGCAAATTGGATAGAATGCTGCATCTGGATTGAGGAAGATTTCTGTTTAAATCTGCCCCTAGACACTTCTAGCTGTGTGACCCTGGGTAAGCCACATCCTCTGTATGCCTCAGATTCCTCATCTGTAAAATGAGGATAATAATGAAATTTACCTCCCAGGTCTATTGTGAGGATAAAAGGCGATAATTATTGTGAAACACTTTGCAAATCTCAAAGCACTGGAGAAATACTATTACTATCGTTATTTTAAAAGCCTTATCGCTTTCTATGTGACTCTGGGCCAATCACTTAACCTTGCTCATCCTGAGTTTCCTCTGCTCTAAAATGAAGGCATTGTGCTAGATTGCTTCCATGCTTTAAATCTTTGGTCTTACGGTAAAATGGCCTTGGAGGTTCCTTCAGGCTCTTGAGTTATCTTACAAAGGATATTTTTTTTTACATTTTCCCCAAATTAGAGGTATGAATTAGGAGGGCATGCATCCTAGGTTGGGGCTATGGCTTTGGTGAATACATGGAGGTAGGAGATGGGATGTCAGAAGAGAGAATATTACAATTCCAATAGATGATCCCTAGTGTTCTATTCAACTCTTCAAAATTGTATGAATCAACATAACGTATAAGATGCTGAAGGCTGAACATCGCAAATATTGCCCAGCCGTCTTTTGTGTATTGCATATTGTAAATATTTGGTTGGCAGTCTAGATGTTATTTCCCCATTGAGTACAGTTGTGCAAATGTAGTAGACAAGCATTTGCTAAGACCTTCTGTTTCCCCCAAAGCCCCCTCCTCTCCCTGGGGCTTGTGCAATCACCATATGTTTTCCTTGATATTTCCATTTAGTGACAATAGCTGTTGTAAAGAATGCTGGCACACAGCTGTTGGCTTCCTCTGGTCCTTTGGAGATGGAGAAGACTGAGGAAGAAGCGTGCCACAAAAAGAATTGATGGTGTTCACTATGTTATGTGCACCATCCATGGTGTCGTTTAGGTCATGTGATTTAATCAAGTATTCAAGCTGGGAGGGATCTTGGAGCACAGAAGGTTGGAGCTGGTCAGACCCATAGAAGAGAGAATGCCTGAACGGCCTTAGAACAGGGAATGCCAGAGCTTAGAACGGGTATCAGGGCTGGAAGGGACTTTAGAACATGGAACGTCAGAATTGAGAAAGGCCTTAGAACAGAGGTCAGGGCTGGAAGGGACTTTAGAATAGCGGATGTGAGCGTTGGGAGGAGCCTTAGAACAGGGGATGCCAGAGCTGGCAGGGTCCTTAGAACAGAGAATATTGGAGTCAGGAGGCATATCAAAAGAGGGATGATGATGGAACTAGAGGGAATCTTAGACGTATTGTACTAGTCCTTTATTTTACACGTGAGAGAAATGAGTCCTAGAGAGAAATGATTTATACTTGATCATAAAGATAAATGATAGGGCTGCAATTGCTTATTAATTATTCGGGGCTATTTTTATTACACCACTTCATTGTATTCTGCCTTGTATACTCCTTGAATTGTTTCCTTTGTGGGCCTTCTCCTCCTAACTAAATTATCAGCCCTTTAAGAGAAGAGATCATCCTATATATGTCTCCTGTATTCCCCATAGCACCTAGCACAAGCCTGGGCTTAGAGTAGGTGCTTGGTGAATACTTGGTAAGTTGAATTGAGTTGAATCCTTTCCAAAGAACTTTTTTGAATTGGGGGGAAATGAGAATTCTTTACTGCTTTCCAGAAATGGATTTGCTAAGAACACTTAATTTCTGTCAAGCTTTTCAGATTTCTCTTTCTTTCATGTACCCTTGAATTCATCGAGGGCTTAATGGATTCTTCCATTCTAAAAGCATGCTCTCAAGAATTCAGAAAAGTGGGGATAAAAGTCCAATAAAAAGTTTGTAGTCAAGGTCAGTAGACTGTGGAAGAAAAACTTTCTTCCGTTAAAAAATTTGAGACTTTTGTTACTGATAAAACATTTTGGAACAGTAGGCGATAAAAATTACCACAGAATAATCTAGGATATTTAAGTTATTATCTGTGGATATTGAGACTTTCCCCCAGTCTTTAAATCTTAGCTCAAATGCCTCCTCCCCCATGAAGCCTTTCCTGATAGCCCTTGGTAGTAATGACCTTCCTTCCCCTTACACTTCATATAACAGTCTGCTTAAACATCTACCATTTTCTCCCTCCTTCCCTTCTCCTCCCCTCCCCTCCCCTCCCCTCCCCTTCTCTCCCTTCCTCTCTGTTCTCCTTCCCCTCCCCTTCCCTCCCCTCCCCTATCCCTCCTCTTCCTTCCTTCATGCAAACTCTACCAATTCAGATATTCAGTCCTTCTACAATTTATAGACTTAGGGAGTCACTTGAGTCATTGAGAAATTAAGGGACATACTAAGGTCCCAGATGAGACTTGAACCCTGTCCTTCTTAACACTAAGACTGGCCATTTATCCACTAGGGCATACAGCCTATCATATATCATGCACATGCCATGTATAATTTTGAGTGCATCCAATATCCCTATTAGGATGTCAACTCTGTGGGGGCAGGGCCTCTGTCCTAGCGAATTTTTCTCATCATCTGTATAGCTCTGTGTTTTAAACACAGGTGATGCTAATTGGATGTTTAATGAAATTGATAAGAGATATGAGGCACTGTGGTAGGAGGGCAGTGGATGGAGTCAGGAAGCCTCAGACACTTACTAGCCATGTGATGCTGGGCAAGTTCTTTTCTCTCTCTCAGTCTCAGTTTCCTCATCTGTAAAATGGGCATTACAACAACACCTGCCTCTCAGTATTGTCACAACATTAAACAGGATAACATCCAACTCTCTCTGTAAATCAGAAGTCTCATATATATGTTTATTATTATGATTGTTGTTTAGAAAAAGTTTTGAATTTAGAGGTATGGAATCATAGTATCAAGGATAAAACTCCAGAAGAGAGCGCATCGATCATCTACCTCGCCTCTTTCTTTACACTTGAGGAGAAGAGCCCCAGAGAGAGCAAATGATTTGCTAAGTTTACATGAGCAGTTAAATAGGAGAAACTACTTCCTTTGGCTCCGCTTCCAGTGTTCCTCTCAGTGATCTTTCTTCCTGTCATGTATACAACACTTCAAAGTTTGCTAAGCAATATAGATGTATGCACATTCATACATGCATGCGTACATAATACATATACATATATACATACATAATCCCATTTTATCCTGTGAGGTGTTGTTCAGTTGTATCTGACTCTTTGTGATCCCATTTGGGATTTTCCTGGCAGAGACACTGGAGTAGTTTGCCTTTTCCTTCTCCAGCTCATTTTACGGATGAGGAAACTGAGGCAAACAGGGTGAAGTGAATTGTTTAGGGACACCTAGCTTGGAAGTGTCTGAGGCCACATTTGAACCCAGATCTTCCTGATTCTAGGCCTGACATTCTATCCACTGTCCCACCTAACTGCTCTAACACTGTGTGGTGGATACTACTATCTACAGTTTACAGATGAGAAAACTGAGGCTCCAAGGTGACTTACCTGGAGTCACATGGCTAGTAAGTGTAAACGTCTGAGAGGCTGGATTGATTGGCATTGAGTTCTTTCTCACTCCAAATCTATCAACCCATTCATTTTGCCAGTGCTGTCTCTGCAAAATGGAAGCATTAAATTGTGGAGAGGGAGAAAAAATTGGATCTGTGATTTCATTGGTACATGGAAGCCCTGGTGGTAAAACTCCCTTCACCAAAGCAAATCACGATGTGATCAGTAACTTATGGTCTTAAGACCCCTAAGAGGTTAAGTGACTTATCTAGGGTCACAAAGATAATGTGTTAGAGCAAGACTTGAAATCAGGCTTTTCTGACTCTGCGGCTGGCTCCATATTCACCATACAACACTGGCTCTCATTTATTTAACTGTAAAATGTAGAATGGACCACTTGGCGGTGCCATAGTGCACAGAGCACTGGATCTGGAGTCAGGAAGACTCATCTTCCTGAGCTCAAAACCAGCCCCAGACACTTACTAGCTGTGTGACCCTGGGCAAGTCAATTTGCCTCAGTTTCCTCATCTGTAAAATGAGTTGGAGAAGAAAATGACAAACCGCTCCAATATCTTTGCCAAGAGATGGAGTCATGAAGAGTTGGCCATGATCAAAACAACTCCAACAATAGCAATAACAAAATGTAGGATAATATTATGGCACTTTGTGCCTTTTATTCTACATATATTATTGCATTTGATCCTCACAGCAAAACTAGGAGGTAAATTTCATTCTTATCTACATTTTACACATAAGAAAATCATACCAGGAGTATCTGAGGCAGGATTTGAACTCAGGTCTTTTTGACTTGAAGTCCAACATACCTTCTGCCATACCATCTAGCTGTTTTATCAGACTAGAGAAAAAGGAAAGATCTAGATGATTCCTAAGATCCTCAAACAATATGATTGCAGCAATCAGATTATACAATTTTGCCAGAAAAAAACCCCTGAAACTGGGAAGGAAACATCACCAAGAAGGAGGAAACTTTTTTTCTTACTAAAGAAGTCATTCTTTCTGGTTGAATCAATAGGGCTGAATGCGTGTTCTGCATTGTACGTTAGTACTTTGAAAAATTGGTGACCCTTACCAATCTATAGGTCCTGCAGGGAAGAAGGGATATTATACAACAAAAAGGCAGCAAATTGCAGAAGAAAACCCATTCTCTCACTCTGCCCCCCTCCCCAAAATCCCCTTTCAAGTTAAATCAATAGGCCCCCATCTCTTGGGAGCTCCCAACAATGACCCTTCAAACATGAAACATGAGTGGCTAATAGAGTTGTTTCAGCAAGTGATATCGAATGGGCCTGGCACTCACCAGTTTTAACATCAAAGATGGGACTGAAAATGGGGGAAAAATAGGGATGGAGGAAAAGGCAAGCTCCGTATCCTGCTGCAAACAAACAGAGACAGCATGAAAACGAAAATCAATTCTCAGGAGATGAAGACATTCCCCCTTCCGAGGTCCACGTGCTGAGCTGATGCTGAGGCTGTTTGCTGTTCATATCCTGCTACAGCCCTGCTACAGCTTATCATCAAGGGCAAAGGAAGCAGGGGACCAGGGAGGGACCTTGGAAAATTTTTAGGACCAGTTTAAAGTAGTGTCTTCTAGATGGTAAGCTACTTGAGGGAAGAGGTAAAGTGTGGCGTTTTGTATGAATAGACAATTTATTAAGCACTTACTATGTGCTAGGCAGGGGCAGCTAGGTGGTGCAATAGATCGAATCCTAGCCCTTGAGTCAGGAGGAATTGAGGTCAAATCTGGTCTCAGACACTTTCTAGTTGTATGTGTAAGTCACTTCACCTTATTTACCTCAGTTTCCTTCATCTTTAAAATGAGCTGGAGAAAGGGAAGGGCTGGAGTCAGTATCTTTACCAAGAAGAAATCAAATCTGACCTAAGACACTTACTAGCTGTGTAACCCTGGGCAAGTCACTTAACCCTGTTTGCCTCAGTTTCCTCATCTGTAAAATGAACTGGAGAAGAAAATGGCAAATCACTCCAGTATCTCTGTCAAGAAAACTTCAAATGGGGTCATGGAGAGTTGGACAGGACTGAAATGATCGTGCAACAGCAAGAATCATGGCAACATGTGACAGGCTCTGTACAAAGTCCTGGGAGTATAAATACAAGTAATTAGGATAGCCCATACCCTCAAGAAACTTATATTCTAATAGGGTAAGATGACACATAAAGAAAAGCTGGTACTAAGACAGAAAGCATTGAAGTCACTTAGCTAGGATCCTACAAGTCTTAGTCCTTAGTCTTCTTGACGCCAAGTCCAGCTTTAACACTATGAATCTGTGAGCCATCCCAAAGTTTTTACAATCCTTCTAAAGCTTGAGGCACCCCTGGTATTTGGAGAGTTGGGACAATGATCCCTTGTCTAGAGTCACTCCCATTAAAGAGTGGTGGGATGTTTTTCAGTGCCCGTGTGGGAGAAGAGCAGTCTTATAGCACCAGAGAATCTTAGGGTCAGAGGGGACCTCTGAGGTCATCTAGTCTACTCCCATTCTCATTCCTGGATTCCCCTCTTCCTTATGATGGGATCTCTAGTCACAGGACGTTGGCTCAAATATTCACTTTACTATTCACTCCACCTGGAGTAGGATTCCAGAATGGTATCGGGGTCCCATGTTCCTCTCCTATATAAGGCAGTGAATGAGGTAATCTTTAAATTTCATTCCAATTCTAAATCTATGTCCTTCAAAGGAAAAAAAGGTACATGAAGAGCTTTGAAAATCTTAAGGAGTGAGAGGCAAACCATCGCCATGTTTCCTTCCTGAGGTTTTATTTTTAGACAGTCCTCTTTGTCCTTTTTTGTGATATTTAAATACCTATCCTGATAATTCTACCCATTGGTTCTAGTCCTCTCCTCAGGAGGTAAGTGGGAAAAATGAACCCCTCTTATGCATGACAGTCCTTTAGATTTCAGGGTCATCAACTGAGAGTTAAGATGAACTTGAGACACTCTTTAACCTAACTTTCCCATTTTACAGAGGGGAAAACTGAGACCCAGAGTGGGATGTGGTTTGCCTGAAGTCAACCAGGAAGTACCAGGGTTTGGATTCAAAGCCAGATCTTTTGCTTCCAAATCTACAACTGTTTCCATTATGCTATGAGATATTTAGCTCCCACCATCCCCTGGGTTGATGTAATCACAGGGACCAGACCAGAATTAACAAATTATTCACATATGAATAAGATTCAGAGACTGCCATACTTTTACAAAGTATGAGAAAGTCTTATTGAATTAAAAGGGGAACCTGAACATTGGCAGGGAAAAGACTGGTTGTGCCCCAGGTAGTCTTTATAACACCAGCTCACCAGCCCTGAGCAACAGTTGGGCAGATTGAGGGACTGAGTGTGAGTCAGGGAGGGTTTTATGGGGTATGACCCTTGAGCCTCTACTAGGGGGCAGCCAGTGGAGGGAGTGTTTGGCCATCTGCCTGGCGTCCCATTTTAGGATTCTCTTCTGCTACAGTGACAGTGATCTACAACAACCCCTTACCTCCACTCTGAATCTATTTCATATAAGTGGCAGGTACTGTTTCTTCCCAATTACATGAAAGAAAGGGAAGAGCATGATGGAGGAGTTAAACAGGATAAAAAATGCTACCTTGTTACTGAGGGCTCAGTTCTGGTGTAGGGATCCCTTAAGACTATAGTGATTCTGCTTATCACATCCCCTATCCCACAAGAAGTAGAAGATGCCAAATGGAATCAGTCAGCCAGTCAACAAGCATTTATTAAGTACTTACTACGTGCCAGGCACCCAAGATAGATACAAAGAAAGGTGAAAGACTCTTTGTTCTCAAGGGGCTCATAATTTACTGGGAGAGACAACATGCTAAGCACTATGTATAAACAACAGGATAAAATGTAGATAATCCACAGAAGGAAGACAGTAACATTGACAGGGATCAGGAAAGGCTTCTTGTAGAAGGGAGAATTGTAGCTGATCTTGAAGGAAGCCAAGGAAGCCATAGTATTCCTGGTATATGGGGATAGTCAGTGAAGATGAATGGAACTGGGACATGGAATGTCTTGTGTGAGGAATAATAAGGAGGCCAGCATCACTGAATAAAAGAACACATGGGGATGATGTATAAGGTATAAGAAGCCTGAAAAATAGGCTTTTAAATGCCAAGCAGAAGATTTTATATTTTATCCTAGAGAAAATAGGGAGCCTCGGGACCTTATTGGGGAGGGTTCCATGGTTGGATTTGTGTGATTTTTCCATTTTTTGTTTTTTTAATTTCTCATGTCTTTTTTATTATTTCTCTTCTCTTCTTTGTCTTTAAATTTTGTTTTTATTAGAAATGGATCCTTGGGAGGGGAGGAGTGGAAGAGATTCGGGGGAGACTTTCAAGTGATATAAAAATAACAAATATCAATAAAATGATTTAAAAAATCTTTATAATCAATTAATCAAAACACATTTATTAAGAACCTACTATATGCTGGGTACCATGTTAGGCACTATAAAGAAAAGAGTGAAATAATTCCTGTTGTAGATGAGTTTGTAGTATATCTAGAATGCTTAATTATATACAAAGTAGGTACAAAATAGATACAAGATGATAGGACAGAGAGAATACTTTGAGATTGGGGCAGCAATCAGGTGAGGATTCATGCAGGAGGTAATACTTGAGCTAGGCTTGAAGGAAACTAGGATTTTGGATGGTTAGTGGTGAGTACATTTGAAGTGGGAATAGTATTTGCAAAGGAAAGGAGGTAGAGATGGAAGGTTTGTATGAGGGACAGTAGATCATATGTGAAAGGGAATACATATTGTGAGGCTGGATAGGTTGGGACGAAGGTGCAAATTGGCTTGTAGAATCATAGAATAATAAATACGAATAAGTAATAAACGTAAAATCCAGGGAGCTACTGGAATTTATTGAGTAGGAAGCTGATATGATCAGACTATTGCTTTAGGATATTCACCTAGGAGGCAGTGTAGAGAATGCATTGTAGTGGTATCAGTCTGGAGACAAGGAGACCAATTGAGAGGCTATAACAAGAAAAGAAATGAGGAGAGAAGAGGATGAATGGAAGCAGTGCTGTAACAATTGACTCAAAAGAAGAATGCACAAAACACCTAAACTTAATCTGCATTAACATTTTTTCCATCACTTTTAAGTTTAGGCAACCAACAAAAAAATAAATCCAGGCCTCATTTGTAGGTTTTCAGATTCCCAAGGTGTAAATGCTCATGCTGAAAATTTAACATCTAGCTCTCAAGAGCCCGTCTCCATCAGACTTCTAGATGTGAGGTATGTTGTAGAGATAGAAATGACAAGATTTGATAACTGAGTGGAAATGTATGCTGAATGAGTGAGGAGTTGAGGATGACAGTGAGGTTGTCTCTGGGTAAGTGAAAGTATGATGGCACCTTCATTAAAAATAGGGAAGTTTAGAAATGGGGCAGGTTTTGGTGAAAAAGATAATGAGTTCACTTTTGTACATGCTGAATTTGGGATAACTTCAGGGCATCTAGTTTGAAATGTACTGTAGGCAATTGGCAATATAAAACTAGAGTCCAAGAAAGAATAAATGAAGAATCAGCAGAGAACTTGAAAATCATGACTCCTCTTCCCCACAAAAAGCCTGGATACCATTTTTAAGGACTCATAAATGAAAACTCATCAGATATATTAAAATCAGAGGGCAAAGTAGAAATAGAATCTATCAGTTACCTTCTGAAAGAAACTACAAAATGAAAATTCCCAGCAACATGACAGCTTCCAGGTCAAATTAAAGATACATCAGCAGCCAGAAATAAAGAATTCAATCGCCAAAGACTACACTCAGGATCACACAAGACTTGGTTGCTGCCACATAAAAAGAGAAGAGCTTGGAATATAGCATTCCAAAATAAACTTTGAAATGTCAAGAGAAACAAAGAAAGGTAATTGTATTTGAACATTTGGATAGGACTATACTACGATAAATTATTTACATTGTAATGAGGGAGAAGAGACATGCCCTCTCAGAATCTTAATGTCTTTGAGATACTGAAAAAGTAAAATAAGACAGGCAGAGGCTCTGAGGGTAGTTTTGTTCTGGTTTGATAGTCTTAGGCAGAGAAAGAAGTAGGAAGGAAATACGCTGGAGAAAAAAGCAGATTGATGGAGTGGAAACTATATCAAATAATAGAAGTCCACAAGATGAAGTATATACAAACATGGAGGAAGGGGGAAAATGGAATGGGCATCCCAAAAATGTCATTTTCATTCTAACTATATAAAGGAAGGTTGAGCATGCACATATAAATGCACACACACACACACACACACACATGCACACACAGAGACACAAACCCCTACATGCAAAGGGTTTAGTATAGAAATACATTAAGCTCAGTGAGGGACTAGGCATGGATAGGAATAGGGGATGAGAGGTTTTGTGCATGGCTGCAGGGCAGAATAGATGTGGGAGCAATCTTAAGCAAAAGAAGCTGCCAGATCAGAGGTTAGAAGTGTGAATATATAATATAATATAAAAGGGAATAAATATAAATAAATATAATATAATGTAAAAGGGAATAAATATAATATATAATATAATATAAAATATAACAGTATAAAAGGGAATAAAAGGATATAAAAGGGAAAGGAAAAGTTAAAAACTTGTGATGAAGTTTGGACAAGGGGAAGAGAGAAACAATAAAGGAAAAATAGATTGCTTTGATCATAGGTCACCAGTGGAAAGCAAACTAGTCTTTCAGTAGCTTCATCTTTATAAAGAGGGGTAGAGAGGATCACTGAAAAAAGATATTATAGACAACTTTGATTATATAAAACTAAAAAGTTTTTGAAGACCCTAAACTAATATAGTTCAAATGAGGAGGGAAATAATTAGGAAAAATCTCTGCTGAAGATTTCTCTGATAATATAAAAAAGGAGTAGACTTAAATTTATAAAAACAAGATGCATTCCCCAATATTTAAGTGATCAAAGGATATGCAGTCAGTTTTTGAAAGAAGAAATCCAGGCTATCAACAACCATAAAAAATGCTCAAAATTACAGTTAACTAGAGAAATTCAAGTTTAAAGCAAATCTGAATGTGCACCTCATAACCACCAAATTGGCAAGGATAACAAAAATGAAAATCAATTGGATAGTCTTGAGAATGGCAGACAGATTGATGCACTATTGATAGAGCTGAGAATTGCCCCATCCATTCTAGAAAGCAACTTGAAATTCTTATGCTCAAAGTTACTAAACTGTACATATTCCAGTAATACCACTATTAGGCATATATCCTACAGAGGTCAAAGAAATTTTTAAAAAGGGCCCATACATGAGAAAATAGTTATAGTAACTCTTTTTCTTATACTGAACCTGAAAATTAAGAGAGTAACTCATTGACTGTGAAATGGCTAAACAAATTATATGAATGTAATGGAATATGACTATGGTAAGAAATGATGAAAAGAATGTTTATATATAATGAGGGAAGACTTGTGTGAACTGATAAGGAATGAAGTGAGAAGAACCAGGAGAACAATTTGTACAATACAAACAACATGGTAAAGGAAAACAACTTTGAAAGATGTTAAGAACTCTGATCACAGTGTGTTGTACGTTGTAAGACCTTTATAAATATTTGTTGTTGACTTAATAATAGACTCTAAATGCAGAATCAGATAGTTTTGGAAGTTATGTATTGTACATATTTAAAAAAGAAAAGTAAGCAGTACATAACGAGTGACAGTTTCATATAAAATATCCCTTTTTTGTTTTATTAGGTATACGGAAATACTCCTTTTCTTTTTTGTTTGTTAAATTAAGAATTTTAGTAAATGAGTTTATACATCGGAAAAAAAGGAAAATATCTAGATAGATTAGAAAAATGGACCAAATATAAAATAATGAAATTTAATAGGGATAAATAGTAAGTTTCATACTTGGTCCAAATCAGCTTTACCAATTAAAGACTGACAGGGAACAGGGGACACCTAGACAATACCTCATTTAAATAAAGTCTGAGACTGACCACAAGCTCAATGAGTCAACTCTGTCATATGGCAGCTCAAGAAAGTGAATATGATCTTGAGCTGTATTGAAAGGCATAAGGGACAGTCCTAGTGTATCTGCCCTGTCTATCTGGAGTACTGTTGTCACTATACTTTAGTGGAAGTGTAACAAAGTGGAGTACATCTGGAAGAGGATGATTGGGATATTGAGAGGACTGAAGAATATGCCATTGGTTCTAGGAACTAATGATAGTGTAGAGTAGAGAAGACTTGAAGGGGGTGGGGGAGGTGTGAAGAGGGTGGGACATGATAACAGTTTTCAGTCTTCAAATGCCTATCATAGGAAGAAGGATCTGATTTGTTCTTCTTAGCCTTGAAAGTTTGTCATTTGTTCTTTCTTCTTTAAGAAGACCATGACCTCAAGAAGGTGACATCATGACTTGCAAGTGAACTGGATTTAGAGGGTAGCACAGGGAACAATGGATAGAAGTTGTTGGAAATAATTCCTAATGATAAGACAAAAAATGGAATGGATTGCTTCTTGATATGGTGAACCCTATGATAGTGGGGCTTTTGAAGAGCCTAGAAGAATACTTAGTGGGCCTCTTTTAACTCTAAGAGTCTGTGTGAAATTTTGCCAATCACTCCACAAGCATTGTTCTAGGCTTGAGATACACATAAAATGTGAAAATGGTCCCTAATCCCCCCCAAAACTTACAGTCTAGCCAGGAAAGCTCTCTTCCTCGCTCTCTCTTCCTCCCTCTCTATCTCGTTCTCTCTCTCCCCCTCTCTCTTTCTTCTTCTTCTTCTCTCTCTCTTCCTCTCTCTCCCTTCCTCTCTATTTCCCTCTCATTCTCTCTCTTCCTCTCCTTCTCTGTCTCTTCTTCTTCCTCTCTCTCTCTCTCTCTCTCTCTCTTTCCCCCTTTGTGTGTGCCTATTTCTGTCCATCCATACATAATACAAGTATATATAAAATAGATATTTGGAGATTTCAGGGGAAGGGCACTAGCAAAGAGGGAGTGGGGAATCAGGATAGGTGGAATCTAGAAAATGGTACTTTAGCTAAATCTTGAAAGGCACTAAATATTCTGAGATACAGATTTAGGAAAGGGGTGCATTTTAGGCATTCAGAACAGCCAGGGCAAAGGTTTGGAGTCAGGAGGCAGATTGCCAGGTCTGAGCAACAACAAGGGGAGAGGGTCAGTCTGGCTGCACTGCAGCATATGTTGAGGGAAACAGTGTGTGACCAGGATGGAAAGCTAGTTTGGGTCTAGGTGGTGAAAGAGATTTAGTGCCAAACTGAGTTTACTTTTGATCTTGGAGGTAAAAGGGAGAGGCTGGAGTTTATTGAGTGAAGGAGTGATGCGATTGTGTTTTCATTTTAGGAAAATCAGTTTGACAGCTATGTGGAGGATGGGTTGGAAATAGGAGAGATTAGACTGAAAATAAGCATAAAAGATGGCAATAGCCATAATAAAGAGGTGTAGGGATTTGCTCTAGTGTGTCTTACATTGTGACTGGAAAATCCTTCTCAGAATAATGTTTTTAAATACATAAAATATATAAGGAAGCATATTGGAATGCAGTTATTAAACTATTTAAAAAGTTATTCATGGACCTCAGACTAAGACCTCTTGAAAATATGTTAATATAGCTGAGTTTAAAATTGTGCCAGCGTTTGGAAGATAGGAAGTAGTGGGAGAAATGAAGTACAACAGAAAAAGAAAGAAAGAAAGAAAAAAAGATAGAAAGAAAGAGAAAAGAGAAAGCCAGATCATAGTAAAAGGATTTTAGAAAGAGGCACCCTTCAATACTTCAATGAATCTGTGATCTCATCGATGTGGGAAGAGAGAGAGAGAGTAAATAAAGCTACACATTTCCTGTGCTCAAAGGATGATACTGACAAAAGTAAATAGGAACATTTGGGGATGAAACAGGAAATTAAACCAGAGACAACGAGTTAAAATGTCACAGGCTCTGAGTTATGTCGACAGCAGAGTGGGAAAGGGAGAAAAGGCCATCGGTGGCAACCAGAATATCCCCGCTGTGAAGAATTTGAGGTCAGTGAATTGTCGTGCAGACAAATTTGTAAAGAAGATAGTGTTGTCATTCTCCCTGAGAACCTCACCATCACTGAACAAGGCACCCCAAATCCAGAAGCCTGGAGGAAGACGAGAGGGAGGAAAAGAGCACAAGACATAGAATGGATGGTGTTGGCAGAGTTGACATTTTCGGAGAAGCCTCAGGATGTGAAACTGACTATGACAAATTACCTCCCCTCTTTCTTCCTCTTCCCTCCCCACTGGTATATTTATCCAGCATATAAATATAATGCCATGATCAATGAAGTGACTAGGAAGCCTCTGAGCCCCAGAACATGTAGCTCCAGGCTGTTCGTCTGACAACCGCTAAGCAGTGTATATTTGATGATGAAAGATACTTATCGGGTTTCGTCATTTCTCCTGAGTGCATTTGCTTTTAAGGTATTTTTTTTGTCCTGAGCTTTATCTGGTCAGGAAATAAATTGGTGTTAGAGGAAGGTGCCAAGTCAGGTTTCACAAAGATTCCTGGTCCTTTTTTCATGATGCATCTGTTCATTTCTAGACTTTTCCAGGGGCTAGATGAAAATAATAATAATAATGTATATAAGCTTCAGATTCAGCGTGTGGTTCAATTCTACAAGTAGCTACTGAGTGCTAAGTATGTATGCACAGAAAAAATACAAAGACATACAAAGACAAAAACAAAACATTCCCTGCCCTATAGGAGGTTGCATCTTACTCGGGGAAGAAAAGGAGTACGTGAATAAATATATCCAAAGTCATTTCCACAGGGTATGCATAATTAGGAAGATCAAAGGTCTTGTGTAGCATGGAGAACCTGAACTGGACTTTGAAGAAAATAAGCAAGGATATGACCAGAGATCATGAATAACCCCAGTCTAGACATAGGGGGCCACTTGTACAAAGGCCTGGAAATGGGAAAATGGAATGTCATGTGTGTATATGGGGGGGGGGATATAGCTCATTTGAACTGGAGATGGTGAGAAGAGTTACATGAAGTAAGATTAGAAAGGTTGTGAGGGTTGGCACAGAGATTTGTTCTTATTGTAGCAATGTAATCTTTTATATCTTGTGTATTTTTGTGTCACCCTAGTAAAGTGTAATGTGTTCATGTATCTACCAAACTCGTTTTTGATTTAACCATCTTTGTTAGCTATCAAATATACATTTATATGTAAAATACACACATATATGTTATATGTATGTGTATGCATATAGTCATGCAAATGTTATATGCATGTGTGTATACATATATACATACACACAAACACACACACATGTATATATAGGGGGAAGGAGAGAGAGAGAGAGGGAGAGAGAAGGAATGGCAAATTATTCCAGTATTTTTGCTAAGAAAACTCTAAATTTGGCCACAAGGAGTCAGGTATGATTGAAAAGATTGAAAAACAATGATTGATATACCTATATCCATCCATCCGTCCATCTCTCTCTCTCTCTCTCTCTCTCTCTCTCTCTCTCTCTCTCTCTCTCTCTCTCTCTCTCTCTATCATTTTCCTCTTCATGGCTTCCTTGAGAAGGTCAACTACAATTGGTACCTCCACTGTCTTTCCTCCCCCCCCCCCCCACCTCTTCTTAGCTCTGCAGTCTGTCTCAGTATTCAATTGAAGCTGCTGTCTCTAGAGTTGTCAATTATCTCTTAATGATCCGGTCTAATGGCATCTTTTCAATCCTCTTCCTTCTTGCCCTCCTTGGAGCCTTTGGCCCTATCAAACACCATCTTGTCTTGGATATTCTCTCTTTATTAAGTTTTCATGACATTACTCTCTCCTGATCCTCCACTTACTCTTCTGACTTCTCAGTTTCCTTGGTTGGATCTTTGTCTAGGGTTGTCTCAGAGGATTTGTCCTGGGTCCCCTTCTCTTCTTCCTCTATGTTGTTTCACTTGGTCACTTCATCAGCTCTCGTGGATTCAATTATCATCTCCATGCAGACGATTTTCACCTCTGTTTACCCAGCTCTAATTCTCTTCTAACCTCTGGACTCACATCTCCAATTGTCTGTTGGACATCTTCGATTGGATATTCCATAGATACTATAAACTCAAAATGCCCCAAACAGAATTTGTTACCTTTCCCCCAAAGTTCTTCCCTTCTTCTGACCTTCTGTATTATTATTTAGAACACTGCCATACTCCCAGTCAGCCAAGTCCACCACCTTGGCCTCGTGCTCCACCCTCCACATTCTCTTTTCTCACAAACCAATTTGTTACCAAGCCCCTTTTTCCTAATACAGGCCCTTATCACCTCACTCCTGGACTCTTTCAATTGCCTACTACTTGGTCTCCCTGCCTTAAATGTCAGCTTACTCTAGATTCCATAGCAAGCCCTCGATAAATGCTTGTTGGAACTTAATAAATCCTTACTGAATCAGGGTACCTGCCCTTCAGGTGACCAGTAGTGGAGTTTCCTGGGGGGTTTTCCATCTACTGTTTATTCAGTCTGCTAAATATTATTTTCAGTGAATTAATGGAAACCTGGCCAGTTTGGAAGGCATATTAGATGTGTAAAAATACAGATTAAGTACTAGAAATCTCTCTCTCTCTCCCTCTCCCTCTCTCCCCCTCCCTTTCTCTCTCTGTCTCCCTCTCTCTCTGTCTCCCCCCCCCCATTTCTCTCTCTCTCTCAAGGGGAATATCTGTGTGTGAAATGATTCAGGCTGGTATCTCTCTGTGGTATTGAATTGTTAATGTGGCTTGCTTTGTTCTTGGTTGTATTTAGTGGTAACTCCAAAGAAGGGACCCAAGGGCCTCCAGGAAGGGGCGTCCATGTATTATAACTGATTACCCTGGTTCTATTTTGGGCCTTACTGTGAAAGAGGGGAGGTCCCAGGTAACTAATTCTATTTGTTAAGCGAAAAGGCAGCTCTTATGCTCTGCCAACTGGTTAGAATAAACAGATCACAAAGAATTATGGGTTAGCGTTTTGGAGAGAGGATCGTGTGCTAACCTCCTTGTCCTATTTTGGCTTTACTGGAGATGTTTGAACCATGGCACAGTTGGCTGGGAACTCTGAACCATGGTATCTTTCTGGACTTCTTTTATCCATATGCAAAATGGATACTGGAACCATTGGCATCTCCTCTTGGCCTCTCACCTCCATATCCAGTGATTTGCCAAGTTTTCTTGATTCTACGTCCCTAACTTTTCTTACATTTGCCGTTTTCTTAGCATTCATGCAGCCATTACCTGAATTCAGGCTTTTTATCAGTTCTTGTCTAAACTGTTCCAATAGATTCCTAATAAAACCCCTAGCTTCTAGTTTCTCCTTTCTCTAATACATGTTCCATACAATTGACTGATTTATATTATATTCTTAAAGCACAGGTGTTCCATTTCCCTACTCAAGAAGACTCCATAGCTCCCAATTGCCCTGGGGTAAACTACAGTTTGACATTTAAAACCTTTCATAATCTATCTACAGGTTACTTTTCCTGGCACATGACTTTCCTTACACACACACACACACACACACACACACACACACACACACACACACACACACACACACACACACACACACACACACACACACACACCTGGCCTATTTTCTATACCCTGAATTTGGATCTCCATGTCTTGCCTTTCCATAGACTTCCCTCTATGCCTAGAATACTCTCTGTTTACCCCACCCTCTTGGAATCCCTGGCTTCTTTTAAAGGTATAGCACAGGTGATTCTTCCTATATGAGGCCTTTCCTGATTTTCCTGGCTGGTGTTCTCTCCCACATCCTCAGATGATCATAGCTATTCTTACTTGTTCATATGCTGCACATTGGGTCTAGAATCAGGAAAAGCTGAGTTCAAATTCAGCCTCAGATATTTTCTAACTCAGTAACCCTGGGCAAGTCCCAATTTTCGCTGTCTGCCTCAGTTTCCTCATCTGTAAAATGCGGGTAATAATACCACTTACCTTGTCTGGTAGTTGTGTCAGACAAAAATGTTTGTAAAATGCTTAGCACAGCACTTTTTACATAGTAGGTGCTTAATAAAAGTGTGTTCCCTTCCTGGTTAATTCAAAGTCAGATGATCTGGGTAAAAATTTTGACTTTGTCACTGTGTAATTATAGGAAGTTACTTACTAATGGCATGGACCTGGGTAAGTCAGTATTTAGCCTTTTGGTGTCTCAGTTTAAACTTGAAAGAAGGAAGGAAACAAACATGTATTAAGCATCTATTGTGTGCCACACCCTGTGCTAACTGCTTTACAAGTATTATCTCATTTGATCCTCCCCAACACCCATGGGAGATTTATTAAAGTTGTAAAACATCAACAACAATAAATAACTATTAATCAGATTCTATCCCAAGCAAGGAGGTGTTGCTAGGGCATGAAAGTACTGGTCTGGGAGTCAGAGGACTGGGTTCTACTCCTGTTCTTTCCATAAAACCTCAGGAAATTCCCTTTCTCTGTGCTTCAGTTTCCTTATCTGTAAAATGAAGACTTAACGACTTCTCAGGTCCCTTCAGCTGTAAGTCTGCTATCCTAGGATTTCTATTGGGAAACCTCTTATAAAGGGAAGAAACGCTTATTTCACTTTTGCTTGTTGCTTGTGCTAACTTCTTTTAATCTATCATTTTTTATTCCAAGCAAGCCACAGTACTGAAATTCAGCTATGGAAGATTTTTCTCAGATTGACCAGAGCAGGGAACTTTTCTGAGCAAGATTTCTAGCTGGTCTACAAATGATCACAATGGATAGGACTAGATCAAGAAACTTCTGTTCTGCCTCATTCTCTTTCTGTGCTAAGAAATCAGCTTGTTCCTCAAGGCAGCATCCAAAAGCATACTGACATCTAGGTGGCTCATTACATAGAGTGTTAAGTTAGGAAGTCCTGAGTTCAAATCCTGCCTGACATTTACTAGCTGTATGAGCCTGGGCAAGTCTTCTGCCTGCCTCAGTTTTCTCATTTGTAAAATGGGGATAATAATAGCACCTCTCTCCCAGAGTAATTGTGAGGATCCAATGATATGACAACTTGTACATTGCTATGTAAAATTTAAATATTCTGTCCATGGTACTGATGTTGATAATGGTGATAGCTGGTCCGTAACATTGTAGGAAGGCTACGGGGGGAAATTTAGGTGATGTCATAATGAAAGAGAGAAACAAAAAAATTGTGTTAAAATGATTTAGGACTGCAAAAGTCCCTAGAAGTCATTGAGTCCAACCAATTCATTTTACACTTGAGGAAACTGAGACCACGGTCACACCAGCAGTCTTAACAGTGGCAGGATTTGAACCCCAACTCTTTCCCAGTATATAACACTGACCCACCAATGTATGAGCATGGATATTTCTTTATATCATTATAAACATTCACACACAGAGAGACAAATAGATGGATATATGTAAATATGGGTACATAAGGACATAGGAACGTACATGTTGTCACTGTACATGCTGTCACTGATAGAATATAAACTCCCTGAGGGCAGAGAGGGATTCCTTTTTTGTTTCTGTGTCTCCAGTGTCTAGAACAGTGAATGGTATGTAGTAGGTACTTTATAAAGACTGATAATTAGATGGGCTACCTGATTGGGAACAGGTAGATATCAGGCATAGAGTCAGGAAGACTCATCTTCCTGAGTTCAAATCTGTCCTCAGACACTATCAAGTAATTTAACTCTATTTGCTTCAGTTTCCTCTTCTGTAAAATGAGCAAATTGGATGGGGTAACCTCTGAGGTGCCTCCCAGCTCTCAGTGTTCCTATGATCTCTGGGTCTCCATTTCTTTATCTACAAAATGAAGGGGTTGATGGTTTCTGGGGCCCATCCACCTCTTATCCAAGATCTTACAATCCCAACGTCTGTGGGCCTCCATTTCTTAATTGTAAAAGGCAGGGGTTGGACTGTGAGGACCCTTATAAACCTATGATTGACTTATCAGTTCTTAGGGAAATTTGAAAAATCTGACTCTTATTCTACCATGAGAGCTCACATTTCTCCTGCCAACTTGCTCCTCTTTTATTTAATTAATTTCTGTGCAAAACCCCACCCCCTAAGCTTGTCTCGGCAGCCTTGGGGCCTGGGGCACACAATATACCCTGTTTCCATTGAGCAGGTTCAACGTTCTGGCCTAGGGTTAGGTGAGAAACTGTCTTGCACCATATGCTGGGGGGGGTGGGCTTTACCAGATAAACAAGTCCTAATCCCTTCTGGGGCATCATTTGATGAGTATAAAATACTTGGCTTTCTTCATAAGCTAACAAGTGTTGGCGGTGCTTTTCTTAATCCCTGAAAGTTTAGCAATAAAGTACAAAAATTAAATCGATGTATACTCAACTTGACACTTTCCATGCCATGCTCTTAGACCCAGGTACTTACTTTCTCATGCTAAGGAGAAAAATACTGAGATACTATATTGATCGAGAAATCTGATTTATACATTTTTGAATATTTTCCTCAGAAAAAAGAAATTAAATCAGTCAAGAACTTTGGAGCTAGAATCTGTCTTTAAGACCATCATATCCTAGGATCCAGTTGATAAATGGTCAAAGGATATGAACAGGCAGTTTTCAGAAAATATAAAAACTATCAATAGTCATATGAAAAAATACTCTAAATCATTAGTAATTAGAGAAATGCAGATTAAAATAACTTGGTGGTACCACCACACACCCATTAGATTGGCTAGCATGACAGAAAAGGAAAATGACAAATGCTAGAGGGTATATGGGAAAGCAGGGACATTAATGCATTGCTGGTGGAGCTATAAACTGGTCCAACAATCTGGAGGGTTCTAGAACCAGAAGGCAACTACAGGGATTATCTGTACCAATAGACCCATTTTACAAATGAAGAAGTTGAGACCTAGGGATGTTAGGTGACTTGTCTAAAGTCATATAGGTAGTAAGTGCTAAAAGCAGAATTGGAGGCCAGATAGGGCTCTATTCACTGGAAAGTTTCTTTGGAAAGAATAGGAACAAGAACTAAGCCTTCTTTATCCCTGTCTAGGAGGCTTTCTACAACACTGGTGCTGTGTCCCCAAACAGGAGAGCAAAAGTCTTCCTGTTTAATTTTATAGAATCACAGAATCTCAGAGCTGAAAGGAATCTCAAGGGACTTCTGGTCTCACCTATACCTTAACAAGAACTCCTGATGCATCATACCTGCCAGGTGGTCACCTAGTCATTGCTTAAAGACTTCCATGGAGAAGGAGGGAAGAAAGGGAAGGAAAGAAGGAAGGAAGGAAGGAAGGAAGGAAGGAAGGAAGGAAGGAAAGAAGGAAGGAAGGAAGGAAGAAAGAAAAGAAGGAAGGGAGAAAGGAAGGAAAGATGGAAAGGAGAAAGAAATGAAAGATGAAAGAATGGAAAGGAGAGAGGAAGAAAGGAAGGAGAGGGAAAGAAAGAAGGAAAGGGAAAAAGGAAGATGAAAGGAAGAGAAAAAGGAAAAGAGAAAGGAGAAAAGAAAAGAAGGAAAGTGGAAAGGAAGGAATGGAGGAAAGAGGGAGAGAGAGAAAGAAGCAAGGATGGAGGGAGGATGGATGGAGAGAGGTAAGGAAGGGAGAGAAGATGGAAAGAAAAATGTAAGGAAGAAATGAATGAAGGAGGGAAAGATAGGGGAGAAGAAAGAAGAGAAGGTGGAAGAAAAAAGGAAAGGAAGGAGAAAGGAAGGAGTGAGTAAAGGAAGGAAAGAGAAGAAAGGAGGGAGGGAAGGAAGAAAGGAAGAGAAAGAGTGAGGGAGGAAGGAAACAAGTATTTATTAAATACCTACTACGTGCCAGGTACTAGGCTAAGCTCTTTACAGTTATGATCTCATTTGTTCCCCATGATAACAACAACAGCCCTGGGAATAATATGATTATCCCCATTTTATCCTTGAGGAGACTGAGGGACATGAGTGACTTGCCCAAGGTCACACACCTGGTAGAAGTCTGAAGCTGGATTTGAACTCAGGTCATCTTGACTCCAGGCTCAACACTTCCTTCACTGAACCACTTAGGGCATAGCCTTTGACATCTGTAATTTGTCAGGAGATTTTTCCTTATATCTCTCCTGCTTCAGCTTCCATCCATTGCTTTATTGTTCTGATCTCTGAAGAGACACAAAAGCATTCAAGGTCACAGCAGCCAGCAAAGGGCAGAGGTGGGATTTGAACCCAGACCTTCTGCCTCTCAAATCCAGCACTTTTACCACTGCACCATAGTTTGCATCTTACACATGTGGATCAATGGAAAGGCAACAGAGGGTAGGGGACAGATAGATCTGCCTCAGAGTCAAGAAGATCTGGCCATAAGACTTGCCTCTGGCGCCTTCTGCTTAGGTGATGTTGGGCAATCCCATAAGTCCTCAGGATCCCAAGCCACTCATTAAAACTATAAAGTTGAAGAATGGGTTAGAATGAGTTTTCTTCCTGGGAATTCCCCATACCACTGAAATCACAGGTTTGCATACACATACACATACATACACACACACACATACACACACACAGAGACAGAGAGACAGAGAGAGAGAGACAGAGAGAGAGACAGAGAAAGAGACAGAGAGGAGAGAGAGAGAGATAGAGAGAGACAGAGATAGAGATGGAGAGAGATGGAGAGAGGGAGAGAGACAGAGAGAGAGAAAGATTGAAGACAGAGATAGAGAGAGACAGAGAGGAGAGAGAGGGAGAGAGACAGAGACACAGAAAAACACAGAGACAGAGAGAGACAGACAGAGAGAGATCGTATAGGCTATTGATCTTGTGATTCTACGATCATACTTTTAGAGGTGGAAAGAATCTTGTTATTCAGGCGATTTCAGTCATGTCCAACTCATTGTGACCCCTTTTTGAGATTTTCTTGGCAGAGATCCTGGAGTAGTTTGCCATTTCCTTCTCCAGTTCATTTTACAGATGAGGGGGCTGAGGTAAACAGGGTTAAGTGACTCACCCAGGGTCACACAGCCAGTAAATGTCTTGAGGCCAGATTAGAACTCAGAAAATTGTCTTCCTGATTCCAGGTCTGTAGGGCGTCCCTTAGCTGCCCCTTCAAAGTGTCTTAGTGTTTATCTAATCCAACCTCCTCTTGTGCAAATTAGAAAACTGAGGCCCTGGGAGATGATATGATTTAGAAACTCATAGGATCATAGACCTAGAGCCGGAATGGACCTTGGAGGCCCTCTAGTACAAATTCTTTCATTTTATAACTGAGTAAATTGAGACCTAAGGAGGTAAAGTTACTTATACAACTGTAGGATGATATAGATCTAGTGTTTTGGTTTTATTTTTTTTGCTTTTTTGGTTTGTTTTTTGTCCCCAGCACTCAGCACAGTGTCTGGCATAGTAGGTGTTTATAAAATATTTATGACTGACTCACCAACGGATTGATTTTAAAGCCTCTTAGTCTAATCCTACTTATTTTACAGATGAGCAAACTGAGGCCCAGGGAAATGAAATAGCTTGCTCAAGGACATACATGTAAAATTAGCACTACATAGGGTTAAGTAGAGAAAGATCTTTGGAGGAGATGATTTTTGAGTTGAGATTTACATTAAAGAAAAGGTCATTTGTTCATTCATTGATTGAGAAAATGCTCTTGCACATTTGTTTTGTGCAGGCACTGTGGGGGCTTCAGGTACTGTTTTCATCCTCCTACTTGGGCCAGTCTAACCCAGGTAAAGAGAAGCAGGTACCTGAGACTCCAGCCCTGACAGCTTGAGTTGGGCTTAAAAAAAACCAAACAAATCAAAGAAAACTATAAAGCCAAAGAGACTTCTTGATGGGAACATTTGGAGCCCATTCATCAGGGTTGCATGTTTCTCAGAATTTTGTTGCATGTACCTGGCATGGATCACTGCCCTTTATTTAGATGCTGGGACACCATTGATTTAATAAAAGGACAAAAGCAGGACCTGGTGATACCATCGACTTTGACTCCGTCGACAGTTTCCTGTCTCATTAACTGCAAGCATTCTGTAGTTCTTTGGAAGAAAGAGAGAAGATGTGGGCTGGTGGTTAGAGTGCTGGAATCAGAGAGAGCCTCAAATGAGGCTTCTAAAACTTTCAAAGTGTGTGACCTTGGGCAAGTCAGGTTACCTGTAAGCCTCACTTTTTTGTTTGTTTTCTTTTCCATCTGTAAAGTGATGATAATTATCAGTCAATAAATTCAAAAGCATTTTAAAGCCCTTATTGTGCGCCCAGTATTGTGCTGGAGATGGACATAAATAGATACAATTAAAACAGTTCCTGTCTTCAAGCAAGGAATGTTTTATCAGGAGAGACATGTGCATATTGTATTAATAGGCACAAGATAATTTGTGCAGAAGGGGGAGGGAATGAGCATTTATTAAGCTTAATAAAGTTCAATAGATAAATTAATAATTATTAATAAACCAAGCTTATCAATATATGAGCTTATTAATTATATTAACTTAAGCATATTGATAATATTCTATGTCAGTGTCTATATTGTATAATTATATTATAAATAAACTTGGTAATTAATAAAGCTTGTTCTCTTTCCCTTCTCTAAGCTCCTACTATGTGGTAGGCATTGTGTGTGCTAAGTGCTTGAAGAATGTCATCTCATTTAATCTTTACAACAACCCTGGGAGGTAGGTGCTATTATTATCCCAATTTTTTAGCTGAGGATACTGAGGCAGACAGAGGTAAAGTGACTTGCCCAGGCTCATACACGTAGTAAGAGTCTGCAGCTAGATTTGAACTCAGATCTTCCTGACTCTAAGTTCAGCAGTCTGTCTACCATACCACCTAGCTGCCTCAGATGGTGATGTGGGAGCTGAGGAGAGAAACCACAGTTGGATATATACCTATCTCTCTATATCTCTACATTTACATATATATATTGATACAGACATACAGATTTCTCTCTCGATATGAGAGTAGTCTTAAAGATAATGAACAAATGCATAGAATACCCGTTTCTTACAATATTCATTTTTCATAGTTGTTATGAGGCCCAAATGACATAAGGTATGTAAAATATTATGAGAATTTTTTTACTTCCTTTTATACCTCCTGCAAATTTTGCTTGCCATTAACCTCGCCTGACCAAAAGCTGCGCCATGGGATGTAAAAATTTACTTAGATCTTTAAACATTCCTTAGCTAAAAAGCCAGCAGAAGAATCTCACGTGCCACTGACTCCTTGGCAACATGTAAATCATCTTCCTTAATCAGGCTATTTGTGAATCCTGTAAATGAAGTTTAATCTGTAATATGACTTAATTTACCTATAGAGTTTGTTTGACAGGTTTTGTTTCCTTAGGGGATGTATGAGATTATAACTGTTTAGCTAAATTTGTTCAACTTTTATGACATTGAAGGAAGTCTGGGATTATGGATCTATCTAACTTTTATGGCCTAAGAGGAATGTACAAGATTGCAATGTAGAAAAGAATTATTTCTCTGTCCCTCTGATGTAATTTTTCCTATAAGAAGCCTTATTAGAATCCAAATGAGGGTTCAGCTTTTTTCTGAGGCCTGAACCTAGGCTGGCGCATAATAATAAAGCCTAGATTTTTACCTCTGTCATTTCTACATTGTGATAAATATGTATTTGGCGGCAGTTACCCACCATGTGAATCAGAAATGAGATGTTTCTTCCATAAAAAAGTGTTTTACAAACCGTAAAATGTCACTGAAATGTCGTAGCACTAATAACAATAATTATCCTAAGTAATCGAATAAATTATTTTATTAACAATTAATTATGCCATTTATTATAGTTACTCATAATTTGGAATTATATAATTAAGAACAATAACAATCGTGTCATCAACAAAAACAATGATGTTTTAAATTTTGTATCCACTGCAGCCCTTTCTATGGGAGGTAGTATGGGGTGGGGGGGCACTAGATTTGGAACTGGAGCACCTGAGTCTGAATCCTGGCTGTGTCACTATGCAACCTTGGCTAAGTCACTTCAGCTGTCTATACCTCATCTGTAAAAATTAAGTGGCTGACCTGGCAGCCCTCTGAAAGAAGGCCCTTCTAGCTCTCACCAAGGTCCTTGAATTCTGAAGGGACAGCGTCTAGGGCCATTGGGTCTGTGGAGCAGTGGAGGCGGCGGCTGTGACTATAGCCGCCCAGAGTTGGACAGAATGGTTGGCTTCCCTGATGTCAGCCCTTAGCAAGTTAGGAATTTAGCTCAAAGTTTACCTTAACAGTCTATCTTCCAGGAATTTAGCTTGTACAGCTTTGAATTTTGAGCCTATAATTCTTCTTGCTTTGATTTCCTTTAGGATTTCAAGGACCTGTTATTTTATCCCACACCTCAGGAGATAGTCTTTGAGAGTACTTTGGCTTAAAAATCTCCCCTGCCTCTTTGGCTAACCTATCAACAAGTCTCTCCTAACATACCTTGTTGGATTCTTAGACAACAGGCATACAGATATGTACTTGCAAATTTTTTCCAGCTTCATTAAAATGGCTAGCATAGCCTTTAAGAATCCAGGGTCTTTTCTCTATTTAGCTCAGGCATCAGATTATAGGGCTTTAGCAGAGGCCTGGGATTACAAGTGTTTCAACAAAGAATCTCTCTCTGACTCTGTTTCTGGCTTTGTGATTCTGTCTCTTTCCATTTCTGTTTCTCTGTGACACATTCTCTGTCTCCATGTCTCTCTTTTTGTCTCTCTCTCTGTCTTTCTGTCTGTTTCTCTCTGCATAGATTCAAAATTGATCCTGTCACTTGGGTTTCCAGTTTTCCTGGAGTTCTGATATTGGCAGAGTTGGCACTTTTCCTTTTAGAATTCTTGCCCTTTTAGGTCTATGTTTTATTTATCTATTATGCCTTTCTTGATTTCCCCAGATGTCTTTTGGTTATTTGTGTTTATTTTCTTTCTGTCTATTCTAAACAGAAGTTAAAAATCCCCAATTAAATAATAAGCTGGAAATTCTGAGAATCTCTTTATTCTAAACACACTTATATAGGGTTTTGTCTCCCCCACTAGGATGGAAGCCCCTTTTGAATAGGAGATTATTTCATTCTTTTTCTTTGTATCTCCAGATCTTAGCACAATGACTGACACATAGTAGGTGCTTAATAAATGCTTCTTGAATAATTGATTGACTGATTCAGAATACCTGCTTAGTGGTTAGTTTGAAGAATAAAGATGTGGTGGGGGCCTGTGGGGGCAGGATGTGACTGCAAGGTAGAGTGACACAATGTGGATTTGAGGACACCTGGGTTTGAATCCTGCCTCTGACGTAGGCTGTTTGACCCTTGGCAAGTCCCTTCATCTTGCTGAGCCTGTTTCTTCATCTATGTAATGGGAGATGAAAATTTCTGTATTACCTTATTCATGGAATTGCTTGAGAGGAGAGACAAATGAGTTAATGATATTAAGTGTTTTATCATTTTAAAGCATGTAAATATTAAATATGTTTTTCTGAGAAGCTGTTATGTGAAGGAGGTTGTTTATAGGTGTGATTCCCAAGGGCCAAAATTCTATAAAAAATTTTTTTAATTCAATGAATATTTATTAAGTACCTACTATGTGCCAGGCATTGTACTAACCATGGATGATAAAATAAGAAAAAAGACAGTACCCTGCCCTCAAGGAACTTACAATATAATGAGGAAAGACAGCACACAAAAGTGAAAGGGAGGGGGAGAGGGTGGTACCTGGTAGAGTTGAAATTAAACAGGGCTACTCATGGAAAGTGGAGAGTTACCCAAATTGAATCAGTGGAAGATAAATTCAGGTTCAACATAATTTCCTTCTAACCTATCTTTTTTATAATTAGAGCCCAGGAAGGATTCCTTCAGGTAGAGCTACCTATTTCATCTTTTCAAACAGAGATTTAATACTTCCATTGTTGACCAAAGAATGCAATGGACTGCATGACCACAAAGTTCCCTTTTAACTCAGTTCCCTTTTAACTGTGATTCTTTTATGGAAATTAGCTTTGAATTCATAAGATCCTAGGGTTAGAGCTCATAGGCACCTTTGAGTTTGTCTAGTCCAATGCCTTCATTTTACAGATGAGGAGACTGTGGCCCAGAAAGTGAAGAGATTAGCTCCCAACCACACAATGGCAGAGCCAGGTCTTGGAATGTAAATCTTCCTACACCTACCTCTTCTTCTGAACCAGACTTCCTTCAAACTCAATCTCAAATCAGTCTGTGGAATCTTTTCTTTCTCCTGTGCATGACCCTTCCATCTCCCGCCTTTGCTTAGATAGTCCCTGGATATATTCCTCTTTGCTTCTTCTCAGTATCCTCAGAACATCTTGGGGACCACCTCTTACAGAATGGCTGTGCCCCCTTAGTCTTGACTCTTTATAGTGTTTGTTGGTGGCATCGTCATGTGACTGAAGAGCTCACCTTGGGGTCAGGAATACCTAGGTTTGGCCTCTGACATCCTGGCTGTGAGATTCTGGGCTAATCATTTAACTTCTCAGTATCTTTGACATCTATCTAAGTCTAAAAATTATAGTGAAGTTGCCAACTTCATTAGTTTTTGTTGTTCAAGTCATTTCAGTTGTGTGTGACTTCTTCTGACCTGATTTGGGGTTTTCTTGGCAGAGATACTGGAGTGACTTGTGATTTCCTTCTCCAGCTCATTTTACAGATGAGAAAACTAAGGCAAATAGCGTAAAGTGACTTGCCCAGGGTCACCCAATTAGCAAGTGTCTGAGGGTGGATTTGAACTCATTACCATGAGTATTTGTGATTCCAAGTTCAGTGCTCTATGCACCAAGATGCCACCTAGAAGCCCACCTGCATTAGTAGGTATTTTCTCATAAAATAGATCCTTAAACCAGTGAAATCATAGATCTAGTCCCTAGCCTTAGCCTCATGCTTGATACATGCTATATATGTACACATATGCCATATATATGTGCATGTACATAATACATACATACATACATTTTGTTCCCTTAAATAAAAGGAAACTCCTTGAGGGCAAGGACTTTTTTTGTCTCTGTATCCCTAATACCTGTTATAGAGCCTGGCACATAGTAGGTGTTCAACATATGTCTGTTGAATTGAATTGATTTCTGTATTTTATGTCTCATTTGGACTGTTGTGAATTTTTCTCATTTCCAGGCATAGAGACTCCACCTTCCTGCTCACATTGGTAATCACAGACATTATACCTAACAATAACCTTAAAGTTACTGTGCAGATTGCCCTGCAGAGGAAGAATGAGGAAATAAAGGCAAAGGCCTGAGATATTTCATGTTTCATTAACTGTGTTAATCACTTAAGGGCTGATCTGTGGTAACAGCCCTAATCCAAAGAGATGGGTTTTGACATTCACAGCAACTTTTTTTTTCCTGGAATTTGGAAGGCAGAGAAAACATGATATAAAGCCTTCAAATATAGTCTCACATTGCCTATGGCAATGTCGTGGATAGCTCTTCAGAGATATTTAAATAGAATTATACTTTGAAACTCACTTCTGAGGCAAAGCTCGATTCTGAAATAAACAGAACAGGGGGAAATTACTGTCATTCAGGAAAATATTCATAATTTGTTTAAGGGAGAGGGCACTTTTAGAAAGAATGAAGTCATCTTAGCCTTTGGTTAGCACTTATTGATGAATTCTAGATGGCTGCAAGGCCCCTTATATCTCTGACTTGTGATTTTTTGATTGGAAAAGTAGGATAGTAAATAAGGTGTCTGATTTGGTGTTAGGAAGATCTGGGTTCAGATTTGACCTCAGACACTTAGTAGAGGTATGAGCTTAAGCAAGTTACTTGAACTCTCCGATCCTCAGTTTCCTGATCTGGAAAGAAAGGGTTGGGATTTGTTGATCTTTAAAATTCCTTCCAGGACTAAATCTATCATCCTATGAAATATAGGTAAGCATATGACATAAAGTATAACAGGAGACTTATAAGGCCAGTCCTTTTGAGCCTGTACAGACTGAGTGCATCACCTTGTGTGACTGATGCAATTCCTCAAGTGGAAGAAGTTGCTCTTCCCATGGTTACCCAGGTAAAAATCAACAAAGCTGGAATTTGAACCCAGATTCTCTGATTTCAAACTTAGCATTCCTTCCACTATACCGTACGTTTTCTCATTGATTTATTAACTCTCATAGATTTATCAATAGTAGATTGGAGGCAGCTGTGCGGATCTGTGAATAAAGCACTGGGTTCACAGTCAAGAAAACCCAAGTCCAAACCCAGCCTCGGGTACTTACTAGTTAGGTGATCCTGGATAAGTCATTTAACTGATGCCTGCCTCAGTTTCCTCATCTCTTAAATGGGGCTAGTTGACCTATAAAGGAAGCTGAGTGCTGCAGAATTGATGCTTTTGAATTGTGATGTTGGAAAAAAACTTTTGAGAGTCCCTTGGATAGCAAGGAAATTAAATCAGTCAATACTTAAAGAACTTAATTCAGGCTGTTCACAGAAAGGTCAAATACTGAAGCTTAAGTTTAAATACTTGAACCAAATGAGAAGTGAGGACTCATTGGAAAAGACCCTGATGTTGGGAAAGATCGAAGGCAGAAGGAGAAGGGGAAGGCAGAGAATGAGATGAACAGAGAGTGTTATGGAACAATGAACATGAGCTTTATAGATTTTGGGAAATAGTGGAGGATAGAAGGACCTGGTGTGCTATGGTCCATGGGATGATGAGGAGTTTGATACAACTGAACAATTAAATAACAAGAGCCTAGGGTTGTGAGGAGTGAATGAAATATAGGAAGTTCTTTGTAATACTTAAAGTGCTCTATAAATGCCAGACATTATAATTAAGTCTTGGAACAGGCTTTACCAAATTGAAATGGCTTCAGGTAGGAATTCACTGGTAGGTTGTGTATCCATTGTCAAGGACCCAGTCAGCTAAACTTGGAGAGGCTCGGTCATCACACTAGCTGGAGAGTGATGAATTTTTCATGTCATAGAAAGTCTCAAGATCATTTCTATCAAGTTAGAGATTATCAGTGTGAGCGGAGGGAGTCCTAATACTGACGGAATCACCCAAGGCCTGTGGGATTTGAGTGCTAGTCATAAGGAGGAAGGCTTGGATTTGTTCTGCATGGCCATAGAGGGCAAAATAAGGATCTTCAGGTGGAAGGTGCAAAAAGGCAGATTTAGGCTGGATACATGGGAAAATTTCCCAGCAATTAAATTGATCTCAAAGTGAGGTGGTCCATTTGAAGCCGGTGGTAAGTTCTTCCTCCCTAGAGGAAGGTTTGAATGACCATCTCTTGGGTGTATTGATGGGGCATTCAGGTTTATGCAATGCTTCCTGTTTTCTGCCTAGTATCTCGTCGGATTGTCACAACCATCATATACACACATATACATATATATGTACGTATATGTATGTACATACACTCTCATGCGTGCATACATGTACTATTTAGGTACACAAGTATAAGTAAATACACAAGTAATATTCCCATAATATTTACCCTCTCTGTTTTACAGATGAAGGAAACTGAGGTTAAGAAATGTTCATTTAACTGTTTAAGATGATACAGATAGCTAGTAAGTATCAAAGTGGGGAATGGAATTTGAATCTCTCCCCCACCCCAAATGCAGGACTCTTTCAATCATACTGCTGTAGAATAAAAACCATTCTCTGATTGGCAGATTAGAGTATTCAGTTTCTATCCCTAGACAGTAGGGAGTTTCTTTGCAAGACAGTTGCACCATGGGATCAGAGAACCAAATTTCTATAAAGTGGTTGTAAGAGGAACATTTCAGGTGCATGGTAGTGGAGGTAGGGGTGGGAAGGTGGGTGGGAGGAGATAATATGTAGCAGTATGTCTGGAGGAGCTCCCTTTTTATGAGTACTAAAATTGGACACCTTTTGGTTCCTGAAACAAGAGAAAACCAAAGGTAGATGCTAAGACAAGGACAGGTACTTAAGGTCATTGAAAGGTCATCACTATTTAATAATGCTAGCTAGCATTTATGTAACACTTCACGGTTTGCAAAGCATTTTACATATGTTGCAATTATTCATAATTTGTAAGGTTTGCAAAGCATTTAAATATCTTATAATTACATCATGATTTATGAGGTTTACAAAGCGCTTTACATAGTTATCACAATTATTTGTAATGTAATGTTTGCAAAGACTTTACATATCTTATAACTGCATCATAATTTATAAGGTTTACAAAATAGTTTATATACGCATATATTATAATTATTTATAACAAAGTTTTAAAGGGACTTCATATAGTACAATTATATTATAATTTATAAGATTTATAAAGGATTTTGCATATATTTAAATTTCATTATAATTTATAAAGTTTGCAAAGCACTTTACATATATTACAATTAATTTATATTACAAATGTTATCTAACATTTCCTCACAATAATCCTGGGAAGTAGGTGCTATTACCCGATTTGATAGATGAGACTCAGACAGACTGAGCTTAAGTGATTTGCTCAGGGTCACACAGTAAATAGCTGAGGCTGGATTAGAACCCAACACTTTCTTGACTCCAGGTCCAGCACTTCATCCATTGAGCCACCTAGTTGGCAGTGGCTATTGAATAACAATTTGAATCTCCTTCTACATCATCACTAACCTGGCTCATGTATACTCTCTCCGTCATCATGAGCCCTTTGAGGAAGGGAACATAGATAATTATAATTTTTATTTTCATTACTACTAATAAAACCAATATTTACATAAAGCATGTTTTTGCACTGGACTTAATTTATTAGCATAATGCACATCCAATGAGGAAACCCCTCTCTACCCATGGAGAATAGCACCAGTTCCGTCTCTTCCGGTCTTAGAGAATTGTTGCTGAGAAGTTTGCTCAGGGACACACAGTCAGGTATAGCAGAGTCAGGGTTAGAACTCAGCTCAGCCTGACTTGTGGGCAGCCAGTCCTCTAGCCACCATTCCGAAGCTACCTCTCCTAATGTCTCTTTAAGATTCGTCAATTGCTTTACAAGTATCGTATCATTTGATTCCAACAGTGATCCTTTTCGGTAGGCATTACTATCACCCCCATTTTAGAGATAGAAAAGTGAGTTTTAGAAAAATTAAGTGACTTGCCCAGTTTGCACAGTTAATTATCCTGTCTAAGACAAGATTTGGAACCAGATTTTGCTGACCCCTAATCCTCTGGACACTACAGAGCTGCCTCTTGTCCCTTTGCTGCCCCCCATCCCATGCCATTGTAGATTTTACATTCCCTTCCACTCCATTCTCCCGCAATAGGAACTCTGCAAATATTTGCTATTGATGCCAATAGACTGAGTAGTGGATCAGTCCATCAGATTGTTTTTTCTTTCCTTCTATATTTAGATCAGAAGTTTTCTTTTAAATAGGATTTAGAAAACATGCTCCCTGAGTGGCCTTGTCCACCAGAGGCAGCAATAGTGCAGCTCTGCTGGGCAGGAAAGGTAGGGAAAGGTAAAGGGAAGATTATAATGCGTGGTCAGGTTTCCTTTGGTGCAGACAGACAGATCAATATTCAGCCAAACCCAGTAGGTGGCTAATACCCAGAATTGGATTCTTGCTTCTTTTCTAAACAGAAAACAAGAACAAGGATCTGTCTTCTGAGCTCCCCCAGAGGAAATACACTTGCTTTTAAGAGCCCGTTGTTGCTTCGATTACTCTGGAGTAACGTAGCTGAAAGTGTGTTCATTTGCCTATAAAAATATTAACCTCTCTAAAAAGAGGCTGTTTAAATGACATTTGCCAGGCAGTTTCATATGTGTTCAAAAATCAAAGTGGCATAAACCTTCTGGGATTCTTATTCCTGTTCCTGGATCCTCATCAACTCTTTTCTCAAGCCAGATCTCAATGCTACATTGGGCCTGGCAAAATTGTTCCTTTCTTGCTCTTTTCTTTGTTCTTGGATATTGTTGGACCTTGCTGGAGCTCTGACATAGCCCCCTTTGGCCTGTGAGTGGTCATATCCCTACCCTCTCATATGGCTCAGGTCCCATGTGTGGGAGAGGCTCCTGTCTCTTAGGTCATGCCAATTGACCCAAACTGAACTGGAAGCTGGAGGATGGGAAGCATTGTGAATGTAATGGAAAAAAGTATTATATTTGGAGTTAGAAGGGCCTGGGTTTAAGTGCCAGCTCTGTCCATTAATACCTTGTGACCCTGGACAAGGTCTTCCCAATTCCAAATCTAGGATTCTATCCTCTGCACCACCTACAATGACCCAACCAATCAGGCATTTATTAAACTTGTATGATATGCTGTTCCCCTTTCAGGGCCTCAGTCTTGTCATTTATCAAATGAGGGGGTGACCACTTGTTGTAATTCAGTCATTGTCAGTCATGTCTGACTCTCTATGGACCGCATTTTGGGTTTTCTTGGCAATGATACTGGAGTGATTTGCCATTTTCTTTTCATGTTACAGATGAGGAAACTGAGGCAAACAAGGTGAAGTGACTTGTCCAGGTTCACACAGCTTGTGAGTGTCTGACATGGGATTTGAATTCAGGTCTTCTTGACCAGCTCAGTGCTCTATGCACTATGGCCCCATCTAGCTACCCCGAGATGACCTCTATCTTGTCTCTATGCCCTCCCTCTCAAACTGCATGGAATTTAACTAGTTGTATAAATTTGCATTTGTTCATGTTATACTGATGGTACCTTTATTTACATATGGCCTTATAATCTCCCTCATTAGAATGTAATCTTCTTGTATGCAAATTCTTTGCATTTTATATCCCCAGCACTGAGCACAATGCCTGACATATAGTGCTCACTTCATAAGTGCTTGTTGACTGATTGATTCATCTGAGGTGGTGCAGCTGATAGAATGCTAGACTTGAAATCAGGACGACTTGAATTTAAATCTTTTCTCAGATATGTAAAAGCTGTATGAACCTGGGCAAGTCATTTGCCTCAACTTTCACATCTATGAAATGGGGACAATAACCTGTTTTGCAAGGTGGTTGTGAGAATCAAATGAGATGGTGTTTGTAAAGTGCTATATAAATGCTGTTGTTATTAGTATATTAATAATAACAATAATCTTCCATGTCCTAGTCCAGTGCATACTGGCCACACAATGAATGTGTTAATTGATTGATTGATAACTCTATAAATCTTGTAGAATGAAGACTAAGCAGGGGTTCAGATGACCTGGTTCCTTGTTCTAACTTATACTAGACTTCTCCCACTGACATTTAGCACAGTGCTTGGCACATAGTATTAGGTGCTTAATAGAGTTTATTGACTGCCTATTGACTGAATGTGTGACAACTGACCAGCCACTAGTTTTTTTTTTGTGCTTCTATATCCTTATCTGTAAAGTGATAGGGGTTGGACTGGGTACTTTCTAAAGAATTTTGCAGTTCTCACATTCCATGAGTCTATTTGTCAGCTGTTTGACTCTGGCCTTTTTCAGGATTGTTTTTCCTTTCCCAATCTATCTCCTTTCACTTTATCCGCTAAGCTTCATTCTTCTCTGAGACACTGACAAAACAACCCTGTTTAAATACCTTTCTTTCCTTCTAATAACTCATCGCTTCCATTGGAGCTTCTCAGAGTGAACTGGCTTTGTAATTAACAAAAGGATGAAAATCAGTGTTCTGGGGTTGGAAATTAGCTCTCAACTTCTGTGTATCAAATGCATCCCCATAAAATTCTCATTGTCCTTGTTCCCCAGAACTCCCCTTCAATTCAATGAGCATTTATTTAAATAGTACCTGATATGTTCCATGCACCATATTGGGCACCAAGCAAAGAACAAAAGCTATCCTTACCTTCAACTACCCTTAAGTGGCTTATGTTCTGTGTGGGCAAGGGGGAAGAAAGAGAGGAAGACAGCATGCATACAGATGAATTAATGCAAACTACAAGTATCTGATCCTGCGATTTCACCTGTCTAATGAGCTCTCTGGTGAGAAAACTGCCCCCTTCCCCTCTCCCCCTCAACTAAAATGGGCAGCTTCTGGTCTCAAAGAGTGTCATGGAGGGGCATTGACACATTTAAGTGACAGTTCCGGAGTAACCCAATCAGTCACTCAATGGCAGTGGTGGAATTGGAGCCCCTGGTGTCCTGATTCGGATGCCAGATCTTTAGTCACTTGGCCTCCATTCAGCATGTTCCAAGAAGGCAGAGCCTGAGGCAGGTAGATCTGAATGGAGCTGTCACTTCAGCACCAGTAGGACCATGTTGAGGGGAGTGGCTTCTGATGCTTGACCCTGGCTATCCTTCAATAAACACCACTAGCCTGGCATTCTAAGTTTCTCTCTAATAGAACCATTCCAAGCACCTTGCAACATGAAGAATTGGACACTGTTATTGTTTGATTATTGTGCTGTGCTTTTTACTATAAATCCCTCTTCCCTCCTCCACCATTCAATTCAGTTCAAAGTCTGTTTAGTTTTTTTTTCTACTTCTTTGATCCCCTCTTCCCCCACCCAAACCATTACTTAAAAATCTTCCCTTTTATTTCTTCCTTCCAACCTCTTATTTTATTAAATTTTTGCTATACCTTTGAAAAAGAGATTTTTCTTTGCTGTGCCCTCTTTATTAATCCTCCTCTCACTCAATCCATTCTGAGTTTTATTTTCTGCTATCTGCTCTATAATCTCATTTGTTTCTTTTTATTCTCTCTGTGTCCCTAATGAGGATAAAGTATTTAAAGTTCCAGATATAAGCTCCTTCTTTTAACCAATTTCTATGATATTTAACCTTGTAGATCTTACCCCATCCTCCCCCTACCCCCCTTTCCCCTGCTGTGTCTCATTCTTAGAAATATGAATTCAGGAATGAACCAATGTTAGACATTGGAATCCTGTGGCCCAGCCCCACCCCCTGCTCTCAACATAACCAGTCTCTTTCCTAAAAACCATGCCAACTCATGTTCTGTCCCCTCATCCACTCTTCAATCATCACACTTGTCAACTATTCCTAGAAAATCACATATCTCTAATCTTGAGACAGGACTTTGCCTACTGAGGCGCAACACTCTTTCATTGAAGGTATCTTCCCAATACCGTCCCCTCATGTAAATCCACAATCTAATTGATATCTTGAGGCAAACTGCTTCCCACTCCAGGTACACACTTGCACCTGAGATGCTCCCTTTTAATGATGCAGTCTGGCTCCCCTCTCTCTGTCACCTTTCCTATCCCCCCCCAACTTCTCCTCTTTCCCAGACACTATAGGAATCCTGGTCACCCATGGGCTTATTCAAGGAACAGCATTTCCTCTTCTCTGTTTCCCACCTCTCCTCTCCTCTCCTCTCCTCCCTCTCCCTCTCTCTCTCCATCTCCCTCTCTCTCTCTCTCTCTCTCTCTCTCTCTCTCTCTCTCTCTCTCTCTCTCTAAAACATCCCAATTTGCAACTCCTCTCTATGGATCCTGTTCGGGGATTAATCTTTGGTGCATCAGTGTAGGTTTTTCATCCTTGTCTCTCCTAAACTCTGTTTCAACCTTTATCCCTCTGTGTTTTGTTTTGAATCCCTTGATGGTGCCTCTTTGCTCTTTTTTTACACTTACAGATTAATCATTGTCTCTCTTATAAAACAATACCTTTAAGCATAATAATATATTATTTTTATATTTTATTATGAAATAACCCTCTCTTCCTTCTCTCCCACCTTCCTTCCTTCTATCTCTTCCTTTCTCCCTCCTCCTCTTCTTTCTTCTTCTTCCTTCTCTCCATCCCTCTCTCCATCTCTTTTCTCCCTCTTTCCTTCCTTCCTTCCTCCCTCCCTTCCTTCCTTCTTTTCTTCTTTCTTGTTCTTATTAACAGTATTTATTTAACTTTCTCATGCTTCGGTGATTTGAGAAATTTTCATGTCAAATATTCTACTCCTGAAGAGGGCTAGAAGGGGAGTGATACCCCCACCAAGACTAGAGTACCAGGGGCAGGTCTCCTAGAATGAATTTGCAGACACAAGCATTGTTGAAGTCAAGGTAAAGATTTGTTATGCTTTTCAGTAGGCAAGAGTTCTTAGGGAACCTGCAATTTGAAGGGAGTACAGGTAAATTTTTATAGAATATTCTATAGTAAAATATGTGCCAAATATGCTAATTAGGTGATTCAGGGAGGGATTAGGGAGTGGTTAAGAAGTGGTTAGTCCTTAAAGGAACATGCACTTTTAGTATCTACTGCACAGATATTTTACCCAGAGTTCATCGGGAAATAACCCAAAGTGGAGCTACATGGAGGTGTAGTTTTAGGCCTGAAGTCACTAAGTCAACTAATGGTCAGAACTGACTCAGGAATACCACACTGCTCTCATCAATGTTTGGTTAGACAAGAAAAATGTAAGGGAGTGTATATATATCTAAGTCTAGAATACATATGATTGGTCAGTGAGTAGTAAATGTCATTATGACCCAATACACAGCCTGTTCAGCCAGTACACAGCTTGTTCAGACTAATAAGTTCTATAGTTGTAGTTGGCTACTGTATCAGGAAAAGAGATAACAGTTTTGCTAGAGCAGGCTGTGTCCTTGAACTGGGGAGAAACTGCCTGGGATAGTGTTTTGAGGGTAGGGAGAAATGTGATTTTTAAAGAGAAATGTGATTTTAGAATTGAGGTCCAAGGACATGCCTCCAAGCACCCCATTACTTCCATCATATTCCCCCCATAATAATGCCTTAAATGCCCCTCTTTTGTTGAATATACATCTTTTTACATTGATGATTTGTTTCAGATTTACAGAATATGCAATTTTCAGTTGGGGATTGAACTCCTTTGCTTTTACATTATTCCATTAACTTCTGCAATTTCTTTTAACTACAGGGTAATCTTGTATTATTTGAATTTTATTTCCTTCATATTTGAAAGTCTTTCTCCTAGAGGGTACTGAGGGAAACTCTGGTAACATAAAAAAAGAAAATGCATCAATAAAACTTATTACAAAATAAATTATTAAATTTAATAACTATGTCTTGGAGTTTGAAGTATACGTTTATTTTTGTTATGATCATCTATGCAGTCTCTCAATGGATGCATTGCTGTCTGTATTTAGAAGTTCTGGGCAATTTTCTTGGGTTTTTCCTGAATTATAGGATTCAGGCTTTTTGACTTGTCATGTTCCAGGAGACCTATGATCTTTAGGTTATCGGTGCACATCCTGACTTTAAGGTCCTTCACCTTGGTTTGTGTAAAATTTATGTGTGTTTTAAAATTGTTGCCTTTTGCTTCTTTTCTGCAGTTTTTCTCCATTTGAATTTATTTTGTTCCAAGTCTCTTATTTTTCTCTTTCATTTCTTCAGAGATTTTACATAATGAAGAATTCACTAATTGTGTTTCTTAATTTTGCATTGAGAACTTTAATTTCTGACTTGTATTCATTGCCAATTTCTTCATTTGTAAATTTCATATCCCTTGAATCATTGTAGAATTTCTTGTTATCCCATGCTTTCTGAGAAGCCCACACAAGTCTGTCTTTGATTAGGCACTATCAGCATACTTTCCTTCAAATTATACTAATTTCTAAGAGAACATTGCATTTTCTTGGAAGTTTTATTTATTCTTCCTCCTATTTTTTTTTGTTTTTCTCTGTCCATTTATCTTCTTGTGGCCTAGAATTTTATTGAGCTTTATCCTATTTTTCCTCTCTTGACGTCTTTGATTTTTTTATTTTCCCCTGTACTCCCTATCACTCATGTTCTGACTTTTTCCTCTTTGCCGGTGAAAAAACTGACCATTAAAGTTGGGCTGCAAGTCTGCCTCAGCCTCCACAAGTTGGGGAATATACTAATCACCTATGTGAGTCCTTGCCCTACCTCTAGGGAAAAGAAGTGACGCTGCAGACCTGATGTATTCACCTGTGCTGGTACCCCCTATAATAACTCTCTCTGCTCTCTGCCTTTATTCAGACAGAAACATAAGAGAAAAACCAAGTGCCTTCAAAATAAACCATTGAGCAGGAAAGTCAATCAATCTAGGGGAGTAAGACAAGATACAAAAGGAAGCAGAAGGGGAGTGGGAGACAATAGTGGATTTTTTGTTCCAGGGAGTTTACACCAAGCAGAGCTGCAGAAAATGAGAATTTTCTGGTGTTAATTCATACAGGAGTTCTGGCATCTTTTCCTATGTATTTGACTATAATTACTCTGTGTGTGTGTGTGTGTGTGTGTGTGTGTGTGTGTGTGTTTGGGGTGAGGCTTGAAGGGTTGAAGAAGTTTGTAGAAAACTGAGGGTTACAGTAGTTAAATGATTAGTCATAGAGAAAGATCCAATGTTTGAGGTAGTATTTGAACCCAGATTTTTCTAGCTCTAAGTCCAGCCCTCTCCCCAGTACACCAGATTGTGTATGGGACCATAGGCAACTTAAATGACCTCTGGATGAAAGTTATTCACAAGCTCAGAAATTCACAGATGATTCCTTTATATTTGTCCTGGGTACTGGAGATCCATAAATGGATAAAGAAAACACCAACAACTCAGTCCTTACTCTCACGATTCAGTGTCTATAACATAGGGATAGGAGGTGTGGTACAGAGGAAATGCATGCAATTATAAGAAATACACAGGGAATTATGATTTAAGATAGAGTACAATGTGAGCAGAAGGAAAAATCTTCTAGGGTGGTACAGAGGTGTGGTACAGAGGAAATGCATGCAATTATAAGAAATACACAGGGAATTATGATTTAAGATAGAGTACAATGTGAGCAGAAGGAAAAATCTGGAGCCCAGGATTTTTTACCTCTTTTGTGTCCTGGACCCTTTGGGCAGTCCGGTAAAACCTAAGGACCTGTTCTCAGAATGATCTTCCTAAATGTGTAAAACAAAATGCTTAGGATTACAAAGGGAACCAACCAAACTTATTGAAGTAAAGGTATAATGTTTCCGATCCAAGTTTGCAGACCCCCCCTGGTTTGTCCATGGACCACTAGATCTAGACAGAGTACTTTCAGAGAATTTGAGGAGAGAGGGAATATTTTCATCTTTGGGGATCTAGGAATCCTTCAAGGAGAAGGTAGGACCTGAACTTAGTCTTAAAGAAAGACAATTCTGAGAGGAAGAAATGAGAAAGGAGGGATTATCAGACACAAGAATCATAGGACCATTGATTCTGAACTGGAAAGGACCTTGGAGATCATCTTTTCCAACTCCCCCATTTTACAGATGAAGAAACTGAGTCTGAGAGAGGCGAAGTGCCTGTTCAAGCTCATGCAGCTATTATGTTTCTGAGCCAGGATGAGTTTTCTGACTCCAAGTCTATCATTCTATCTTCAGTGCCACTCAGCTGCCTCTCTGAGGTGACAACTTGTGCAGAAGTGGAAAGTGGTCTGCTGAGATTAGGAAGTGACTAATAGCCTGGTGATGCAGGAACATTGAGTTTATGAACAGCAGTAAAGGGAGTGATGTGAAGTAAGCCTGGAAAGGGAAGTTGAATTTAGCTTGCGATGAGATTCGAATGTCAGTCTAACACATTGGCATTTTTTATACTAGAGGCAAAGGGAACCACTGAAGAATTGAAGGTTGGACTAGTGATGTGGTCTAACTTGAACATTAGGGAAAGTACCTTGACAACTGAATAAAGGGTAAGCTATAGAGGGAAAAGACTGTAGACAGAGATTGGAGATTTTAAAAGCAGCCCATGTGAAAGGAGGTGAGGGATGAATTAAGGCAGTGGACTATCATGAAAAAAAAAGCATGGGATAAAGTGATGTTATAGAAAAAGAACTGGCAGCACTTGGGCACACATTGGGTACAGGGATGGGATGAGAAAAGGAAAGGGTCAAAGATGACTCTAAGGTGTCAAGTTTGGCTGGATGATTGGGGGGATAATGGTGCTCTAAGCAGAAATAGGCAAGACGGAGGAGATGCAGCTTTCAGAGGAAAGGTGATGAGTTCACTTGTGCCCATGTTGAATTTGAGGTGCTGGCAGGTCAGCATCAAGATATGCAACCTCAAGAGATATACCTGTCACTGGTGACAATATCTTAAGTCTGAATTCTTTATACATAGAAAAAGTTCTCTGATTCCCAAAACCATTCCTCAGGCAGTCATGATGTGTGACAGAAAGTTGTTCGAGGTTGGCTTTAGAGTGAGAGAAAAAAAATTAGTAGCCAAGAAACATGTGTAGGCCAAACAGAAGCAAAATATTAATGAGTGATAAGAAGGAGCAGATAGATTAGGATTAATAGTAGTATAAGGGGAGGTGGGAATGGATCAGGGTCCCCAGTTGGTTTAGAGAATCCTCTATTCAACTTGAATGGAATTATAGGATAGACATGGGCCTCTGTTTGAAGGCCACCTCCCATGGGAGTAGACATTCCTCCTAATCCCTTACTGAGAAAATGCAGAGAATCCCCCAACTGGTTCCCAGTATCTGGGGCTGTCTTCAAGATGACCGATTGGTTACTTTTGCTGCTACTGCCCTCCTCAGAGATAGCTAGGTGGCACATAGAAATAGAAAGCTGGAGTCAGGAAGACTTGAATTCAAATCCAGACATAGACACTCACTAGCTATGTGACCCTAGGCAAGTCTCTTAACCACTGTCTGCCTCAGTTTCCTCCACAGAAAGCTATAATGACAACGTCTACCTTGCAGAGTTTTTTGAGAGTTTCAAATGGAATAATAACTGCAAAGCACTTAGCACAGTACCTGGCATATAGCAAATGATATGTAAATACTTATTTCTCTTTCTCCCCAAATGATTTTTTATCCATTTTGTACATATTCTGCACATATGTGTATGTATATATATACACATACACACTCACATACATATATGTTTCTATAATACATGCATATATGTGTGTATATATAAGTATATATAAACACACACACGTATATTATATATATACATACATACATACATATACATATACATGCATATGTGTCTTTCTCATTGGAATGTAAGGTCTTTGAAGGCCAGGAAAGACTTTGTCTATCTGGCACTTAGTGTCTGGTACAGAGTAAGCATTTGTAAATACTTATTGATTAATTCATTAGTGACTGAGAGGGGGGATGAGAAGCCCTTTTTAAATGACATCCCTCTCCCTTGGACTTCCATACTGGAGCATACAGCAGGTGTGAAGACGGGGCTTTCTTTCCTCATCTCTCTCCACTTTCTCTCAAAGTCCGGGAGCAGAAATAGTGACTCTCTACTATATTTTAAACTCCTTGAGGGCAGGGACTGTATTTTGCCTATTTAGTACGGTGCCAGGCACATAATAGGCACTTAGCAAATATTTTTTAATTGACTGATTGAGCACAGGAGAAAACTCTGTATGCTAGCTCAAGTGACCAGAGTTCTTGGACCTAAATTATTGGATTTTTTGTTTCTTTTTCGGGACACAGATCAGAGAAAAGTATTTCTGAGAATAAAATTTCCATGCTCAAGACATGCTGATTTGAGGGGCATCAACAGAGTTCTTTAGAGGTTCACAGCAGTGGTAGATAGACTTGTGCTTACACAAAGGCTGAGAAAAGAGATTCTAAGAGGGTATTTCCTAAGCCTTGGGAGTTACCTTGGCAGTAATCTCAAGTTGACAACCAAGAGACGGAGATTTCCTGAGTCCATTCATTTGGGCATCGATCTCCTAAGGGAGAAGATATCATATCCTTGGAGAAGGAAGAGGATAGTCACTAGTACCATTCTAAACCTGCAGGACTAAAACCATGCATTGGAGAATGAGACAGGAAGAGATGTGATCCTTGTTATCAGCACAAATTATTCTAATTGTGCAGGTCCTATGTAGGCAGGGCAATTGTTTGTTCAGCACCTCTGAGAAGTATGTTGACATTCTAAGGAAGGTCTGCCACATCTTATGAACTATTTGAGAGCAATCTGTCTATGATTTTGTCCTGGGATTCCTGTGAATATTTTGCATGTTCTGTGGTGGGTGGAATAAATATTAGCTCATACCTGGATACCCATTTTGTACATTGAGTACCTGTGCGGGAGTTGGGGATCCTGTTAACCACATTTTGAGAAACCTAGACATGAATCATCCCTAAGTTTTATTTTGAAGATTTCTTTAGGATAATGTTCTTGGATGGAGGTCATGGGCCAAAGACAGAAAGTGACCTTTTTGGGTCATCTTCTAGGTTCAAACTTAGTCCAGATGAACCCAGAGCCTTTTGGAGGCCCTGGGCCATAGATTATAGTAACAAAGAGAAAAACTAATAAATATATTATGGGATCATAGATTTAGATCTCAAAAGAAACCTGGAAATCATGTAGTTCCACTCATTCATTTCACAGATGAGAAAACTAAGACCTGAGTGACTTGTGAGTAGAAAGTAAGCTCCTATAGGACAGAGATTGTTTGATTTTTATCTTTGTATTTCCAGTGTCTACCACATAGTAAGTGCCTGATAAATATTTTTTTATTAATTGGTGGGTTGATTGCCAGAAATCACACATGGATCAAGTGGAAAGGCCAGAATTCAAATCCAGGTCCTCTGATTCAAAATCCAACATTTGTGTTGAACCACACTGCCTTCTAATCAAAGAGATGGACCAAGGAACAGAAAAGATCAAAGTTCTGTGACCTGTATTTCCATATTATTAATGTACTTCATTTATTTATTTTCTTTTCTATGTTAATGTGTTTAGTACAATCAGTCAACAAACGTTTACAAGCTCCTACTATGGACCAGACACTGTACTAACCTGTTGGGGCACAAAGAAAGACAAAAGACAGTCCCTACTTTCAAGAAGCATACAGTCTCATGGGCAGATTAGAGATTGATATGGTGCAGTGAATTTGGAGTCAAATGAGTGAATTCTGGCTCTGTCTCTTCCTATCTGACTGACCTTAGGCCAAGTACTTAATTTCCAGGGGGCCTCCATTTCCACTTCTGTAAAATGAGAGGGTTGGGCTCGTGCCCTTTGAGGCCTCTTCTGGTCCTAGCTTTATGATCTTAAGGACCTCCTTCTCCAGGGGCTGTTCTGGCCTGGAGCAGCATACCTGTTGGACCTCTCTCATCAATTACACAAATGGAACTCTCCTGAAAAAAGGCAGGGGTTTTCCAAATAGTCTGGCCATGCTCAGCTCTGATCTACACCAAAGGGAAAGCCGTATGGTTTAGCACCAAGAAAGCATCCCCAGAATTATGGTTTTTAAGATAACTAGGAAATGGTCATCCATTCTACTTGCTGCCCTCGTTAAAATCCTGTTCTTTTTGTTCTCTTTACAATCCCAGACACAATAATGAGGTTTTAAATCCCTCTAACATGCTCGAAGAGACAGCTACATGCTGTGTGAGTGTGACCTTTACGGCAGGCTGTAATTTGCTTGGATGGTCATTTCTCTCCTCCCTTTTAAAAATCACAACAACTTGGGAGAGTATGGGAGAAGCAGGCTGCTTTACAGAATATCGCAAAGGTTAAAGTAATGCCACATATCTCACACTTGCCCAGAAACTGTCTGATTTTGAAATGACTGTTACAGGTTCTTTTTCTGGTGGGAGAATGTTCTCAGGGAGATAGAAGGAGACAGAAGAGGCACCAGGAGGACAAATTGGTCTCTGTCTCATGAAGTGGTTTGCCTTACCATCACTTACCAGCTCCTTTCAACACAAGGACCGCATCCTCTTTGGAGGACCTCTTCTCTCTGCCTGTTGGCGGAAACCAGACTTTTCCTCTGATGTTTCAAGCCTTTGCACAGGTTCCTGTCAACCTTTCCATACTTTTTAGACATTACTTCCCTTTATGCATTAATGAAACTGGCTTCTTTTACTGTTCTTCATCCATGGTGCCCCATCTGCCCACTCTTTGCTGTGTCCCATACCTAAAACGCACTTTCTCCCCTCCTTTACTGCCCATATGCTCTAGTATCTTTCAAGGATCAATTCAAATGTCACCTAGTGAAAAGCCCTTCCTATCCCCATCAACTAATGGTAGTCTCCTCCAAATAATCTTATCACTATTTTGTACATTTCTGTGTAATCATTTTTGGCAGGGAGATGGCACAGTGAATACAGCACTGGCCCTGGAGTCAGGAAGACGAATTCAAATCTGGTCTCAGACACATACTAGCTGTGTGACCCTGGGCAAGTCACTTAACTCTGCTGCAGTTTACTCATCTGTAAAATGAGTTGGAGAAGGAAGTGGGAAAACCTCTCCTGTATCTTTGCCAAGAAAATCCCAAATAGGGTCACAGAGAGTTGGACACAACTGGACTTCAAAATATAATAATTTTGTTTTGTTTTGTATTTGAGACTGAGTTTCCCTATTTCCCCTAGGCTGGAAGTTTAGTGGCCACCCTAGGGTCCTGATTCTAATATTGAATGACCTAAAGGCTTTGACCTGTTCTGGTTTGCTGACCTGGACTGCCAGTTCATCACTCTTTAGGTAGCCTGGTGGCCCTTTGCTCCTGGAGTCACATCTGGACTAAGGAATAAGAAGTCCCAAGTTCAAGTGATCCACTAATTTCAGCTTCCTCAGAAATTCCAAATGGTGGCACCATGCTTGACAGTGTCTCAGTGCATAGAGCTCTGGGCTTAGAGTAAGGAAGACTCATCTTTCTCAATTCAAATTTAGCCTCAGGCATGTACTAGCTGTGTGAGTTTGGGCAAGTCACTTAACCTCTGTTTTCCTAAAAGGCAACTAGGTGGCTCAGTGGATAGAGCGCTGGGCCTGGAGTCGGAAGACCCAAGTTCAAATCCAGCCTCAGATACTTGTGACCCTGGAGAAGTGACTTAGCCCTGTTTACCTCAGCTTCCTCATCTGTAAAATGAGCTGGAGAAGGAAATGGCCAACCATTCCAGTATCTCTGCCAAGGAAACCATAACTGGGGTCACAAAGAATCAAGGTGTGATAATAACATAATAATTATAACAATTATAACAATAATAATTATAATAGCTAACATTCATGTAGCCCTTTGAGGTTTGCAAAACTCTTTGTATATATTGAATCCCAGGGCTAGATGGTAAGCTCCTTGAGGGCAGGCTCTGTTTGACTCTTGCTATTCTATCTCCAGCACCTTGGACAGTGCTCAACATATTGTAAGAGCTTACTAGATACTTGTTGATGTGGATCAATTGATTCTTTGTGCGTTGCTAAGCATCTCATTTCTTAGAGCCAGAGACTACAAATTCCTATTTAAAAAACCAAATCCCTTAGTGAATTAAATTAAATGACAGCTTGTGAAATATTTACCTGTACAATCAACTGGCAACTGGATCAATGTTTCAGTTCTAATTAAAAAGAGTTGAAAGTAACTAAATAAACTTTGAAAGCAGTGATATTAAAGTCAGATAGAAACAGGGGCCATTAAATAGTACATGAGGGCTTCACATTGACTTAGAAAACCATGGATTAACATCATCTATATTCTATTGTACTTATTTATCTTGTTAAACACTTTCCAAATGTATTTTATTCTGGTTGAGGCCAAGCTAGGGAGTGTTGTAGGTCACCTTTTTGATACCTCTGTTTTGAAGCTAGAAGAAAGTTCACAGGCCATCTAAGTTCATCTCTCCTTCACTTTACAGATGGGGAAACTGAGGCCTAGAGAGGCTAAGTAACTTGCCCAAGGTTGCACAAGTAGTAATGATGGGGTCAAAATTTGAATCTAGATAATCTGAATCCAAATCCAGTGCTCTTTGCATTCTTAGGAGGCCATCACTCTGAAATCAGAGGCTCTGTATTCAGATCCCCCCTTGGATACTTACTACCTGTGTAATCTTGGGCAAGACCCTTAATCTTCCTCAGTTTTCTCATCTATAAAGTGATAAGGTTGGACTAGGTGGCCTCAGAGGTCCCTTCTACGTCTTGATATATGATCCAATGACAAATTCTACCTTTCCATGACAAACAGAACTAACCATTTTGATAGAAGAGGTAGTCAGTTCCTAGTTAAGTTTATATAGAGTGAAGACAGATTTATTAATGGGCTATGCAAAAGCTAATATTGACCAATAGTCCTTTTATTAGTATGGCCAGTTTAGTTCTAGTCTAGAGCTAGTAGTTCAAACACCTTAATATCACCCCAGACCCTAGATTCATAATTATTGAGGTCAGGGTTGGGCAGGTTGATTGATTATATAATTGGGAATGAAAGGCAGTAAATAGGGGCATTGCCCCATGGGCAGATTGTCCTCAAGTCTCCCCTCTGGAGAAGATCTTCTTTATGTAGAAAACATGGGAGAACCATGATAAGGAAGCTTCCACAGGATGTCAAAATACAGACAAGCCTTCTGATTGGCTGAGGGATTTCATCATCATCTCAAAGAAATGTCTTCCCAGCTTGGCCTTGTATGGTATAAAGAGGAGGCAGGAGCATAGAGTGGATTTCTGAGGAGGAATTTCTGAGCACTTCATCCCAGGAAAACAGCGTGAATAGTACCATCCAAACAGTTCTGGAGGAACAGAATACATCAAAAGAAGTTTTAAGAAACTTGCTCATTGCCTTTTATTTGATAAGCAAGTCTGTGATCCCTCCCTTTCTAGGAGTTCATCATTACTCTTATTCCTTCTGAATAATACAACTGAATGAAAGATCTTATGGCTTAATTCATAGAGACTTGTCCTCCAAGCCAAGAAAACATGGATTTAAGTTCAGACTTGCCTCAGATATATGCCAACTGTGTGACCAGTCAAATCCTTTAACCTCTTAGTGTGTTCAGTTGTAAGTTGCAGAAAAGGTGCCAACCTGCATTGGGACAGGGAATTTCCTCCCCTGGGAATTCCTTATACTAATGAAATCACACATCTAGTCTCTATCCCTAACTCTAACATGACTGATATATTAATTTGGTCATAAATATAGAATCCTCCCTGCCCCCGCAAAAGATGCCACTTACATGACATTTGCAGGCATTACTAATAAGCTTCCTAATAATACAGGGATAGTTTCATACTTATTGACTATAGACTCACAAGATATCAGAGTTGGAAAGAACCTTAGAGGTCATCTAGACTGACCCATGGCTTAAGAGCAAGCTCTTGTATAGCAGCCCCCCGAAATGGGCACCCAGCTTTCACTGGGAGATCTCTAGTGAGGGGGAACTCACTGATCCCCAAGTAGCCATTGTATTTTGGATTGTTGGGAAGTTCCCTCTCCCTCTCACCTGATGGGTACCAGACATCAGGAAGGTTGATTGAATGACTGATTTTGGTCTTCTGAGGGCATATGTGTATTGATGCCATTTTGCTCAAAATATATTCTTAGTGTTATTTAAAAAGGCTTGTTTGTGGGAATTGGCACTAGTCACCTGTTCCAAAGTCATGAAAGGTTAATTACAATTCACTTATATTTAATGTAAATATGAAAGTGGCTAACTCTGTCAAATTGCAGGAATGGGAGGTTGGACTGGATGTTCACTGAGACCTCTTCCATTTCTGACACTCTGTGATTCTCTGACTCTGTGAAGGCGTATGAATGGTGCTGAGTGATCAGAATATATCTTAATAAGTAAATTAGGAGTTCAGAGCTGGATGTAAGAAAAAGAAAGACAAAAACAAAAACATAATCATGAGAACTGTCCAAAAGGGAATTCCAGTGAGGTTAGAAGATCTTAGATTTTAGAGGGGAGCTGTCCAGAAGGGAATCCTAAAGAGGTCAGAGGATCTTGAATTTTAGAGATAGGCATAACTTTAGGTTATGGACCATGGAACTAGATCGTGGAACTAGATCAAGTTGGAAGAAACCTCAGAGGCCATCCAGTCTAACTTCCCTCTTTTATTTACAGGGCAGAAAAATGAGGCCCTAGTGGTTTCCCTTTCACCTCCAGCATCAAATATAAAATCCTTTATTTGGCATTTAAAGCACTTCACAAGTTTCCCCCTTCCTACTATTCCAGTCTTCTTATGTTTTACTTCCCTCTTTTGTCATTTGAGTTGTTTCAGTGGTGTCTGACTCTCCATGATCCCATTTTGGGCTTTCTTCACAAAGATGCTGGAGTGGTTTGCCATTTCCTTCTCCAGACTGGCATATGCTTTTTGCTTAATAAATTTTTGTTGATTGTCTGACTAAGGTGACTTGCCCTAGATTCACATAGTAGTAAGCATTGGAGGCAGGATTTGAAGCCAGTCTGTGGTTTTTCTTCTGTCCTCTCACCCCCACTACCACTTGAGATCTCAAAGTCAAGGCTAACTGACTATTTTGAGAAGGTGTTGTAAAGAGAATCCATGTTTAGGTCTAGGTTGGACTTTCTCTGAGTTCCCTTCCAACTTGGAAATTCTGAGATTATGTGAAGATACATGGATGGTGGGAAGTGATCAGTATAGACAGGTCAGTAAGCCTATAGGAACTCAGAGGGAGAAGTGGTCTCCTTAGACTGTTGGCTTCATGGCAGGGCAGGCCATAGTCAGTCAGAAGTTGACATTACATAGCCTGGGGGACAAAGCAGGTGAGAATGCAGGTGCCATTTTTGAGGAACTCCATTTTATTTGGAATCCCTTTGGTGTACTGGAATAATGAGAGGAGATAAGTTTACCAAGTAAGGTCAACTGCAGAATGATGAGGTCCTTGCATCTGAGACAAGCTTCATCCTACAGAGGGTTGGGAGTAATTAAATACATTTAAAGAGCTGGAGTCAGGTAGTTATATAGAAGGGATTTTTATTGGTGGCACTAAGGTGTCCAGAATAATACTTTTAGAATGAAAAGTCAAGCCAGGAGTCTGGAGTTCCTTTATTTTAAAACCTAGTTCCAGCTACTGATAGTAAATTTGAACCTAATATCCTGCTTATCCTCCAGTACAGTGTGACTTTGATGCCCCATAGACTCATGCATTTAGGACTAAAAGGACCCTTGATACCTCATGAATTTGTTGTTGTTGTTAATATTTTAATACTTGTATTTCAATATAGTTAGTTTCTTTTGTGAGCCTATGTTTTTAATTTTGTGCATTTAAAATATGATTAAAAGAGGTCTATAGGTTTTGCCAGACTGACAGCCAAAGGGGGTCCATGACACTTGGAGGTTAAGAATTCCTTATTTTTCAGAGAAAGAAACTGATACTAGGGAAGCTTATGTGAACAAGGGACACCGAGGTAAGCTTGTGTTTTTGAAGACTCTAAGCAAGAAAGTAGAACTTCTGGCAGGACCTACCACTTGGTTTCTCACTTAGAAACAATTTAACACGAATTTATTATGTACCTACTATGTGCTAGGCTCTGGTGAGAGGGATAAGGATAACTATTAGACTGTGTTATTTCACTGGCATAAAAAATCACTCGGATGAAGTAATTCCTTCTTCCAATATAGTTCAACATTATCTCCACAATTTAGTTTTAAAGAGTTGCCTATGACATTGAAACATTACAGATAAAGTGACTTGCCCAAGGTTATACAACCAGCATGTGTCAGGGGATGTACATAATGCAAGCTAGAGAAATCCCTCAGTTCAAGGAGCTCTTATTCTGTTGGAATTTCCTTCAGGGCCTGAGTAGGAAAGGAGAGGGAGGTGGGTTCGGGACTGGACCACATATGGAACAAGGATGGAGGATATGATTGTCCCTTTAGAATCAGCCCAATTAAGTGTGGAGAGACTCCTTATGAGGAGATAGGTGGTGAATCTTTTTTTTACTCTTGACCATAACAATCCCTGAAATGATCTGTTAAAGTTTGGTGGGATTGTGATTTGTATTGGTGGAGGGAACACACATCCTGATGGAATGAATTATAGATCTTTTAAAGTCTCCTTGCTAAATAAGGAGTTTAGAGAGCTAGGCTGCAGGGCTAATGAGGGGTTGTCTCCAGCAAGCCCTTGGGACCCTTAACCAGAGAGGCTGTCAGGCTTATATCAGAGCTGCAACTAAATAGGGAAAGAGGCCCCAGAGTCTCCTGGCCCATGGAATCAAGAAGAGCTTTGAGGCTGCTTCCAGCTGCTTGGGCTGGAGTCTGAATATTCATAGCAGTGAAAAAAGGTGGAGGGAAAATCATCCAAAAGTTTTTCTGTCATTGCCTACAGCACATCCTGAACTTTGCCGGATCTCCATCAAATCTCCTTTCTGCCAAGGCGGAGCAGTGACTCCAGCTTTACCTGTTTTACTGGTCACTGAGAGAAGCCCAGGGTCAGGTTTCACCCTTGATCTTAGCTCTCTTGCTCTCCAAGTAAAGGTCTGAGATTAGTGAGCATGTCAGCCATTGAACAAATACTGGCATGGCATAGAGCCTGCTCAGCAGCCTCCTTCTGGTTTACTTTATGTAAAGGGCAGTCAAAATGACCCCATAACATTTTGAAAATCCCCCAGGAAAGTCTTTAGATATTTAGAGGAAATCTGGTGCAGAGGGGTGCCCTGATGAGAGAATTATGTGGTTGGGGATGACTGAGCCTGGGTTTAGTTTTGTCCTAAAGCATTGGTCTTGCACTTTAATATTTCAAGCATCCTTAATTTCCTTGGAATGCCTATTCTCTCTGCTTGTACAGATTACCACCCCTCTGCCACTTGGCAATACTAAAACTAATCCCTTACTTTAATTTGTAGATATATATTTATGTATATATAATGTAATATATATATGTGTGTGTGTGCTTGTGTGTGTGTGTGTGTGTGTGTGTCATATCCATATGTATACATATGGAAGGGAGAGGAAGGGGGGAGAGAAAAAGAGGGGGAAAGTGAGGAAGAGGGAGAAAAGGAGGAAGAGAGATGGAGAGAAGGGAGAGGGAGGGGGAATGGAGGGTGAGATGGAGGTGGGGGGAGAGGGAGAGTGAATTATGGAAGGGGAGTCAAAGGATCTGGGCTTAAAAAAGCAATTTGATAGATTAGAAAGAGCACGGATTTTGCAGTTCATTTCTGAACCTGTATTTGGAAACTTTCCAGGTTGAAAAGACCTTTCAAAGCTTGCCTGCCCTGACATTCGAAACCCCAGGGTCACATTCACACCATGATCACCTAGGAGATGTGATCTATTCTCTTAATAGAATTTTAGAGCTTAGAGATCATTCTAGTTCAGTAGTCTCTCAGATGCAACAAACCACAAACATGTTATGAAGTTCCTACTGTGTGCTGTTGGCTAAAAGTAAAGTTTAGGCAGGATATGATCCTTCCCTTTCTGGAGATATCCTGGAATATGCTCCATACACAATAAATAAAATAGAAAATAGTACATAGTTAAGTGCACAAGGGAGGGGCGAAGAATGTGCTGTGAGAGGTTAGACAGGGGGAAGGAAAGAGAATCAGGGAAGGTTTCTTGGAGGAAGAGGTATTTGAATTGAGTATAGCTCCAACAAGAGGTAGCATAAGGCAGTGTATAGAGAACTGACCCCAGAGTCAGAAAGATGTGGCTTCAGGTCCTGTCTCTGATCTGTCACGGCTGTGTGACCCAGGACAAGTCATTTTACCTCTTTGTGGATGGAATGGATGATGGCATTGAGAATTTCTGAAGACTGAGAGAAGAGTGAAGGGATTTCATTGAATTCTGTCCTCATTCTCTGACGTTGTAACCATAGGAAGATTATTTATTGCTTTATGTCTCAGTTTGGCCAAAAGCTATGAGGAATAAGATAGGAAATCAGTAAAGTAGTATAGAATTGCCTAGTTGTAGTGTATATTCAGATAGGTTTGTAGTGGGTGAAATCAGTTTGATTTCATGAATTTCTCTTGTGACGTTTAGTAGGCTTGGAATAGATGAAGAGGAATCACATGCCAGGGAATGCTTAGAGATGAGTAGGCTGGGAATAATGAAAGGACCTGGGGCTTCTAAGGTGGACATCTTGTGGTTCATACAAGTCATAGACTATAACATTGGTGTTAGCTATGGAGTCAATTGAAGCTTGAATGGGAAGGGAATATGCATTTATTAAATTCATACTAAATGCCAGGCACTGTGTTAAGTACTTTACAAATATTATATCATCTGATTCCTGTGAGGTAGATACTAATGTGATTCTTATTTTATAGTCAAGGCAGACAGAGGTTAAGTGACTTGCTAGGGTTACATAGCTAGTAACTATCTGAAACTGGATTCGATCTCAGGTCTTGCTGACTCCAGGCATAAACAGAGAAGACTCAAGGGAATGAAGTTACAGTAAAGGTAGAAACCAAGTTGAATGTAAGGCAGGGAGTAAGAAAGATAGAAAGGGTATCATGTGGAAATATTAGGAGGTTATTCTATGGAAGAGAGATTGAATTTGTTTTCTCTTGGCTTTGGAAAGCAAAACTAGGATCAATGAATAAAAGTTGAAAAGATACAATTTTGGGCTTAATTTCAGAGAAGAAAGCAAACAAACTGTTTTCCTAACAATCAGTGTCAAAAAAAGTATAGGATGCCTTGGGAGGTAGTGAGTTCCCCTGCGTTAGAAGTGTGCAAGCTACAGCCAAAATCTTCAAGAAATCTGCAAAACATGGAGGACCACTTGTAGAAAGGATTCTTGATCAAGTCTACATCTTATTGGCCTTTGAGGTTATTTCTGACTCTGAGATTCCAGTCAGACACACAGAATCCTGAAGTCCATGATACTGTGAATATAAATATACGGGGTGACCATGCCAGGGTGTAACTGAAGTCAAGCAAAGGAGGGCATAGAATGAATGAGTTTACAAGGATCCCAGAATCCATCTAGTTCAATCCACAACCAAGGCCTGATCAAGAATTCCCCAAGACACATATCTGACAAATGGTCATCCAGCCTTTACTGAATGAAGGTCCCTTCTAAGGCAGACCACTATACTCTGGGATGGTTTTTGTCATTTTGAAGTTTTTCCTTATACCAAGGCAAATTTTTGGCTCTTCATAACTTCTCCCCTTGGCTCTCAGTTCTGTTTTCTAGAATCAAGCAATTCACCCCCATATCTCCTCCATCTTTGATGAGGATGTTGAGGCTCAGGGAGGAGGAAATGATTTGTCATAAGATTAGCAACAGAGAATCCAAGGCTCCGAACTCCCAAGTCAATATTTTTTCCATGGTAGGAAGAAGAAGAGTAATAACTTACACTTATGTGACCTTTTAGCATTTGAAAAGTGCTTTATAGAATTAATTGACTTAATATTCTTTGGTTTAGACTTCAGTTTTCAGAGGACCTCATGAAAAACTATAGGGATATTCTGTCTCACAAGTATCAGAGAGCAAAGCCTTAGGGATTGAGACATTAGATTGGTGCATTATTTTTATTTTTTAAATTTCTGAGTAAAATCCTTCTCTTTTGCCCTCCCCCACCTACTTTTATAACAAGCAAAACTGGAGGACATAGCAACCTTGTGTGAAACTTAAACACCATTCCGTGCCCAGTCTTTCACATGAGGACACATAGTATGGTGGAAAGAGCATTGTTTCTGGAGGTAGAGGACATGGTTTCCAATCCCCTCTATGATGCTTACAACTAGTGTGACTTTGGATAAGTCATTTGCTGTCTCCAGTCCTGATTTTCCTTATCTATAAAAGGAAGGGGTTGGACTAGCTATTCCATGAGGTCCTTTTCAGCTCTAAATTAAATCAATGATCCTGTGACCTCTTCAGGTGAAGGAGGGAATTGGTTTTCCTCATCTCCTCATCCCATTCATGAAAGTCCTTCTTTCACACCTACTGCCTCATGCCTAGAATGTTCTCCCTCCTGTTTCTACCTCTTGGCGCCATAGAGAAGGACACATCTCTGGAGTGCAGCTCTCTGTCTTTACCATTCTCAGGCTGCCTAGATGGGTTTCTGTGGATGCCTGAGATAGGCTCGTTGTAATATATCATTTCAGCTGTTCCTCCTATTAACGAACAACCTTGATTAACGTGCCCCAAGATTCCTAAAGACATTCAGTGATGTATTGTGAAGTAGGGATGACAAAGGTTTTTAAAATATTCCTCCTCATTTGTGATATTGGTAGCACAGAGAACTGAGGGTCAGTTTCAAGCTTCCCGTTAATTATTTTTTCCTTTGTCTTTCCTTCCATCCCCTAGTGAACTGCTGACATGAAAGCTGGTTGGGGGCGATATTATTTTTTACCCTCATGTGTGCCTGTTAATGCTGGCACATTTTCCTCTGGGAAATCATAGTTAATTTCCATTGACTGATCATGATCGGGGAAGGCAGCTCCCACTTAGAATTTGGAAGGTTGTAGACTCATATAATCTAATGGGCTGACTTGGACAGCCCTAATTTGAATGACTCTCATTGTTAGGAAATGTTTCCTCCCCTCATGCCTCAATTTGCCTCTCTGAAATTTCCACTCATTGCTCCTGTGTCTGGCCAATGGGGCCAAGAAGAAAAAAGCTAATCCTTTCACATGACAGGCATTCTGATACTAGAAGACAACTCTCATGTCTTAAATCCTCTTCTGAGTTTTCTCTTTCCCAGGTTGGACATCCCCATTTCACAGAATCACAGTGCTGGAAGGCCCATTGAAGACCATCTAGTCTGTCCCTGACCTGAAAAGGGCTGCTGTATACCTTTAGGGAGAGTGAACCCTTTACCACCTTACTCCTACAGGCAGTTTCTTCTACTTTTGCCTGGCTGTAATTTTTAGAAAATTTTCCACCACACCTAAATCTGTCTGTTTTTGCCTTCAGTCTATTGTTCCCAATTCTGTTCATAAATCTGATCCTTCTTAGGATGGTGGCATAGTGGATGGAGTCCTAAGCTTGGAGTCAGGAAGACCTGAGTTAAAATTTGGCCACAGACATATACTAGCTCTGTGACCTTGGGCAAGTCATTTGACCTATAGTTTGCTTCAGTCTCCTGAACTGTAAAATGGGTATAATAATAACACCTATCTCAGGGTTGTTGTGAGGAACAAATGGAATAATATTAGTAAAGTCTTTTGCACAGTGGTGGTAGTGGTAGGTCACATGATTTCCCTTAGGCTCAGTTTCTTCATCTGCAAAATGGAAATAGTAATAGCACCTACCTCCCAGGACTGTGGTGAGGATTAAATAAGATAATGTCCATAGAGTGCTTAGAAAACCTTTAAGTGCTATGTAAATGCTAGCAATGATGATGATGATGATGATGCAATATAATCACTCAACCTCAGTTTTTTCATCTACCAAATGGGGATAATAATGGCACCCACCTCCTAGGGTTGTTATGAGACCCAAATGAAATGCCGGATGTAAAGAGCTTTCTAAATGTTAAAACATTATTATCAAAGTGAACCATCATTTTAAGTGAAATTCTTGAGTTCTAAAAAACTACAAAGAAAGGTATGGAAGCCTGAGAAAGAGGTAATAATAAATTGCTAGAAGATTTCCAAGGAGGGCTGCTTAGCTACTGGCTGGAGAAGTCAGTGAGGATACACAGAGGGACATGTAGGAGACCCACCAAAAGTCGGCATGGTGACTGCATCCAGAATGGATCATGCTGACCTTTTGTGATTAGGGATTATTGGTAAAGCAAAGCAACAGTGTACATAGAGTTTACTTAGATTTTTAGAAAAGCATTTAACAGTCTTTCATGTTGTTATTGTACGGAAAATGGAGAACTGCAGGCTGGACTATGGGACATGGACCGTCCCATTTGCTGTCTTCTGGATGCCGTTTTAGCAAAAGTCATGGGGTCATAGACTTAGAACTAAAAGGAACCATCTCTGATTCTACCTTTGTAGAAACAGACTCAAAGAAATGAAGTGGTTTGTCCAAAGTCACACAGGTACGAATTGACAGCCAGAATTTGAACACAGGTCCTTTGGTTTCAAATTCTCCCATTCTTTCCACACTGCCTTCTGGAGCTAAAACTAGTGGCCCTAATAGAAGAGTTGCTTCCTCACTTGTGTAATCTCAGATTACAGTTTAAATGTCTGAAAATAATTATGCCCAGACTTGGTATTTATCTCCTTAGTACTTTACTTCCAAAGATCCTAATATATTACAAATTTCCACAGTTCCTGGATCTGTCCCCCTATTTCCACTCCCTCCCCATCCTGTTTGTGGTTGAGAACAAAGTAATTTGTTTGTAACATATGGCCATCTTTTATGCATTTTTTTTTAAAAAAATTGTCGAAGGCATGGAAATTGATGTACCTGAAGTTTGATTCATGTGAGGTTGAATACATCTGACATTTGGGTGGTAGAGGAGTGTTGAGGAAGGGAGGGGGAGGGAAGAGGTGGTGGAAACAGAAGTGGTTATGTAATTCTGTTCAATTATTTTTTGTAGTTTTCCTCATCTAGACTGAGCAATGCGGAATGCTTTCCCTTGGGTCCATTTATCACTGTTTGCTACTAATTAGAACACACAAATTACTGTGTGTACAGTTCATATTATTAGTGTTGTCTTGGAGGCTAATAAATGAGGGTTGGCTCTGTGGCGTGAGCCTGAGCATCTACCTGCCTCCCCCATCCCGGCCCTGCTCTGCCCTGCCACCCATAATGCATCTCAAGATTTCTTTCACACCCACAGGTCTCTGATAGCTGTGATTCCATCTTTGTGAATGGGAAGGAGATGAAGAGCAAAGTGGACACCATTGTGAACTTCACGTACCAGCATTTCACTACTCAGCTCGAAGTGACCGTCTGGGTCCCAAGGCTGCCTTTGCAGATTGAGATCTCAGACACAGAGCTGAGCCAGATCAAGGGATGGAGAATCCCCGTTGCCCAAAACAAAAGGTAGGAGAGGAGAAATTGGGGTGACCAAGAGGAGCTGTTGGAAGGGAGGGTTGCCATGAAAGCTAAAGTGGTACTATGGACAGAGCCTTGGTCCTGGAAGTCCAGAGTACAAAACTGTCTGTCCTTAGACACTTGCAAGCTGTATAACCCTGGGCAAGTCATTTCACCTCTGTCTGCCTAAATTTTCTCATGTATAAAATGGGGGTCATAATAGCACTTACCTCCAAGAATTGTTGTGAGAATAAAATAGAGATATTTGTAAAGTTCTTCACAAATCTTAGAATACTAAATACATGCCACTGGTTTTTATTACCTTATTCTGAATATAAAACCCTTTGGACATAGGTCTATATAGAAAGAGCATTTAGCCAAGGGGAGAAAAAGCCTAAATCCACTCACCGTATAGTTTCATGACCTTGAGTTGTTCTCTACCTCAGTTTCTCTATTTGCATCAAGTGGATGGATAATTATATCTGCCTTCCCTCCCACATGTGAGAAAAGATTTTATGATCATTGAGTTAGCATTGGAAGGTACCTAGAGGTCCATCTAGTTCAACTCCTCCACTTTACAGAGTAGAAAACTAAGACTCAGATAGATTAGGTAAATTGCCCAACCATGACAATGAATGTTGGTTTAGGCTTTGAACAAAACATTGCTACACAAATCATTGGCTTGTCAGTAATGGTATTCAGGAGACAGATGCTTCAGCTTGTGCATTCAATTTCACAAATGTTTATTAAATACTTACATGGGGGTGGGCAGCTAGGTGGTGCAACGAATAGAGCAGCGGCCCTGGATCCAACCTCAGACACTTACTAGCTGGGTGACCCTGGGCAAGTCATTTAACTGTTTACCCCAATTTCCTCATTTGTAAAATGATCTGGAGAAGGAAATGGCAAGCCACTCTAGTGTCTCTGCCAACACAACCCCAAAGAGTCAGACATTACTGAAAACACAAAATAATTGAACACCAGCAGCAGTAACAACAGCAAAGAGTTGGAAGATAAATCAGTCATTTAGTCAATCAATAAACATTCATTAAGGGACAATCAATAGAAGTACAGAATGAAATGAGCAGGTACAGGGATGAAGATGTGATTGGAACATTCTGAAAAGAAGTAACAGATTAATGAACAGGATATGATTTCAGTAAACTAAGCATGAGCAAAGTATGCCTCAGGAAAGGGAATTCTCATGGATCTTCAAGCTAGCAATGTAAAAGCTATCCATAGTTCTTTGAAGTCATGCCAAGAGCTTTCTTGAAGCACAAGAAATACTGAATGACTTCCTCCAGCTCTCTTGACGTTGCAATGGAGAACTTGGGCTGGCTCTTGGGTGGTAGTCTTTTCTCTTATTACATGATTGACTTCTTTTTTTAAAATTTTCTAGCCCTATGTATTTCTGATGACATCCTTTATTCTCCCACATACTTCACCAGCGGTACTACAGTGGTAATCTGTCCCTGCCCATCGTAGACCCTGGGAAATCCATAGCAATAATTTTTTTCCCTACAGGGTCTAGTAGATTAAAGCCAAGAGAAAACCTGAATGACTGAACAGAAACATAAGACCTTCTCCCCACTCCAGCAGCAGTAGAGAGAGTATACCAGCATGCGTGATGTGCATACAATTTCAGAAGCTCAGGGGGGTGGGGTGTTGAAGAATGAAGAGAAACAAAGATAAGATAAAACATAAATTAGGGGATGATAAACAAACCTTGAATTATTCAGCATTCTGAGATCTCAGAGTGGTATATTAATAACACACCTAAGGGAATCTTCTCATCTGGGGCGGAGAAGAGACATTTCCTCCTGGAAAGGGGAAATTTTGAAGATTACATTAGATTAACACAACCCTGGAATCTTGACATTCACACTAGAAAAGGGAAGATCCTTAATAGGGTCTGATTACATAAAGTGTGGGAAAGTGTTCCTTCCCTTTTGGAACACATGCTGCTTCTTGGTCCTACCCTGATCTAAAAAGATGCCATCTCTGTTCAGGTAGAGGGAATTGGTAAGCCTGGTGGTATTTAGAGGAATGAGTTTTCGAAGAAAGGGTAAGGCTGTCATAAAGGGTTAATATTTTCTATTCAATGTGTATAATTGTATTCATTGCAATTCAATTTAACATTCATGTTTTAAAGTGTCTACTATGTGGCAGGTATGTACTGTGTGTTACCATGGAAAAAGAACAGATTTTGGAGGCACAGGAAATGGATTCAAATCTTCCTTCTGACATTTTACTCTCTGCCTGTTCTTGGGCAGACGCAGCTTTTTTCGGTCTCAGTTTTCTCATCTGAAAAAGGAGAGAGATGGACCTGAATGACCTCTGAGATTCCATCTAGTTCTAAAGCTAAGATGGATGATCCATATGGTGAGATCATCGGACCAGATGCCAATCGAAGTCTCTTTCAGTTTAAGATCTATCGTTGCATGCATGCTGCTAATTGTTAGTGAAATAAAGACAAAAACACAACAGACTCTATCTTCAGGGAGCTTTTATCCTACTGGAATCAAAGTAGTTACCCAGGTAAACAGATATAAAAGAAAAACGCTCTCCGGGAGAAAGGAACATTTACAACATGATGGAAGGGCAGTGATCAGAAGTAGTTATGTAGTAGAGCTTGCATTTGAACTGAACATAGAATGAAGTGTGGGATTCCAGGAGGCAGAATTGAGGAGGGAGAACATTCCAGGCTTGGAGGATGCAGCTTGTGCAAATGCATAGAGGTGAGAGATGTAATGTCGTGTATGGAAAACATGAAATCGGCCATTTGGTAGAAATGTAAGGGGAAGTGAGGGGAAGTAACAAAATCAGGTGGACAAAAGCCATGGCATCTTTAGATTCTCATGAGAGACTTATGTCAGAGTAGACAAAAACCATCAAAATATATAGACAGCTTGCCTTCCATCTGAGATTTTTCTCCAGTTTTTCTGTATATATAACTTGTATGTACATAGATGTTTGCATATTGGCTCTCCCCTTAGATTGTGCACTCTGTTAGGGCAGGGGTTGACTTTGTCTTTTTAAAAAATCCTCATCACTTGATGCCTGGCACATAATAAGAACTTAATAAATATTTATTGGAGAAGGTGGGATTTTAGTTGGGACTTGAAGGAAGCCAGGAAGGACAGATGAGGAGGAAAAGCATTCAAAGGATAGGAGACAGCCAGAAAAAAGTGCCCAGAGTTGGGACATGGAATTGTCCCATTTGAGAAACAATTGAGAGGCCAGAATTGCTGGGTCACAAGGTATATGGAGTATACCCTATATGGAATCTAGGGTATAAGCAGATTGGAAAGGGAAAGATAGGAAAGGGCCCAGTTAGGAAGAGTTTTTAAAGCTAAATAGAAAATTTTATAATTGATCCTAGATGTGATCAGGAACCACTGGAGTTTATTGAGTAGCATGGTGACATGGATGGATAGACCTGTGGTTTTGGATGATGGATTTAAGAGGTGAGTGGTGGATGGATGGAATGGGGAGAGATCTGAGGGAAGCAGACCTACCAGCAGGTTATTGCAATAGTCCAGGTGTGAGGTGATGAGAACCTGCAACAGGTTGTATAGTGATAGAGGAGAGAGGTTACAGAGGTAAAAGAGACAGGACTTAGTTACAGATTATATATAGGACATGAGGTGCCGGGCCATCCCCAGTTGTCCTGCTCTCTATCTTACCACTTAACCCAGATGACTCTGGAGGAGAGAATGAGGCTGGTGACTTTGTATAGCTCTCCATCATTTAAATCCAATTCACTTGCAAGTTATAGCATTACCTTTTTGATGTCATGGTCCTCTTTGAGAATGAAGGATAAACAGCAAGAGCATGAAATATTGAAGCATTGAGGTTGACATCCAGGTTGCAAGTCCAAGAGATTGGGAGGATGGTGATGCCATTGTTAGTAACAAAGAAAGTAGGAAGAGGAGAGAATTTGAGAGGAAAGATAATGAACTCAACTTTGGATATGTTACATTTCAAATGTCTATGGGATGTCCAGTTTGAGGTTTCAATCCATTCAATGAGAAACTAGAGCTTTTTTTATGCATCTAATGGGAGATCAAAGGTTTTATTCTTCATTCAATAGGAGACTAAAAGTTTTTTTCTCATTTTGTGGATTCATAAACTGTTAGCAATGGAAGGAACCTTGGAGAGCAACCAGTCCAACCATTTCATTTTGTAAAGAACTCTCCAAAGCACAGAATCATGGTATTTCACAGATGGAAGAGACTTCAGAGATCCTTCCCTTTAGGGAAAAATCTTTCTATCAGTGAGACCTGTATGGTAGTAGAATGGGCTGCTTCCAGGAGTAGTGAGTTTCTTGTTCTGCCCTCTCAGATCAGACAGAACAAGGTTGGTGGTTCTTCCCTATGACACTTCTTCAAATACTGAGGCCCAGAGGGTGGGAGTAACTGACCAATGTCCCTCAGCTAGTAGGAGAACTGGAACCACGTCATCTGACTTGCATGTGCCTCTGAGTTCCTCCACATTCTCAAGAGGGTCACTGAATACTGATTTTCAACTTTACAGTTATAACTTTGATAATCCAATTTGCAAATTCCAGAAACAATATTCACTAATTCCATCCTATAGATCTTTTACCTATCACCAACTATGTGCAAGGCACTGTTTTAGGAGCTGAGGATGAAACATTCTTTGTCCTCATGGAGCACAGAAAGGGCATGGACAGAGTCAAAATAGAGCATATGCAGGATGCTCTAAAGTATATAGGGAGTGAGAAAGTATTCCAATAAACCCCAAAAGGGTAGGAAGAGAGGGGAGAGAGTAGAAAAGACTTGCGATGGCTATTGTTGCTGCACAGAAGATCCATTGGCCACCTCCCTTCCCACTACCTTGCCCCAAAGGGCCATTAATTACTATAGTTTCCTAAGAAATACATTGGAACAGCTCTTATCCCAAAAGCTGTCTCACTCTATGGACTGCTACAAGAGTATTATAAGGAGGCTCTAGTGTATAGAAATCACTCATTCTCCTATTCCTGGAAAAGCACTGGATATTAAGTCAGAAGACATTTACTACCAGTGTGACATTGGACAAGTCACTTGTCCTTGCCAAGATTCAGTTTGCTTATTTGTAAAGTAATGAGGCCAGACTAGGTGACCTTTCAGGTTCTTTCTGGCTCTGAATTTCTGGTCTTATGACTTGCCTTAGCAGCAGGAGAAAAGGTATGCCTCCCTCTTCTTTCTCACCAGCTTTTCTTTCTTCTGGTGACCAGACCATGTTGCCCAAAACCTCCATGTTGCTTGCTTGGATAGGCTAAGGAATGGAAAATTCCTTTAAAAAATGAAAAGTTCTTCTGGGCAGGGAGTTAGCTTAGCTCTTTTCTACCTCCTGCTGTGTTGAGCTGACAATGAGATTATCTTTTGGTCGCATTAAGGTATGGTGATAGAGAGCTGATCTTGGAGCCAAGAAGACTGGGTTCAAGTCTCAATTATGACTCAGATTTACTGTGACAGGAGGAAAGTCATTGAACCTTCACATTGCCTTTAGGCTGCTTTTTAAGACTATAACTTGCTGATCTGCCTTGGTAGAGGAACTTTTCTTACCTGGGAGTTCCCTGTAGTAAGGGATTCATAGGGTCAATTTGCTCTCTCCATCATATTGAATGAGGGTGTATAACAAGCCTTTCTGAAAATTGGAAACAAGACATGGACCAGAAAAAGTTGTCGTACTGGGTGCTTGGAACACAGAGCAAGGTTCTGAGGGAATAGAAGGTGAGTGATTTTGATGGTTAAAGGGTTAAGAAAAGGACTCAACCTTACTAAGTTGTTGTCCATCTAGGAGAATGAGGCTGGGAATGATGCTAGAGAGGCCAGCTGGGCACCTCATGGACAGAGGGAGAGAGAAGTAAGGCAAAGGGGAAGAAAAGAAACATTTATTAAGGACCTACTATGTGCTAGGCATTGTGCTAAGCACTTTAAAAATATTATTTCATTCGAACTCATAATAATCCTGGGAGGTTGCTGCTGTTATTGGGTAATAAACAAAGGAACAAACAAATAAATAAATAAATGGATGAATGGGAATCCATTTTACAGTTGAGGAAACTGAGGCAGAGAGAGATTAAGTTACTTAGTGTCATAGGATCATAGTTTTAGAACTGGGAGGAGCCTTAAAAGTTATTTAGGTCAGCCCTTGCATTTTACAAATTTTACAAAAACATAGAGTAATGACATGCCCAGAGCTGCATAGATCTTGATACAGTCAAATCCAATATTCTTTTTTTAAATTTAATATTTTCCCCCAATGACATGTAAAAACAGTTTTTTACATTTTTTTTCAAATTTTGAGTTGCAAATTCTCTCCCCCCACCCTCATCATTAAGAATATTCTTTCTCAGGTAGTGCTGTACAGCACTACCTGAGAGTGTTATCATTCCCATTCTACAGATGAGAGAAGAGACTCCAAGATGGTGGAAGCACATGGCCACAAAATTAAAATTTCCTTGCTCCTGGAAAAGACAAAAGGATTTAGTAACCTTTAGGGGACAGAGATTTACAAGGATTCAATTTATGAGGAAATAGGATTTTGAAACTCTCTGAGCCAAAGGGCCTCTGGAGGTGAGAAAAGAAAAGAAAGTACTAGAAAGCATTATTTCACGTTAAGGAAAACTTGTATTTCACCGAAAGCAAACTCATTGCCTTGAGGAAGGATTTTTAGGCCCACTCCAAAGGCCTTAATGAGATGTTAAGGGTCCAAGGGGACCATGTAATTTAATAGAGTTTGAATGATTTGTGGAAGCTGGGGAAATGTGAGCTGAACCACTGTGTCTTACTAAGCGAGTAAGAGCCATGGCTCTGAAGAGGAAATGAATGTCATTTATAACACCTTGACTTAAAAAGGGCCACCTCAAGTTGGCCTCAATTACCGCCATCAGGTGCTTGCTAAAAATGGACCCTCTCTTTCTCTCCTTCCCCTGGGCGTTGGCATGAGGAAACCACGAAAGCATCTCATTGCTTTGACAAGACATTCAATTATATTCGGGAAATGTTTTAGTGTCTTTCCTGGGCTGGGCAAGCTGTGCTAGGTGCTGAGGATGCAAAGAAAGAGGTCTTGCCCTCAAGTGGCTTCCTTTCTGCTTGGGAAAACAACATTGATTTCAATTCAACAAGCGGTCATATTTGAGTGCCTGCCATGTGCTAGATATGGTGTCATGTGTTGGGGACCCAAAGATAAGACCATTACCTCAGGTACTTACTAGTTGTGTGTACTGGACAAGTCACTTAAACTCTATATGCCTCAGTTTCTTCAACTGTGAAATGGGGATCATACTACTAGTAGCTACCTCTGACAGTTGTTGTGAGGGTCCAATGAAATAAGATTTGTAAATGTTCTTAGCACATAGTAGGTGCTTTACAAGCATTTATTCCCTTTCTCTTCTCTTCCTGATCTCAAGAAGGTTATATCTACTAGTTCGGGGAGTGTGTACCCACATATGTAGGTAAGTAATTATTAAAAATGTATTCAAATATATATTATTAAAAATATATTCAATATATCAAAATATTCCAAGTACATAGCAAAGTACTTTCAAAAATGCTTCTAACTGGGACATTGGAAAAAAAACTAATTCAAAAGATGGCATCTCATCTAAGCATCTGGGTGGAACAGTAGATAGAGTTCTGGCTCTGGAGTCAGGAGGACTTGAGTTCAAATATGACCTCAGACAACTTCCTAGCTGTGTGACCCTGGGCAAGTCACTTAACTCTGCCTCAGTTTCCTCATCTGTAAAATGAGCTGGAGAAGGAAATGGCAAATCACTCCAATATCTCTGCCAAGAAAACCCCAAATGGGATCACAAAGAGTTGGACATGACTGAAATGACTCAAGATCACCTGATCTCTGCTTTAAGTGAAATTAGAAATTTTAAGGGGGAAGGTGAGGAAGAGTGGCATTCAAACTTGGAATACTTTTTGTGAAAAAGAAATTTTACACTGTCTCTATGCTTGGAAGAAGGTTAGAGCTGGAGTTTAAATAACTAGCTTAAGTAACTTGCCCAGGGCCGCATGGCTAGGAGCAAGCACCTGAGGCAGGATCTGAACCCAGATCTTTCTGGCTCCTAATCTAGCACTTTATCCACTGTATCAAACTACCCAGGCGAATAGTGGGATGAGCTGGGAAAATGACAAGTAATTTATATTGATTGAATCATATTGTAGGGATGGCACAAGGTGCGGTAGAAATAGACCTGGATTCAAAGTCAGAGGTCCTAAGGTCAGTCCTTTCTCTAATTCTACCTGGATAACTTTAAGGAAGATGGCTTATCTTCTGCAAAATGAGATGGCATGGATGGCACTCTCCAGTTCTAGAGATGTCATCCATCCTACATGGGAATGGATGGGAAAGGGGACTAATGTGAAAGAAGGCTACAGAGTCTAGAATCAGATTATGAAAAGTTTTGAGTGCTAATAGAATCAGAGATTTTAGACTCCCTACCCTCTCTCATCTTTATCCAATCTGCTTCCAAGGCTTGTAGATTTTGCTTTTACAGTATGTCTTTTCTATGCCCTTTCTCTCCTCTGACATGGCACCCACTTGGTGCAGGGCTTTATCACTTTGTGCTTGGACTATTACAGTAGCTGCTGGTGAGTCTTCCTGCCTCTAATCTCTCCTCACCTAAATTGAGCCTCCACCTAGAAGTCAAATTGACCTTCCTAAAATGCAGGTTTGGCCACGTCATCCTTCTAGCTGTAAAACATCATTGGCTGGCTCCCTATGACCTCCAGCATCAATTGTGGAGTCTTCTGCTTGACTTTTAATGCCTTTTATAGCCTGTCCCACCCCATCTTTCCAGTCTTCTTAGCCTTTATTCCCAATCTTATCTGGCCCAGTTACACTGGCCTGTTCTCTGTTCTTGAACATGACATTCTATCTCCCATCTGGATGCCTTTTCTCTGACTGTCCCTCATAGCTAGAATTCTCTCCCTCCTCTGCTCTGCCTTCTCATTTCCTTGACTTCCATCAGGGCAGAGCTAAAAAAAAAAAATCTGCCTTCTACATGAAGCCTTTCCTGATTCCCCCTTAATGCTAGTGTCTTTCCTCCATGACTTATTACTAATTCATCCTGTCTATAGTTTGTTCGTACATTGTTGTTTGCATATTGTTTCCCCATTGGATTGGGAGCTCCTTGATGGTAGGATTGTCTTTTGCTTTTCTTTGTTTTTCCAGTCTTTAGTACAGTGCCTGGTATATAATAAGTAGGTACTTAATAAATGCTTGTTTATTTGACGAGTTTTCTCTGGCATTTTTATCCTTCCTTTGATCTAGTCTCTCTGTTTTAAAATACTTGTTATATTTCTATACTTGGCACAGTCTCACAGTAGAAGGGGAGTTTCTTGAGGATAGTCTCTAGTTTTTGTCTCTATCTCCCTAGACGCTATAGCCGTGCCTTAGATATATTTCTGAGATTTCCCCAGTGTGGGGAACCCTCAGTCTGGGATTGTGGCACTGTGTATAGAGAGAAGGAAATGTATGTGAGTGATGGGGCAACAGATGTTGGGCCATTGTAGGTTAACATTGTTGCAGGGCATAGGACAATAGGGTCCAAATGTAGAAGGAATGGATCAATAGTGAGAGTCCTCAGAGTTTTCTGTTGGCCTGAGCTGGAAGAAGGTGGCCTCAGAATGAGAAATACCTGTCTAAAAAATGAACTTTGGAAATATCATTTTTTTTATCCAAGAGATAACTGGAAGGATTAATGAAGGTGTAAGAAGAGAGGGGATTGATGGCTTTCTTACAGAAATAATGAATTTATTTTTGCCATTTCCAAGAGTGTTTTTCTTTTCTCAGAAGGGATAAAAAATTTTATAAAGCATCTTCTCTGCCTCATCTCAAATGCCTGTTGAAACCCAGAAACCCAATTTTCACTCTCTCTATGTTCTTGCCCACCTAGGAATAACAAAATAATATAATTTTACAGTTGGAGGTGTCCTCAGAGGTCGGGTAGTGCAATTCGTATCTTAAAAAAGAAACCCTAGATAATATACCAACCAAGTTGTCATCTAGCTTTTAATAAAACCCTACAGTGCATGGGGAACCTACTTCTTCCCAAGGCAGCACAGTTCACTTATGGGCAGCTTGAATGCCCAGGTACTTGTTCTTTACATCAAGCCTAAATTTGTCATTCTGTCCCTTCCTCCTTTTGCTTCCTGTTCTGTCCACTGCGGTTGAACAGAACGATTCTAAACTCTATCCTATCTGACAGTTGTTCAAATAAATGGAGACCACTGTCATCTCCTCCCTGGAGCCTTTTCTGCTCTAAACTAAACATCCCTGGTTCCTTTAACTCATCTGAGTATAGTATAGACTCAAAGCCATTCACCATTTTGATTGCTTTCCACTTTTAAACTTTCTATTATCTCATTAGAACTACTGGACCCAGAAATGAATAGATACAATAGTCTAGATGAAGTCTGACTAGGGCAAAGTAAAGTGCCATTATCACTTTGCTCCGGAAGCTGTGGTCTTCTTAATTAAGGATGTGGCCGCTTGAGAATTTTTGGTTGACATTACCCTCCAGGGACTCATATTAAGATTGTAGGCTACCTAAAACCCCTGAATCTTTTTTTAAAGATCTTGAGATATTTTTCATCAATGTCTCCCCACCCTTTATGTATACTCTTGAAATCATTTTCTTGAACCCAAGTGTAATATATTTACATTGATCTCAATTTCATCTTATTTATTTAAGCCCAGTTTTCTAGCCAGTTGGAGGTATTTTCTGGTTCTCCATTTATTCATATACAGTGTGTTAGCTGTTAGCTTGTGAATGAATGAATGAACCATTTACTAAGTATTTATGTACAACATGCTGTGCTGAATAATGAGTACAAATAGAAATGTAAGACCATCCCTGCTCTCAAGGGTTGACATTCTTATGGGGGGAGACATCTTCAACTCGCATGGAAAGATACCATTATCCTTGGGGTGCAAGACAAAGCAGACCATCATGCCTCTTCTTCAGCAATTTCCTTTACTGATAATCCTAACAGATTCTGAGGTTGAACCTATTTGGCAAGGCCAAGAATTTTGACCTCAAGACCTTTCTCTTCTTACTCTACAGTAGCTTTGGTGGTAGCACCCACAGGAACAACTGTGTCATTCACAGATGGTGCAAGTATCCCTGTAGGTCTTTTTGTAAGTCATTGATTAAAAAGCTAAACAGCAGAGGGCCAAGCATTGATCCCTGGGCACTCTGTGCTACAGACCTCTTGCCATGGTGACATGAAACCCTTAATATATCCTTCCTCATTCCAGAAGCTATCTAATGAAATTATTGTCTACGGCTATCTTTTTTTCTCCATGAGAATAATATGACATACCATGTCAAATGCATTGCTAAAATCTTTGTAAACTGCAATTATATGTGGCTCCCTGCCTTCCTAATTCCTGGAATTACTTCTTTCCTTCAGGTCCCAGCTAAAATCTCACCTTATACAAGAAACCTTTCTGGGTTCCTTGTAATGCTAGTGTCTTCTCTCTGAGGCTACTTGCATTTTATCCCTCTTACAGCATGGACTCCTAAGCTGTCTTTTGCCTCTCTTTGTATCCCCAACACTTGGCACATTGCTTCACTCATCATAAGGATAGAAATATAGTAAACCAAATCCGATTATAGAATTTTCACATTGGGAATGGATGAAGAGATCATATGGTTTAAATGTCCTTGCTTTGCACATGGGGAAGTTGATCCATGGGGAAGGCACTCAAGGTTACCTGTACCTAGTTAGCGACAAACCTGGGATAGGGGAGAAATAGTTACACAGCATGGCATCTCAAAAAGAGCTGGTGGTCATAGTGAACTGCAAGCTTCATAGAGGATTCCACAGTGAGCTATGGTAGTCAAGGAAGGTAATGTAATCTCAAGGTAAATGAGAGATGCATGGTGCCCTAAGTAGGCAGTTAATTGTCCTTCTGGACTCTGCTGTGGTCCGACTGCATTTGTATTCAATTCTGGTTGCCCCATTGGGGGAACAACATTGATAAGCTACAGTGTCCAGGAGAGGGGAGTTCAGGTCATATGAGGATTAGTGGAGAGAGCTGAGGGTAGTTAACTTGTATCAATAGGCAAGCCTGATGAAAAGACATAGTGGGAGAGAAAAGTAGTTTCAAGTTTTTGAGGGATCATCATGTGAAAGAGGGATTAGATGTATTCTCCTTGTGCCTAGAACCAGGCACCATGGTACTCCACATGCTCTGTGATCCAGTGACGTTGACTTCCATGCTTTTCCTCCCAAAAGACACCATCTCCCAACTTCATGAATTTTCATTGGCTGTCCTCCATACCTGAAATTCTTTTCTTCTTCATCTTTACCTCTTGGATTCTCTGGCTTCCTTTAAATCTAAGCTAAAATTCTACCTTCAACAAGAAACCTTTTTCAACTCCTCTTATTTCTAGATCCTTCCTTCTATTGGTTCCCCCTCCTATTTATCCTGTATTTAGCTTATTCGTGTGTAGTTGTTTGCATGTTGCCTCCCCTCTTAAAATGTGAGCTCGTTAAAGCATTGTCTTTTGACTTTCTTTGTATTCTTAGCCCTTAGCACAGTGCCTGGCATGTAGTTGGTGCTTAAAATTGCTTGTGGACTTGAATTGAAAAGAGAGAAATTCATCTAATATCAGGGAAACATTTAATAGTGCTGGACAGAAGGGGAATGGGTCACTTTGAAAGAGGATGGACCCCTTCCCTTATTGCCTCCCATGGAGGTCTTCAAGTAAAGACCAGAGGATGACTACTCAGCAGGTAGGTTGTGATGGGGACTCTTGTTCAGGTACAGCAGAGTCTGTATGACCTCCGAGATTCTTTGATTAGAATCTCGGAGGTCATACAAATGTCTGAGGTCTCCAGAACGCCACGTCTTCTGAGATGGAGAGGAGAGAGGGGATGCAAAGCAGAATGGATGGTATATGGGTTGTGTGGGCCCAATCTATTCATACTTACTTTCAAATGCATGTCAGCTGTGTGATTTATAACAATAATTGATTGGGGGAAAACGATCACTCTTGGATCCATGTTAAATTACATAACTGCATCAGCTTACATAATGGAGCTTGCTTAATGCTTTGATGGTGTATGGATCTGAGAAAAGCCTTTCTCAGCTTCTTCTTTGCTAACTTTGTCATAAAACAATTTAAAGCAATGCCTTTCACTTTCATAATGATTCTCCCATAACTAATATTTCAAAGAGCGTGTACAAGAGAAGAACATTATGAACACTTCAAAAAGGAAAGTAAAAAGAAAATCTCATTCAAACGCCATCAAAAACAAGTGACTCTCATGCCCCTCCCCCACCTTGACTCCAGAAATGCTGATCATCTCAGGAAATGAAGCATTTGGAGTCCATGAATTCCCTAGCATGGGCCCCTAGTGAGAGAAACCAGGACCACCTGGTGTTTAAAACCTGATTTCCAAGTAAGAATACAAGCTAGATAAGTGAACATTGGAGCTTATCCTGCGGTATAAATGGAAAATGAATTAGAAGATGGGAAGAAAATGTTTGGGCCAAATGATATCTTCACTCCACTCATGGGAATGGTATTATTTTCAAAGACGTTGCCCCTTGCTAAAGGCTGATTCTGCTCCTATTATGATTCTCTGACAATGGTTTAGGAGTAAGAAGGGATACAACAGTTCATCAGAAGTGTATCCCCTTGGAACTGGGCAATGGGAGGGGCGCAGGGTTACCCAGTGTAAGCATGATCCTGATGTTGTATTCATGGGAAATGGAAAGCAGGGACAGGACTGGCCATCATGGGATTATGGGAGATAGATGCATGGTGCCAGAGAGGGTGTCTGTGTCCATCATTCTGTGCCATCTGATCTTTCTTTCTGCCCATTCTAGGGTCTTTTGAGTCCAACCCAACATTGATGATGAGAAGCATAGGTTCTAGGATAAAAGATTTTCAGTTGAAAATGAGCTTAACGGTCACTTACTCAAATCCCCTCATTTAACATATGGGGAAACTGAGGATGAGAGGGCAAGTGTCTTTCTTGATCTTCTAGAGAGGACAGGATGAAGATTTCAACTCAGATCCTCTGGATTCCAATCTAATATTCTGTTTGTTGCAATTGAAGTATTTTTTAATTTCTATTTTTTCAGCTTTCACAGAAGTTTTCTTTTCTCCTTTAGAGGCGGATTCTGAGGAACCACCTAACATAGTGTCATGTGCATGTGCGTGTGTGTGCATGTGTGTGTGCATGTGTGTCTTTTGGTCTATGATTTATGCTTTTCTTGGGAGAGGGGAATGAATGGGAAATCTATGTCATAGCAGACATATGTCAGAGGCATGACCTAAACAGGTCTTCCTGAATCTAAGGCTGTCTATCTTTCCATTGTAACATTCTGCTTTCTATCTTATATGGAGTCAGCACTTAATAAAATTTGTCATTGATGATGATTTGAACTGAATTGACATGAAGGGAGGACATAGTTGATAGTCTGCTTGTCCAGATGATGTTAATCTCACTAAGCCTTTTCTCTCCCTTTATATGTTGGATAAAAATCTGTCTCCTGAATATTGCAAAATGTGAGCTTACAAGGAAAACCAAATTTTATCTACAAATAAGTATGAGTTGCAGATTGGATTTGTTCCATTTCAGTTTCTGATGTTTGCTAGCTCTATGTCACTTAATAACTGAGAATCACTTTCCTCATCTATAAAATAGGAATAGTTGTAATAACAGCTACCTCACAGGGTTGCACAGAGGTTCAAATGAGACGGTAGCTGTAAAGTACCTTGGATCCTTTAAAATTATGTAAATATGACCAATTTATTATTATAATTATTATTATTGTTAATGACAGAATTTTAACTGGGATCCTCATTAATGAATTTTCTAAATATTCTCAGGGTGATCATATGTGAATCAGAATAATTCGATTACAAAAATCTTACAGAAAAAAGAGTAACACCAAAGAAATAGGTTAGTAATAGGACCTTACAAATAATTAATTGACTAAGTAATTAACATGGTTTTTCAGTTAGAGTCCTTACAAGACTAGAAAGTATATTTTCTTTAAAAAAAAGAAAATCATAAACACATTGTATTTCAACATGACATTACCTAATGAATACTCAAACTCTATGCAAAGATCTTTCCTGAAAACTGTTTATCCATTGTTAACAGAAAACGAGGGGGGCATTTTTTCACTTTAACAGCATAGTACCAACATTGTCCGTAGTAATTGACTATAGATTTTTTGCTTCTCAATCTTAATTTAATTTATATCATTTTGTCATTGTAATTGTTGTGTATATTGTCCTACTTCTCTCTGTTTTCCTTTTTCTGTTCATACAAGTCTTCTAGATTTCTTTGAATTCTTCATATTTCTCATTCCTTGAAGCAGTAGAATATTTTATTATATTAATATAATCACAGTTTGCTCAGCCATCCCCTAATGATGGGTCACATGTTTTCTTTCTAGCTTTGTATTAGTCTAAATAATTTTATTACTGAGTACTTCTATATCTAGGGATTTTTTTATGCTACCAATAACTTAAACTTACTTTCTACTATTCCCTCTGTAGGTTCATGCTCATGTGACTGCTTAACTTATGTTGTCCCATGATGCTAATTTTCAGGCCAACTCGAGACAGCGATGATGATGAGGATGATGAAAAGAAAGGAAGAGGCTGCACCCTTCAGTATCAGCATGCCATGGTGCGTGTGTTGACGCAGTTTGTGGCCGAATCATTGGATTTAGGAGGCCAGCTGACCTATATGTTGGGCTCTGATTGGCAGTTTGACATCACTGATCTAGTGGCAGATTTCATGAAGGTGGAAGAACCAAGAATTGCCATGTTACAAGATGGCAGGACACTGGTTGGTCGTGAGCAGGGAATAACAACGGTGCAGGTATAAATAACAAATAAATGCATGCATATATATATATAGCCAGAGAATGATGAGTTAAATCATACAGATTCATGGATTTGAATGGATGATTTGAAATTCTTCAAAATTCACTGTTATCTAAGTAACATGAGACAAGGTTCTAAGCAGCAGTGGGAAGAAAAAAATAACTCTTGAAACTCTTGTCCATAAAATCAGGAATAAAATGGAAAAGAATCGAATCTCACACCACCCCTTCCTCTCCCTAATAATAGTTAGCATTTGTATGTCTTACCATATGCCAGGAATTGTGCTAAGTGCTTTGCCAGTATTATCTCATTAATTCTCACAACGACTTTGGGAGGTAGGTGTTATTCTTATCTCCATCTTACAGATGGGGAAACTGAGGCAGACAGGATGAAGTGACTTACCCAGAGTCACACATCTAATGAGTATCTGAGGCTAAATTTGAACTCATCTGTTCTTGACACTCTATCCACTGAGCTACCTAGCACATGGTGGATACTTAATAAGTATTTATCACCTGATTGCTTCTGTTTGAATAGTTCCAGAATGTGAATATCCACTCACCATCTACCACATTCTTTTGCTACCTTTTCCCCTGCTTGTTATTATTGACTGAAAATCATGAACTTCATGAAGATAGCTATACTTTTTCAAAACTCAGGTACAACTCTGGCAGCTATGTGTGGGTGTGAACTGTGCAAGACATCTTTAAATCAAGAAGGTAAAACCCCATTCATTTGAACTAAAACAAATTCTTTATATTCAGTACAGTGAGTGAGAATGCCATCGGAGTAATTGTGAAAAGGCCTGAACTTTAAAAATGACTCCCATCATCCTCACTTAGGCCACTCTTTAAGTTTCCCTGAAAGCTGTGCCACCCGAATTGTTTGATTGCTAATGGTTTCCTCCTTGGTTTGTCTAAGGCCCCCTACTGCATCCTGGGATATCTCCATTTGTCCTAATCCGTATCTGCACCCAGATGGCTCCAGAGGAGAAAGTGAGACTGGTGACTTTACACAGCCCTGCCTCACTTAAATCCAGTTCACTTGCATGTCATGGCACCACCTCCCTGATGTGATGATTCTCTTCGAGAATGAAGGACAAAAGACAGACAGCAGCATATGTAGTGGTCAGCTAGAGGTTCACTGAGTTAGAAAGACTCCGTTAGAGCACAGAGCATGAGAATTCAGAATTTCCAAGTTGGAAGGGCCTCAGAGACTTGTCCAACCTGTATTTGAAACAGCTCCCCTCCCCCAATAGCAGAACTGACAAGTGGTATGTAATTCAGCATTTTCTTAAAGATGTTTAGAGAGGGCTCCTTCCTTAGATTGCCTGTTATCCTCTTGATCTAATTGTGAGGAACCTTGTGAGAAGTATTTTTTGTGAGGGACATAGTAAGTGCTTAATATTTGTTGACTGAGTGACCTGACATGAAACCTGGATTTTCTTTTTTTTTTTTTTTTAACAACTTTTGCCCTTTGTGACTCAGCCTACCCTTTCAAGCCAAAGCAGAATAAGTCTAAGTGCCTTTGGTGCCCCCTGAATCTCCTCCAAGTTGAAAATCCTTCGTTTCTTCTTTGGATCCTCACGTGCCATGGTCTCACCTTTCTCTAGATACCATTACGTTTACTCTAACAATTCTGTGCCTACATGGTGTTCCATGGAGTAGATACAATTAATTTTACCATTAGCAACCTACTACTTTCCTAGTACTTTGACTAACAATTTAGTTATGATTATACCACTTGGTGAGCAAAGGGGCCATTTATTAGGACAACATTTTTTTCCTAGTCTCTTTTTTCCGAGATCAATATTATGATTGGTAGAGAAAAGGATAGGGACTAGAACTGTGACATGATTGGTATGAGAAACTCTTAAGTGAGGAAATTCTACCAACCTAGAGCAATACCTTCTTTAGAATGTATTGTCTCAGAGCAAAGGTCTTCACTTTTTGTATCCATGGAACCCTTTGGCAGTCTGGGGAAGTCTGGAGACCCTCCTCAGAATCATAGTTTCAATAATCGAAAGAAATGATAAATTTCAGTTAGAGGTCAGCAAAAATAAAGATGCAATTATTGGTCCAGGTTCACACACCCTCTGAAATCTATTAGTGGACCCTGGGTTAGGAATTCCTGCTTTAGAGAATTATCTAGAATGCTGAGAGAAGTTAAGTGCTCTAGCCTAAGATCATACAAATAGTTTGCCTTAGAGTTGAGACTTGAACTCAAGTCTTCTTGGCTTTGAAGGTGGTTCTTTATCCATTGTGTCACACTGCCTCTATTATTTTCATCATCATAATTATTATTCATTATATATCATCATCACTACTTAGGAGATAAGTCTGTAAGTTTAGAGGTTGTAAAGAAAGTGAACTACAATGGGAAAAGGAATTTCTTCCTCTGAAGAGTTCTCTTAGCAGAGAATCCACAAGCCCAGTTCTGATCCTTATCTTATTATTTGTAAGATAATTATACTGTTATTATTATTTATAAGATATAGATACTTGTCATCCAATTAAATCCAACTGTTATTACAGAAGGGAGCTCTGTGTTGGCTGTTACAGAGATCAAAAGAAGGAAATGGGTTGCACTGATATCTTCAGGATGCTGTCGTCTTCTATTGGCGAAAGTAATTGAACAATTAAAAAATGCTTTTACAGATCACTTTGGCAAGTGCGTTCATTTAGTTGCAAATTGGAAGAACATTTTGGTGGACACATCAATTATGGGGTTTAAAATGATTGTGACAAAGTTATGATTGAAAGCATTGGTGATTATCGAGGTCTCTTTTCCTCTCTTTGAGAGGCAATCAGCATTGGCACCGTGAATAAGAGGGTCAGCCTTGGAGTTGACAAGAACCGGATTCAAGTCCCATCTCAGACACCCATGGTAGTTGCGCAACCCTAGGGAAGATGCTTAACCTTTCAGTGCCCACAGATCACTCTCTAAAACTATAGATTATAGAATGAGTTCCTGATCTGGGTCAGTGGAAGTTTTCATTCCTGGAATTCCTAGACCAGTGAAATTAATGGTTTAGAACCACCCCTTCTCCAACAAAACAAAACACAGCTCTATGTATTTCACCTTTGTTTTTCACTATTTGCATGGAGAAGAACTCAACTCCACAATCATTTATAAAGCCCCTAGCATGTGCCAGAATCTGTCGTTGATGCTGGGGAAGCAAAAACAAAGACAAAGAAATACATGTTTTGGTGGTTATTTTTTTCAGGTCCTCTCACCTCTCTCTGATTCCATCTTGGCTGAGAAGACAGTCATAGTACTAGACGACCGGGTCACCATCACAGACCTAGGAGTACAGCTCGTGGCTGGCTTATCTCTTTCCTTGCAACCCAACAAAGGAAACAAAAGAGCCATTGTTTCAACAGCATCTGCTCATGATATTCTTCATGCCCCACAACAGGTAGGATTTCCTTCCCCAGTAAATTCAAGATGGCAGTCTGGAAAATCAAGAAACCTCACTTGAGATCTCACTGAGGTAGCCCTGTGCCTCTGGGATAGGAGGCTGTGTCCTGGTGGATAGAGCACTGGAGGACCTATGCCACATCAGAAGATATAAGTTCGAATCCTGACTCTATCACTAACCCCAGTATAATCTTGGGAAAGTCACTTTGCTGTGCTTGGTCTCAGTTTCTCTTTCTGCAAAATGAGGACATTAGTTGGCTTCTGAGGTCCTTTCCAGCTTTCAATCTTGATCTTAAAATCCTAATCACTCTAGGTTTCAGTTTTTCCCTCTGCAAAATGAGAGGACTAGTTGCCCTCTGAAGACCTTATTATGATCCTAGAATCCTAAATCTCTTTAATCCTCTTGGCTCCAGTTCCTTTATCTGCAAAAAAGGGAGTTGGGACTCATTGAACTCTATGTTCCCTCCTAGCTTTGATTCTTTGGGACTAATTCCAGGATCAGAAATGACCTCAGAAAGGCCAAAGAATCCAACCCATCCTTAACCACGAATCACTTTGACAACTCTCTTGATAAGGGCTCATCTAGCCTTTGAGGGAGGAGGACCCTGTCCCCCTAAGGCATTCAGCCCCTTCCACTTTGGGAGAGCACTACTCCTGGTGTCTAAGACCAAACCTTCTTCTGTGTATTTTGCCTCTTGTCCAAATGCTGTCAGCCTGGCTACCTGTTTCTCTTCTCCATTGAAAGTCTCATGCTATAAGATGACAGAAAGATTATATTTCTCTACTTTTGCCAAAGCAGTGGGCTTTTTTTCTTTTGGTTTTTTTATTATTTCAGATTTCTTTTCAGGTCCTTTTGCAAGCATGGCTCATGTGTGCCAATTTGCTGTTGGTTTACACTATAATTATCTCAGGTCTGAAACACTCCTCTCATTTTCAGACTTTAAAACAGAAATACTTTGAAAAGGAAACTGTGAAAGAATCTTGGCTTTCAAGTACCTTAAACTCATAATGCATCCTTTTCTAAGTACTTCAAGTGAGCACCTACATTCCTTTTCCAATGTTGACTTCCTAATAAAGTCTGTTTAAAGTGGTATTTTCTGGAGGCATGGGCTGATTAGTTGCACCTGGAAATGATTCTGATGCTTTGCCTGATATTTCAAAATGGGCTTTGCAAAGGTCAGAGCCAAATCATTTGTATGTCATGCTATAAATTAATGCAATTTTAAAAAACTACCCATTAAACAAAGTCACTGGGTCTTTACACCAATGGAGATATGCTTTTATTGCTAATGTTAGTTCAATACAATGCAATCCCCCCAAAAAACCCAACAAATGGCCCAAACCAGTAATAACCCAACAATCTCTAAAACTCACCCCAAATAAAACAAATGCCTATTGTGCTTATTTTTCTAATCTTGCAAATTAAAAAAAATCAAATGCTTTACCAGCAATCGTTAATTCTTGGATCATGTTCAGTGATGGCTTGGTGATACCCTCAGACTTTTATGATTCCAAGGATTTGACAGTTAACGTCACTTCATTAGATGAAATAATGTTGTCCTGCTCAGCCAAATCTTCAAGCCAAGTGGCCCATTAATCAATCAATTGAGCAATCAACAAGTCTTTAATAAGCATGTACTGGGTGCCATCTTACACGCTAGGTAATAGGGGTAGAAAGACAGAAATCAATCAATCTATTAATATGTATCTATTAAGCATCTTTTATGTGCTTGGTATTCCACAAAAGAGTGAGGATACACATATGATGGAGGACAAAACAGTCCCTGAACCTGAAAAGATCACATAATGTCAGGGGAGACATTGTCCACATATAAGTATAAACAGCATAAATACAGGATAATTTGAGGGACGGTGTAAGCATTTCTGTGTAAACATGCTAGAGATGATATAATATAAGGGGAAAGGGGCAAACTTGGGGTTAAGAATTCAATTTGCAAGTATTTTGTTAAGTGTTTACCATGTACCAGAAACTGTGCTGATGCTAGAAATAGAAAGACAAAGGTGAGAACAGTTCCTGCCTTCAAGGAGCTTATGTTCTAGTAGGTTTTGGTCTTGGCTCTGACATATATATATATGTATACACATGTATGCATGTATGTATACATGTATATATACATACATATTGGCTTACACATATATTATATATATGGCATATATTAGCATACACATATACATATACATACATACATATATATACATATATACATACATATACATATATATACATACATACATATATATATATATATACATATATATACGTATATACGTATATATATATTGGCTGTGTGACCTTGGGCTTTCTATTTAACTTCTAAGTGTCCCTCTGAGACTATAAGTTGCAGATAATTTTCAATCTTACATTGCTACAGAGGCTTCTTACACCTGGAATCCTCTATGCCAGGGGTGGGGAACTAGCATCCTCAGCTGCACTTGAGGACCTAGAAAGCTACATGTGACCTTGAGGATGCTGGTTCCTCATTCCTGCCCTATGCCAGTGAAATAATAGCTTGAGTACAAAGTAATTAAGGACATGAGTACGTGAGTAATTTCCTCTTACTTGTATCATAATACCATGTTCTCTTTTCCTTTTCCTTAGGAAGCAATAGTCAGTTCTTGGCTTTTGTTCAGCGATGGCTCAGTGACTCCCTTAGATATTTATGATCCTAAGGATTTCGCTGTCACCGTCACATCACTGGATGAAATGGTGGTGTCTGCCCAGCCAAACCTTCAATCCAAGTGGCCCGTTGTAGTTGCTGAGGGGGAAGGGCAAGGGCCATTGATCAAGTTAGAAATGACGATCAGTGAACCTTGTCAGAAGACCAAGAGAAAGAGTGTCCTTGCAGTTGGGAAAGGAAACGTCAGGGTAAAATTTGGGCAGAATGTGGATGAGAACCAAGAAAGCACCAATGATATTGAGGGTATCAATCGTGAATATAAACAGCACCTCAGTAATTCCATAGAGAGGGAAGGAGACCAGGAGAGGGCCATACAGGAATGGTCCAAACATGGCACCTCTATTGGCCAGGAAGAAGGTGGCAATAAATCCACAACCCCACAGTTATCTCTAGAGGGAAAGGGGAACAAGTTCCTTGAGAAGGGCCAACTCCAGAATAATCCAGATGCCTTCACAAGTTTCCCTACGCAAGTGGAGTTACCAGAGCCAAATAATCCCAATGATCTTTCGCTGACCTCTAGGGGATTAACAGACTTAGAGATCGGGATGTATGCCCTCCTCTGTGTCTTCTGCCTGGCCATTTTAGTCTTCTTAATCAACTGTGTGGCATTTGCTTGGAAGTACAGGCACAAAAGGTTTTCAGTGAGTGAGCAAGGAAATATCCCCCACTCTCATGACTGGGTTTGGCTTGGGAATGAAGTGGAGCTCTTGGAGAACCCCGTGGACATCTCCCTTCCATCAGAGGAGTGCACCACCATGCTCGACCGTGGGATGCAGTTCGAGGAGAGCAATTTCCTCCTAAATGGCAGCTCTCAGACGGCCCTGCACAGCCAACTCCTTAGGCCTTCTGATTACGTTTATGAAAAAGAATTAAAAACTGAACCTCTAAATCCTGGCCCGAAAAGGAAACGAGTCAAGTTCACTTCATATACCACTATTCTCCCAGAGGATGGAGGCCCATACACCAACTCTATCCTCTTTGACAGTGATGATAACATCAAGTGGGTTTGCCCAGATATGAGTCTTGGGGACTCGCAAGAGTTTAGAGACTATATGGAAAGACTGCAAGACCAGTTGTAAACTACTTTATTATGTTTGTATTCACCTTTATGCCTTCTGTTTTGGAATAGTGGAGGAGGAAGTCCTGTCAGCAATAGGGGAGGATGAAGCTGAGCTCGAGACATGGAGGTGTGGATGGACCACTTCACATGTGGGTAGCAGAGCTATGATGGTTTCATTTGAAGCCAGGGCGTGCCCCTCTCAAAAACTATGTGGCAGATACTGGAAGGGTTTAGGGGAAAGGGGTCTAAGACAGCCATTTTTTGATACTGCCTGGTACTAGCACAGTGCTAATACAAATAAACTCCGACCCTTCGGGACACAGTGTGAGATTCATGGCATCTCATGATGGACAGTTGTTTGGAATTAGAGAGGACCTGGGGGTTGATTTTTTTTCTATTCCTAGTCCTTTGTAAAGCACAGTGGACATTTCCTTGCCCTTGGCCTGAGAATAGACATCTTTGAAAGATAATTGAATGTAGCCATTTCATTTTATTTGTGATGAGCCGTGCTCATGGTTTTTTATATACATTTATACCAACCCCCTAGTTCATGTGGCCTCTGGGTTTCTTTTAGACAATGGAAAAGAAGAAATCTCAAACTTCCCTTTTTGGGGATTCTTTTGATTTGTATAAAAATTTAGTTCCTTGTCTTTGCCATGCTGTTTACGATGTGTCCACTTGGATGCTGATATTTCTCCATGTTGGCATCTTTTAGCTTTTAGGGACAGTCCCTAAAGAATCGCATTTTCATCTTCTCCTTTTCTTCTTCCTCTCTGAAATCCCTGGTAGCAGGCTGGGAGGTGGGGAGGATGTCCTTTAGAACCTTTCTACCTACGGCTCGAAAAGTTTGGAGGGACAGGGATATTAGTGGGGCATTAGTCAGTTTATTTTGGTCCCAGGCAAGTGGAAATTAATGAGAAACTAGGGGGCCCCATTTCATAGAGGGGAAAAAATGTCTCAATTAAAACAGCTGTATTTATATAAGCACGCTGTGGTCAACACATTTTATTATCCAAATGGAGATCTAAAATTAGAACTGATATTTGCAGAAAGAAAATTGCCTAGGAAATAGCAGAAGATTTAAACTCTCTGTGTTCCTCCTCCCCACGCCCAGACAATAATTATTATTATTAATAAAAATGGTATTCAAATTTAGCAATATGTAGAAATCCATCTATACAGTGACTTGGAAAAATATCCATTATCATAATTCTGGAAGAGACAAAACCTTTGTAGGATGTGCACTGAGGGAGAAAAGGAATGGATATTGTCCCAAAAAATCACCAGAAAGAAATGACTGTTCCCCAGTTGATGGAACAGTTTTTAATGGAAAAAAATCAAACAAACAAACACAAAGGCTGGGAAAAGAAAAAGGAGACAATGGGCCATCTCTACATCTTTTAAACAGAAAAGAAATGTCATTGGAAGAACAGAATGGTTGATCTTCAGTGAAATGGAAATTTATTCTGCAGCAGGCAAAATATGTCAAGGTCTTTATTTTATTTCTGCTGGCACAGGGCAGCATTGGGCTAGAATGACCTCTCTTGGGGGGCTTTCTTGAGCCATTGGTGTTTACCAGTGACATAAGGTGAGGAGCAGAGAGCTGGATAAGTCATTTGGTCCATTTCCCCTCTTTCTGGGTAGGTTGATGGCTAATTGAGTCATCTGAGACATAGAATTAGTAGTCTTGTTTTTATAGATTTCCACAAAGTTCCCTTAAAATATCTTCCAAGGTTTAAAATCATGTCTGCTGTCAAGAAGGTCTTCCTTAATTTTGTGCTTCCAGGATTATGGGATTTGCTTATATAACACATTAGGTACCAGGTAGAATGTCCAGGAGTCTGCTGGGAGAGAAACTTCAGACAAGTCATGCCTGATGCCAACCTTCTGTGGCTGTTGTATTTGTGGTCAAGATCAGAGGTTTGCTAAAATCTGAAAGTCCCAGTTTTTTTGGCCAAAGGATGAAATTTTGTGGCCTTGAGAAGTATTTGATAGAAAGAGAATTCTCAACAAGAAGGAAATAAATTAAGTGTGCAGAGGAGTGGGGTAGGGCACTCTTGAGTTAGACAAGGGACGCCTGTGAAGTAAGGTATTTCCTGAGGAGATGATCCCTGTCCAATCAAGCAAGTCAATTAGACCAGACAGACATCATGTTAAAATGGAAAGACTGATGTACTGGGAGTCAGGAGGATCTGGGTTCAAATCTTAGTCTAACTATTTACAAACTCTGTGAACTGGGGCAAGTTATTTACCTGCTTTTGACCTCAGCTTCTTCATCTGTACAATGAAGGGAATTGATCAGTCGATCTCTACATTTCCTCCAAGTTTTAATTCTATTTATTGCATCTAGGAGATCTTTAGATTACTTTAAAATGGATTCTTCAAATGAGACCAAAGAAATTTTCATTTCTTCTGTTGTGAGTTCCTTTGCTTGGCCTAAAAAGCATAAAGAAGGTAAATTAATGAAACAGAAGGGACTCAACCAAATCAGGAATGCTATTCTTGCTGGTAACAACAGGATTTGGAAAAAATAAATTAATTATAAAATAAATTCAGTTGAAAGGGAACTCACTTTTGCACTGAGAACTGTAGTTCAAACAGTTTGCAAAAGGATAAGGACAAAGACCTTTAGAATTTGGCAGCTATAGGAGGCTGCATAGAGAAAAGTCACGAGAATAAGGATTAAGAGGCCAAAGGTGGGCCTCTGTAACTGACTGTTATTGTTTATTACAAGAAACCTTAGCTCATTAAAAATACATTGGAATGCTCCAGCCAACCATCCCTAAATCAGCTGAAATCTGTGGGCTCCCACTGGCCAACGTATTTTCATTTTCCTTGGTTTCATCTTATTTTTTTCAGATTGGATCTCCCTATCTTGCCCAGGCTGGGCATGCAGGGATAACTCATGGACTTGGTCCCACTCTGAACAGCATAGAAGCTTTGACCTCCTTTTTTCTGACCTGGGCTGGTTTGCCCCTCCTTAAGCAACATGGTGGTCCCCCTATTCTTGGCGCCTCATCATCATAAAACTGAGCTTAGTAATAATGCTGAAATGGCTTAGTCCATTTCAATTCAGCATTCCAGGTCCAGGAAGCTTCCCAGGCTCAGGCATAGCCTCCCAAGTAGCTGGTATTACAGGTACAAGCCATCATATCCTATCCAAGATATCATTTAAGAGACCAAGACAGTGTCCAGTTGTCTTGGGATGGGCAGTTGTTTTTAAGTACTATGTACTTCTAAATAACTGGGATTGGTTTATATATCAGTCATATACAAGATATGACTGTAGTTTGATTTACACTCCTTGCTGATTACCAAAAACACCAGAAGAAAAAAAAAATCCTGATCTGTCCATAGTCTCCTTAATTTAGATAATGTAGAAGAAGAAAAAAATTATAGACTGAATGATATATGCTTTTATGAGTTGAAATAGTCTGGTGATTATAGAACTATATACACCTGGCCAGAGAAAGTCCCTAGATTAGAAATAATTGATGCTCCTTCCTTTTGAGAATAAAAGCTTAGACTTGCCCTCACTCAACTACATTTCATTCCATAAGACATCAGGCTCCTTAATTTATAGAATCTCAGAGTTGGGTGGGAGGAGAAGGGGAGAAAACAAACAAAAAAATTACTCACAGAATCCCCAAATCACAGAATCTCAGATTTGGAAGGGATCTCAGTAGCCATATTGGTCCAATCCAGACTAGAAGGGCATCCCCACTATAGTGTTGGTCCTTCTTCCACTCGAAGACATCCAGTGGAAAGGTTGGAAGGGTACGCTATGTGGAGGTTGCCCGTCCCATTTGGGGATGATTCTCTTTGTTAGGAAGCTTGTCCTGAATACAACCGTGCGTTTGCCGCTTTGTTGGCTTTCCCACGTTATTCCTGATTCTGCTTTCTTGGCCCAGGCAGAACAGGTTCACACCCTTTTCCGTTTGTATATTTGAAAACAGCTGTCATGCCCTTCTCCCACCCCAGTCCTCTTTTCTCTCGGTCTCTTAAACTTTTTCTCATCCCTAGTCCCTTCAGCTGTTCCTTATTTGATATGAACTCAAGCTTCTTCAGCTTCCTAGTTGCCATCCTCTGGATACTCTCTAGCTGTGAACGTCTTTCTTAAATTATGGGACGATTGAACCCAGAAGTGAACCCAATACTCCAGATGAGGTTGGAGCAGGTCAGAGGCCAGAGACACTATGCCTCCCTTTCTCTATGTCTTGCTTCTTTTAATAAAGATCCAAAACACATTCACTTTTTTGTCCACCAATAAATTAACTGCAGAGTCCATAAGACAGTAGATTTGTAGCTAGATAGGACCTTAGAAAGCATGTCATCCAATTCTCTTATTTTATAGATAAGGAAACGGAAACTCAGAGATACGACATGATTTGTCCAAGATCACAAAGGCAATAAATATCAGAGACCAGATTAGAACCTACAGCTTCTGATTTTGATTCCCATGCTTCTTGCACTACATCATGATGCATCCTTATAAATCTAATCCCTCCTGGAACAAGATTCTCATCTACTCCATTTTGTTTTCAATTTGACACATTGATCAAGCATCTAAAATGTGCTAGATGCTGTTCTTGGCACTGCGGAGCTAAGATATCACTGAAGTAGAAGAGCAAGAGTATCTAATTGTCTGGGGATGGATAGTTGTTTTTAAATAGCCCAAAATGTCTTTCCCCTCAAGGAGCTTGCATTCTACAGCATCACTAACAAGTGACCATCCAGTGTGGACAGATCTACTATTTAGTTTTTAAAAAGCATTTATTTTGCACATGTTGTCTACAAGGCACCATGCTAGTTTGTGGCATACAAAGACAAAAATAAAGCAGTTCATTACCAAGAATAGCTTAGAGTCCACATACGTTCTACAGTTTCTTCATCTATAAAACCAGAGGAATGAATTAGATGGTCAATGTGGTTCCTTCTAACTCTTGATCTATGATCCTATGAGTCTTCCTGACTTTGCAAGATAGTCTGTAGGTCAATCAATCATTCAATTCAATTAAGAAGGATTTGTAAAGTACCTATTGTACGACCAGCAATGTGATAGGCACTAGGTTGTTGTTCAGTTGTGTCTAACTCTTTGTGACTCCATTTGGGATTTTATTGGGCAATGGCTTTGCCATTTCCTTCTCCAGCTCATTTTAAGGATGAAGAAATTGAGGCAAACAGGGTGAAATGACTTGCCTATCTAGCAAGTGTCTGAGGTCAGATTTGAACTCAGGAAATTGAATCTTTCTGACTCCAGACCCAGTTCTCTGTGCACTATGGTGCACTCTAGCTGCCTAGGTATACAAACACACAAAAATGAAACAGTCCTTACTCTAGAAGTTTATCATTCCAAAGACTCATCACACTTTTCATAGTTCTCTCTCTGAAACTTCCACCTTCACTTCCAAGGTCTTACACAAAAAAGATACACCCTGTAGCAGATGTAGGCATTAAAATGAGAACTAACATAGAAGCAAGAGGACGTGAACTCCCAGCTTCTCTAATGACAGGACAGCCATTCCATCAGAATATAAGCTCCCTGAGGTCAGGCACTAGTTTTGTCATTGTACCCCCAGGGCTTAGTACAGTGCCTGGTGCATAATGGTTAATAAATGTTTGTTAGCTGATTGGTTGATCTTAGTGGTCAAAACCTACAAACTCATATTCCTAGGAATTTTCCTTTTGGGATCTCTTTCAGGAGGTGATCAGTGAATGCTTTCTATGTCTATTTCCCCCTCTGGTTCTAGAATATCAGGGCAATTTTCCTTGATAATTTCATGGAAGATGATGTCTAGGCTCTTTTTTTGATCATGGTTTTCAGGTAGACTCTATCCTGGTTCTATTTTCCAGGTCAGTTGTTTTTCCAATGAGATATTTCAATTATCTTCTATTTTTTCATTCTTTTGGTTTTGTTTTATAATTTCTTGGTTTCTCATAAAGTCATTAGCTTCCACCTACTCTGTTCTAATTTTTAAAAAACTATTTTCTTCAGTGAGCTTTTGAGCTTCCTTTTTCATTTGACTAGTTCTTCTTTTTTAAAAAAAATTTTTAAATTTATTTTTAGTTTCCATAAGGTTTTGAATCCCAAATTTTCTCCCCATCTCTCCCCTCCCACTCCTCCAAGATATTGTACTTTCTGATTACCCCTTCCCCCAATCTGCTCTCCCTTCTATCACATCCCTCCCTTCCTTAATCCCCACCTCCTCTATTTTCTTGTAGGGCAAGATAGATTTCTATGCCCCATTAGCTGTATTTCTTATTTCCTAGTTGCATGTAAAAACAATTAAGTTTTTTTTAATTTTTAGTTTTCAACATTCATTTCCACCAGATTTTGAGTTGCAAATTTTCTCCCCATCTCTCCCCTCTCCCACCCCCAAACACCTTGCGATCTGATTACCCCTTCCCCCAATCTGCCCTTCCTTCTGTCACACCCCTCCCTTCCTTTATCCCCATCTTCTCTCTTTTCTTGTACAGCAAGATAGATTTCTATGTCCCATTACCTGTATTTCTTATTTCCCAGTTGCATGTAAAAACAATTTTTAACATTCGTTTTTAAAACTTCAAGCTCCAACTTCTCTCTTCCTCCCTCCCCACCCATCCCCATTGAGAAGGCAAGCAATTCAATATAGGTTATACATGTGTAGTTATGTAAAAGATTTCCATAAAAGTCATGTTGTGAAAGACTAGCTATATCTACCTATATTTCCCTCCATCCTATCCTGTTCCCCATTTATTCTATTCTTTCTTTTGACCTAGTCCCTTCCCAAAAGTGTTTACTTCTAATTACCCCCTCCTCCCATTTGACCTCCCTTCTAACATTCCCCCACATCCCACCTCTCCCCTTCTCCTCTACTTTCCTTTAGTGTAAGATAGGTTTTTATACTAAATTGAGTGTACATGTTATTCCTAATTCTGCTTTTTAACGCATTCTTCTCCTCATTGGCTTTTTGGACCTCTTTTGCCATTTAGGTTACTCTATTTTTAAAGTTGTAATTTTCTTCAGCATTTTTTGTGGGTCTCCTTTAGCAAGCTGTTGACTCACTTTTCATGATTTTCTTGCATTGCTCTCATTTTTCTTCCCATTTTTTCCTCCACTTCTCTTACTTGGTTTTCAAAATCCTTTTGGAGCTCTTCCATGGCCAGCATATATTTTTTGGAGGTTTTGAATGTAGAAGCCTTGACTTTGAAGTCTTTCTCTGATGGTATGCTTTGTTCTTCCTCATCCTAAAGGATGGAAGAAAATACCTTTTCACCAAGAAAGTAACCTTCTATGGTCTTATTTTTCCCCCCTTTTGGGGGGCATTTTCCTAGCTAGTTACTTGACTTTTGAGTCCTTTGTCAAGTGGAGGGTATATTCTAAGGACTTGTAAGTTCTCAGTTCCTCCTAGGTGGCACAATCAAGGGAGAGGAGTTTACTCCTCCCCTGGCCTGCGCTCTGGTCTGGGAGCAACAACAAGGTTTTCTGCCCAGGATCTGTGAGCAGGATTCCACCCCAGAGTCTCCACCAGCTCCACCATATCAGTGCTCCTCCATACATTAGGACTGCCACTCAGGACTAAGACCCAGATCAGGTGCTCAATTTCCCCAAGGTCTTTAGGCCCAGGGCTCCAAAAGTGGATACTTCTGTGGCAGTGGCTGCTGCTGCCCTGGGGCTGGGACTGGGGCCAGACCACGTTCCCTTCTCACCCAAGTGAAAGAGCTTTCTCACTGACATTTGAAGCTGTCTTTGATGTCTGTGGGTTGAGAAATCTTGGAACCACAGCAGCTATCCATGATTCTATACCCTGAAACCTGTTTCAGTCCTGTCCATGCCACGCCTTGTGGCCCAGACTGGGTTGTGCTCCACTCTGAGCCTGGTGTGATAGACCTTTCCTGTTGGCCTTTCAGGCTGTCTTGGGCTGAAAATCTCTTTCACTCTGTCATTTTGTGGCTCCTGCTGCTCTAGAATTTCTTTAGAGTCACTTTTTACAGGTATTTTATGGGCTATGGGGGGAGAGCTACAGCAGGTCCATCTTTCTACTCTGCCATCTTGGTTCTGCCCCGCCCCCCCAAACCTACAAACTTAACAACAATTTTTTGCATGATATTTTGCCCCTAGAGGCCAGGTTTCCCTGTCTCACCCAGGCTGGAAGTACAGGAAACTCCTTATGGTCACTAAGAAGGTAATCCTGCTGGCAATCTCTGTTTTGGACCTGGATGGTTTTGTCCCCCCTTAGGCAACCTGGTGCCCCCTTTCTTTCCTGGGGCCTGCCATATTGGTGTTGGACTTAGTGTGAAAACTTCAGAACTCCTGAACTCAAGTGATCCACCAACTTCAACTGCCCTAGTATCAGGGTCCACAGGATGCATAGGCATCCTGGCTTAGAATGATTTTTCTAATAATCAAGAGATAGGAATGAATGATGGGAAGGGAGTGAGACAGGCAAATTGCCTGGAAACCAGAAGCTTGACCTTCCTACAAATTTAAGAAGGGATTTGAGGGTAAATTGATTTCTCAATTAGATAGCAAGATGAGAGGATACAAAAATTCTTCCCCCCCCTTTTAAATTTTATTCGTTAAATTTTAGAACACATATGGCAGCTCTTCCATTTGTGTACAGAATCAGAAAAAGAAAAACTGATTCTGTGAAGATTTGATTTTGCATATTGGCCAAACCAGCATAGTGGGAAGCAGAGCATCTGTCCCATTGCCACATCTGTTTAATAATCATTTTTCATCTTCTCTTTCCTTTCAGCCTCTTTTGGTTGCAATTTATGCTTAAAAATTTTGCTAAGGTAGTCATAAGTTCTTAGATTTAGAATTAGGAAAGATCAGCTTAGAGGATCATCTGCTCCAATGGTGTCAAACTCAAATGGAAATGAATCCCTAAGGCTTAAAATATCACAAATTAACATTATCTATTTGTGTTTTTTATTTTGTTAAACATTTCCCAATTATATTTTAATCTGATACAGTCTACACTGGGGACTTTTGAGGGCCTTGTGTTTGACTCCTCTGATCTAGTCCAACCCTGTTTATTTTCCTAAAGTCCCAAATCGCACAACTACATGCATATACGTATAATGTATATATGTTATGTCATATATCACATACATATACAAATACATATACATGTATTTAGGAGCTAAGATTTGAACCTGGATCCTTGAGCCCTACTGCAGAATCAGCATTCCTTGCACTACCCCCCATAAACCTCCCACTTCTGTTGGAGAATGGTGACATCAAAGAATCTAGTAACTGGTGACTGGAAAGAAACTTCGACAGCATCTAGTCCAACCTCTTCTTCCAAGAAAAACCTGAGGTCTAGAAAGGCTCAGGGACTAATCCAGTTAGTCTAGACAGGGGTCTCCTTACTAAGTAAACATCCACTGTCCACTTACTATTCTTTCTACAGCAGTGTATTGTGTAACTATCCAAAAGGACCATTCAGATCAAACAACGATCTGAAACCCTTCACATGACATATCCATATAACTGAGACGAGAAAAAAATAATGAGTTATCTCATTGCTTGGCTTAGCACTCTTCTCCACCTTGTATTTGTGGATATAGGCATGGAATAACTGGTAAGAATGCAGAGAAATGGATCTCCTAGTTTAAAGCCAAGCACGATTTAATGCAACATATAGAGAGGAAGTGTGGCATTATGGGAAGAGTGCTAGACTTGGGATCAGGTAGACATGGGTTCAAATCCCCTCTCTGACACTTTTTAACTTTGTGAACCTGGCCAAGCCTCTAGATGTTTAAGAGCCTCAGACATTTATCTACTAAGTCATAGCCATAGTCCATATGCATTGAGGGAGGGGATTTCCCCTGTAGGAGTCTACCATGTAGCTGATTGGAGAATTGCATCCTTCCTGTGTAGTATATTATATGAATAAATACATAATCTATGAGGTATTTTAAATGGACAATGGTAAAGTTATGCTAAAAGCCTACAGTGATTTTTTTTCTTTTTTGAACTTAATGCACACAATATAGCAAGGATGCTAAAAGGTATATTGGAATGAATGCATTTGGAGAGAGTCATGTGCAAGGCAGCAGGCTGACAGTGTACATACATCACCCCTTGAAATATTTAAATGGAAGAGGCAAACTGACAAGTTATACCCTCTTGAAATGCAAGGAATTCAACAATTCTGACCTGGAAAGAAAACAGTTTTTTTGGGGGGGTGGGGTGGGGATTATTGGTAGTGATGCTGAGGTCTTTAAACCTCATTTTTCATTGTTCTTTGGAATTTGTTTTTGCTTCCTCTCCCTCCTCCCTTGAAATATTTCAGAAATAAAGTTTTTCAATATAAAGGTGTCTTCTAACCACAGGGTAAGTCATCATTTTTAACATGGAAATAAACATCTAAACATTCTTCAATTCTGTTTCATTATTTTAACCATAAAAACGTTACCCTTTTATTTCAGCTATTTGTAAGGATGACAGGATGCAGCCCATAATGAGAAGAGACAGATTTTTTTAAAGATGGCGTGAAAGTCTCCTCATCACCTGCCCCCATCCTCCTGCCAATGGGAATAAATAGGGAAAGAGCCAGTGACCATTTGAAGAGCTTGGATGGAAAGGGATAGTTAATCCTAGGGTTTTACTGTGTGTTCACTCATTGGATTTCATTCTTTCACGTCTGTGCTCTATTGTAGAATTCAAGGGGAAGGACCATTTGCTAGTTTGGTTTCCATTAGAATTTTCAGAAAACAAAAGGAATAGAGATGACCTAGGCATGACCTAGTGCAGAGAAGGTTGGGGTTGGAATCAAGAAGACCTATGTTCAAGTCTTAACACTGAAAAATACTAGATGCAGACTGATGAAGAAGCCAAGCTTTATCCCCTTCTGCCAGTTCTCAAAGACTGTCAGTTAGAGATGACTTTGGGCAAATCTGTCTCACTGGAGGTAATTCCCATACTTGGGTTCTCTTCCACTGGTTTAATAGCTAACCTTTATATGCCTCTAAGGTCTGCTAAATACTTTGCACATTTCATCTCACTGGATCTTCACAATAAACCTGGGAGGTTGGTGCTATTTTTATTCTGATTTTACAGATGAGGAAACTGAGACAGGGAACAGATGTGACTTGTCCAGGGTCATACAGTTAAGTAAGTGTGTAAGATGGGATTTGAATTCCAGTCATCCTGTTTTTAAGTCTAGCGCTCTGCTTTGCCAGTTTGCTGTCAATCAGTGGTAATCAGTGGGATTTAAATAGGTTTTCCTTAGGAACCAAAAAAGGACAATTAGTTTCTTAGGTTTTTTTTTTTTGCTTGTTTATTCATTTAGTTTTTGTCTCTTTTTAACCCTGGGGGATGAGAGCTGCTTTTCTTCAGTTTCTTTTTATGCACAGAGACTAAGAGATTAAGAGACAGACCCCAGTCTCCTATGCCAAAACAGCATTTTCCCAGTAGCCCCCTTCTCCAGATCAACAAACATCCTGAAGGACTCTGTGGTTCTGTGGGACAATCTACTGGTAGGGTCATCCCTCCTCTATCTTCTCTTTTGTCTCTGTTCCTAAAGGTTAGTGGTTCTCTTGTGAAACTTGTGGAACAGAATGATTTGGGAGATCTTCAGGTCCCAGAGCAGGGACAGTTTTATTCAGCATCTATTCATTTGACATAGTTTTATTCAGCATCTATTATGGGTTTATTAGGTGACCTAATGAATAGAATGCTAGGCCTGGAGTCAGGAAAACCTGAGCTCAAATTCAGCCTCAGACACTAACTGGCTGTGCCATCCCAGGCAAGTCACTTAACTACTGTCTGCCATCTGTAAAATGGGAATAATAATAAGACTTCCCTCCCAGGGTTGTTCTGAGGATCAAATGTGATGATATTTGTAAAAATGTTTAGCACGTAGAAGGCTTTATATAACATAGCTATTACTATTACCCTGGGCTGCTTCTGGAGAGAATAACACAAAGGGGAAAGAAAATAGCCCCTGCCTTCCTAGAGGTTACTTGCTATTTCATTCCACACACTGTCATAAAAACTTATACTTGGGACCCCTGCTTAGGTGTCTGAGAATTGTTCATAAAGTAGAAACAGTCATTCTATTGACAAAACTTAAAAGTGTGTTCTTTACCAAAACAGGCACAGAATTGGGTGCTTTTTCTCACGTCCAAAAGCGTGCATCATAAGACTGCCGCCTCCTCCCCCAAGAAGTTTGGGTAAACGATGCACCTAAGTTTTCGGTCTGAGAAGAGAAATGTCTCTGGCAGGCCTTGAATGGTTGGGTACGTCTTAGTAGCTCCCCAAAGCTCAGTCTGTTGTTTTCTCAAGTACCAAGCAAAGAAATGGAGGTTGAAACAAAAAAATTTGTCTCCATGAAATTCAGGCAGCTGAACAAAACATTCTAATGCTTCCGAAAATTTGGCAGGAGAATGAGGGGAAATGCTCTCCAAGTTTTATAACCCCACTCTCATGATCAGCATTATTACTTCAAAGCACTTTCAATCATTGGTTTTTCCACTTATGGGCATTGTTGCTTTCCTTTCTCCATGGAATGAAGGGGAATGGAGCTGAAGACCTATCGAGGTGCCTTCCACATGCAGAATGAGGTGATTTAATGTCATCTCTTTTGGAAGTTGAAAAAGGAAAAAAAAAGAAAGAAAATACACCTTGAGGCTTGGAAAGAGTGAATTCTTTTTGTGTTGAGTGTCCAAGTAGATTTTTAGACTGACTTAAGGCTGGTGAGTAGTCTTCTATGGGTATATATTTTGTTGAAAAGTTACATAAAATGCTCATAGATCATATTGTCAGTTGAGCTGAGAACAAACTTACTTTCCAGTCCACTCTCAAGTCACCTTCTCTGCGCTATTTATCTTGTATGTACAAAGTGATTGGCATGTGGGCTCCTTATTAGCATTAATGTATTCTCCTTGAGGGCAGTATCTATCTCTGCTTTTCTTTGTATCCACAGCAATTAACAGAGTGTCTAGCACATAGTAAGCACTTAATAAATGCTTGTTGACTGACTTTCTAGTTCCCAGGTTTTTAACCTTGTATATGTGCATGTGTGTATGCATATGCATCGTGAAAGTCTTGTGAAGCTTGTAGATTATTCTCAGAATTGTGTTTCTTTTTTTTTGTAAATAGTATGTAATTTTTTCCAATTATATGTAAAGATAGTTTTCAACATTCATTTTTAATAAGATTTTGAGTTCCAAATTTTTCTTTGTTCCCTCTCCACTCCCCATGATGTTGAGCAAGAATTATATTTTTTTAAAATTAATTTATTTGTTTTCAGTTTTCAACAGTCACTTTCATAAATCTTAAATTTTCTCCCCTTCCCTCTCTCCTCCCTCCCTGAAGTGGCATGCAATCTTATATTAGTCCTACATGTATATTCTTATTAAACACATTTTCACATTAGTTATGTTGTGTAGAAGAATTAAAATGAATGGGAGAAACCATGAGAAAAACTAAACCAAACCAGAACATAGCACAAGAGAAAATAGTCTGCTTCATTATGCATCCTGATTCCATAGTTCTTTCTCTGGAAGTGGAATGGCATTTTGCCTCAAGAGTCCTTTGGGGATATTTTAGGTCCTTGCATTGCTATGAAAGGCTAAGTCTATCAGAAACAGTCCTCGCACACTGACTGTTACTGTGTATAATGTTCTCCTGGTTCTGCATTTCACTCAGCATCAGTTCATAGAAGTCTTTCTAGGCTTTTTGGAAGTCCTCTTATTCATGATTTCTTATAACGCAACAGTATTCCATTATATTCACATACCACAACTTGTTCAGCCATTCCCCAATTGATGGGTATTCCCTCAATTTCCAGTTCTTGGCCATCACAAAGAGAGTTTATGTAAATATTTTTGCACATGTGGGATCTTTTCCCATTTTTATGATCTCTTTGGGATACAGCCCTAGAAGTGGTATTGCTGGGTCAAAGGATATGCATATTTTTGTAGCCCTTTGGCATAGTTCCAAATTGCTCTCCAGAATGGTTGGATCAGCTCACAGCTCCACCAACAGTGAATTAGTGTTCCAACTCTCCCACATCTTCTCCAACATTTATCATCTTCCTGTTTTGTCATGTTAGCCAGTCTGATGGGTGTGATGTGGTACCTCAGAATTGTTTTGATTTTCATCTCTTTAATAGTGATATAGAGCATTTTTTCATATGACTATAGATAGCTTTAATTTCTTCCTTTGAAAGCTGCCTGTTCACATTTTGATCATTTATCAATTGGGGAATGACTTGTAAAGAATTATATTTTTAAATGCTCAAAATGAAATACAGAGGATGATGAAGAAAACTAATTAGATTGAAATACATTTCTCTCTATATCTATCTATCTATCTATCTATCTATCTATCTATCTATCTATCTATCTATCTATCTATCTGTCTGTCTGTCTATTATCTCTGTAGAGACCTAAATATAGATCTATCATGTATGAATCATTTATCTATTTGTCTCTCTTTCTATCTGCTTATCCATCTGTTTGTCTCTCTCATCTGTCTATCCAAGTTCACAGACCCCTGTGAACCCTGTTTTAGCTTGGGGAAAAAGCCCAGAGGTCATTAGGCTATTGTAATACCTTCTATAAATAGTCATCTATGTCTTAGAGATAGTAATTTTTGTCATCAGTCTCATATTTTCTTACCCTTTTTCAAAAGTGCAATGGGTTTGAATTGCTTTTCTCTTTCCTGGCTTGGGCCTTTGTACTCTAGATCACAGGCTCTTCTGTCTCTTTCTTTGCCTAGCTCCTGATCCATAGCTGAGTCTGAGGAAAAAAAGGGGGGGGGGAGCCATCTGACACATCTCTGCTGTCCATTAGAAATGAAGTACTTTTTATACAGAAAGAGATGACTGTTGCTATGGGAATTGAGTCTGCATGACACTGATTTTCCTCCTCCCCTGCAAATATTTCTCTTGGCTGAGAAATGCTAGGTCGGTCTACAGGATAGGTTGACCTGATATGTATTCTCCTTTGCCTTTGGCTGGAAAGTGCTTCCAAAGGAAAGTCATTGTCACTTCTCCAGTTTTAATGACAAAAGTTTGAACAACATAAACTCATTGTTTCGCTGTCAGTCTATTTGTGACCTGACCATCCTCCATGGAGCCAATGAGCAGAATGCCAGGAGATTCAGCACTAAAATGATGCAGTTCAGTGTGAATGTCCTTGAGTAGAGGGAATGGGTGCCAGACCCTAGCATTTTACTTTCCTCTGTCACAATCAATTGGAAATTTCATTTCTTTTCTCTTGGTTTTGTGGCTATTTCCATATACTTGCCATTTTTTTCCAATTGTGTAAATATTGCCAGCTGATACAGGAAGTCACACAGCTGACATTCTCGAGAGTAATACATTGGTGATGCAGTGCAATTTATAGATCTTGGCATCTTAGCTGTCATTTAGTACCACACCCCTCTTTTTACAGATGAGGAAACTGAGGCCCAGAGAAGTAAAGGGACTTGCTTAAAATCACCCAGATAGCAAGTGGCAAAGCTGGGGTTGTGAGCTCTTTTTCCTTTGAACCATACTGCCTCACTTAATTCAACTCAACGTGGATTTATTAAGAATCTACGTCCAGGGCACTGTGCTAGACACTGGAGATACAATAATAAAAATGATATAGCCCTGACCTCAAAACAAAAACAAACAAACATATTCTGTTTGAATATAATTCAACAAGAATTTATTCATTATTTATCAAACACCTTCTATGTTTCAAGCACTTTGCTACAGTTCAGGAATTCACACACACTAATACTCTCAAGAAGCATATATTTTCTTGGGGAGAAAATTCATACAAGTCAATTCATTTGATTGAATTCACTTCAAGTAATCAAGTCAACAAGCATTTATTAAACACCTACTGTGTGTGTGCAAGGTACGTTGCTAGGCATGAAGGATATAAAGATAAAAATGAAAAATAATCCCTGTCCTCAAAGAGCTTATATTCTAAAGGGGAGACTCATAATCAAGTCAATCCAAGTCAGTTCAATTCAACCCAAGTTGTTAAGTCAACAAACATTTATTAAGCATCTACTGTGTGCAAGGTTTTTGTCTTTCATCGCTGAAGAAGACCATGCCATCAGAGAAATGATGACACGACTTGCATTTGACTTTGTTTTGAGTGAGGGAGAGCTGTGCAGGTCACCAGCCTTACTTCTTCTCCAGAGCCATCTGAATCCAGAGAACTGATGTCAGGATAATTGGAGGTGACTCAGGATGCACTGGGAGACCTTGGGCCCTTTAGGTCAAGGTCTTTGCAGGCACTCACTTAGGGTGAGGCAACACCCATTCATTGAATAGTCCTGTTTAAGAAGTAGCCAGGGCACGGCCTCTTTAATGAGGTCAAGAAAAAGAAAGACATCAGGCTGGGTGGGAAACAGCAACAGTTACAATTGATAATCATAGTCAAGCCAGGAGGGTCCAGAGGAACCATAAGGCAGGGCTCCAAAGGAGTCCCAGTTCCAGAGTGCAAACCTACTGTGTGCAAGGTACTTTGTTAGGCACTGAGGACACAAAAATCAAAATTAAAAGTGGGTCGCTGCCTTGAAAGAACTTATTTCTAATGGGGAGAAACATAAACAAGTCAATCTATTTCAATTCAATTCAAGTGTCAAGTCAACAATTCAGGATTTTATTATGGGTCTATGACTCTGATATAAAGAAGACAAATTCCCAAAGCCCAAGTAATGAGAGTCCCCCAAATATTGTGCATTTTCATGATCTGTACCATTTCTCCTTTGCCCATCATAGGATGAATTGTATAATGATAAACTGAAAAAATCTGTACTCATCAAGGTCCCAGGAGGACTAGGAAATTAAGACATCAAAATGCATACATTTTGCACATATCCCAGAAAATGTGATCCATGCTCTCCCCTATCCTTGTGCAGAAGCTCTTAGTATAACTCCTTTGTAGAGCTCTCTTTATAGAACTCCATCCTCCATAGATAGCTCTATTTATTACTTTGAGACACATACCATACATTTACATTCAGCACTGAACATTAGAGCTGCTTCATTGCAGAAATGCCCAACAAGAGGGTCGTTCCAGGCATGTTTGATCTCCTCTTTGCACTTTTAGGTAAGGCCCAAAGTGTTTGAAGGACAAGAGTTGAGATTGAATAGGAAGTAAAAAAAAGAGAAAGATCAAACCTACGGGATGAGAAGACCATACAAAACACATTGCAAAGTACATATTCTGGCATTCTTGGGTATTGTACTGTATAACACAGATCAGCGCTCTTTGAGAGAAAAGGCGAGCGAGCCCTCTCCAGTGGCAAATTAAATTTGACAACATTGTGGATAATGTGGGTTTAAACAGCATGCTATCTTCTCACAACTTAATTTGGTTTTTAGCTTTCTTCATAGCAACTCATGTAATTCCCTGGGCCCTGGTGGGTTAGGGTCTCTGGAATGAATGAACCTTCCCTCTCAGAAGAGTGCAAAGGGTCACACACATAGAAACTCAGCCCATATGGCACAGAAATCTCCTTCAGGTGCTTTCAAGTCAAACGTGCAAACTGTGAATGCATTTTGTCATCCCTTTGAGAAGATCTCACCATCTCATCTGCTTCATCTTTCCCTCCTTCCCCCCTGTGAAATGCATCTTTGTTCTCTTATGAATGCCAGGTATTGTTAGAGAAAAAAATAGAACACATTTCTCTAATATGATGCTTCCCTGTGCTTTGTGGGTTGTATGATGAATTTTCTTGACCCATAGATTCAATACCAGTTTTTAGGTAGCATGTGGATCCTTCCTTGCTATCAGTGTCTCTTGATGTGACCTCCTGAAATGTGAACATGGAACAAATGAAGTTGGATGACTTCTTGTGACATTACCCAATTACTTGTGTAGAGGACAGGAAGTTGTCTCATTTTAAAATAAGGTCCCATGGCAAGGCATGGAAGATATTAGTGACTGACTCTGACTTTTTGGAGGGGGTTCTTTGGTGCAGACAGCCAGGAAGACCTGAGTCTGAGTCATCTGCCACATCTGGGGTTCACAAATTTGTTGTTACTGTTTTTGTTGTGAACTGCATTGGGTCTCACGGATGTCTAGTCCAATCCCTTTCTTTTATAGAGCAAAAAACTGAGATTTAGAGAAATTGAAGTCACACAAGTGAATGGCAGAGGTTGGATTAGAATCCAGGTCACCAGACTTCAAATCCCACACTCTTCCCACTATGCTAAGCTTCTATCAAAGGTGACCATGATAACTATTCTATTATGATCAGCAGACCATAGGATCCTAGAGTCATAAGATCAGGGGTCCAGAATTAGAATACTACCTAAGAGAAGTATAATCTACAATGAAATCTGATGAAGGGAGATAGAAAATTTTTGTCTCATGGGCAGGTCAGGCTTCTTGGAAGAGGGCCTATTTAAACTGGGCCCGTTAATATATCACCTATAGTTGGCACTAGATAAAAATCGAGTTGAAACAAGGGGGTTCTTTGACACGTGGACTTTGGAAAGTGGACTGGACAAAGGGAGGCTCAAATCTGTCACTTACCAGCTATGGACAGTTACCCGACCTTTCTCAGTCTCAGTTTTCTCATCTGTAAAGTGAAAGGATTGGATTAGATTTTAAAGTTCCTTCCAGCACAAACCATCTCTGAGTCACCAAAGACCTGAAATCTTTAGGCCCCTATGACATAGAAAAAAGAAAAGAAATGAACTTTGACAACAACAGCATCAATGATATTAGTGCCCAGGGTTCAAGGAAAGCTATCGATCAGGGTAGGATTTGAAAAATGCTTTCTATTAAAGCCCTAGTGACATGTTTTGCTAAAAGGCTGAGTCTGGGTATGATTCCCTCTGTTGTGTGACTTATAATATTTGGGTCAAATCAATCAGTCAATCAACCAACCAGTAAGTATTTATTAAGCATCTTCTCGGTGCTCTGCTAGGCACTGGGGACAGAAAGACAAAAGTGTAATAATCCTTGCCTTCAAGAAGCTTACATTCTATCAATCAATAAACAAGTATTTATTAAGCTTCTACTCTGGGAGCCAGGCAGAGCAAGTATACTACAGCTGGACATCTCACTGCTAGGAAGAAGAGCTTTTTAATCTCACCTCTGTTACATCTTGGCTTCATGACTAAGCTTCTTTGTGCCTCAGGCAGCTCTCTAGAAATATAAATTTCAGAAAGGGGCAGATCTGCTTTGATAGAGAACATTACTTACCAGAAATTCCTTATACTGATGAAATCACATATCTACAGAGAAAAAATGGAGTAGGACCTGGGGATACAAAGACACTTTAAGACCTTTCCCATTATTGGGTTAGCATATGAAATCTCTACGATGCTATGAAAATCAAGGATGATAGGCCAGAGCTGAGCAAAGCAAATGTGACTCTTAAGAGCTGAGAGGAATTTTAGGGAAGTGGGTCTTCTCTGCTGGTGGAGGTTTAGAATGTTACAGACTTTGGACTAGGGTTAGAATCCTACTCCCCTCCCAAACCCAGCTCCAGTGGATGCTAGTCACACACAAGTCCTGCAAGAGGTTTCCACTAATGAGCAACAAGAGGGTGAATTGGAAATGTCCATCCCTAGATCCATTTCACTTTAAGGAAGTAGGTAATGTGGTCTCAGAGGGCAACACTTCACCTTGGAGGCTGCGAGATCCACTCTAGAGCTGGATGCAACAAGGTGAGTAATGTGACCAGGCTATATTTCCAAGGCAAATAATAGTGAAAGAATTGTCTTGGATTGAAAATGGTGGACATGAGCCAATGCACATTGGCTCATTTGCATTGGGCCATTTCTTTTAGATTTATGGATTTCATTCTGTTCTTAAAAATTTTATTTTTATCTGAAGCATGCTTACCTATCTTGAATGATCATTGATCTAAAGTTGGAAAGGAACTCAGATGTCATATGGTCCAAACCCCTAATTTTATGAACAAACCAAGGTCAAAGGAGTCCTTCAGATCATAGACTTAGAGCTAAAAGGGATGCCACAGGACATTTTGTTTAACCCCTTCATTTTACAATTGAGGGAACTACTGCCCAGGGAAGTGAGGTGACACTCTAGAATCACTCAGAATGGAATAGAACTCAAAAGCCACGTAATCTAACCCCCTCATATTATAGGTGAGGAAACGAAGGCCAGGTAGGCATAGAATCAAAAATCTTATTTTGTTATTGATCACTTTTCATTCTTGAAGAGGACCAAGGACACCATGAGGCAATCATTGATCAAGAAGTAGAATAAGGCACAGAGGCTCTCTTGTCTAAACCCTTCATTTTACAAATGAGGAAACTGAGAACCAAAGAAGTAAAAGGACTTATCCAAGGACACACAAATAGCAGGAAATATAGTGTGGATCTAAACTCAGGCTTTTTCCACTGTACCATACTGTCTCTGGATGGAAGCTTTACTGATAATGCTTCTAGCCTTACAATATAGAAGCACTCATCTTGTAAAGCTGTTGTATTAAGGGGTAGGCCTGGTAACCCATTTATGACATAAAATGCATGTGTATATTTTAGTCGTAATCTCTTTCACTTAAGATTTTGGAATTTCAAGACATTTCTTGCCTGTGGGGCCTTCAAATGCCCTTTTCAGAATGAATCAAAATACACATTTATCTTTTTATAGGTTATAGTGTCTATTAACTGGGAAAATAGAATGTTTTCTCGGCATGTTGGAAAGGTGAGTGCAGTAAGCGAGGATGTAAAACTGTTCAGGTGCAAAGGTGAGTGCTGAGGATCAGGGCTCAGCCAGAGAACATCTCATTCTTTGTTATTATTACTTAACTCCTAAGTGGACCAGATCTTTCCAAATGAATGAACAGTTCTTGTTCAGAAATCTGTGAAGTCTAAACCCCTATAGGTCACTGGGGGACTATTGGGTGAAGGAAATGTTCCAGGCCTGGGAAGACTCAGAAGCTGCAGCATTTCTGTACTCCAGTGAAGAAAAATTTAGCTCAATGGATAGAAAGTTGCATTTGGAGTCTGAGGACTTGGGTTTGATTCCTGGCCCTGCCATGTACTACTTGGGCAATAATAGGCAAGTCACTCTGGGATTCAATGTTCTCATCTGTAAAATGATGTTTGATGGTCTCTAAATGGTTTCTAAAGTGGGACTAATAGCATGATCTCACCAAGTTGTATGAGTGTTGGCCAGAGTATGGGAAGATGGGTCACATTCCATACTCTCCACAATTGCTTCTATTCCAACACAACTAACCAATCCCACTCTTTCATTATAGTCAAAACTGCTATTTTATCCCCTGGTCACAGTACAGGTTCTTTCCCTTTGTCTTACAGTAGTTCCCTGTCCCCCCAGGATAGTTATACTCTACCCTAAAGTCAGGCATCTGAAATAGCATTTTCACAGATCCCATTGGTAAAATTGTCTCCAAGCCCTCCAGTGTTCCAGCACTCTGTCCTCCATGTTGCAATGGGGCTGCAGCAGTTGTCCCTTGGCTAGCTCTGTGCCCTCCTAGGAGAGTCAGAGATAGCCCCTTTCCACACCTCATTTCGCTTTTGGTGAGGCAGAGTGAACCAAGGCACATATGGGTTACAGCCTGTGTTAGAGTTCTCACTCTATTATGTTTCCCTCTAAATCTCATTCCTCAACCAACCTTCTCTATGAACAACCAGTGATTCCCATGGCTAACCTTAGTTCCATCTTTGGTTCGTCAATCTCACTCACCTCATATATCCAATCAGCTGTCAAATATAGGGTGTCCCAAAAGGCATTAGTGCAGTTTTAAACTTCAGGAGCTTACAGAACTGTGCACTCCCTAGAAAACCTTGGATAGCTTAAATCTGCTCTCAGGCCTTTGGGGACACTCCATATAGCCATTTCCACCTGCACTAAGTCCCTCACTTCTGGTCTCTTCTCTCCACTCACACATCTTACATCCTGGTACAGAGCCTCATATTCTCTCACTTGGATTATTGTAATAGCCACTTCATTGCATTGCCTGCCTGAAATATGTCTCCTTTCCAATCCATCCTACACACAGTTGCCCAAAGGGATGATCCCCAAGAGCACGTCTGACTATGTCACTCCCCAATTGAATCAATTCCAGTGGTTCCCTATTGACTCTAGGAAAAGATGCCATTTATATCTCATTCTTTCAAACTTCCTGTTTTTGAATAAATTTTATGATATACATAAATGTGTATACATTAATATATAGTATAGCTTCTAAATAAATGAATTTATGCATGTTGAGGTGTGAATGCTCAAAAATTTTAGTGATGGGGAACATGATTTTCAAGGTTAAATAACACTGTATTATATAATTTTTATGTCCCTTCTGGTTCTAAATCTTCAGTTCTATGACCCTAAGTATTAAAAAAAACTATAATATGCTAGATTGCACAGTGTATAGGGCACCAAGCCTGGAGACAGAAAGTCTTGTCTTCATTAGTTCAAATGCAGGCTCAGACACTTAGTAGCTGTGTGACCCTGAGCAAGTCACTTCACCCAGTTTGCCTCCATTTCCTCATGTGTAAAATGAGCTGGAGAAGGAAATGGCAATATCCTTTCCAAGAAAATCCCAAATGGGGTCATGGAGAACTGGACACAACTGAAAAAGACTGAATAACAATAACATATGGAAGAAGAATTAGATTTGTTCCCTCTGATCCCAGGGATAAATCTGGGAGTTATGAATAGAAGGTGCAAAGAGAAAAATTAATGCTTGACGTCAGAAAGAACTTCTTAGGAGTTAGAATTACCCCAAAGTGGATTGGGCAGAGGTCATGGTTTCCCCTTCACTGGAGGTCTTTAAGCAGAGGCTGAATGACCGCTTGTCATGGAGGTTATAGGGAAGGATTCCTTTACTTCCTCCTCCTTCCCCCTTACTCCCCCAAAAAAGACTGGTAAGAGGCACTTATAAACAGGGTGTCCAGCACTTTTATGTTGGTGGAGGGAGAGACTGAAGAACCTTCTAGAGGATATTTTGAGAGATTGCATGGCATAGTGGAAGGCATGCTGGCTTCAGCGTCAATGGATCTGGATTCAAATTCCAATGATTAAATTTCCTACCATGGTGATCTTGACACAGTGGTTTTTAAGGAAAATATTTTGTAAATTTGAAGGCAATACGTAGCTGTGAGTCATGGATTTAAAGCCAAAAGAGACATGAGAAGTCATCTAGTCCACTGTGTTTCTCTTACAGAGGTAATAACTTGCCAGGAGAGCTTACATGACTTGGTTTAGGTGCAGGGGTGGAGAACCTGAGGACTTGAGGCCATATGTGACCCTCTAGATGTCTCATTATTGTTATTAATGGCCATCAAATTTTCTACAAATGGAGAATACCTGTAATCCAGTAGGTTGAGGACCATTTGGACTTCAAAGGCTCTTTCAGATCTCATTGTTTCCTGCCCAAAATTCTGCCAGTAGAAATAGTACAGAAGAAAAGTCTGTCTTTCAGGTGGGGATTGCCATAATTAAGAAACTGATGGCTTAATATAATTTCCCAGGGAGATGGTGAGGGGAAGAATTCTGGCCTTTAAATATTCACAAGTAAAGTGACATTTATTATGAAGTTTATTTCATGTTGTTCTAGAGGGTCCTTCCCCACAAAAGACATGTATCAGATTGATGGTAAAGAAAGAGAGTGATCAATTGCCACATTTGGATTAATATTTTAGCAAATGAAGGTTGGTAGCGAATTCTTTCTAGGAATTAGATGTGGGCATGTGGACTTTGGAGATACTGATAATCATAATTGACATTTCTATGCTGTTTTGAAGTTTTCAGAGTACTTTATATAGCATGTCCAAGTGGGCTTCTTCTCCCAGCTCCCATTTGTGATGGCGGGTTGGCTTCCCACAGTCTCCGATCACTCCTGCTACAGGGTTCTAGGTGAACCCCTTAAGGCATTCAGGGTTCTAATATTGTTCACAAGCCCATATTAAATGTGCCCCCTTCCATTAACCATATTAAATCAATTAACTTTTTTGGAATAATAATATGGGGGCTATAGCAAGTAAAGAAATTACCCAAATCCCCCAAACTAAGGGTACAGTCTCCCTTTTGGATCACCTAATCCTTGGGGAGAGTATTGAAACACAAAAATTTCAAGTGAGTGAGAGAAACTCCTAGGTGTGAAAGGTACTTCTTTAACCTGTGAGCTTTTATCTCCTTTAAATAGTTCCTACCTGTTTCACTTCTGGGTATAGCATAGATACATTGCTTCCCTGCTGCCTCCTCACCAGATTCAACTGTTGAAGCAACTGACCTCAGGGTCTCTGGTCATTGGTTGGACTTAAAACGGCTTTGTTGGACCTCTTTCTCAGTCTCAGTGGCCACTGAGGTGCTCCCATCTCAGGAAAATTATTCCCCTGGCATCAGGGAAGAAACACAACAGGAACAGAGGTATGATGCATTCACAGACACATGCTGTTGTTGTTTTATATTCATTCTTGAAAAGGACCAGTGACATCAGGAAGGTGCTGTCATGACTTGCAGGTGAATTGCATTTAAGTGAGGAGGGCTGTTCAAAGTCATCAGCCTCACCCTCCTCTCCTGAGTCATTTGGGTCCAGTGACAAGATATAGATCAGGATAATTGGAGATGACCCTGGATGGAGTGGGAGACCTTGGCCTTTTTAAGCTGAGGTCTTTCCCAGTTCTTAGTTTGTTTGAGCCCATTTAGTGATTAAGGTTAGATAAAGTAATGAAGCTGAAAATGGCCTCTTTTACCTAGTTAAAAAAAAGCAATCTGGGAGGGGAAGACCCTAGAGGGTTTCTGGCCAGAGTAGAAACAATCTCTGTTTATACTTTGAGCCATCAAAAGTGAGGCTTGGGTTGAGACCTAAAGTTGGCAGTCAATGAGATTTGGGTTTAAGGTATTCTTAAGTAGTCCCTTTGAATCCCAATCAAAGCCTGGTTTTCCAATGCTGTATTTCAAGAAATCATAAATGAAACTACATGGGACAAAAGAATTAGTTGTGCCACTTAAAAAAATGATAGAATAAATAAGTAGGGAAGATGAAAAAAACCCAAAACAAACAAATCCTAGCCCATAAACCCCAAGATATCTTGCAACATTTCAGTGATCAAAATTTATATTTCTTAAGATGGTGCCAGCTTCTTCATTCCCACATGGCTACTCATAGCGATCCTTGAAAGCCATTAGGTGAGAGCTTGAAAAATTGTCTGCTCAAAACTTATTAGGTCTTCCAGCCAATTGGATGACTGTCATCGTGATACCAACCACTCAATGTCTGAAGATGGCCCCTCCAGGTTTCATGTGTTGAATCTATTGCAGGCAAAGATTATTGTACTTGGTCTGTATTATCAAGAAAGAATGAATCCCCACACTTTCTAAGGACTGGGCCCACGTTGCCCAGTTCTCCCATTACATGCACAAATATTAATTCACTTAATTTTTAGTTCCCAAGGTTCTGCATTACTGACCCATTTTTTTCCTCTTCTTTCCTCTCCTCCCCTCCCTTCTATTCCCTTTCCCTTCTTTTTCCTTTCCTATCTCTCCCCTTTTACTCTTTCTCTTCCCTTTTCCCCCTCTTCTGCCTTTCTCTCCTTTTCTTCCCTATTTCTTCTCTCTTGGTGATCTCATCTGATCCCAAGAGGTCTTCAGCTCTAAGGGTTCAATCATCATGTCAATGCAGCTGATCTATTGGTCAAGCCTTATTTCTCTCCTCACCATCTTCCTGATAGACATCAGCCATCAGCATGTTTCAAAGTCATCTCAAAATCAGCATTTCCAAAATTAACATCATTATCTACTCTCCTACCTTCTTCTGAACACTCCTACTTTTCCTGAGGGTGCAGTTCTCCTTTCTGTTGCTCAGTTTCTCCATCTTAGACTCATCCTTATTCCTTCATTTGCCCATCATCTTTCTTTTCCAATGAGGTGCCAGATCTTTTTGATTCCACCTACACAGCCTAGTTCCTTTCCATCTCCTCTCTGCCCATACAGTGATCACATCAGTTCAGATTCCTGCCTATACTCTTGCAAAAGCTTCCTAATAGAATCATTGGTTTCCACTTATTCTCTATTAATAAGCATTCTATCTGATTCAGCCTCTGGACAAAAACCACAATAATTTCCCGTAAGTACATCAGGATCTCTGGTTCTCTATTGTCTGTAGGATAAATGCAGACTCTTAAGCTTGCTGCTCAAAGCCCTCCAATTGACTTTTCTAGTCATTTTTCACCAGTATCCCCTTCACATAAACTATGATCCATTTAAACTGATCTGTTTGTTATTCTTTTAACATATCAGCTCCAGCTCCATACCTTTGCACAGGTTGTCTTCTATGCCTAGATTCCACTTCTTTCCTATCCCCATCTCTTAGAATCCCAACTTTCCTTCATGGTTCAGTTCATGTTCTGACTATTGATCACTAGAGGGAATTTTCATCATAGAATCGAAGATTTAGGGCAGGGCTTCTTGACTCTTTTTTTTTGAGTCCTGGACTCTTCTTGCAGTCTGGTGAAGACTTTGAATCTCTTCTTCGAAGAATGTTTTTAAATGCATAGGGAACCAACTGTACTGTAATATAATTATTGAAATATTTTTAAAAGTTAAGGATGGCTGTCCTTCATGAAGGTTTTCCTAATTTCCTTTAGATTTAGGGCTGGAAGGGATCTTAGGAGTCATGAAGTTCGTCCTCTTCATTTTATTTTATTTTACTTATTATTTCATCTATCTATCTATCTATCTATCTATCTATCTATCTATCTATCTATCTATCTACCTACCTACCTACCTACCTATCTATCTATCTATCTATCTATCTATCTATCTATCTATCTATCTATCTATCTATCTATCTATCTATCTATCTATCTATCCATCTCTCTATCTATCCATCTCTCTGTCCATCTGTCTGTCCGTCCCATCTATCTGTCTATCTTCTGTCTGTCTGTCCATCCTTCTATCTTTCTATCTATCTATCTATCTATCTATCTATCTATCTATCTATCTATCTAAGGCAATTGGGATTAAGTACTTTGCCCAAAGTCACACAGATAATAAGTATCTGAGTCTGAATATGAATTCAGTGCCTTCTGACTCCAAGCTAATGCTTTGTGCACCAGGGCATCACTTAGCTGCCCCCCTCTTCATTTCATAGATGAGTAAATTGAGGCCGAAAAATTAAGTGACTTGCCCAGAGTCACATAGCTATTTAGTGTCTGAGACAGGATTTGAAGTCAGAGGTTCTTTAGTACTCTGTTAGTCCACACTGCTTCTCTCCCTGTTTATATTATCATGTATGGATTTATTTGTTTTCAGGTTGATTTCCCCCAACCCTAGGAGGCTCTTCAAAGGCAGAACTGTTTTTTTATTTGTCTGTTTTCCCAGTAGAATTTAAATTCCCTAGTTGAGTTAAAAGAACAATAAGTGGGCCAATTTGGATGGACCATACTTTATCTAAAGGGAATATTGGTGAAAAATGACTGGGAAGGTCACTTGAAGGATTTTGAGTAGCAAGGTTAAGAATTTGTATTTTTCCTAGAGATACACATTACCTTGAACACAGTGGTGTTTAATAAATGCTTGTCACATTAGACTGACTAGATACCCATTTAATAGATGATGAAATTGAGGCCCGTAGAGGGGAACTGATTTGCCCAGGATGACCCAGCAAGAATGTCACTGATTTTTTCTTACCACTACTAAATAACTGATGTCATAATACATAATCCTTTCTGATTGTTACCTTGAGTGGCTAATTCTCAAAAGAAAAAAAAAAGAAATATCATAACTTGAGAGCTAAAAAGGGCCAAGAGGAGGAAGGGGGAGGAGGAGTCATGGATGACTTACCATAAATGCATTTCTTTAGAAGATTCTGTAAATATTGTTAATAAGGCAAGGCTTTTAGTGTATTTCTTTGCCATAATCTTTGTTGGCATTCATAACACTAACAGGGTATTGTGAAGGAAAGATGTTCAATAGGGAGGTAGTTACTGGGAATTTTGAAAGCAACCCCTTCCTTTGGAGTCTATTGCATCCCTGGTGTGCAACTGACCTGGAACCTTTATGGGGAAGGAGAGATCAATACCACCTCAGACTGCCAATAAAAATCTCTCAGCCTGGTGAAAGCTGGCACATAAGGTAAGAAGGTTTTATGGAACTCTTATTTGTAGGAAATGAGCTCCCTTGCATTGACTCTGAATTTAAATGGACAAGCTGTTATTAGAAAGTAATAATGATAATATTAGCATTTATATAGCATTTTGGGGTTTGTAAAACATTTTGTAAATATCATCTCACTTTATTCTCACAATAACCTTTCAAGGTAGGTGCTATTACCTACCAGATGAGGAAACTGACTAAGGAGAATGACAGTGTGATGCCTAGGGCTATTGCTCATCCTTTGCTTTTGGAGAGGACTGATGACATCACGAATGATGTTGTGACTTGCCCATGAATTGAATTTAAGTGAGGCAGAATTGTACAAAGTGGCCAGTCTCACTTTCTCTTCCAGATTCATCAGAGTCCAGTGGCAGGACAAAAATCAGGATGACTGGTGATGGCCCAGGAGGTAGTGGATGACTTTGCCATCTTCAATGTCTGCCCAAGCTCTAAGAGCTCCATAATGGCTGCTTCAGTCACTCATTGAGCTGGGGAAAGTCATCGCGTGCTTGGTATAGACATCTTGTTAACTCACTGACAAATTTGGGACCTGTTGGTTGTCCTCAATCTGATTTAGCCTGGTTTAGGGTTTTTATTTTCTCAGATTGGGTATAGATTGGGAGGTAGGCAAAGAAAGAGACAGAAGAGCCTGTGATCCAATGCTGAGGAGTGACTGAGGCAGGATTTGAATTCAGGTCTTCCTCCTTACTCCAAGTTAGCACTCTATCCACTGTACCATGTAGCTACTAGACTGACCTCATTTCATAATTCCTCCACATTCAGCCCTCTGCTGGTAAGAGCAGACGTGTGGATAACTGTTACTATGGACTGAACCAGTACAATGGTAAGGAAGCCTAGTACACACTGCTTATCACAGACAAGATTTGGGGGCTGCAAGGGTATTGGCTGCCATGTTTTAGGAAGGATATTGATAACTTGGAGAAAGTCCAAGGGAGGGTGCATGTGCCTTAATTGTATTTATTTTATCTATGTTTTATCTAACATGATGCTGGCCTAGGGATACTGGGTGCCCTGGATCTATGTTCAAGCATGTCCAGGTTCAGTCAGATGGGAGTCTGGCCTCTAAAGGAAGTGATCAGTCTCTTTTCTTGGACATCTCTGGCTCTTTCCAGCCCTCCTCTGTAGTTCTGGAGAAAATAACTAAAATCTTAGATTGAGCTCATGTCTAGGGTCTCCCCCAAAGGGAGTAGCAATCTACTCAGTGTACAATATAGACAGCTATTTATTTGCTTCATGCAAAAGAAAAGCTTTACACACAAAAGACTCATAAGCTCACATTGACAAAGACTTTAACTATGAAACGGTAATCCATGACTCCTATTATATTCCCCTGGGAGGCAGATATTTAAAACACGAATTATTGTGAGGGTGGCCGATCAACCATTTCATCCTCACATCAGTTCTGCACTATGTAATTAACTCCCTCAAAGTCACTGTTTTCTGGTATCTTGAATATACAAGTGTGTCTCTAAAACTAGAAATGTCCATCTTGGGGTAGATATCCAGTCACCTACTCTCAGGGAAAGAAACCCATGTGGAGGCAGGAGCCTAACGTCCAGATGTTAAGCTTGTCTAAGGAGCTTGTGTGCCAGAGAGACAAAAGACAGTCATTCTTCTTAAGGTTCATTGAATGTATCACTTTCATGGCCTAGTGAACAGGTGTTATTGATATAGAATTCTGGCATGAGGTGGGGGAGACTCACAGAGTTTTGCCTAACTTGGATAAGACCAAAAATCCTGCTTCCATCATGAAGACCAAGTCAATGTATCTTTCCAGAATCATTTAACACTAGGGACATATGTTCCTGCAAAGAGACTGGATAGAGCTCAGCTCAGCTCTACACCCATGCTGCATGGGGGTATCTTCAAGTGAAAGGGAATTGGTGTGTGTGTGTGTGTGTGTGTGTGTGTGTGTGTATGTATTCCTTCTTTATATTTTGATTACCCCTTCCCCCAATCTGCCTTCACTTCTATCACACCTCTCCCTTCTCCTCTATTTTCTTGTAGGGCAAGATAGATTTTCATACCCCATTACCTGTATTTCTTATTTCCAAGTTGCATGAAAAAACAATTTTTAACATTCGTTTTTAAAACTTTGAGTTCCAACTTCTCTCCCTTCCTACCTCCCACCCATCCCCACTGAGAAGGCAAGGAATTCAATATAGGTTATACATGTGTAGTTATGCAAGACTTCCATAAAAGTCATGCTGTGAAAGACTAACTATATTTCCCTCCATCCTATCCTGCCCCCTCCTTTATTCTATTAACTCATTTGACCTTATCCCTCCTCAAAAGTGTTTTACTTCTAATTTTCCCCTCCTTCCATTTGCCCTTCCTTCTGTCATCCCCCCACATTCTATTTATCCCCTTCTCCCCTACTTTCCTGTAATGTAAGATAGATTTTCATACCAAATGTTATTCCCTCCTTGAGTCAAATGTGATGAAAGTCAGCTTCGCTTTTTCCCTTTCACCTCCCCCTTTTCCCCTCCATTGAAAAAGCTTTTTCTTGCCTCTTTTATGAGAGATAGTTTGCCCCATTCCATTCTCCCTTTCTCCTCCCAATATATTCCTTTCCCACCCCTTAATTTTATTTTTTTAGATATCACCCATTCCTATTCAACTCACCCTGTGCTCTCTGTCTGTCTATATGTATATAATTCTTCCAATTACCCTAATACTGAGACAAATCTCAAGAGTTACAAATATTATCTTTTCATGTAGGAATGTAAACAGTTCAACTTTAGTAAGTCCCTTATGATTTCTCTTTCCTGTTTACCTTTTCATGTTTCTCTTGATTCTTGTGTTTAAAAGTCAGATTTTCTATTCAGCTCTGGTCTTTTCATCAAGAATGCTTCAAAGTCCTCTATTTCTTTGAATAACCATTTGGTCCCCTGAAGTATTATACTCAGTTTTTCTAGGTAGGTGATTCTCAGTTTTAATCCTAGTTCCTTTGACTTCTGGAATATCATATTCCAAGCCCTTTGATCTCTTAGTGTAAAAGTTGCTAAATCCTGTTTTGTCTTGATTGTATTGCCACAATACTTGAATTATTTCTTTCTGGGTGCTTGCAATATTTTTTCCTTGACTTGAGAACTCTGGAACTTGTCTACAATATTTCTAGGAGTTTTCTTTTTGGAGTCTCTTTTAGGAGGTGAATGGTGAATTCTTTCCATTTTTATTTTACCTCTGATTCTAGAATATCAGGGCAGTTTTCCTTGATAATTTCTTGAAAGATGCTGTCTAGGCTCTTGTTTTGATCATGGCTTTCAGGTAGTCCCATAATTTTTAAACAGTCTCTCCTGGATCTATTTTTCAGTTCTGTTGTTTTTCCAATGAGATATTTTACATTGTCTGTTATTTTTTCATTCCTTTGGTTTTGTTTTATAATTTCTCGATTTTTCATAGTCATTAGTTTCCATCTGCTCCATTCTCATCTTTAAGGAATGATTTTCTTCAGTGAGCTTTTGGATCTCCTTTTCCATCTGACTAATTCTGTTTTTTAGGGCATTCTTCTCCTCATTGGATTTTTGAATCTCTTTTGCCATTTGGGTTAGTCTATTTTTTCAAAGTGTTATTTTCTTCAGCATTTTTAGCTCTCCTTTAGCAAGCAGTTGACTTGTTTTTCATGATTTTCTTGCATCTCTCTCATTTCTCTTCCCAATTTTTGCTCTACTTCTCTTACTTGATTTTCAAAATCCTTTTTGAGCTCTTTCATGGCCTGAGACCAATTCATATTTTTCTTGGAGGCTTTGGATGGAGAAGCCTTGATCTTGTTTTCTTCTGTTTGCGTGCTTTGGTCTTTTTTGTCACAAACATAAGATTCTATAGTGTTTCTTTTTCCAGTTTTTGCTCAATTTCCCAGCCATTTACTTGACTTTTGAGCTCTGTCAAGGTAGTTCTCTGCTTCCAGTAGGAGTGGGGATGTACTGTCAGCTGCTCGCCCTCCCCCTCCCTCCCAATATGTGGACCTAGAGCTCCAGAAACAGTGACTGCAGCTGCCCTTGTTGCTGCTGTGGCTGCTGCAGGCTCCTCTGCTCCCTCCCCCCCGGTGCTGCCATGGGGCAGGGACAGACCACTCCACTCTTCTGTTCTGCTCCCACAGACTTTTCCCATGAACCTTCCAATTTATCCTCAGCATTTTGGGGTCATGAAGTCTGGAAACCACCACAGGTGTGAGAGATTCAGTTTCCCCAAGGCCTTCTCAGGTCCTGTCTGTGCTGGCGTGGTCCATGCTGGACTATGCACTGCCCCCTGTGTGGCTTGACAGACACTTCCTGACACCCTTCCAGGCTGTCCTGGTTTGGAGCTTTGCTTCACTCCATCATTCTGTGGGTTCTGTAGATCCAGAATTTGTTTAGAGCCATTTTTATAGGTATTTGGCTGGACTTGGTGGGAGTGCTCTAGAAAGTCCATGCTGTTAGTCTGCCATCTTGGCTCTGCCCCTGTGTGTGTTCCATCTTAGACCTCTCTGGAGTTCCTGCCCTGAACCCTGTGTTATCCTGGTTGTAGAGGGCATCACATGGCAATCCCACTGGCAGTAGGTCACACTTCATGTTCTATTCACTATACTCATGAGCATACATGTTATTTTCCTTTATAGAAAGTAAACTCCTTGAGAGAAGGTTTCATTTATTAATGTCTATGTATTCTTATGAACAGTGGCTAGCACATTTTAGGCCCTTAATAAAATGCTTGTTGCTTGATGGATTGGTAATGATGAAGGTTACTATGATATGATTTGTTGAAGGAAATGGGGGATGTTGAACCTGAAGAAGTCTTGGGGAAGAGAGGAAAATTTTTGTCTGAAGTAGATAGAGTGCTGGGCTTGGAGTCAATAAGACATGAGTTCAAATCAGGTCTCAGGTTTTAGCTGTGTAACCCTAGGTAAGTCATTTAACCTCTGTCTGCCTCAGTTTCCTCAACTGTCAAGTGCTATAATAATAGCACCTACCTCCCAGGGTTGTTGTGAGATTCAATGAGATGGTATTTCTAAGGTGCTTAGCACAGTGCATGGCACAGGTACTCAAATAAAAACTCATTTCCTTCTTCCTGTAATATGAAAGTAGAATTAGAGGTTTTTCTACTTGGTCCCCAGAGGACTAAGGCAGGGGTGAGGAACTTGCCTTGAGGGCACATGTGGCCCTCTAGGTCCTCAAATGTGGCCCTTTGGCTGAACTCAAACTTCACAAAATAAATCCTTTTATTAAAGGGATTTGTTCTGTGAAGTTTGGATTCGGTCAAAGGGCCACACCTGAGGACCTAGGGGACCACATATATCCTTGAGGCCACAGATTCTGCATCCCTGAACTAAGGGATAAAATTTTCCAAGAGATGGATGTAAGGAAAAACTTTCTCATTAGTGCTGGGCTGCTTCAGGAGTTAGGGGGTCCCCTCTCCCTGGACAAAGGCAGTATGACCATTCTTCAGAGAATGTTGCAAAATCTTTGGGCACTGGTATTATTTCCTTCTTATCCCTCTCTGGAACTCCTTCCCTGGAGACTGTGCTATCCTGGTTATAGAGGGCATCACATGGAATTTCCACTCTGCCTTTTCCACCATGACCATCTTCTTGCTATCCACTCTATGGTGGTATACTTTTCAGATACACTTTTCAGACCTGCAGGTCCTTAGCATACACCCTGTTCTAGAATTCTTTGGACCATGACCCTCCAGAGCCCATGCCTTGAAGGACTGAATTCTTACCACCCTGGGGTCTGCATTGTTCTGCTTAGTTAGTCTGTTCCATAGCTCATTATATCTCAGTCACCAGCCATGAGTTCCACATTGCAATCTGGTCTTTCTGCTGTTTGTTCTGCCTCTAGCTGTCCTTCTCTCCTCTCATTGTTTCTGGCTCTGGGTCTCCCATCAAATCAGTACTACTATTGTTACCAACCGAAGGTGTCAGCTACTCTATTCCTGAGGCTTCCCTTGCCAAAACACCCCTCCCTAGTCTCAGTCCCTGATATGTGCCGTCTGGCCCTATCAGAATATGATCTCTCTGAAGGCAGAGACTGTCTGGCTTTTGTATTTGAATCTCCAGTAATTAGCAAAATACTTGGAACACAGTAGACACATAATAAATACTTTTGCCTTCCTTCCTCTTTCCTTCCCTTGCTCTTTTCCTTCCTTCCTTCCCTCCCTCCTTCCTTCCTTCCTTCCTTCCTTCCTTCCTTCCTTCCTTCCTTCCTTCCTTCCTTCCTTCCTTCCTTCCTCTTTCCTTCCTCTTCCTAGCACATGGTTCCTGATTAATAAATGCTTATTGGCTGTTTGAACAGACAAAAAAAGGCTCATGTTCATGTATGGGTTGGAGTTAGGGGCTTCAGAAATTCCCTTTCCAATCAGACATTCTGAAATTCCCTTCTTATCTTCAAAGATGGTGGCACTTAATCCAATTAACCCTTAATCATCAAATATTTATTAAGCATGTACTCTGCGTTGAGAGTGTGCAAGGGTCCAGAAAGACACCAAGTTTACAAAACACACAGTCACCCTCCAATGCAGGATGGCAAGACCTATGTTGAGTTCATCTCGTAGGGAATTCCTTCTGAAGATCTCTCTCATCTGCACCTTCTCTTCAATTTTCAGCCCTAAAGAATTGCTTGGGATATGAAGAGGGTCAAAGGGCTTTCCCAAGAGTCACACGCCCCGCATAAAGGCAGGATTTGAACTCAGGACTTCCTGAACATGGTCAGCTCTCTATTTACTCCCTCAAGATGCCTTGCTTAGATTAGTAATTAAAATAGCAGATCACAACATAGCTCTTTAAAGGAAAGAAAGAAGCATTTATTAAGTGCTTACTGTGGGCTAACTTTACAAATATTATCTCATTTGATCTTTACAACAACCTTGTGAGTGAGATGCTGTTATTATCCCCATTTTCTAGGAGGGATTAAATGACTTGCCCAAAGTCACTCAGGTGGTAAGTGATGGAGGCAAAATCTGAAGTCAGATCTTCCTGATTTGCTCAGAGTTCTAACCACTGCAGCATCTAGCTCCATGTTTTCCAGGTCCACCTAAACACTGCATCACCTGGTTGCCTCGATCATTATCACAAGGATATTGTGATTTATCTCATTCTATCATGAGGATATAATGTGTCTTATAGACATGATGTCATTGGATCTTCACCCAGGAGATGTGCGTTTGTCCTTCATTGCAGAAGAAGACCATGCCATTGGAGAAATGATGACATGACTTGCACTTGACTTTGTTTTTGAGTGAGGGAGGGCTGTGCAGGTCACCAACCTCACTTCTCCTCCAGAGTCATTTGAATCCAGTAACCAGATATTCATCAGGATGACTGGAGATGACCGAGGATGAGGCAATTGGGGTCAAGTGACTTGCCCAAGGTCACACAGCTAGTGAGTGTCAAGTGTCTGAGATGAGATTTGAATTCAGGTCCTCCTGACTCCTGCACTGGTGCTCTATCCCCTGCACCACCTAGCTGTCCCAACCCAGGAGATACATGGCTGTTATCATGGCCATTTTATAGGTGAGGAAACCGAAGCTCCAATATCTGACATGAAATTTGTCCAAGCATCATGGATCTACTAAATGTGTATGGCAGAATTTAAGTCCAGTTCTAGTCCTATGATCCACTACTGCCATACTATCAGAAGCTAGGTTCACCCAACATGAATCCAGGATCTTCTAGTTCTGGGGACATAATAGGTGCTTACGTCCACATTTTCCTTATGAGACTTCTAAAGGTTTTGCTGGCTCTAGGGAACCAGCTTGGCTCATTCTAAGTTGGTGGCCTCTCATTGTTCAGTCTCATCACTCTGTTGTCAGAGGGAAGCACAGAATGCTAACTCCTTCCATGTTTCCCTAATTCCCTTTGGAAATGATGCCCTTTTACTGGCTCATGTGGCTCATATACATCACGAATCAGTGACTCCTGCCTGCCTATTGTGGTTGCAAATTATTTCCTCATTATTAAGTGGCTTTGAAGAGTAAGAGCATTGAAACCAGAGCTTTACATTTCTAATACAGAAAATTCAATAGCTATCATCATCCAAAAGACATACCATTTAAAAATGCAAAAAAACCAAAACAAAACAAAACATTTCCGATCTCCAAGAGAATCCAAAGCCCCCAATTTCTACTGCTGATTATATCTTGTGTTTTATGTCTACCATCACGGGAGAGTGTCTTCTCTAATGAATTTTCTCTTACGTGGTCTATAACTTCATATGACTTTTCTGGGAGTTAAGGAAAATGCATATCGGCATGTTATTAAGCTCAGATAATTGGGTGATGCTGGATTTCTGTTGGGAATGTACATTCAGGTTATGAAAAGTAGACTAACCTGAAGCAGCAGGTTTAGCAAAGAAATTCTATTTAGGGAAGCTTGTACACAGGGGAAGTAAAGTGTGGTAGTGGGAGGTATACTGGACTTGGTGTAAAGAAACCTTGGTTCTAGACCTGAATCTGCTATTACTACCTCTGTGACCTTTGGCAAACTAGCCTCCCCTTTCTAGGCCTCAGTTTCTTATTCTGTGAAATGGGACAGTTGGACTCCATTAGCTTTAAGGTTCTTGACAGAGCAAAATTCTATGAAATTTTGGGTCTACACCTGGGATTTCATCGATGTTAAGGAGTTCTTTGGGAGAAAACTCCCTATACCAATGTGGGTTGGCAACTATCCTATAGTTTATTGGCTTACAGGGCTGCCTGGGGGAGTGAAAGGTTAAATGACTTACCCAAGGTCACACAACCAGGTTTTTTTTTTAGAGTCAAGACTTGAACACAGATCTCTCTGACTTTGAAACTGGCTACATCAGATATGATGATGGGGATGATAACGGTGATATGATGATGAAGAAGAAAATATTATAGATGACATTTACCCAACACTTCTAGTTTTGCCCAGTGCTTTAAATCCATTATGTAATATAATTTGCATTTTGATGGCACGATTCTCTTGACTATGACCCTGGGCAAGTTAATTAGCCACTCTCTGCCTCTGTTTCCTCAACTGTAAAATGGGGATAATAATAGTACCAGTCTCCCAGGGTTGTTGTGAAGATCAAATGAGATAATATTTTGAAAGTTTTTAGTACAGTGCCTAGTACACTGTTGGCACTTAATAAATGCTTATTTCCTTCCTTCTTCCTGTACTTTCTCTAAACCTATTCTCTATCCTCATTGTAAACTCCAGTAACTTTTTCCCTCATTGCATTTCTAACATATTGCCCCTGCTCTGGAATCACTTTCCTCCTTTCAAAATCTTAGCATTCTTGTGTACTAGATCAACTTTATATTGTCCTCTCTCTGCCTTTGAATTCCTTGTCAAAACACAATCTTGTATGTTCCTATTATTTTCTTTCTCCACTCCTGATGCAGGATGCCATTGGAGGAAAGGATATTTTTACTAAGTACTTATTTATGTTGGGCATTGTGTATGTGTGTTCGTCCTTCATTGCCAAAGAAGACCATGCCATCAGAGAAATAATGACATGACTTGCACTTGACTTTGTTTTGAGTGAGGGAGGGTTGTGCAGGTCACCAGCCTCACTTCTCCTCCAGAGCCATCTGAATCCAGTGACCAGATATTCATCAGGATAAATGGAGATGACTCAGGATGAGGCAATTGGGGTTAAGTGACTTGTGTTGGGCATTGTGCTAAGTGCTGGAGATACAGAAATACAATAAAAACAGTGCTTTATCTCAAGGAGTTTATGTAATAAAGGAGATAGCACAAATAATTAGCTACATTCAAGATACATAAAGAGAACATGACTTGGTAAATAGAATGATTGACTCTGGAGTCAGGAAGACCTGAGTTTAAATCCAGCTTCAGACACTTGCTAGCTGTGTTACTCTGGATAAGTCACTTCACCCTGATTGCCTCCAAAAACAAAAAACAAAAAAAGATACATAAAGAAGAGAAGGAAAGCAATGCTAGAAGGGGAGGAATTAGTAGCTGGTGGAACTGGTAAAAACTGTAGGTAGGATTTGGGTGAAGGTAGGATTTGGGTGGAGTCTTGAGGAAGTCCAGGAGTCTAGGGGGGAGAGGGGAGGAAAGAAAACATTCCATAGGAATGGAAAATAGAAGATCATGTGTGAGAAATAGCAAATAGGTCTATATGTCTGGAAGATAGAGTTCATGGATGGGAGTAAGATGGAAAACTTGAAGAATAGGGTGAGGCCAGATTGTGAAGTGCTTAAAAATAGCTTCAAAAACTCCCAAGTAGAGGAGCTCATATTCAAGACAAAAGGGAACCACTGGAGTTTACTGAGTAGGAGAATGTCATAGAATTGCACTTTTGAAAAATCACATGGACCCCTGAGTGGAAGATACCTTGGAGGAGAAGGTTGAAGCAGGGGAACCAATGCGAAGGCCAGAAAGGAGGATGGGGTGGATTCTGGGAAGATAGTGGAGTAGGTCAGAAAATTCCAAGCTCTCACGATTTTCCTCCACAGATGTGTTAAAATATCACCATAGGTGAACAAAATGTGGGGAGAGATAAATAAGAACAGGGCCATAACTGGGGATTTTCCTGGGACAATTTGGAAAAATCAGAAGAAAAATCCCAATCTGAGGTTTGGTCCTCATAAAGAGTAAGCACTTCCAGGCTAGGGTTCATTTTAACTACAAGCAGCAAGTCCTTGGGTTATTTGATTTGAGAGGTTGCATTGGCACTAGCTACAGGAACTTTTACCCCTGGAATAGTGTGGGGAGTTGGGCGTTTGAGCCCAGGGAGATTGAGGGAACTTCTGCTGATAAGGAATGCTAGACCCAGCTATGCTGCAAAGTGGGGGTAAGAAGGAACCAGCACATGCCCAGTGAGTACAGAAACAGTGGGACAGAACGTCCCTGGTTTTGGGCACTTACAGGAGGTCAGAGATTTGGTTTTGTTTGCAAGCTAGAGGGGAGAACTAAAGATCTGGGGCAAGAGGCATCATTTACCATAATCCATGGTCAGAGGTGATTACAAAAATTAAGCTATTGCCACAAAAAATGCACAGGCAAAGGAGAAAGAATACAACCAAAGAAAGTTATTATGGAAATAAAGATGACTGGGGTTCATCTTCACAAGAAGATATTAAAGTAAAGGAACTACCAAAGAAGCTACCAAAGAGTAACATCAAATGGTCCCCTTCCCAAAAAGAATTCATTGAAGATCTTAAAAAATACTTTAAAAATCAAATGACAGAGATAAAGGAAAAACTAAAAAACAAAAGAGAACAATCCAAGAAAGAAAAGAACGTCATGAAAAAGGTAATTAACCAATTAGAAAAGGAGATCCAGAATCTTAAGGAAGAAAATGGCACCTTGAAAATTAGAATTGGGCAAAGTGAAGCCAGCAAAATTAGAAGAGATCAAGAAATTATTAAACAAAATATGATAATGAAAAATAGAAGAGAAAGTGAAACATAGGAAAAACAACAGATTTGGAAAATATATCAAGAAGAGAAAATAAAAAATAATTGGACTAACTGAAAGTTATGATCAAAAAAAGAGAATCTTGATACAATAATACAAGAAATAATTAAATTGTCCTGAAGCATTAGAACGAGGCAGGATGGGGGGGGAGAGGGAAGTAAAAATAGAAAAAGAATGCATCTATCTTAGAAGAGATCTTATGAGGAAAGCTCATAGAAATATAATAGTCAAATTCCAAAACCCCAAGCTCAAGGATAAAATATGAAAAGCATCAAGATTAAAACAATTTACATATGATGATGCCACAATTTGAATCACACAAGACCTAGCAGCAGAGACATGAAAGGGCTTCAGGTCTTAGAAAACAATATATTGAAGAGCAAATGATCTGGGGCTCTGGCCAAAAACATCATACCATGCAAAGTTAAGTATTATCTTCAATGAAAAAAGAGGACATTTGATAAACTTCCAGACTTTTAAGATTTTGTTAAAAAAAATTCTGAACTCAATAGAAGATTTAACACACAAGATCCAAAAGAAATGTAAAGTACATACCAAAGCCTGGTTATAAAGGATTCATAGGGACAGACTTTACTTTTCATATATGTAAATGTAAAATGTATGTCTAGGATTCTTATCAATAATTGGGTAGCTCATAAGAAATAAACCTGAGCATGATATAAATTTAAAAAGTGAAACCACTTAAGAACGGTTATAAAGAGTAATTATCTTAGACAAATGAGTGCAAGAGGAAGAACTGATACAGAGGAAATAGATGGGGGAGGAGGACTGGTAGTTCTGGTAACCTACTTTCATAGGGAATGGGTTTAAGAGGGAACAATACGTATGTATTTAGAAGAGTATAAAAGTCTTCTAAATTCAGGAGAAATAAAATAGTAGGGGCATAGGAGGGTGTAGAGGACAAGGGAGGGATCTTTAGAGGAGAATATGAGGGAATAGGTAAAAGGGGCATTTTGAAGGGTGTTTAGATTTATGGGAATGGGAGAATGGGGAGGGATTCTTGGAAGGGGTTAAGCAAGTAATAGGAGGGCAAGGTAGTGGGTAAGTAAAATAGAGGAGGCAGGAGGGATAGGAAAAAAGAGATATGCATGAACATAAAACAAAGATCAGGAGTAGAATATGTTTGGGAAAGCATATGAATATATATATTTGTATATATCTATAGCTATAGAGAAACATAACTAAACTTTATTGTGACCTTTGGGAGGGGATAAGGGAAGGGGAAAAAAGAACAAAATAAAAAGTGCACAGTAGAGAACAGAAGAAAACTCACAAGGAAGCAAAGATAGACAATTCTCAACACAATGTGTGTCATACAGGCTTTGTTGAAATGAAAATTTATTGTTACATATTTTGAATCCTCTCTTATGTTCTGTTATGCACACATCATACTTTTTTGTTTCTTATTTTGTATTTAAGTTCCAATATTTAAGTTTATATGTTTTTGTTTCTTTTTTCTATTCTGTATTTGTGTTCTGGCCCTTGAGTCTAAAATAAATTTTTAAAAAAGGAAAGAGAATGTGGGCTGGAGCTAGATTGGTGGCTGTGTGCATGGAAAGAAGGGGTTGTAATGGATCCACTAGAAATATGTTATTCAAATTCAGCTGGCACTTCTTAGTCTTCCCTGATTCACTCTCTAGACCACTTCCCACAGTGGCTATATTCATTCTTCTCCTTCTTTTCCTTTTCTCTTCTCGTTCATGACCCATCCTCTTCTTCTTTGCTTCAGTTGTGGAGGAAATCTGGTTCTTCTACTTGCCAATATCACCCTGTACTTGGATCTTTGATCTGTTCTCATTCTGTCTCATCCAGGAGCTTATCCCTTCGATAATCCTTTCTCTTTCTTTAATTTTCAACCTTTACTTATCAGGGGCTCACTTTTCTGCTGCCTATAAATAGGACCAATCCATAAATCAATCATTTATTTAATATCACTATGTGGCAGGTATTGTGTTAAGTCCTGAGTATACAGAGACAGCAGCTGAACAGTCACTGTTTGGCTCTGTGAACACATTACTATCCTCCCTGATTTCGTTGGTTCAGATACAATAGGCTATTTGTTATTCTTCACACATGATGATCTATCTCCTATCTCCCTGCCATGTCTGGAATGCTTTCCTTCCTCTCCTACACTTCTTAGAATCTTTGGCTTCCTTCAAGACTCAGTTCAAAGGTCACCTTCTACCAACATGTGTATATGAAAGTGCATAGTAGGCATATGCAAATCAATGTGCATGCAATGGATGGAGAGTCAACTTCCGCATCAACCAGGAAAACTTGAATTCAAATCCCATGTCTAGCACATGCTGATTGTGTGACCCTGGGCAAGTCATTTAACTCATAAGTGCTCTGGGTAATTCTCTATGATTAATAAGTTGCAAAAAAGGAGCTAACCTAAATTGGTAGAAGTAGTTTCTTTATTTGGAACTTCTCAATGAAATTTCCTGTGTCTAGCACTCATCCTCTATCAAATATAAGGTAATCTCAGAGAGAAAGGCATTAATGTCAGAGATATTATTAGGGGACCAGGAAAGGCCAACCACAGTAGTCCAGAACTCCCTAATCTTTAAACACACACACACACACATACACACACACACACACACACATCACTTGACTTTACTCTCAAGCTAACATCCTATATCTCTCTTCCCTTTCACAGCCAAACTCCTAGGAAAAAAGCTATCAATATTCCTCACCTCCACATACTTCCAACCCCTTGAAATCTGACTTCCATTTCTACTATTTGACTAAAATTGATCTCTGCAAGGTCACCAATGATATGTTTATTGCTAAATCTGCCCTTTTCCTGCTCCTTATCTGTCTTAACTTCTACAACATTTGACACTATTGACTTCTCCTCCTCCTAGATGGTTTCTCCTACCCGGGTATTCATGACACTGCTGTGTTCTGGTCATTCTTCTGTTGGACTGATATCCATCTTGAGTACTTTGTAGTATAGTTATCGTTGTCCTATCCCCATGCACAGTTGTGCCCTAGAACTCCATCCCAAGCCCTCTCTTCTTATTCCTTTATACTATCAATAATTTCCTCAGCTCCCCTGGATTCAGTTATCAGCCCTCTGTATATGATGCCCAAATCTGCTTATCCAGCTCTTGTATCTCTCCTGCATACCACTACACATAACCAGCTGCTTGTTGGACATTCAGTTTGAAGATGTCCTGTAGACATCTTGATTTCAACACATCCAAAGCAGACATCATTATCCCCAACCCTCTTTCTTCTACTGCCTTGAAAACTCTCCCCAACCTTCCTATTTCTGTCAAAGGCATCCCCATACTCCAGATTCATAAGGCAGGAATATCCTTGACTCTTCAACTTCATTCACAGTCAATTACCAAATCTCATCAATTACACCTCCTCAGTTTTCCTTGCAGCTTTTCCCTGCTCAGTACTCATTTTATAACCACCCAAGGATAAGCCTTCATCACCTCCTGTGCAGACAATTGTAATAGGCTTCTAAATGGTCTCCTTTTATCCAGCCTCTTCTCTCTCCAATCCTTCCTCCACACAGCTGTTGAAAATAGAGGACAGTCCTGACTTTATATCACTCCGCTGTTCAAGAAGTCTTAATGCATAAAATACATACTTCTCCGTTTGATCTTTAAAGTCCTTCACAGTCTGATTCCAGCCTATCATGCCAGGGTGATCACATATAACTGCCCCCAAATAGACTGTGCTCTAACCAAACTGACCAATCTCCCTTTTTACAGATGAGAAAACTTAGGCGCTGAGAGGAAGTGTGTTGCCCGAGGTTACCTACATAATTAAAAAGAACAGTTGAGATCTGATACAGGACATCTGACTCACAATGTAGATGTGGGCTGGAAAACCAGCTTTGCTCTTTGCTTCCTGTATGCAAGTCCCTTTTCTAAGCCTCAGTTTCCTCCTTTCCAAAATGAGGGAGCTGGGCTATACCAATCAACCAATAAACGTTTATTAAGCATCTACCATGTATCAGGCACTGTGCTGAGCAATATGATCCCTAAGGTTCATTCTATAATAGATATAGAGTTGGAATGGCATTGAGTTTAACCATAATTTTGCTGATAAGAGACTCATGATTTACCCTTTGTCACCTAGCTAGTGTCTGAGGCCACTCCCAGTCCGTCACTCTATCCATTATGCCTTACTACCTCACTGTCTTTGGACCTGTTTCCTCACCTGTAAAATAAGAGGTTAGATTAGATGATCTCTGTGGTCCCTCTCAACTTGGATTTATGATTCTATGATATTGGAAAAGTTGCTTAACCTCTTCCCTTATCAGTAAAATGAGGGGCTTAGACTCCTTTCAGGAAGACTCTTGGAGGTCCCTTCAATCTCTAAGTCTATGATCCTGTTTCTCAGAAGAGGAAACAGAATCAGAAGGGGGAAACGTTTGCATAGCTGAAGTAAAATGAGGATTCAAGTCTCCCAGCTTCTAGCCTCGTGCTGTTTCCATCACACAAAACTGCTTCTCAGGGTTGTGAACTGAAATCATTTTGCAGGTCTAGACACACACAAGTAATAAAATCCCAAGTCATCCCAAGTGAGGCTATTTTCTAAAGACCCAAAGTAACCTTTGTATTATTAATTTCTACCTCACGCAAAGAACATAGCCAGGAGAAGAGAATGCTATGGGCTTTTGTCTCAGTCTGTCAGCACCTGCTGCCTGAATTTGTTTATTGGCTTCCCTGGAGGACATGCCTGTTAGAGGGAGGAGACATTTATTCTTATTTATTCTTTCTGTGGGAGTGGCAGTTTGGCAATAATTAATTCTTCCACTAAAGCATTCCAAATAAATTCTGAGAGATAGGAAATATGGATTGTCAAGTGGGAGCCTGCCTCAAACATCAGAATGGTATATGGGGAAGTCACCGCAAGTCATTTTTCAGGGAATAGTGAAGGGAAAATATAACCGATGGGAAATGCAGGAAGTATTGAGCCTGCGGTGTGAGGTAAAGACGGCTGGTGGGGTTGGTAGGGCTTAGACAGTCTGGAGAATCAAAAAGGCATTTACTGGAGGATAACTACTAAAAATGATACGCAATATAGCCAAGCTTCCTGATAATGCATTTGAAGCAGAAAGGAGAGCCACATAATTTTGTGCAGTATTGCATGTTTGTCTTAATGTCTTGTTGCTTCTCTAGCCTTACCCAACTCCTTCCATACCCCAATGGATAAACTGTAAACTTTAGGAGTACAGGGGCTGCTACCTTCTGCTCAATCCTCTCAGTCCCGAGTGCTTCCTACATAGTGGACTCTTGGGATCTGCTTATTTAATGAATAACCTACATTTTCTGATCCCCCCAGGTGTTAATACTCCTCTTGAAATTACTTTGCACACACTTTGCAGACACTTTGAATTCACTTCTCTGTGGATGTGCAGATTTACACTTGGGTACTCAAACTCTAAATCACAGCTGTTTTCACTGTACTACTTTGCTATAAATAAGTAGAAAGAAAGAGAGATAGAAAGACATAAAGATAGACAGATAGATAGATAGGTATTTAGAAAGAAAGATGGACAAATTGATGAGTCAATGGATGGGTTAGTAGGTAGGCAGATAGATGGGTAGATGGATGAGTAGATAGGAAGGAAGAAAGGAAAAAGGAAAGACAAGTTTATGTGTGACTTGCTGACTGGCTGGCTAAGTTGGTAGGTAGGTAGGTAGAGAGATAGATATATAGATAAATAGAAAGAAAGAAAAAAGAAAGATGTGTGGATGGATGGCTGTTGGTAGATAGATGGATAGATGGAGGAGTAGACAGGAAGGAAAGAAGGAAAAATAGATGAATTAATAGGTGGATGAATGGACAAATAGGTAGAAAGGTAGACAGACGGATAAATAGATGGATGGATAGATAGATACATAGAAAGATACATAGACTGATACTTAGGTGATTGGTCTATGCTGGCCGTGCTGGTTACTGTGTTAAGCTTCAAGATAGCAATACAACAAGTCAGACAGCTCCTGCTGGCAAGGATGTTATAGTCTAAGGGGAAGACAGCAGGTAAAGCACTCAGTACAGACATGATATATACAGAGCAATTTCAGAGGGAAGGCCCAAGCAGCTGGGTCCAAGTCGACTTCGTGATTTCCATCCCCTGGTCTGAATATTGCCTAATATATAGAAGGGAGCTAGGAAGAGGATTATAGTGTGTCTCTGTGGTGGTGGTGGTGGTGATGGTAGTGGTACTGGGTAGAGATGGTTAGAAATGGAATTGAGGCATGGCTTTGGGCAAGATAAATTGGGCAAGAAAATTCAGCTACTGGAGCCTAGCATTCCAGGGTCAGAATTCAAGCTCTTAGTGGTAGACAATGGGATTATGACCTTTCCTAGTTTGACACTGTGTCTCTTTCAGTGCAGCTTAGGATTTCATTAGCTTTCTAGGAGTATTCAGGGTGTTCTCAGAGCCTATTTTTAAGCTTAAGTAGCTTAAAACTAAGGCAACTGATATATACCCTGCATATTATTGAGCTGTTGACTGACACAGCCTTTATAATCCATTAAAACCCGTAGGTTTTTTTCAGGTCAACTGCTATCTAGTCATGGCTATTGTATGTTGTGCCTGTGATGTTGATTTCTTGAATCCAAATATAAGACTTTACATTTATTTCTATTAGTTTCCATCTTTTCTTTACATAATGCATTCAAAGTACAGTTTCTGGTCCTGGAAGAGGAAGAAAAATTAAAGACAAGGCATATGCCTTTAAGTCACTGTCAATCTACTTTGGGAGATAAGATTTGAATAATTAAATCAGAAGAGTTCACAGGATGGAGAGATCATTTAGGCCTGGGGGAGGAGGGTGTTATGTAGAATAATATTCATCATGGCCCTGGCAGCTAGTTCCAAGATAATGAATGATCCTGGAGCTAGTTGGTAAGGCTTTGGTAACAATCACAACACCAACAAAGAGAAAGACACTCATGACAACAACAGTGATGATGATGATGAGGAGGAGGAGGATGATGATGATGATGATGATGATGATGATGATGATGATGAAGAAGAATGTGATGGTGGTGTTGGTGCTGGTGGTGATGATGAGGATTGCTAGCATTTGATCCTCACAACCATCACTGTAGGTGGGTGCTATCACTACCCTCAGTTTACCAATGTGGACAGTAAGGTTGAGTGACTTATTAGGGTCACACAGCTAGTGCCTGAGGCAGGATTTGAATTCAGGTCTTGCTGACTCTAAGCCTAGCCCAATGCATCTGGTGATCTTTGTTGTACATTCCTGTCATTACACACAGATAACTGTCATAAGTGATAAAGTATACATAATACGTAAGTCATACTTCTGGTTCTAAAATTCTTTTTTCGAACTTATGCAGGTTGTGTTGTAATAGTCTCAGGAAGGTTTGCAATACCCCTATTCAGTACAAGGAAACATGGAACTCACAACGAGATGGGAAAGCAAGCCAGCTTTCTTGAGGGGCAGAAACTCAGATAATACAGGGCAGTCAGGGAGAATGATGGGAACAGATCAGTTTCTCTGGACCTCTGGAGGGAGTGAGGCTCTGTCTTTCAAAACAGTAAAATCTGGTGAGTATTTATAGGATTCTTAGCTGAGTCTAGCAGCACCAGACATTGGGGAAAGGGAACAAAGATTGGATCTGAGACCCAGTGTTGATTCATGCTAGTGGCAAGGAGAGAAGATGCCTGGGGAATTGGTGTCTACTTACTATTCACACTCAAAGGGGGCTTTGACCATTACTGCAGGTCTTACACTGACTGAGTCACTCATGGATTTCTTTAGCATCCCTGGAGCTTTTTCCTTTAACTGCTTGGGGAAGCTACTGTATTCCTTACAGACTGGATTCAAGGGGAAAGATAGTAGAAAAAAAATATTGTCTAGTGGAAAACTCTTAGTGAAAGATAATGAGGGCAGTAGGTATGAAAAGGAGAGATGCGATGGAGAGAGGTTGTGGGATTGGGCAAATGCCGATATAACTTATACATTTAGATACTTGTGAGTGAGAATGAAGTTAGGTTTTCTATAGACTGGTGCCTGTCACTCACCCTCTATACTCATGTTTTCTTCAATGAAATTCAGGACTCCCGCTGACTCCATTTTAAGGCTCAATCAATACAGGAAGTGGGATCGTTAAAGAGGGTCATCAATACTCTGATTAAACTATCTCTCTTTCTTGGTATACAATTAATTTGTTTTATGATAAACTGCAACTATCAAATGCCCTAAGCCAATTTCCCCAGTCCAGGAAGTTGTTCTCTAGTATCATTTATTTTAACTTTATTTTCAAGCATTTTGGTCCCTCACTTCATCGCCAGGTCTTTTCCAATGTAATTTTTAACCAAGAGCTGTGGAAATCTCCATTTTATATAAGAGGAAACTGGGGCTAAGATGAGTAGCTTATTGATAATTGTACATGGTTTGTAAGGGTCAAGAGGCAGGATTAAAATGCAGATCTCAATTCTAAGTTAAATACTCCAGTATACCAGTAGTTCTCAAACTTCTTGCTCCCAGGCCTCCTTTACACTCTTACAAATTAACTATCCCCCAAAAGAGTTTATTTATGCAGATTATATATATATCAATTATACATTAAAATATCTTAGAATTATTGTTAAAATAATTTTGACCTCAAAGACTCCCTAAAATAGTCTTAGGAACTTCTGGGAGTTCCAGGGCTACATTTTGAGAACTGTTATATTACGTGACACTTTTTTTTTTTTTTAACGTTCTGGTAGTGATTTATTCATATCCTTTTTTCTATAGTAAGAAACATCATAGCCCCACTTAAGTGTTCACTAAACAAAACCTTTGTATTGATTCTTTTTTTTTATTTAACTTTTAACATTTATTTTCACAAAATTTTGGGTTACAAATTTTCTCCCCTTTTCTCCCCCCCCCAAACCCAAGCATTCTAATTGCCCCTGTGACCAATCTGCTCTCCCCTCTATCCTCCCTCCCTGCCCTTGTCTCCGTCTTCTCCTTTGTCCTGTAGGGCCAGATAGCTTTCTTGACCCCTTAACTTGTATTTCTTATTTCCCAGTGGTAAGAACATTACAGTTGATCCTAACACTTTGAGTTCCAACTTCTTTACCTCCCTCCCTCTCCACCCCTTCCCCTTGGAAGACAAGCAATTCAATATAGGCCAAATCTGTGTAGTTTTGCAAATGATTTCCATACTAGTTGTATTGTATAGGACTAACTATATTTCCCTCCATCCTATCCTGTCCCCCATTATTTCTATTCTCTTAAGATCCTTTCCCTCCCCATGAGTGTCGACCTCGGATTGCATTCTCCTCCCCATGCCCTCCCCTCCATCCTCCCCCCCACCCTGCTTGTGCCCCTGTCCCCCACTCTCCTGTATTATGAGATAGGTTTTCCTATCAAAATGAGTGTGCGTTTTATTCTTTCCTTTGGTGGAATGTGATGAGAGTAGACCTCATGTTTTTCTCTTTCCTCCCCTCTTTATCCCTCCACTAATAAGTCTTTTGCTTGCCTCTTTTATGAGAGATAATTTGCCCCATTCAACTTCTCCCTTTCTCCTCCCAATATTTCTCTCTCACTGCTTGATTTCATTTTTTTTTTTGAGATATGATCCCATCCTCTTCAGTTCCCTCTGTGCACTCTGTCTCTATGTATGTGTGCGTGTGTGCATGTGTGTGTGTGTGTACTCCCACCCAGTACCCAGATACTGAAATGTTTCAAGAGTTACAAATATTGTCTTTCCATGTAGGAATGTAAACAGTTCAACTTTAGTAAGCCCCTTATGACTTCTCTTTGCTGTTCACCTTTTCATGGTTCTCTTCATTCTTGTGTTAGAAAGTCAAATTTTCTTTTCAGCTCTGGTCTTTTCTTCAAGAAAATCTGAAAATCCTCTATTTCATTGAAAGACCATTTTTTCTCCTGAAGTATTATACTCAGTTTTGCTGGGTAGGTGATTCTTGGTTTTAGTCCTAGTTCCTTTGACTTCTGGAATATCCTATTCCATTCCCTTCGATCCCTTAATGTAGAGGGAGCTAGATCTTGTGTTATCCTGATTGTATTTCCACAATACTTGAATTGTTTCTTTCTAGCTGCTTGCAATATTTTCGCTTTCACCTGGGAATTCTGGCATTTGGCCACAATGCTCCTAGGAGTTTCTCTTTTTGGATCTCTTTCATGCGGTGTTCTGCGGATTCCTTGAATATTTATTTTGCCCTCTGGTTCTAGAATCTCAGGGCAGTTTTCCTTGATAATTTCATGGAAGATGATGTCTAGGCTCTTCTTTTGATCATGGTTTTCAGGTAGTCCCAGAATTTTTACATTGTCTCTCCTGATTCTATTTTCCAGGTCAGTTGTTTTTCCAATAAGATATTTCACATTATCTTCCATTTTTCGAATCTTCTCACTATGTTCTGTGATATCTGTCTTTCTCATAAAGTCCTTAGTGTCCATCTGTGCCATTCCAGTTTTGAAAGATCTATTTTCTTCAGTGAGCTTTTGAATCTCCTTTTCTATTTGGCTAATTCTGTTTTTGAAAGCATTCTTCTCCTCATTGGCCTTTTGAACCTCTTTTGCCAATTGAGTTAGGCTAGTTTTCAAGGTGTGAATTTCTTCAACATTTTTTTGGTTCTCCTTTAGCAGGGAGCTGATCTGCTCTTCATGCTTCTCTTTCATCCCTCTCATTTCTCTTCCCAGTTTTTCCTCTACCTCTCTAACTTGATTTTCAAAATTCCTCTTGAGCTCTTCCATGGCCTGAGCCCATTGGGTGGGCTGGGACACAGAATCCTCAATTTCTGTGTCTTTGCCTGATGGTAAGCATTGTTCTTCCTTGTCAGAAAGGAAGGGAGGAAGTGTCTCTTCTCTGAGAAAGTACCCTTCAATAGTTTTATTTCTTTTCCCTTTTCTGGGCATTCTCCCCAGCCAGTGGCTTGGCCTCTGAATATTCTCCTCACACCCACCTTGCCTACTGGTCCTCCCAGCCAGCGTTTGGGGACTGAGATTCAAATGCTGCTTCCCGCCTTAGGGCTTTTGGCGGGGGCAGGGCTGCTATTCAGTGTGAGAATTAAGTTCAGATGGTCAGGTCGGGGCAGGGCCGCCTCTCAGGCTCTGTTCCCTCATGGGGTATATGCACAGACCTTCCACAATGGATCCAGGCTCCTGCCCGTTTGGGGAGCCCCTGTCTGCAGCCGCCTCTCAGCTTCTATCTCCCGGGGGGGCCCAAGCCATGGGGGCACCCCACTCCCCTCTTGACCCGCCAAAGAGACTCTCTCACTGACCCTCGTCACCTGTGAGTGGGGGGGCTTGTGCCGCCGCTGGAGATCCTGTCTCTGAAGCCTGCTCGAATCTGTACCTCTTGGAGCCGTGGCCGCCGCAGGTCCGGGCTGGGCTCCGCGTCCGCAGCGTGACGGACCTTTTGCGAGAGGTTTGCAGGTCCCTCTGTGGGTGGAGGGACCCGCGTGGCCGCTGGAGGTCCCGTTCCCGTAGCCCGCTCGGATCTTTTTCTCACGGTGTTGCGGCCGCTGCAGGGCTGCCCTCTACTCCCAGTCCTAGCGCCCAGTCCGCAGAGTGAAGTACCCCCCATGAGAGGTTTGCAGGTTCCTCTGGAACAGAAATCTCCCTCGCTCCAATATTCCGTGGCCTCTGGGTGCAGAATTCACCGTGAGTTGGTCCCCTCTAGCCTTTCTGTGAGTTGTGGGTTCGGAGCTATGTGTATGTGCGTCTTTCTACTCCGCCATCTTGGCTCCGCCCCACGTGACACTTTTAAAAAATAATTATTTTATTTTGTTTTCTTGATGCCAGAAAACTAGTATCTAAATACTGTTTCATTCCTCTGAGTCCCATTTTCTTTATTTATAAAATGAGGGCACTGAACAAGATGATTGGACATGTCTCTTCCAGTTCAAAACCTATGCTCCTATAACTATTATTGCCATATTAAAAGAAACAAACAAAACTTTCTGGGACTTCAGACAGCACCTTAGGCTGTGACTGGTTGTAACTACATTTGAAAGAGTCAAGAATGACCAAATAAGTAGAAGAGATATGACCTAAGCCCCCTCTAATTATTCTTTTGTCTGTACCTTTTTCCTCGATCCCTAATAGACATGGAAGTGGCTCAAGACTGGAGAACTTCAAGCTCAGAGTTATTTGGAACTTATGGAACAAATAACCATCATCAGTATATTTCTTGCAGTATCACAATAATGAATTTTCCATCACATGTGCTCTGACCACATGTTCCTTGCCTGGAAGAATGTTTGAGCCATGTAAAAAGCCTGTGAGGCAGGTTGTGCAGTTATTACCTACACTTTGTGGAGAGGAAATGGAATCTTTGTAAGGTAAAGTGACTTGCTCACCCAGATAAGTCTGTGAGGCGACATTTTTTTTTTCTTTTTAAAAATTGTATTTTTATTTATGGCTTCTGCTTCTTTCTTCCCATCCTTCATTTACTTATTTTTAATTTAATTAATTTGTTTTCAGTTTTCAACAATCACTTCCACAAGGTTTACATTTTCTCCCTTCTCCCTCCCCAAGATGACATGTAATCTTATATGGGTTCTACACATACATTCTTATTAAACACATTTTCACGTCAGTTATGTTGCATAGAAGAATTAAAACCAATGGGAGAAACCATGAGAAAAACCCAACCAAACCATAACCTAAGATAAGACAAAATAGTCTGCTTCATTCTGCATTCCAATTCCATAATTCTTTCTCTGGATGTGGATGGCATTTTGCATCAAAAGTCCTTTGGGAATGTTTTAGGTTGCAAGACAGCATTTGAACCTAGGCTTTACTGACTTAAAATCCAGTGTTTTCTCCAGGACTTTTTATCTACGTGTGTGCATGTGTGTGTCCACCGAATCCCTTGGGCAATCTAATGAACCCTCTGGATCCCTTCCCAGTATAATATTTTAAATGAAGAAAATAAAACATACAGAATTACAAAGGAAACTAAATTTAAACAGACATATTATTTCCCATTCAAGTTCACAGACCCCCTGAAATCTCTCCTGAGTTTTCAGACTCCAGTTTAGTAACCCCGGCATGATGTCATGTATTTTCTCTAGTGCAAACACTATTACATTATTCCTACATAAACAATGAGTACCCTGGCCCCGCTGCTTGAAGGCCATGCCAATTATATTTCACCTCTTTCCCAGGATTCTCCAATATCCTTAAGAGAGTTTGGGAATGCCAGGCTCTCTGCCACTAACCCAACCCTCATCAACTGTGATCCCCCAATTATAAGAGGGTTTTTGTGCCCTAATTCCATTTAACCACTTAAATATTTTAACAAAAGAAATTTACTTCAAACATATAACTACAAATATATTCCCCCAATGTGTGGGTGTAATCTCCCTTCTTCCTTCTCCCCCTGCACTCGAGGGAGGGGAAGGGGATTAGGTTCATGGTTTAGCTCAGCTCATATATACTATAGATCCAAGGTCCAAGTCCTGATCCACCCTTGAACCTGAGTTCCAGACACCCTTGCTTCTTAGGGTTTTCCTGATGAATTAGCTGTTTATAAGATCCAGCCTAAAATCCTACTTATTAGCCATGGTTTAGTGATTTAGAGTATGGTGGGAATTACTGTTTGTACCTAGAATCTAAAAAAACATTGTAATAAACCAAAATCCAACCTCTGGACTGAGTCTTGAGGTCCCAGTATAAAATTGGGGAACAGGGGAAGGTAGTCCTCACCCCTCACTGGCTCAATTCATGGTTCCTGCGCTGTAGGTGAACCTCCATCCTCTCCATCTGGGCATACCCCAAAGCCCCCATTACACCCATATTAAAGATAAGAAAATAGCTCAGATACATTAAGTGACCTACACCCTTAGTAAATTCCAGAGTCAAGACCCCAATTCAGTTCTCATATCTCTGGTCTGTTCCTCTTCATCATATTGCATGTCTCTGTAGCTTGGTGAGGGCCAATCTGGACTTAAGGAAACAGTAACTGACATTTATATAGGATTATAAGGTTTACAAAGTACTGTGTGTATTCATGGTTTCATTGGTCTTCTCTATAATCACATGAAGAAGGTAGTTATTTCCATTTTTCAGATGAGAAATCTGAGTCTCAGAGAAGATAACCAATTTGGGTGTATCAATACATCCAGTAAATATCAGAGGTGGGATTTGAACCCAGACCTTATTGACTTATTTCAGAACTCTATCACTCATAATGATAATTTATTAATAATGATACAGTAGCTGATATATATATATACATGAGTCTCATGTGCCTAATTTGGGACTCCTTAACTCATGGACATGGATGGAGTATTGTGCATAAAGGCTCCCTGGAAACTACTCTAGCCTCTCTGGTCTGCGTGGACCAAAAAGCTTCTGACTAATTCAGTGTCACAGCCTCAGAGACATCTTGAATATTAATGATGCTTCAGAAAGTTGGATTGATTGAGGTTTCTGGGCATGTACCTGACTCAAGGGGTTTCTTTCTTCTCAGACCCAATTATTCACGTATTTAATTACCACGTTATTATTCTGTATTATTATAAATCAATTGCCTTGGAAATATCATGGAAAGCCAGCTGGGCCTCCACACCGAACTAACCTTCTTCGACTGGTTCCATTATTCTAAATACACAACAACCTATGTAGGTGTCTAGGTACCATATTTGTGAGTATCTCTCTTCCAGAAATACCTCCTACCATCTTCTTTCTCCCTGAGACTAGAAGCTGAAAGCTCTAACTTGTGCATCTCATTTGGGCAAAGCCATTATGGGAGAGAATGATTCTCATTTCAAAAGTCCAATCACTTGGCAGTAAACCACCATCCAGCCCTATCTCCTCTTTCCCTCAGTGATCTCACTGAAAACAAGGAAAGATAACGAAGACTGTAATATCCTTTGGCTCATCTGTGGAATTAGGGTCAGTTGGAACTCTACAGGGCAGCTGAACAGTATGTTTTTGGTTCTTATCCAGAGAACCAACAGACAGAGGGATGTGCTCATGACCTTCACTTCCTTGCTATGGCTGCCATCCTCAGGATCACCTGATCATTGAATCAAGATTGGGCAAATGGGGCATGCTTTTTCCTTAATGGAATGAAATTGGCAAAGAAACAAAAAAGACTGAATGTATTTTTAGGAGATAATAGGATTAGAGATTTGGAATGGAAAGATACCTTAGAAAGCATCTGGATTAATCGTCTTATTTTACAGATGAAGAAACTGAGTCTCAGAAAGGTCAATCAGTCAATAACTATATATTTATTAAATGTCTGTTCTGTGTTAGGTACTGTCCTGGCACTAGGGATACAAAGGACAAAATGAAGCTTCTTTTCTCTTTTTATTTTATATTATAATGGGTGACTCTTTGGGACAGTATATGGGGTAAGATACAGTGAGAAATGTAAGTGATATAAAAACAAAAGAAACTGATAAAAATTATTTTAAAAATTTAGGTTTCTGTCTTCAAGGAACTTACTTTGTATCAGGAGAGGAAATATAAAAAATTTACATATATCAGTATATGCAAGATCTATACAAAGTAATTTTGGGAATGGAAGGTACTAGCAGTTGAGAGATCAAGGAAGGCCTCCTCATATAAGACAAGGTGGTATCTGATTGGAGTTTTGAAGGAAATTAGGGATTCCAAATGACAGAGGTAAGAAGGGATTGTAGACAAGAAGAATAACCAGATGTGAACATGGGAAATGGAGTACGTGAGGAACAGTGGAAAGGAACAGCTGGGAGGCATAGTAGATAGAGCTCTAGGCCTGGAGTCAGGAAGACCTGAGTTCCAATTCAGCTTTAGATAGTTATCAGCTGTGTGACCTTGGCAAATCACAACTCCTGTCTGCCTCAATTTTCCCAAGTAGAATGGGGATTTAAAATGGCACCTACCTCATGGGTGTGTTGTGAGGAACAAATGAAATGCTATTTGTAAAAAGTGCTTGGTACAGTACCTGGTATATATTAGGTACTGAAGAAATGCTTGTTTCTTTGTTTTCTTGTTTGCTTTCCTCCTTCTCCTCTTTCTTCCTTCTCTTTCTCCCTTCTTCCTTCCCTCCATCTTTCCTTCCTTCCTTCCTTCCATCTTTCCTTTCATCCTTCCTTCCATCCTTCCTTCCTTGAATTGTTTCTTTCTAGCTGCTTGCAATATTTTCTCTTTCACCTGGGAATTCTGGAATTTGGCCACAATGCTCCTAGGAGTTTCTCTTTTTGGATCTCTTTCATGCGGTGTTCTGCGGATTCCTTGAATATTTATTTTGCCTTCTGGTTCTAGAATCTCAGGGCAGTTTTCCTTGATAATTTCATGGAAGATGATGTCTAGGCTCTTCTTTTGATCATGGTTTTCAGGTAGTCCCAGAATTTTTACATTGTCTCTCCTGATTCTATTTTCCAGGTCAGTTGTTTTTCCAATAAGATATTTCACATTATCTTCCATTTTTCAAATCTGCGCGGTATGTTCTGAGATATCTGTCTTTCTCATAAAGTCCTTAGCATCCATCTGTACCATTCCAGTTTTGAAAGATCTATTTTCTTCAGTGAGCTTTTGAATCTCCTTTTCCATTTGGTTAATTCTGTTTTGAAAGCATTCTTCTCCTCATTGGCCCCTTGCACCTCCCTTGCCAACTGAGTTAGGCTAGTTCTCAAGGTGCCAATTTCTTCAAGATTTTTTTGGTTCTCCTTTAGCAGGGAGCTGATCTGCTCTTCATGCTTCTCTTTCATCCCTCTCATTTCCCTTCCCAGTCTTTCCTCCACCTCTCTAACTTGATTTTCAAAATTCCTCTTGAGCTCTTCCATGGCCTGAGCCCATTGGGTGGGCTGGGACACAGAATCCTTGATTTCTGTGTCTTTGCCTGATGTCAAGCTTTGTTCCTCCCCATCAGAAAGGAAGGGAGGAAGTGTCTTTTCTCCAAGAAAATACCCTTCAATAGTTTTATTTCTTTTCCCTTTTCTGGGCATTCTCCCCAACCAGTGACCTGACCTCTGAATGTTCTCCTCACACCCACCTTGCTTCCTAGTCCTCCCAGCCAGCGTTTGGGGACTGAGATTCAAATGCTGCTTCCCGCCTTAGAGTTTTTGGCGGGGGCAGGGCTGCTATTCAGTGTGAGAATTAAGTTCAGGTGGTCAGGGGCAGGGCCGCCTCTCTGGATTGGTTCCCTCAGGGGGTTTATGCACAGACCTTCCACAATGGATCCAGGCTCCTGCCCGTTTGGGGAGCCCCTGTCTGTAGCCGCCTCTCAGCTTCTATCTCCTGGGGGGGCCCGAGCCATGGGGGCACCCCACTCCCCTCTCAACCCGCCAAAGAGACTCTCTCACCTACCCCCGTCAGTCACCTGTTGGTGGGGGGGCTTGTGCTGCTGCTGGAGATCCCGTCTCTGGAGCCTTCTCAGATCTGTGCCTCTTGGAGCCGCGGCCGCCGCAGGTCCGGGCTGGGCTCCACGTCTGCAGTGTGACGGACCTTTTGCAAGAGGTTTGCAGGTCCCTCTGTGGGTGGGGGGACCCGCGTGGCTGCTGGAGATCCCGTCCCCGTAGCCCTCTCGGATCTTTTCCTCACGGTGTCGTGGCCGCGGCAGGGCTGCCCTCTGCTCCCTGTCCCAGCGCCCAGTCCACGGCGCGAAGGACCCCCCGCGAGAGGTTTGCAGGTCTCTCTGGAACAGAAATCTCCCTCGCTCCAATATTCCGTGGTCTCTGGGTGCAGAATTCGCCCTGGGTTGGTCCCCTCTAGCCGTTCTGTGAGTTGTGGGTTTGGAGCTATGTGTATGTGCGTCTTTCTACTTCGCCATCTTGGCTCCGCCCCCCCATCCTTCCTTCCTTCTTTCCTTCCTTCCTTCCTTCTCTTCCTTCTTTCCATCCTTCCTTCCATTCTTCCTTCCTTCCCTTCCTCTCTCCCTTCCTCTCTTCTTCCCTCCTTCCTTTCCTCCCTTGCTCTCTTTTTCCTCTCTCTGTTCCCTCCTTTCCTCTCATTCTTCTTCCTTCTTTCTCTCCCTCCCTCTCTTTCTTCCTCCCTTTTATCCTTCCCCCCTCTCTTCCTTTTTTGGCTCTCTTTGGAACTTAATGAGTAGGAGAACTAATCAGTCAAGCAATCAACCCACAAGCATTTCTTAAGTTCCTACTATGTGCCAGACACTGTGCACTACTGAGACAAACAAATGAGTAAACAGACTAAACCGTTTGGCTAGGTAGAGTTGATGTCCATTTTGGGTAGACACTTCCAATTACTGGAATGGATCTGAGAGTCTTATCACCCTAATTTCATCCCCTCCTTTCTTTTGGCCTAGATCTGGGTCTTCATTAGTTCTGGGAAGTACTGAGGTGGAATTCTCTCTTCTGATACAAATCAACAACTCTCCTGAAACTTAAAGTCTTAAAAACTGCCTCAGTCCCTGAGCAGGTTGGTCCCCATGCCCAGGGTCACATGACTACTAGAGCAAGAACTTACAGCAGTTGTTTCTAACTCCAAGGGTGCCCTTCTAACCACCCCACAACACTGCTTCTCATTGAAAATGGCTGTGAAAATTGTTCCTGTTGCCCACTGAGTTGCTCAGCTGTGACTTACTCTCTCTGCTCCCTTTGATTCACTCCACCATCCAGTGACACTGGCCTCCTGGATCTTCCTCACACAAGGCACGCCACTCCAGCTTTCCTTGGCTGACCTCCATGCTTAGACCTCTCTCCCTCCTCATCTTTGCCTCTGACTTACCTGGCTTCCTTCAAGTCCCCACTAAAATCTAAAGGTTTCTGCACGAAACCTTTTCTGACCCATTTTAATTCCTAATGTTGATAATCTCCGATTTCTCTTGTCTGTACGCTGTTGTTTCGGATTTGGAATTTGTCTCTTTCATTAGACTGTGAGCTCCTTGAGGGCAGGAATTGTCTTTTGTCTTTCTTTGTATCCCTAGCACTTAACACAGTGCTGGGCATATAACAAGTTCATAATAAATACAACCAATTGGTCCTCTAAGCCCTCCATAGGTCTTTGTGGAGGTCAATAGACCCCTACGCTAAATCTGTGATTTAGAAATCGTGGTTCACATTATAAATAATTTTTCATTAAGCCAAAAAATGACCAATAGTAGTTCATATTTATACAGCCCTTTAAAGTTTTCCCATTGTCTCATCTGAGATATGACAGGCGTTATTATTCTCTTTTATTTCAAACGAGGAAACTGAGGGTCAAAATAGTGAAGCACTTTGCCCAAGGTCACATGGGAAGCATCAAAAGTAGAATTTGAGAGTCCCTATTCCTGGCTCCTGTCCAGCCATTTATTGACTAAACTAGACTGATATTTCTTTCCTAGTGTTTTCCTGTTGCCTTTTAAGCTGTTTACATGTTATTTGCCTGTTAGAGTTGGGAGAGAATCATCAGGTTAAATCATTAAGACCCATCACCAAAGGGACATTAATTAGAAATGGATATACATCTGCTCTTTATACAACTCCATGGGAAAATGTGATTTGATTTTTAAAAATTCCATTTCCACTCCATTTTCCAGAATACAACGGTTGTGTCGAGCCAGGTCTTTGTTGCCTGTTTTTTTTTCTTTTGATGTTTGTCGTGATTTAGCACAAACCTACTTCCTGTCCATCCTTTAAGTATCCACTCCCAGACCAGCAAAGCCTGTGGTATGAAGCCTTCCTCTGATCAGCACAATAACTTGTCCTTGTAATAAAGTCTGAATCAGGAGAACAAAATGGGGACAACGTATAAATAAAGAGCCACCCACATAAATAGCCCATGAGGGTTAAAAACAGTCAGATCTGTTTCCCTTTGGAACAAGAACAGTCTGCTATAAATTACTGAGCAATTTTGGAGATAGAGAGGATAATCATTACCCCCAGAATATTAGGATACAAACAGCATTAGAGAATGGGCTCAGTCTGGTTAATTCTATCAACTGAACATTCTGGCTCCAAAGTGGTTGAACCAAAGGGAATTTTCACAGCTTACCGTTACTAGCAACATCACAGATGTGGAGATTATGCTTTATTTTTCAGATAATATCCTGTGTGAAGAAGTATATCATATAAAAATTCACACATTCTTAGCTTATCACTTTTTTAAAGTTATTATTAAGTTCTGTCCAACTCTCTGTGACCCCATTTAGGGTGTTCTTGGCAGAGATATTGGAGTATTTTGTCATTTCCTTCTCCAGCTCATTTTACAGATGAGGAAACTGAGGCAAAAGGGATGAAGTGATTTGCCTAGAATTACACAGCTCGTCAGTGCCTGAGGCTAGATTTGAACTCAGGGAGATGAGTTTTCCTGGCTCCAGATCTGTTACCGTATCCACTGCACCACCTAGCTGTTGCTTATACTGTGTTTCTTTAAAATAATTCATCAAGCAAGCAAAGGAGGCACTATATATTTACTATGTGGCAAGCCCTGTGCTGTAATCCATCTTTATCCTCAATGGGCTTAAATTCTAATAAGGGAAATAACATATGCTGATGGCCTCTCAGTCTTTTTGGTTGCCAGAGCCTTCCTTTCTTAGATTATATTTCCTTTATACTGTTGTAACAGTGGGATAAAAATCATCTCACCCCATTTAGCTCTAACACATTTTTTTCCCAGGGGAACACATATCTTGATTGTTTACTAGCTATGTAAAAAGAATGGGCAGCTCCATATGGACTGGTCAAAGGACTTTCCCCTCTAGCCTGCCCACTTAGAAACACTGATACCTTGTTCCCTGGAATGAGTCCACCCAGAGATCTATTCAATTATTGGTCAGTCTTTCCTGAAGGTAGCCAGGTGACACAGTGGATAATGTGCTGGACATGGGGTCAGGAAGATCTAAACTCAAATTCTACTTCAGATAATTACCAATTTGTGACCCTGGGTAATTCACTTAACCTTTGTTTGCCTCAGTTTCTTCATCTACAAAAAGAGAAAATGATAGTACCTATGTCCAAGGATTGATATAAGGATTTCTTATATGAGATAATGACCAGCATGCTTTGTATATCTTAAAGTACTTGCATGTAAATGTTAGCTATTATTCTTATTATATAGAATATAATATATATTATATTCTTATTATGTATGCATATTATATATATGCATATACATATACATGCACACACATTATGTCATGAGAAGCCTTAGCCATAGTATTCACTTTCCACCAGTGGTTTATCCTCTGGCCTATTCAATCCACACATTGACTACCTGGCCTTTACCCGTCTTTACATTTTCACTTTATGTTTTGTTTTCTCCTATTAGGATATAAGCTTGTTGAGAGTCCATTTCACTTTTATCCCCAGCTCTTAGCATAGTGCTTGGCATATAGTAAATGCTTAGCCAGCACTTGGCTATCTGTCCATCCATCCATCCATCCATCCATCCATCCATCCATCCATCCATCCATCATCTTTATAGCCAAGGCAATATTCACAGCACTGGTGGTGACTATAAATATGCCAGTGTAGTTCTCAATGCAAAATATAAAAAGACTCTCCATATAGGAAGTAGAAGAAAAACATTTATTTAGACACCAGGAAGCCAAATCCCAGAATCAGAAAGAAAAATCTGTCTTGGAACAAGAAGTTAATAAACATGATCACTGCATGGGGCAAAGCCATTCCCAAGCCTCCTGCCCCTCAGCCAGGGCCTTCTCACAAGCAAACACTCATAAGTCTGAGCTTTGCCATGTGAACAAGTCTGCCTGAGTCCTCTCCCCTCTGCCCTGACCACTCTCATTCACTTCCTCTGGATTCTGCTCTACCTTTCCTTTCCTCCTATTCAGCAATCTCCTCCTACCACATGTGACTTAGTCTTCCAGGTGATTTAATGGGCCTATTAATGAATAGGAAAGATTTTCTAGTTCAAATTACCATTATTCTATCTATCTATCATCTATCTATCTATCTATCTATCTATCTATCTATCTATCTATCTATCTATCTATCTATCCATCTTTCTATCCATCCACCCATTATCTGTCCATCCTGTCTATCTAACATCTAGTTATTGACATTGTATCTCCCTCATTAGAATGTGAATACCTGGAAGGTAAAGACTACTTTTGCTTTTCTTTGTAGCCCCAGCATTTAACACCATGCCTGGCCCATACTAGGTGCTTAATAAATGCTGCTGATTGACTGATTGACTTTTTGATGTATGTAAATGGGTCCATAGAAGACTCTTACATATAAGATGGAAGTTAACCTTAGCAAGGAAGACTCCGGCAGCTGGGAGAGGGAGATTGAAATGTTCATTTGCATCTGTGTCTTTGTACGTATCCGCATGTATGCTGAATTACAGAACCTCAGAGTTGGAAGGGATTTTCATGGCTATCTACTACCCGAAGAGGTTCTATTCTAGAACATCATCATCACCAGTGTTTTCATCCTCCTCCTTCTCCAGCATTTATATAGCATTTTAAAGTTCACAGATATCTTATTTAATTCTTAACATAACTCTAGAAGGTAGGTGACATTATTATATCCATCTTATAGATGAGGAAAATGAGACTGAGAGGTTGTGACTCGCCTAGGGTCACACAGTTAGTAAATATCAGATGCCAGATTGAAATTGAGGTCTTCTTGACTCCAAGTCTAGGACTCAGTTGTATCTACTCTGCCACATAGCTGCCCCATACAAGTGGTCATTCACTCTTTGCCTAATTATAATAATATTAATAAATTAGCATTTCTCTTGTGCTTTAAGATTTGCATATCTCTTTGCAAATATTTCATTTTACCTCACAACAACCTTGGAAGCAGGTGCTTTTATTACCTCTATTTTACAGGTGGAGAAACCGAAGCAGACAGGAGTCACATGACGTGTCCAGGGTAACACAACTAAATATCAGAGATTGGATATGAACTTCACTCCTCTTGAGTACAGACAGATCCACTTAGCTGCCTCCAGACTTCGTTGTCTCTAAAGGCAGGTATATTTCTAATTGTTAGGAAGCTTTTTTTTCTTTCTTAAAGTTGATATCAAATGTCTATCCATATCTTTTCTAGTTCTTCCTCTTCCTCCTAGTTCTGCTGACCAGCAGTCTGTGGCCAAAACAAATCTAGTCCTTCTTTCACAATGATTTCTCTTCAGCTGCTTAAAGGCTTCCATCATGCTCCAACTTTTGGGGTCCCCCCAGTTCAAGTCTGGTATTCTCCAGGATAAACACGTCCATTTTTTTCCAATCAGTCCTCAAATGACATGAATTTAAGGGTCCTTCCACATTGTGGTTGACAATCCCTTCTCCAAGACCTCCAGAGAAAAGAACCTGACATACACATCATCACAAGTCCTGTGTTTAACCATGACAACTCAGTTTAACTTGGTTCATTCATCAGAAGGAGTGATTATTGTATCAGGCACTCTTCTAGGTATTGGGCATAAAAACTCAGAAAGAAAACTTGTCTCTGCCCCCCAAGAGCTAACATTCTATTGGTGGGATACAACATGTACACAGACAAATGAGTACAAGGTAAATTGAGAGCAGTGAAAGCTTTGTGGAGGGGGGACACCTTGAGTTAAGCCTTGAAGGAAGAGAAGCATTCAGAGAAGTGGAGATAAAGAGGGAGAACACTCCAGGCATGGAAGCAGGACATGGAATGTTTAGTTTTTTACTTAATAAAACCTCACATTTATAAAACATCTAGGCAGGTAGGTAGAGCAGTACATAGAGACCCGGGCTTCGAGTCAGAAAGACTTGAATTCAAATCCAGCCTCAGACACTCACTAGCTAGGTGACCCTGGACAAGCCACTTGGCTGCTGTTTGCCTTGGTTTTCTCATCTGTAAAATAGGATGATGATATCACATACTACCTTCCTAATAGGTGGATTTGTCCAGAGTGGAAAGGGCTTCTGTGGAATGAGTTTCTTCTCATGGGAAGGCTTCCAGCAGAGACTGAGTGTCTGTCTCTTTGTTGGGGATGCTGGGGAGGAGATTCCTGTTCAGAATCAGGTTGGATAAGGTCATGTTTGAAATGCTTTCCAATTCTAAAATTCTGAAATTCTCTGAATATTCATTTCACACCTGTTCCTGATGTGAAAGTGAGACCCTGAATTCTACCTCAATAATAAGCATGGCTCCTTCTCTTATGAAATTCTCCCACTTAAGAAATAAATGATTTTCATTCCATTTGCTAAAAGAACAACACATACTTATAGTTTCGAAAACATCTAGGATCTCAGCTTGATGATGATTTATCCCTCCTCCCAATCTTGGTAAAGATCGATTTCTATTCAGAAAAGAGATGAAATGGAATTGAAAACATGTTAAAGGTGGATTTAGGGGAAAAGCCCATGTCATATCAAATCTTTTGCCATTTTGTAGGCTTATCATTGTAATATTTCACTATGTCTTGTCTAGATTTGAAAAGGGATCTTTGTGAATTCAAGTGACATTAGACTTGATTTATTACAGAACTGTGACCCATACCCCCATGTTTTTAGGTAGTGGTTGGTTGATGGTTAGAGTTGGAAGGAAGATCTTGGTTTGAAGCATGCTTCAGACTATAACTAAGTGTGTAATCCTAGACTAGTCAATTGATCTCTCTGAACCTCTGTTTCCACATCTGGAAAATGGATCTTATAACAGCATCCACTTCACAGAATTGTTGTGAGGACCACATGTGTAGGTATTCACATGGATCTGTGGTCACATCAGCTTGGAAGTTCCTTCCAGTGGTATAGAGTGCAACTTGTTTAAGGTCCATGTCTATATGGGACTTCTGTCCATGGTTTCTCTTAAGTTCCTCAAATGGAATCCAGTCAACAGGCTGGAAGTCACCTTCCACTTCTTTTGACAATTTGAAGATATTAGTGAAACTCATTGGCTGACCTCTGGTTATCTCTCCCTCTTAAAATATAACCATTTTGTTATCTTTTTGATTTGTAGGTTGTTTTTATGCCATCTTTTCCTGTGGTTCTTTGGAGTTGTTCATTATCTATACATTATAAACTGCTCACACTCATCATGTACCTCTGTTTTGTTTCCTGTGGGATCCTTACTTTCAGTCTTTCAGAAACTGTTATATTCCATGACTCATAGTGATGACAGAATACCAATAGAATGTTGGTATCAAAAGATAGTCCTTTGTTTCTTGGAGACATTTGTGGTTGTTAAAAGAGATTTGTAATTTAATGACCCTGATCCAGACTATTCTTCTCCTCCTATTTCCTCCTATTTAATTCAGGACCCAACCCCTCCAGTGGCACTCTGTCAAGTACATATAGTAATAGTCTCTAAAGGTTTTTTTTTAATCTATCTGTATGTCACATTCTAGACAATAGACATTCTGCATTGAATAGAATTCTGGGCACGGAGTCGGGAAGAAATGAATTCAAATCCAGCTTTAGACATTTGCTATTTGTGTGAACCTGGGAAAGTCACTTAAACCTCTGTTAGTGTCAGTGTCTTCAACTGTAAAAGGTGGATAATGATAGTATCTGTCTCACAGGGTTTTGTGAGAAATAAACAAAATAATATTTGCTAAAAGAACACAAATTCATATATATATATATATAAAACATTTATTTATCAAATTAAATATGTTTATATGTAAATGTTTATCCCCATCCCCCTCCCTCACCTCTTCCCAATTCCCTTCCCATTTCTCTTTTCCCTTCTCCCTTTCCCTTCCCTTCATCCACTTGATTTTTCCTATGTGGATGGTTAAGCTAAATTCTTTTCCTCTTTTAAAAAAATTATTCCTATCTTTCATTTTTTATATCTCATCATTTTGTTTCCCTTGCCCCTCCCAGAGAGTCATCTCAAATACAAAACCACCTCTTTTAGTGGTTTTGGATATCTTCCAGGAGCTCTATAATGTTATGGAATTTGATACAGCAAATGGGATGTCATTAGTGAGCTGTAGTATCTATCTGGAGAACCTCACTTTTTATAAGAAGAATGGCCTTTCAGCTAGGGGTTCTGAGCTGAAACTCCTGCCTGTCTCTGGCAAACAGGTTTCTTTGCTTATGGCTCATCTCTTATTAATGATCAGAACTGGGTGTTCCCATCCTGAGTTCCTTCAATTCGTCTTCATATAGTATGTTTATCAGGCCTCTCACCATACGGGTCCTTCTTTTCAGAATATTTTCCTTATGGCTTGGACCTGAGATCTCATCTGTGTGTAGGGATTTCCAACATAAGAACTCCCTCCACCAATGCAGATCAGAAATTCTTGTGCAATTTAGTCTAAGAGAGTTACCTGAGATATTGAGAAGTAATATCCTTGGGAAAATATAGTCAGTATGTGTCATAGAAAGGACTTGAACCCAGATCTTTCTGATTTCCAGGCTTTTTATCTTCTCCAAAACACTTCTTGCCAATTCTCTTTCCAAAATGCGGTGGTCACAATTGAACATAATACCTAAAATGAAGGCAATGTTTTTGGATCTGGTTTCAGATTCAACAGTAGCTGGCTGTGTGATATGTGACAATGTATTATTTCTTGTACTTCATATAACAGGGGTTGAGAATCTTTAGTTTACCCATCTATCTACCTTGGAGGGACGTTGTGATAGCATGGCCATCAGCTAGGCTTTGAGATTTGAAGGAAGATGCCTGCTCATCAATTCCAGGTGGTGGTATGTGTTTAGCCAAGTAATAACAACTTCTGTTTAAAATATTCTGAAGCTGCTAATGCTGATTTAATTGGCATTCTGAGCCTCCTTTTAAATGGACTGGCAAAGAAGTGGGGTTTGCCCTTGCGTGCATCCAGCATTCAAAACAGTGTTCCAGTCTCTTTCTGTACCCCTTTCTTCTGTCATTTTTCTATTGCTCAGGTATCCAGAAGACCGCCATAACCACTGAGCATCTCACGAAATTCTTCTCTTATCTCTTGATGTTCAGGTTCAGAAGACAAATTAACACGCATTTCTGTCACCAAGGGGAAAAATAATGAAGGATTCTTTACACATGCAAATATATTCCTAGTGATATTTTAGATTTATAATTATAAGATTCCAGAAGATAATGAATTTAATATTTTAAATAACATGCCATATTTAAATGACAATTATGCCTTTCTGTGGTTCAGGAATCAACACGCTGTTTCGTTCTGTTGGGTAAATACTCATCAGTGCTGTGATGACATACTGTAATTATTTAGGCCTGGGTGTAAAATGGATTTCCACTGCTACCTGTAGCTTAGGAGCCCAGGGACTTGGGGACTTTGTCTTTGCAGGCCCAATGGCCCCTCTGTAGGACTCTCTTGTCCATCACTCCCTATCTCTCAGTGGGATTCAGTGAAGCAGAGAATGACTATTGACTTCTGTGGCTAGAACCCAATTCTCCAACCAGATAATTAGATCGACATGAAGATCTAATTAGGCACAAATAATTGGATAAGGTATAGAAGTGATTAGACATGGGAGGCTTTTATTTGCTGTAGTGCAAATGGTATCTTTTGATGCTCCAGAAGTTAGCCCCATTAGGCATTGTATTGGAGAGTGTGTCTACATAGGTGCCATGATGCTGTCCTGGCTTCCTCAGAATTACCTACCTGTCACTACATCCATGGAGATGTCAGAGACAGCTAGGTGGTGTGATACATGTAGCACTGCTCCTGTAATCAGGAAGTTATGAGTTCAAATCTGACCTCACACATTCACTAACTGGGTGACTGGGTAGGCCCTTTCACCCCTGCCTGCTTCAGTTTCCTCATCTGTAAAATGGGAATAAAAAGAACACCTATCTCCCAGGGCTTGTTATAAGATAATATTAGTACAATGCTTAGGACAGTGCCAAGTAGATAGTGGGCACTTCATAAATCCTTGTTTCCTTCCTTCTTCCATGTGGGAATGTCTGTCATCAAGACAGCTCACAGAAGAAACCAATTTGGCCTGGATATAAATAAAAACAAATAAACAAAAACCATCCTAATAGAGTTTCCCAAAAGTGGAATGAGCTGCCTTGGCAGGACACAGGATCATAAATCTAGGGATATCCCAAGACAGCTACTTCACCCCTATCTTACAGAGGAGTAAACTGAGGACCATGGAGGTTAAATGACTTGCAGAAGTCATGCAGGTAGTAAATAACTGAGTGTGTGTGTGTGTTCATCCTTGCTTGCTAGAGAAGACCATGCCATCAGAGAAATGATGACATGACTTGCACTTGACTTTGTTTTGAGGGAGGGAGGGCTGTGCACATCATCAGCCTCACTTCTCCTCCAGAGCCATCTGAATCCAGTGACCAGATACTCGTCAGGATGACTGGAGATGACCCAGGATGAGGCAATTGGGGTTAAGTGACTTGCCCAAGGTCACATAGCTAGTGAGTGTCAAATGGCTGAGGTGAGATTTGAACTCAGGTCCTCCTGACTCTTGTACTGGTGCCCTATCTACCACACCATCTAGCTGCCCCTAAATAACTGAGTAGGGATTTGAACAAGGGGCCCTCATACTCCAGTGCTAACACTCTTTAAGTTGTATGATAGCTCCTCTACTTTGGAAGAAAGGAAAGGGAATAAGCATTTAAGTGCCTACTATGTGTCAAGCACTATGCTAATTGTTTGACAGATATTATCCCATGTTTTCACATAACAATCCTGGGAAATGGATTCTATTACTACTCAAATTTTACAGTTGAGGAAACTGAGGCAGACAGCAGTTACATGTATGATTTGCCCATAGTCACATGACTAGGAAATGTCTGAGGGTAGACTTGAACTCAATTCTTCCTGACTCTAAGCCCTTTGCTCTATTTACTATAGACAATAGTGTGCTAGATTTAGAATTAGGAAGACCTAGGTTTGAATCTTGCCTTAATTAATAAAAATGACTGACATATAGCATTGTTTTGCAAAGTACTTTAAATAAACTATCTCATTATGATAACTTTGGGAAGTAGGTACCATTGCCTTTTTTTTTTTTTAACAGATGAGGAAATTGAGACCTAGAAAGAGAAAATGACTTTTGCATAGTCACATGGCTAGCAAGTGTTGGGGAAGGGATCTAGCTCTCTTCCATCTTCCAGTTGGACTAGGAATCCCTAGGATAGTGCTAGGCAGTATAGTAAAAGGTAAGGTTAAAATGATAGATTGTTCTTGGTACATGCATGTAGTCTAGGGGTAATTTGCACAGAGATCCACTCACACAGGCTATGCTTCCTTCTCTCTTTCTGGGATGATTCATTCCGTGCCAACTTGCTATCATGGTTGAAGGTCTAGAGTGATTTCCCAGACTGAGGAATGGGTGTCCTTGTGGGGTGGGGAAGAGGGAACTGGCCACAGTCATGCAACTTGGCTACTACTCATATTCTCTCTGTCCTGGAGTAACCTTGGTGTGAAAAGGATACATTGCTACTACTTGCAGTTATATCTACTGACCCCCAATCTGTGTGCCTCTCATTAACACAAACTCAGTCAACATGATGTCAGTAAGAACTATTAAACATAAAAATTTACTAAACAATAAGGTCAAAGTAATCATAACATTTACCGAGAAGAAGACAAAAGCAGGAGTAATCTAACTAATACAGACTATCTATAAATCTGGGTCATACTCTCCAACCAATGTACTTACTTGGGTAGGGAGCTGACATATACTTACAGAAACTAGGAGGGAGGCAAATGAATGGGAAAGCCCATGAATCATGGCAAATCACAACTCTAGGCTACAGATCTTGATTCCTTAGTCCCTATAGGAACTTCACTGCTAAATAATCTCCTTCTGGGTCTCACCACTCTTCTGCTAGACAAAGGTTCTCTTTCTCTTTTTTTTCTTACTTTTAAGTTTATGTAACAATGACAAGCTTATTTAGCTCACAACCACATGTAACTGGGCTCTGAGAAACTGTTATGCAAAACTTTTTGAGCAAAATTATGTCAACATCGCACTGTTCAGTTATAAGTGGTTTCCTAAAACCATAAACTTCAAATTTCCTTATGTTGGGTTTCTGGGCAATGAAGACAAGCTCAGTTAGCTCTTCACTCAATAAGACTGTTTTCTTCAATTAACTTCTAACAGAAAAAAGGCCCTTTTCCAACAAGCATAACTCACAGCAAAACAAACATAGGATATGTCTTTTCCCTTCTGTTTCTCCCTCTTAAACCACAGAGCATCGGAGAAGGCAACCAGGCATTCTTGAGATATTTTCCCTTTTTTAGGATGTGGATATCATCAGACAGCAATAAATCCAATAAACCCTGTGTACAGCAATAGGATTGAGCTCTCCTTTAATCAGCAGAGCAGCTGAAATTTCCTCAGAAGACCCAGACTTTTCCTCAGCCAATCAACAAAGCAGTGCCTCTCTGTCAGCAGGCTCTCATCAAAGTAGCTCAAGAAATAACCATCTCGCATGGAATCCTTCTATATGTATCCTTTCTTGTCCCCTGCTTCTTATGATTCTTCTTATACTCAATTTATTCTCCACCTTCTTTCCAAAATCTATTCTCTGGCTTATTTCCCCCAATATCTCACATCACAAACTTAGGAGTAAGTGACTCATCTTTACCTGATAAAGCAATATTCAGGAAATCCTCCTTTTTGTTAGGTTTGACCAATATAGTCCTTACATAATCATACTATGGTCCCAAAACATTTAATTGAATTATAATTTTGCATACATCTGAGGAAGCTGATAGCAGTGTGTTGGGTCTCCAGTTGGAAAGACCTTAGTTCAAATCTGGTGTTAGACATTTCCTAGCTTTGTGACTCTGGGCTTCAGTTTCTTTAGCTATAAAATGGGGATAATAACAGTACCTACTTTCCAGAGTTGTTGTGAGGATAAAATGAGACTATATTTGTAAAAAGTGCTTAGAATAGAGCCTGGCACATAGTAGGGACTTTATCAATGTTTATTTTCTTTTCCTGTTTCAAGAAGCGGGAATTATAGTACGTTATGTGTATATCCTTTATAAGTTTGTCAGTTACAATTGCCAAAACTTTAAACACAGTGATATGCAAATAAACTTGTAGGTCAGAATGCCCTGGAGCTATTGTTACCTCCATGACTGCTCCATCTTCAAATATTCCCTTAAAGTACATTTATCTGAGGAGTAATTTTAGGTCCACAGAACACTCTGTGTCTCTCCTCAACATTTTGTTTGAGAGCTTGTGTTTCTTTTATCAGTTTTCCTCACATAATTATTCTTTTTCTTCGTCTTTTTAGCTACCAAACTGTTCATGTACAAAATGGGCATTACCTTACATACATATATTTTAGGTTTAGTTTTCTGTGTACATATTGTATTCTGCAGTATCGTAAGCTTCTTCAAGTCAGGATCTTCTTCATTTTGTCATTATATTCACAGAATGACCAAATTGAAAGGGGTAACCATCCATTTTTATCCCCTCCCCACATTACTATTATAACTAATAAGTGAGTGGTCACCTGGACTTTGCTAAAAGATTCCCGATAAAGAAGAACCTATTACATCCTAAGATAGCCTATGCTACTTTTAAGACTTTCTTATTATTTTGCTAATATTTAGCCAAAATCTTACTTTTCTAACTTTCATCCAGGGGTGAGCTGGAACCAGCTCATACTTATGAGAGCTGATTGTTAAATGTTTTTTGTTAGCATTTACACCTCAGAAATCACCAAATGCTATAAAGAGGAGTTTGATGTCTTATTTTGCTGATAGTCTAGATTTAAGAAAGGGATAGAAAATATAAATTATTCAGGTTAAACTTCAAAATGTATAAGACATATTTTTTTGGGAGGGAAGGCAAGAAGGAGAACTGGTTGTTAAATATTTACCAGAACATCACTACTTTCACCCAATAGAGTTTGGGGAATGCTCATAGATTTATAGGATCCAATAGTTTGTTAATCCCGTTTAAAGAAATAGTACCTATTTCTTTTATTTTTATGCCACTTTCCTTTCCCAGCATAGCCTCTCCCTTTTCTAACTAGAGAGTCATTCCTTATAACAAAGCATAAAAATGTGTAATTTAATAAAATTAACCAACACATGAATCACATCCTACAATACGTTCTGAGTTCTATTTCCATAGCCCCTACTTCAGCAAAGAAGAGGGTAAGTGCATTCTCAAATCTCCCGAGGGACCAAGCTTGATTTTTATTATTACATTGTATTATTTCAATTTGGTTGTTGATTTTGTTATTTCCATTGTTGCAGTCATCATGTATATTGTTTAACTGGTTCTGCCTATTCTACTTTGTTTTAACTTGTCTAAATCTTCCCAGGTTTCTCTGTTGTCAACACATTCATTATTTCACAGAAATATTCCATTATAATTATGTATGATCATAACTTATTTAACCACTCTATTAAAAAGTGAAGCAATAGATTCAACCTCTCCCCAAAATCTTATTTTTTAAGCTTTAATAGCTACTAAAATAGTAAAAATAATTTGTTATTAAAGTATAAAACTGCACTAAGACTTTAGGAACATCTGTATTTTGCTGCCTTGTCTCTTCCTGGTTTTACTTAGAGGTTGGGAATAAGGTTGTAAATGATTTGACCCCATGCACGAATTTAGATATGTCAAGGAAATTTCTGTGAGGCACTTAGGAAGCAGCAAGGACCACAAAGGCAGTAATTGGGTCAAGCAAGTAGGTTTACTCAGGGTGTAGTCATTACCAGAAACAGTTTGAGCAGGGGAAAGATGCCACAAGGATGAATTGTCCTTAGATGGTAAGTGGCACCAGAGTTTTGGTCATGGGCTGGGGAAAGGGGCTTACATAGAGGCTGGGACAGCATCTTCGTGGTCCCCTCTTCCCCTAACTCTTAGTTCTAGGGTTAAGCAAAGCCAGGGTTTGATACTATATCAGCCCCACCAAAGCAATGTGGAAGGAATCTTGTTGGTTGACAATAAGAGATATGCCAAATGAGAACCCCTAAGGTATCAAGGAAAGATGCTGACAGTGAAAGAACTGGAGATGCAAAGACAGGCCACCCCAAAGTCAGTGGGCCAATGATCATTGTCTTTGACTTAATCTTATTTTGATACAGTAACTTCATTTGTTTTCTTCCATGCTAGGATTCCATTTGTCTTTTCCATCCATTAGCAGGGTATGCTAGTCTGAGAGTTTTAACTTCACCCTTTGCACCAGTCCAGTCTTTGACAGGGAAGCAGGAAGAACCAGAAAAGAAAATATTCAATGGTAACAGCAAACTAACCAACAAACAATAACTAACCAAACCCTTCTGAGAGAACTCTTCCAATAACAAAGAATCCTAGATGGGCTAGAAAGGACTTTAGCGGAAGGTTGAGTCCAATCCTTACATTTCATAGATGAAGAAGGTAAGACTTCAAAAGTTAAATAACTCTCTTTGGCTCACACAGCTAGGAAGTATCTGAGGCAGGATTGGAACCCAAGTCTTCCTGACTCTGAGTCTAGCTCTTTGTCTATTACTCAGCAGAACCTAAACCTTTCTTTCTAATTCTGTGTAGGAAAGAAATCACATTTGTACTTCAGAAGACAAGCTCACTAATTCCCTTTAAGGGAAATCATGCTCCCAGCCTGTTTGTCCAAGATACATGATAAGTACTTGGCTCTTTTCTAACATCTGCCATATCCTATGAATTGCTGCCAAGGATCATGAATTTGTCTTATACCTAAGAGACAGGAAGAGCATTGAGGAGAGAAATCCGGGTCTTTTATTTGCCTGCTGCTGCCTCACAGATATGTTTCAATCAGATCTGCCTTCCTGATCATTTGTTCAGAGGTATCCAAAGCAGTCTGAATGGCCCACTTCTCTTGCCAGCTCACCTTGGTTACTTTACTTGGTGCACATGCAATTTTTTCAACAAATGGGCATGAAGAGGCGACTTCACCTCTTGGGAAGAGGTCTAAGTTCCAAAGTACAGGAAGACCTGGGATGACTACTTCTTCGGTTACAAACTCATTCTGTAGCAATAGGAAAGTCACTTAACATCTCAGTGCCCTAGATAACTTTCCAGTCAGGCAAATGACCCACAAGTGTTTACTAAGTGCCTGGCACTGTGTTAAGCCCTGAAGAGAAAAAGTAATTAAGAAATACAGTTCCTGTCCTGAAAGAGCTCACATTCCAAAGGAAAGGGAATGTATAAATAACTAGAAACAGTACATAAAAGATAAATACCAAATAGATGGTAGGTAACCTCAAAACAGGGCAGCCAGGTGGCTCAATGTTCAAAGTGTTGGGCCTGGAGTCTGAAGACCTGAATCCAAATCTGACCTCAGATATTTACTAGCTGTGTGACCCTGGGTAAGTCACTTCACTTAGTTTGCCTCAGTTTCCTCATCCACAAAATGAGTTAAAGAAGGAAATGGAAAACCAATTCTGTAACTTTGTCAAGAAAAATCTAAATGGGGTCACAAACAGTTGGATATGACTGAAAAACAACTAAATATCTCAGAGGGAAGGCACAAGTAGTGGAAGTTATAGGAACAGGTGCTGATCTACATTGGTAGATATATTTTCCACATTGGGAATTTCTTACATCAAGGATTTAAAAACATCGAACTTGAGCATGAACCATGGAAGACATGCATCCAAACATGGGGTACCATACAGAATACTGCCATGAAATTCATGTGGATTGTCAGCATGGAGTGATCAAAAGAATGATGGGTTTGGAGTCAGTGAAGACATGGGTTTCAATTACACCTTTTCTGCTTCCTACCTGTGTGACTTCTGGCAGGTGACTTCATCACTATGAGCCACAGTTCCTTCCTTCCTTCCTTCCTTCCTTCCTTCCTTCCTTCCTTCCTTCCTTCCTTCCTTCCTTCCTTCCTTCCTTCCTTCCTTCCTTCTTTCTTTCCCAAAACTCATCCCTGTCCTTATATGCAAGGCATTGTTTTAAGGGACAAACAAAAATCAGTTATGGCTTTCTGGGAGTTTACTCTACTTGGGGAGGTCCTCCCCACAGCTACGAGGATTAAATTCAGTGCAATCCAACAAGCATTTATTAAATACCTCTTGAGTGGCCACTCAGATTCTGGGGACACAAAGACAAAAAAAAAAAAGAAGAAAAAGTTTGTGCTCTCCAGGAGTTTACATTTTACTTGTGGATCATGTATGTGGTTTGTCCTTCCTTCTTGAAGAGAATTATGACTTGGGGAAACATTGTGTGCAAAGATAAGAAAATGTAGGTGTATACAAAGTAACTGGGAGGGAGGAAACATGTAGACTAAGAGCACCAGGAGAGGCCCTGAAGGATCCAATTTGAGCATTGAAGGTTAATAAAGATTTGAGGAAGTAGGGAGGATGTGCATTCCAGACATGGGTGACAGCTTGTACAAAGGAATGAAAGAGAGATGGATTTTAAAGAAGCTGGGGATTCCACACCACCTATACACATAATTAAATTCAAGAAAACTTGAGAAACTGGAGAATACTAACAAGCCTCAGAAAAGGTTTTCTGTAGGAATTTGCACCTGATTTGAACCCTGAAGGAACCTAACTTTTCTGTGAGGGAGAGATGAGGAAGGGTGGGCATTCCAGGCATGGGGAACAGCATAGGCAAAGGCATAGGGGTAGCAGATGGACTGTTCAACTGTAAAACTCAAGGATTTTTTTTTTTTGTATTTTTGCCTTTCTTTATATCCCCAGGACCTAATACAGAACTGAACCTAGTAATCAGTGAATAAGTACTTGTTGATAGGCTCATTGATTAATTAATATGATAGCAGCAACACTTGTAGGTTGCCATGAACATCAAATGAGGGGATGGAGATGAAAGGCGTTAGAGGCTCTTTGTAAAGGCCAGCTGTTGCAATGATTTTCTTGCTGTCCACCCCATGCTGGTCCACCTGCCACTGCCTGTCAACTTCAGAATCAAAGAAACCATTTCAGGAAGCCACAGACTCATCATCCACAGCAATTAAGTACAGTGTCATTGTGAGTCAAACCTATCCAGCAAAGATGGATTACCTACGGACCACTAGTGTTGGGCCAAATAGAAAAGGAAAGGGAAAGGACCTTCTAGGAAATGGAGGTGGATGCCATATTTTTAGAGGCAATTCATTTCACTGCCCAGGCCAGTCCCTTCCTTTGCCCTTCCCTTCATGGGTCTCCCCAACTCTGTCTGCCCAAACCTGTTTCCCTTCTTCCCTCTCCCTAGCCCACTGAACTTAACTCCACCTCACCATTTGTTTTTCTCTCCGAGGTACCCTATTTATAGCTCTCACATGTTGGCATGTCTTCTGTAATTAAGACAAGCACTACTATTGGGCTCTGCGGGCTCCTAAACCCCATGGCTCAGCAATCAGCAAGAGGGTGGGAGCCAAGCAGGCATGGCATTCAGAGAGAGGCATGTCTGTGTTTTAGCACCATCTAGCCAGCTTTAGAGGTAAGGCGGTGCAGGGGCTGGGACATATTCTGGCTCCCTGCAGTTGGACTTGGCTGCATGGAGATGTCCTTGTTTGCTGGTGGCTAGCTTCTGTGCCCTTGATTGAAAAATCCACTTCCTTTTTTTCTTCCTCTTCCCCCTTCTCACATTCCTTTGGTTTTTCCTTATTCTCTCTCTCTCTCTCTCTCTCTCTCTCTCTCTCTCTCTCTCTCTCTCTCTCTCTCTCTCTCTCTCTCTCCCTCCCTTCCCTCCCTCCCTCTCACTTTCTGTCCCTCTGTCTTTCTGTTTCTTTCTCTGTCTCTCCCTTTCTTTCTTCTCCTCCTTCTGTCTCCCTCTCCTGTCCTCTATTGCCTTCTCCTGTCCTCTCCTCTCTTTTCCTCTTCTCTCCTCTCTTTTTCTCTATTTCTGTTGATCTCTCTCAGTCTCTCTCTTTCTGTCCGTCTCTCCCTGCTCTCTCTCTCTCTCTCTCTCTCTCTCTCTCTCTCTCTCTCTCTCTCTCTCTCTCTCTCTCTCTCTCTCTCCCTCTCTCTCTCTCCCTCTCTCTCTCTCTCTCTCCCTCTCTCTTTGTCTCTCTCTCTTTCTATTGCAGCTTTGCTTCCACCACGGACACTGCTGACAGAACTCTAGGTTTGGAGTCAGAATCCCTTCATTCGAATACGATCTCTGCTACTTATTATCTACGTGAATTTGAACAAGTCACCCCATTCCTCTTGTCCTTAGTCTCCTTATCTATAAAATGGAGTTAAATCCGATAACCTCTAAGGTCCCTTTCCAGCTCTAAATCCAGAGATTCTCAGTTTCCTCAGTTGTAAAATGAAGGAGCTAAGCCAGCTGGCATCTAAGATCCCTTTCAGCTCTAAATTTGTGATCTTTTGATCGTGTTTGTGTTTATTAATTGTTTTTACTCGATTCCACTCACGGTGCTAAGAACTGCGAGATATAAAGAAAGACGAAACAGTGCCTGAACTCAAAAAGTTTACATTCTAATGTGCAAGACAACATATGTAAAACAGAGCATGAGAGGTGAGGCTCCAAAGAAAAAAGTAAAAGCTCTCAAAGAGCCCACACTCTAATAGGGGAGACAGTATAAATATTAAGACAAATAAAGAGTAAATGAAAGGTAATCTTGAAGGTGTGCCAGCAGTAGACAGAGCATCGGACCTGGAGTCAGGAAGACCTGAGTTCAAATTTGGCCTCAGACACTTCCTAGCTGTGTGACGCTGAGCCAATCATTTCACCCTGTTGGCCTCACTTTCCTCTTTTGTAGAATGAGCTGGAGCAAGAAATGCAAATCACTTCGGTATCTTTGCCAAGAAAACCCCAAATGGGGTCATGAAGAGTAGGACATGACTGAAAAACAACTTGAACAAAAGCTTACAGATGAGGGCAGCCGTTAATTAAGACTGTAAGGCTAGACACAAACAGGAATCTTGTGAAGGAACCACAGAAATAGTCATGGAGCAGATGAGCAACATAAAAGAGCCCCTCTGTGGGGTTTGCCCTCAATGACCTGGGAAGGGGTAGTTGTTCTAGGACTGGTTACAAATGTGTTGGGGTGGAAACTAAGCATAACTGAGGGGTCAGGACTTCTTGTCGTTGAGTTGTTTTTCAGTCATTCCCACCTCTTCTCAACCCCATTTGGGGTTTTCTTGGCAGAGATCCTGAAGTGGTTCACCATTTCCTTTTCCAGCTCATTTTACAGATGAGGAAACTGAGGCAAATAGGATTAAATGAATTGCCCAGGGTCACATAGCTAATAAGTATCCAACCTGAGTTCAAATCTGGCCTTGCACATTTCCAAATTTTGTGGTCCTGAGAAGTCACTTTAACTCTGCCTCAGTGAAATGGGTTGAAAACAGAGTACAGAGGCAAGAAAACCGCACATGGGATCACAGAGTCAGACCTGACTGAAAAATGACTCAGCAAGAAACCCTGACCCCTAAGCTATGCTCTGTTTCTACTCCATCACATTACTTCCCAGGGTAATTATATATATATATATGCATGTATGTATGTGTATATATATATATATATATATATATATATATATATATGCGCACACATATATATGTATATATATACACACACATAACATATATATGTTTGTAAGTTCTTCAAACTTTAAAGCACCACTTAAATATTAGTTATTATTATTTCGTATTGATATATCATAATAGCGTATTAATATGATATATTAATGCATACCATATTAGTATTAGTCACAATAATAATAATAAATCTAAAAACAAAGTTTGGCTCCAGGGATACAAGAGAGGATGATACTCTGATCTGTAGAATAATAAAATCACATGAAAAACTTGGAAAGGACCCTAGAAGTTACTTAGTACAGCTCCTAACACCTCCTGGCAAAGAGTCTGCTTCACAGCATACCAAACCTTTGCTTGAAGACCTCCAGGCAGCTAGGAGGCATGATGTATGGAACGCTAGATGGGGAGTCAGGGAGATCTGAATTCAAATCCTATCTCAGACACTTATTAGCTGTGTATCTATGTGGAATTTACTCGGTCTCTCAATCTCAGCTTCCTCATCTGTAAAATGGGGACTTAATGATACCACCTACCTCCTGATGTTGCCGTGAAGAGTGAAAAAGAATATACTTGTAAGGCACTTTGCAGAACTTAAAGCACCATATAAATGTACTTATTATTAATATTACTTTTACTATTATTTATAAGTATGTTATATTGATAAAATATATTAATATATTGTATTTACTTTAATGCATTTATATTAATTTTTATGTATTTATATTAATAAATCAATATATATTATATTGAAATAATAATGATGACAGTGATGATGATAACAATTTAATAATTATTACATAGTTGCATAATTGCATCATCAACTAATCATTAATTAATGACCAATAATAAAAAAAATTATTATTTTCATTTAGGTAGGTATTAACCTAGTGCCTCCTGAATCATCCCATCCTACCTTTGGACAACTGTAATTGTTAAGATGTTTCTCATGATAACAATTTGGAACTCCCATGTATTATTCATGCTTCTGCCCTCTGGAGCCAATAGAACAAGACTAATCCCTATTTTGCATGACAGACTTTCAGATACATGATGACACCTACTATGATCTTCCCAAGTCTTCTGTTTTTAGGTTAAACACTCCCATCCTCAGTTCCTTAAAATGATCCTCATAAAATCTGTTTTTGAGGCTGTTCAACCTCCTGAATGCCCTCCTTTATGCCCATTCTGGCTTATGAATGTCCTTCTTAAACCAAGAAGCCCAGAACCCACCACAGGTCTCCCAGTGTGCCCTGTCTATAGCAGAGTACAGAGGAACTCATTGCGCCTCCTGAATCCTAGCCTTGACGCCTCTCTTAATGCAACCTAAAATTGCATTAGATTTTTTGGCTGCCATCTCACACTATGAAATCAGGTTTTCATTGAAATGCTATTTAGTCAGGCATGTTCTATCATATACTTAGGAAAGTCAATTTTGGAACCCAAGTGTAAATAGATTTAATTTCATCTTTTTCAGTCTGACCCCATGTTCTAGACTGTCAAGATCTTTTTGGATCCTAACTGTTATCCTGCATGTTAGCTGTGCCTCCTAGCTTGGTGTTCATCTGTAAATTTGATAAGCACATTGTCATTGCTTTTATCTAAGTCCATGATAAAGTATTTAAAACACAGACAAGTTTAGATCCCTGGGACACTTCACTAGAGACCTCTTGCCAAGTTGACTTTGAATTATTAACGTCTACCACTGCAGTCTATTGCAGCTGATTTTGAGGGAAGTGAGAAATTTCCATAGAAGAAGCATGCTAGCCACTGACACCAAAATCAACAGACTTTAAAAGAAATGACAGTTATAGTTTTTATTGCTCAAGAGAAGGCATTTAATTTTAGGTATCCATTAAAGTAGGGGCATATTAAAAGGGGTGATAAGGTATGAAGAAGGAAAGTAAAAAAGATATGTCAAGATTATGAAAGCAGACCCTTGGAGAGGCAAGAATAGACCCTTCCAACAAGCAGAGTTGCATGGGAGATGGAAATTTCCCAAAGGGAATATTCCAGAGGTCTTCCACAGGTTTTGATGTTATAAGATCAAAGGATTTGGAAAGGCACTTAGAGACTAGCAAATCTAGTCTTCTTGTTTTACAAATGAGAAAACTGAGGCCCAGAGAAGCTAAGAAGTGACTTGTCTGGGGCTGTACAGTTAGGAAGTGTTTAATGTGGAATTTGAATCCATGAGTTAGTCCAGTGCCATATCCAATACGGTTCCACTCCTACCTTGATCACTTACTAACTTGTGAGTCTTCGTCACTTCATCAATTTTCTCATCTGTAAAATGTGTGAGTTGGGGTACCTTCTAGCTAGAAGTGGATGGTCATAGAATCCCAGAGTCCATGGGATTTGGAAGGCACCCTAATAGCCATCTGATAGTCTGTCCATGAATAGAATCCCCACTATAATATATCCTATGATTACATATGAGCTACACATGGGAGCTTCTAGACAAGGGGCAGGGTGGTTCTAATAGGAGAAGAAGGAGGATCATCTTTAGAGTGGAAACAGTCTACTAGAAAAAGACCTGACTTGATTATCCCAACTGCTATCAATTTGCCAGTTTTAACTTCACTTCCTCTCCCTAGTCCCGCCCTTACACACACTTCTGAGTCAAGAATTTCGTAATTCAACAAGCTTTTATTAAGCATCTACTGTGTGCCAGAATTATTTCAATCACTCTATACCTTTTTCACCACTTTTTGCTCTACAACCTTTACTCAACTTAACCCAAGTGACTTATGGGGAATAGAAAGGTGGATGAAAGAATTGAGTTCAGAATCTTAAGGGTCTGAAAAAAACAATTTCAGTTGTTTTTCTTTCCAGTCACCTGTTTCTTTCTTTTCTAAATCCATTTTAAAATTTAAATTTGGGTTTTGTCTTTATGTTGCTATTTTTTAAAATATCACATTTTTTTCCCTGTATATGCCCCTTCCTAAAAATCATGCCCTAACTTTTTTTTTTCCTTCAGAAAAGCAAGTTGACCAAAACAGTAATCAGGTGCTCCAAAACTATCACCATCAGGATCTGTAGTTATCTGGCCTCTGGATTCAACACTGATCATTGAATTTATTTTGTTCAATTGCCATTTTGTATCACTTCTATTTACTTTGTTGAATTTATTATACATGTCAGTTTTATTTTCTGGTTCTGCTAACTTCACTCTGCATCAGTTCATATAAATTTCCCTGTGTTTCTCTGAATTTCACATTTTTCTTGTTCCTTTTCTACTAAGTCTTGGCTGAGTAGCAGTGTTATCTAAGGGGAAAAAATAGACTTGGGTCAGAGGACCTGGGTTTAAGTGCTGACCCTCAGATCTTCTCATCTGTAAAATGAAAAGTAGAATTTGCTGACCACCAAGGACAATTTTTGCTCTAAATTGTATCATTCATGAATCTTGGAAAGTCAGGTTTTAAAAAAAGGAGGGAGTGCTATATTTCAGACATCTTGTTACATGAAAAACTTGCTCAGACTTGAGGGGTGAGGGAGCTAGAGAACTGTACAGTATTAGACCTGAAAGAGACCTTAACAATGATAAGGTTTCAGTTCCTTCACTTGGGGAAATTAATCCCCAAAGGGGAAAGATGAATTATCCCTGAAAAGTGACTATCCTTCATGCCTAAAGTTGTCAATCTCCCTCCTCATCTCTTCTTTTTGGCTTCCCTGGCCTCCTTCAAGTCCCAGTTCATAACTGACCTTCCACGGGAAGCCTTTTCCCCATCCCCTTTAATTCTGGTACCTTTACTCTGTTTATTATTTCCAATTCATCCCACGTATAGCTTATTTGTACATAGTTTGTTTGCATATTTTCCTGAGCTCCTTGAAAGAGACTGTCTTTTACCTTTGTTTGTGTACTTAGAACTTAGCACAGTGTCTGGCATATAGTTGGTGATAAATAAGTGCTTATTGACTTGTGATCCACAGCTAAGTCAATGACATAATTGGAATAACACTTTGTCTAGGTTTCTTGGCTCCCATGTAACTTCTTTTTCAACCATCAAGAAACAAGAGAAAACTGCTTTGTTGGTTGGTTTGGTTTTGTCTAGACCTCTGATTTCATCAGAGCAGACAGGTGACAGGGAGAAAACTCTTCCAAGGCTTATCTGCCGCTGTTCAGTAATTGAGCTTCTTAGAGATGCTTGAGATGTTGAGGGGAAATAACTTCTCCTTGGTGACACAAAATTGACGATCAGAGGCAGAAATGGAACCCAGATGTTCCTGACTGCAAAGCTGGATCTCTGTACACTATACAGCATCACCTCTAAGAAAAATAGTACATAATAAAATGAAATAACAATACATATGTATATGTGACTTTAACATTTGCAAAATACTTTATATACATTATCTCCTGAGTTCCGCACAGTAATATTATAAAGTCAGTACAGTAAGAGTTTAATCACTCCCATTTTACACAATAAGAAACTGAGCCCCTGTAAGTGGCAGAGACAGGATTCAGACTCAAGTCCTCTGATTCCAAGTCCAGCCCCCTTGCCATGGCATCATGTTGTCTCCCATGTTCAAGGAGATTTAGGTCACACTACTAATAACTGAGACATCTGGAGACTCAGTAAAAGAACACTGTTTCTATAGTCAAAATACCTGAATTTAAATCCTGCCTCTGACACTTTCTACTCATGTGAGTTTGGGCAAATTTCTCCATCAGTCCATGCTTCTGTTCCCTCATTTGCAAACTGAGAAAGTTGGACAAGAAGATTTCTTAAGTCTCTTCCAGTTCTAAGTCAATGATCCTATGGGGAGGCATGAAAAGGTTAATAAAAATAACAGCAATTATAATAACAGTAATGATGAACCCCATATTGACAGATATTTATGATATGTATGCATATTTACTTCTCACTACAGTATAAAGAAAATGGGCATTTATTAAGTGTCATGAAAACGGGAATTAGATTAGATCATGGATGTAAAGCATTTGATAAATGCCATCTATTGTTGTGACTGGCATCACCATTGTCAACATCATCCTCATCCTCATCATCTTTATTGTCATCATCATTGCCTTCATCATCATCATCATCATCACCACCACCACCACCACCATCATCATCATGGCCTTCATCATCGTCACTGTCATCATCATCATCGTTACCATCATCATCATTGTAATCATTATCCTCATCCTCATCATCAGGTTTGATGTAGCCAGTCTCAAAGTTAGAGAGATCTGTGTTCAAGTCCTACCTCTCAAAAATACTGACCATGTGACTCTGGGCAAGTCACCTAACTTCTCATTCCCCCAGGCAGCTCTCTAAGCCTGTAAGTGGCAGAGTAGATGCCAATCTTCATTGGTATAGTGTGTTTCCACCCAGAAGTTCCTTAACACTCAAGAATTTGCAGATCTGGAGATAACAAATGAAATCACTACATTTCCTAGAAAAGAAAGCTGAGGTCTAGAAAGGGGAGGCTAATTTCCCGAAGATTCAACAGATAGTAGCTAGCACAGCCAAGACTAGAACCCAAATCCTACACTACCTCCCCTGTGTGCAGACTAACCTGAACAGAACTGCCTTGCTCGCCCTGTCACTTTAGATTGATCCACTGCTTTTTTACATCCTGAAGGGACATTCACAACAGAAACTCAATCTCATCCAATTTTCTGAGCTTACCAACATGCCAATATGCATTTTTTAAAAAAGCTCCTGGCGATTAATACCATTATTTGTCTTTGAATTCCCAGTCCCTTGCATGTGCAGGTGCTTTTTCATATTTAATTTTGTTTGTTTCATTTGATCTACTTGACAATCCTCTGAAGAAGTTATTATTGTACTCTCCAATTTACAGATAAGGAAAATGAGGTGGAAGGTGATCAAGTGACTTGTGTGACTACACTATTAGCAGTATTTGAAACAGGGTCAACTAGACTCAGACAAGAATTACTAGATTCCACAAGATTTCCAGAGTGGAGAGGATACACTTGAAACAACCTATGGAAGGGCAGTCTTAAGGGGCTGGGACAAGAAGAGGAATGGGCTAGAGTATCCTACAACAATCAGCTCCTTGGCCTGGTACCCAAATTGTGTCCCCCATACAAGACACAGTCAAAGAAACAAACAGTTAAAGGGCTTGGGGTTCAGTGGAAAAGAAGGCTGATTTTGGGGTGCTTGGCATATTAAAGTTTGCAGAGTGCTTTACAAGTATTATCTCCTTTGATTACACTTTATGGATAAGGAAACTGAGGCAAAGAAAGTCAAGTGACTTATCCAGGGTCATGCAGTTAGTACGTTTTGAGGCAGGATTCATATCCTGACTCCACTGCACCACCTAGCTGCTTGTGTTCTGATAAACCCAGGATGACTGAGCTGCCTAGATTAGTGATCAGAAGTCCTGACTGAGACTCTTAACCCGCCTTTTAGGCACTTGTTCATATGTGATGCTAGAAAATTTGCTTGCTTGTGATTTGCGTTTGGTGATTCACCAAGTCTCCTAGCTCATTTCCCCCCTGATTCATCTGCGTTTATTTGAAAGAGAGAGATAGAGAAAAAAAGAAAATCTTTGAAATGTATATTCTGTGCCCCCATTTCAGAGCAAACACCTGCAGAAAGCAGGCCATTCTAAAGTATTCCTGCTTTTCCCCACTGCCTTTCCTCTTTGTTCCTTCTCTTTTTCTACACATGCACAGTATGGGTTACATCTCTTTTCAACCTTCCTTCAGCACTGATTTTAATAACGGTCAGCTCAGCTGGACTTGTCTGGCTAATAATGAAGATGTATTCTGTCTGGAAAACTCAGTGGAAGGAAGCAGTGGTTTAGGAGGTAGAGATTGAGGTCTGGAAGGCCTGGGTCCTAATCTTAGGCATATGAAACTTGCTTGAAGTATGATGCTGTGCAAATGCAAGCTCTCTGAGCCTCAGCTGCCTCATCTGTAAAATAGAGATGATAATGCTGCCCTCACAGAATTGTTGTAAGGATCATGTGAAGTAACATAAAAACAAAAATAATAAAAATATCTTTTATATAGTTTGTTAAAATTTATAAGGTGCTTGGCAAATATAATCTAATTTTATCTTCACAACCACTCTGGGATGTAGGTACTATTATTATATTTTTAGATATGAGGAAACTGAGTCTGAGGGAAGTTAAGTGACTTTCTTTAGATTATCTGCCATATTGATCAATCCTGATCATGCATGGTATTTTGGTTTAAAGGGTTTTTAAAAATTTTTTATTTGGGCGTCGAGGCAGGATTTGAACCCTGTTCCCTGAGTATACCACATCCCTTCTCTTGGCTTCAGTTTCTTCAATTCTGAAAAGGGGAGACTGAAACAGGTAGTCTCTAAGATTTCTTCCAGCTCTAACATTCTTTTTTAGAAGTAGAAAATTAAAGGATTATGATCTTAGTGGGGAAAATTCTTCTTTGACATTTTCCCCCTCATCTTATAAAAAAGATTGACTACTCATGTAACAAGAAGGAGGAATAACTGATAAGCAGCTTGTGTGCTGCATTAGGGCCCATTTAAGGTAAATAGACCTTAAGGAAGGCCAACATAGAGTACACTGGGTTTACACTCTGTCAAGACTTTGTAGTAAGACATAACCCTGCCCTAATTCTCTATTTCCCAGTTTCTGTTGAAGATACAACCATCCTGCTCATCACCCAGATTCATTTCAGTCATTCCTAACTCTTCATTCTTCGTGTCTACCCATTTGCCAAATCTGTTGATTTTACTTATGACTTATCTCACGACGGTATATCTGTTTCTCCACTCTTACTGCTAGTATCTTCATTTAGACTTTTATTGCCTTTCTCCACCATTGTTATAATAGCTTCAGTTAATTAATTAGTCTTTAATAAATGCTTGCCATATATCAGGCATTGTGCTAAGCACTGGGGATACAAAGAAAGGCAAAAGACAGTCCCTCTTATCAAGGAATCTGCTATCTAATGAGAAAGATAACAGGCAAACAACTATGTATGAACAGACATATAAAGGATAAATTGGAGGTATTCAACAGAAGGGAGATGCTAGAACTCAGGGGGATCACGAAAGTCTTCCAATTGACCTTGCTTCAATTTTTCCTCCTATGTAATCTCCCTAAATCATAGTTCTGACTATGACAGTGCCCTGTTCAAAGATCCCAATTTCCTGTAGGATAAAATACAAACTCCTAAGTCTGACAGCTTAACCCCTCTTTTAACCTATCTTGTCTATTTTGTATAATTCTCACTTATGAACTCTCCATTTTGACTCCTAATTGTCCCTTTACCTTGACAATCTATTTCCCATCAATTTATTCAAGTTGTCTTCCATGCCTGGGATGTACTCTTACTTTCTTTATATGCCTCAGAATCCTTGACTTTTCATGTCCCAACTCAGTTGCCACCTCTTCCGATCCAACTCAGTTAGTGCTGTGTCTCTCCTCAATTTTCTTTGCACTTATTCCTGCTATAGGGAATGTAAGCTCCCTGAAAACTAGAATTATTTGATTCCCTAAGCTTCAGCTGTCTTATCTGAAAAATGAGGAGGTTGGACTAAATGACAACTAACCTCTCCCACTGTTAAATATGTGATCCCATGAACCTTTTCTTGTTTTTGAATACCTAGATCTAGATGAAAGCCTTGCATATAAATGGTACTTAATTCATGTTTGTTGAATTGAATTGAAGCCCAACAGCATGAGAAGATAGAGATAGATTATCAACCAGCCTAGGAAAGGGGGATAAGAGATCAAGATCATAAAGACATTGAGTGTTAGATAAAAGATGAGAGACATTATGGCAACCATGGGGACTACAGGACCTGGGTTTAGGAAACACCTCTGACATACACTGACTATGTGACTGGGAAAGTTACTTTTATTTCTCTGTGCCTCAGTTTTCTTACCTGTAAAATGAGGGGGTCAAATCTGATGATCTCTCAGAACCCTTCCAATTTTAAATCTATGATCCTATGTAACCTCTCAATGTTTCGAAGCAATTCTCCAAGACTATAAATCATAGAGAAGGGGCCAGGAGCCAGTTCTGCCCTGGTACAGCCCCTTATTCAGAGATTCTCACACTGATGAGATCATAAAGATGCTTATTTCCCCAAAGTTCAGCACCCCAATGGATCTATGATCTCATCAATGGGCAGAATCTCTCCAACCAGACAGATTGTAAATCATCCATGCCTGTCCATCCCACAAGACTCTTGTCCATTCCTTTCCATTAGTTGTCAGAGGAGGACCATGGAACATTTAGGGGGGAGGGAATATGTGTTATCCATTACAGTGACCAACCCAACTTCTTTTTAACTCAGAGATTTCTTTGCTGTCATCCTATACAAGCTTTTCTGAATAATTCCATGGTTTATTATGTTTTGGGGGTATTGAAGCCTGCTCATAACTGCCATGTGCTTTATGCCGGCCCTTTGGGTAATCCTCAATTTCAGTTCTTTCAAGATGGCAGCATTCCATGACTTGCATGGAATGATATTGCTGTACAATTGGCTCTTGGTGTTAGAAAGAAAAGACTTTATTTCAAGAAAAAGCTTGAGGGAAGGATCAGTAAAAGAACTTAGCAATTTCCTCAGTACAATCTAATTCCTTTTTCTCCTCCTGTCCAATTCTGGGTTCAACTCACTGTTCATTTGTAATGTCTGTCCAAGATATATATTACACACATACACACACACACACACACACTTGTGTGTATATGTGTGTACATATATACATAGATCTATATCTATATCTATATCTATATCTATATCTATATATATATATTCACAAACTACATAGCTCTAACATACTTAAAAAATCACTAGTATTACTAAGGTCCTAACCTAAGCCCATCAACACCTTCAAATTGGGTATTGTCACAAGTGGTGTTGTTAAATGTCCAGATATATGGAATGGTTAGAGATGCTTTATGGCATCCTGCATACACAAGGTAGAAACTCAAGTCTGCCATTCCAGTTATTAAGTTTCAATTCATTGTTCTTACTGTTTCAAAGTCCATTATAAGTGTGAAAAGCACAACTAACCTGTGTCATTAAAAGACAGTTGTCTTTTAAAGCTGAGGAATCTGATACTTAGATATAAAATGGAGTTTCTGTGGGCAGGAGACATAGAATTTCTGTGCCTGGGACCCACAGTGGGAATTATGGACTGATTTGAGGTATAGTCAAAGCAGGAGGTAAGTATTCCTGGAAACTCCACGGGATTTCAAAGTTACTGAAAGAAGGTGAAGCATGTTTGGAAAAAGACTACTACTTCTGTCTCCATAAGTACTGCTGCCTGTTGGAGGCAGAATAAGGAAGGGGAAGAAACACCCTTCTTTTGGGGTTATCAGTTTCCTCAAAATTTTCTGCCCTAAGGCAAAACTCTATCAATTCCATCCTAGTTTTGCCTCTGCTAAAGGCCACACAGGAAGTTGTTGCCACTGGAACCCAAGACATCTTATTGCTGAGGACCTAGAACACTGGATTTGGAGACAAGAAGACCTGTGTTCAAATTTCCCCTGAGATAGTAATTGTTGTGTTTTCATGGCAAGATCACTTTAACTTCTCTACCTTCAGTTTCTCATCTGTAAAGTGGGCATAAAAATACTTGTAGCAATTACTTTATACAATCCAATCTATTTGTGAAGATGAAATGAGATCATGTCATGTGTGGAAAATGTTTTGCAAATCTTAAGTGGCATATCAGTGTCAGTAGTTATAATCTCATCGTTGTTGTTAGTTGTGAAATTTGAGGGACTCCCAGTTTTCTCGTTAATTGAGCTCAGTTCTGTAATATCATACCCATGCCCAGGTGATTTTTCCATTGATGGCATTCCAACATAATTACCTCTGGAAACATCTGTTAAAAAAAAAGGCATTTGTGTACACACTAGTGTGATGATTTTTTTCTGTCAATTTCATTCATAAATTATGTATTACAATGGATACAAAGAGGACAGATGAATGTAACATGAGTTGTTGAATAATGAATTTATTATTTCTAACTGAGAGTACTAAAACCTTCTTCATTCTCAGGTTTGGGTCACTGATAACAGCCATCTTCAGTTCCCATTCCTTTTCTAAGTATTTTCCTTTCAGATACTTGGTTTTGCAAATTCAAAGGAAACTAATGATCCATTGAAAGGCAGATAAAGGAACGGATTTGACAGAGAATTTCTCTAATAGGCAACTTAAACTGCTTAATGGATAGCATGGTTGGGATGGAAATCAGTGAGACTGGAAGGGAAATCAGAGCCTGGCTAATTCAGCCCCTAGTTGAAGAAGTTTTCTTTAAAGCATGCCCAAACAATGTTCATCCAAGCTTAGTTCAAAGACTTCGAGTGAGGGGGGGCTTACTTCATCAGGAGTGATTTATTCTATTTTTGTACAGCTTTAAATTATTAAGATGTTCTTCCATATGTCAAGTTCAAATCTGCTTCTTTACAATATCAACCCTTTTACCCTGCTTTTGTCTTCTGGAGGTCAAAAAGATCATGTCTAACCCTTCTTATAAAATCACCTTTCCATCATCTCTGAATGGCTATTCAGCTTTAGTTTAACAATCTAAAGGGAGGAGGATCCACCCACATCCGACTGGATTCAACCAAGCATATGGTTAAAATTAGTTTTATTACTTCCCAGTTGGAGACAATTAAGCTCCTTGGAGGCAGGAAATATGTCTTGATCAGTTTGGGCTCCTCATAGCACTTAATTCTTTATGCTATGTAAATATTTATTGAATGATAACCTTGTCTATTCCTCCACATATGTGAAGTTGCTTCATAATCAATTTCTTGAAGGTCACCTGAAAAAAATAATTATATTTTTTTCCATTTTCAACAATCACTTCCATAAGTCTCAAATTTTTTACCTCTCCCTCTCCCCTTCTTCCCTGAGACAGTAGGCAGTCTTATATGAGTTCTACACATGCATTCTTATTAAATACATTTTCGTATTAGTAATGTTGCATAGAATTAAACTAAATGTGAGAAACCATGAGAAAAAACAAAAAACAAAAAACAACATAATATAAGAGAATAGAGACTGCTTCACTTTGCATTCTGATTCCATAGTTCTCCCTCAGGATGTGGATGACATTTTACCTCAAGAGTCCTTTGGGGATGTTTTAGGTTCTTGCATTGCTGTGAAGGATTTAGTCTGTCAGAAACAGTCGTCACACACCATGGCTGCTACTGTATATGATCTTCTTCTGGTTCTGTTCATTTCACTAAGCATCAGTTCATATAAGTCTTTCCAGGTTTTTTCGAAATCTAACTGTTCATTATTTCTTATAGCACAATAGTATTCCATTACATTCATATATCACAACTTGCTGAGTCAGTCTCCAATTGATGGGCATTTCCTTGATTTCCAGTTCTTGGCCGCCACAAAAAAGAGCTGCACATGTGGGATCTTTGTCCATTTTTAAGATCTCTTTGGGATATAGCTGTAGAAGCAATATTGCTGGGTCAAAGGGTATGTGTATTTTTGTGATGCTTAGATATGAGAAAATAGGGATATGTTAGTTGCCATCAAATATTTGAAAGGCTGTCAGCTGGAAGAAGTATCTATTGACTTGTCCCCAGGAGGCAGAATTAAGAATAATGGATGGAAGTCCAGAGAAATACATTTAGACTTGATATAAGGAAAGCAAACAAACAAAAATCCAAATAGTCAGAACAGTTCAAAATATGATGGGCTGCTTCAGGAGGCGGTGGGCTTATCCTCAGTGACGATCTTCAAGAAGAAGTCTTCTACGTTACACAGAAAACTTCTTGAGGTATGGGAGATACTAGATGGTCTCTACGGTCCCTTTGAATTCTGAGAATCTGTTATTTTCAGAACTAGCACTGACTGTTCCCTTCCACCATCACCCCTATCCCCACTCCAGCCACACTTAGTCAAACATTTTCCACTTCTTTTGTGTAGTCCCAGAGGGCCTAGGACAGAGCTGCCTAACAAGTGCTGCTCCACATACACTCATTGAAGTTGATCATACACGGACCTTGATGTAGAGCTTGCTCTGACATCAGGCAGTTTACTCAAGAGTGACAACATAAGAATGGTGGAAATTTGATGTAAAAGCATCTTTTGGGCATAATTTATACAGAATCAGAAGATTTCAGAGTTGGAAAGTATTACAACAGTTAGAGAGTCCAACTGATACCCAAAAACAATGGGTCTTAAGGTGGGATCCACACTTTCTGCAGATCCAAGAGGATAAAACTATTTTAATAATAATTCTAAAATATTCTTTGATTTTTAAAGTATTTCTCCCTTTTTCAACCACATATTGGTGGGAGACCCAATTTTCTTCATGTACTTTAACCAAAATGACATATAACAGATTGAATGCAGAAGCAGTTAGGGGAATTCAGCTATCTTCTATTAAATCAGACATTAAAGAGGTTTGCAATGTCATACAATACTACTTTCCCTACAATTTTTTTGTTTTGGAAAATAAAGTTATTTTTATAAAAATATATTATTTATCTCAACATGCATTGGGTTTTTTATTGCTACCTTCAATGAATAAATTGATACATATGTTAAAAATATATCAGTTTTAATTTCTAATTTGGTAAGTATTAATAGACATAACCTACATAAACAAATCTTTGGGATCCTCAATAATCTGCAAGAGAGTAAAGGCCTCCTGAGACCAAAAAGTGTGAGAACCACTGCTTTGATATAAAAGTGAGTATCTTTGTAGAGCTTGAAGGTTTACAAAATGCTTTATATGTACCATCTCTTTTGATTCTCACTGTAACTCTCTGAGGCATATCCTATTATTATCCCCATTTTACAGGTGAATTCATTGAGGCTGGCAGAGGTTAAGTAGCTTGTCTAGAGGATCGCACAACTTGTACATATCTGAGGATTTGAGCTCAGCCCTTCCTGCCTTTAAGACTAGCACTCTATCCACTATACCACCTACCTATTACATGCTTTACAAGTATTCACTGAGCTTCTACCTAAAGACCTGTAGGAAAGGGGAAGCCAATACCCATTTGGGGATAGCTCTAACTGGTAGGAAGTCTTTCTTGACAACCAATCAGTTTACTTCCCAATAATTTCCCCTCCGTAGTTCCTGGCTCTAATCTCTGAGGCCAAGAAGAATAAAAGGAATCTTCATTCCACATGAAAACCTTTCACATATTTGAACAACTGTTATCACATGCCTTGTGGGGGATGGGGGTGGGCTAAGGCCAGAAGTGTGACTTCATTTGGATGAGGAACTCCCGAAAAGGAAACTCTCTCTGCTAATACAGATTGCCACCTTCTCTGCAAGTTAGTCCTTGAGAGTGGTGGTGGAGAGGGGATGGTGACTGAAAGGTTAAGTAACTTGCCCAGGGTCATCCATCCAGGATGTGTCAGAGGTAAGATCTGCACAATTTGACAGTAGGTAGGGGCCCAATTGAAAACAGGCTAAATTTCTTTAGGCTGCAGATAGGTTAGACTAGAGACAGACTGATGATGGTTGGTTGTTGCAGGTCACATGATAAATAGATAAATTGCACAGTGGTAACCCTATATTTTTATGGCCTGTTCAAAATCCTTTGGTGGGCTCCAAGCAGCCTGTGGACCGTTTGTTGTACAGGCCTGACCTGGACTGAAATCCCAGCTTCACCACTTACTAGCTTCTTGACCTTGAGCAAGTCGTATGATCCCAGCATCAAGGACATTGGCGGTTATTTAACCCAACCTCTTCCTTTGGAGAGTTAATAAGTTGAGTAGTGGGGAGTGATTTGTTCAAGGTTATGCAAGTGGTGATAAGCAGAAGCTGGAATTTTTATAGTGTTTTATAATTTGCAAAGCACTTCGTATACATGATCTTGATTAATCCTTAACACAACTCAGCGATCAGGTACTATTACCTCCATTTTAGAAATGAGGAAACAGGCTCAGACAGGTTAAATAACTTGTCAGGATTGTACAGCAAGTAGGTGTCACAGGTGAGATTCAGCCCCAGTACTCTCCTGAATACAAATCCTGTGCTTTCCCCATTACTCGAGGCTGCCTCTTGAAGCAGTTAGAGAAAAATTAAGTGATAACTGTGCTGCAAGAGCTGCTCAGAGAAGGGAGAGAAGTTTAAGATCATTATCATTATTATACACATATCTACATTAGCTTCATTCCTTATCATAATACATTTTCTCTCTACCTCTATTCTTTCCTTCCAGAGTTGAGCCAGCTGACAAATGATGAGCAAGGGGATTTCCTTTCTGACACTTTAATAATGAGCCACAGCCACATCCTCGGAGGGAAATTTGATCTATAACATTCAGGTTAATTTATATTACCTATGCACAAATTATTCATTTATTTCTAATTGATAATTAAAATGTTAGCTTCAAGTTCAGAAGCTTTTGCTGCTGGTCCACCATAATGTCTGATTTCACTCTTTGCTCATCGTTAAGGTCTTAGCTTGGAATCCAGCTCTTTCCTGGGAGCCTTGGATGAAAGGACAGGACTGGAGTGAATTTGGGGGAGGGACTCACACCTGGTCCAGCCCATAAAGAAGAATGGCTCCATGATGTTCTCAACTGTGATGTCAAGTTATTGCCAGAAGAAACAGTCCCAGAGAAAACAACATCAATGACAAAAACAAAACCATATTGACGTATTGAGTCTTGAAGGGTAGAAAATGGGAGAGCTATGGAAGATGTGGAGACGGGGCAGAGAGAAAAAGGAAATTCAACTGGATGAAAAATGAGAGACTCTCCTGCAGCTGTTTCTTGTGAGTTACCATGACACCATTTTGAGATAAACATAACCTTGTTCAATTAGTTCAAGGGTGAGGCACAGAGTGAATTCAGTAGGCACTCAATACATATTTAATGAAACAAGATGCATCTGTCTTTCATGTGACAGCCTTTGAAATACTTACAGATAACTCTCACCTGCCCACTCCAAGTATTCTTTGCTACAGGCTAAACTTCTCCATTTCTTCCATCAAATTCCCATTTGACAAGATGTCCAAACCTTCACCATTTTGGCTCCTGTGATAAGACCATAGATTTAGAGCTAAGATCTTAGATGTCCTCTAATCCAACTCCCTTAGTTTACAAAGGTGGTGCAGTGGATAGAGTGCTGAGCCTGGAGTAAGGACAAACTGAATTCAAATCTGACTTCAGGCACTTTGACCTTGGGTAAAATGACTTAACCTGTATCTGTCTCAGTTTCCTCAAGTACAAAATAGGGATCATGATAGCACCCACCTCCCAGGGTTTTTTGTGAGGACCAAATGAGATAATTGTAAATCACTTAGCAGAGTGCCTGGCACACAGTAAGTGCTTAATAAATGTTTATTTCCTTCCTTCCTCACAGATAAGAAAACAAGCCCAAGTAGGTAAAGTGACTTGTCCAAGGTAGAAGTACTAAGTAAGGAAGTGAAACTCGTTAACTCCTCCTTGTACCTCTAACTTAGCACCTAGACTTAACCATCATAGCTCAGAGGTGATTTTCATAGGGCAGAATATCAGAGTATCACCTCATTTATCTAGGTAACTGTCTCTATTAAGTAACCCAGCATCACACTGGTCTATTTTATGGACCTGCTATGGGGAAAATGCTTTGTATCACCTGCAGCCACATATAGCAGTATGCTTTTCTATTTTTATAATTAGACATCTTTTTTCAGTCATCACGTTGTGCTTTTGATTCATGTTGAGTTTCTAGTCTATTGAAATCCCCAGTTACTGTGCACATGAACGAATGCCTAGCTCTGTCCTTCCACATCCTGTAGCTGTGGTGGTGATTTTAGGAACATCAGTCTGGGGATGGGGTGGAGGAGGGGAATGTGCAGTGTAGATCAGAGTGAGGCAAGTCTGGAGACAGATGTGTTACAAAGCGATTGCAATAAGACAGACATAAGGCAAGGAAGGCTGGGACTGGCTGTGGCAAGGGAATGGAAAGGAGGGAATGATCAGGAGAGACAAGATGAAGAATGATATGAAAGGTCTTGGTAACTAACTGAAAATGACTGATGCTTTGAGCTTAGATGGCTGGGATAATGGGAAATACTATTTACAGAAATTCAAAAGGAGAACCAGATTTTTTTGGGGGGGATTTAATTTGAGGCAGACTGTGTATGAAACAATGGTGCGAAAATCAAGGGGCAATGCCCTGTTGGCATTTAAGAGGGTAGAATTAGAATTCATGAGAGAAGGTTGGATTGGAGACAAAAACAGTAAGAACCATCAGTAGAAGAGATGATGGTTGTGGCAAAGAGAATAGATGTATCCTTCCTTATAAGTAACCTAACTCATCCCTCTTTTTGAGTAAGGCTAATTTCTCTTTTTCAGACTAATTTGAAGATGGGATAAAATTGCCCACATCTTTTTTGAAATTAGTGTAGTAAGCCCTAGACTCTGAATCAAGGGAGCTGACATTTACTCTCTGTTGTAAGCCTGGGAAAATCACTTAACCTTTGTTTTCCTCAGTTTCCTCATCTGTAAAATAGTAAAGCAATAATAACACCTACCTCTTAGGGTTGCTTTGAGGATCAAATGAGATAAAATGTGTAAATTGCTTAGCCTAGTGCTTGGCATATAATAAATGCTATATAAATATTATTATTAGCAATCTTTCTGTATCTTACTTTCCTTACTTATAAAATGAAGGTAATAAGGTTTCACTGCTAGATGGTGCAGTGGATAGAGCGCTGGACCTGGAATCAGGAAGACATCTTCCTGAGTTCAAATTTGGCCTCAGACATTTACTAGCTGTGTGACCCTAGACAAGTCACTTAACCCTGTTTGTCTCATTTTCCTTATCTGTAAAATAAGTTGGGGAAGGAAATGGCAAACCATTCTAGTAACTTTGCCAAGAAAACCCCAAATGGAGGTCAGGAGAAGTCAGACAACTGAAAATAACAACAATAAAACATACCTGTAGTGTTGTTGTAAGGGAGTGCTTTGCAAATCTGAAAGTATTATGTAAACTTGATTTATTATCATTATGATGTAATTTTGTCACTGTTCAAGTATTCCTCATGATTAGAGTGACTGTGTATTTTATTGGTATACATTTTGGTTGATGGTAACCATACGATATTGACTACGGTAACTCTTGGAAAGGTGAAGTGAGTAGGGAGCTGGATTTAGACTCAAGAGACCCAGAGCTCAAATACTTCCTCTTGCACCTACTAGCTCGGTGACCTTGGTCAACTCAAGTGACTCCTCCGAGTCTCAGACACCTCTCTAAGATTCAGGCAAAATTATAAGTCCTTGACAAATGTATCCCTTAACAAAGAGAGGAAACATGGAAGAGTACATAGAGAGCCCGCATTGGAGTCATGAGGACCTGGGTCCAAGTCCCCCTTGACAAATCCTACTTGTGTGACCTTGGACAAGTCATTTCATTTCCCAGAGTTCCAGGCAGCTTTCTGAGACTTAAGTTTCAAAGCAGGTGCTGACTTGCATGAGTGGAGGCAGTTTCCCTTATTAATGAAATCACAGGTTAAATTAAAAAGAAGGGAAAAAATAAATCAAAACGAAACTCTAAACAAACCAAGAGTACAGGATGAGTAAGTCCCTGGAGGCTTTAAAGGGAAATTCCCTTTTCTGTTTTTCTTGTGTGTGATGCTTCAGTAGCAGCCCCAGATCTTGAATTTCTCTGTTTTGTTGTTTCAGTCATGTATGACTCTTCATGACTCCATTTGGGGTTTTCTTAGCAGAGACACTGCTGTGGTTTGTCATTTCCTTCTGCAGCCCATTTGACAGATGAGGAAACTGAGGTCAACAGGGTTAAGTGATTTGCCCAGGGTCACCCAGCTAGTAATTGTCTAAGGTCAGATTTGAACTCAGCAAGATGAGTCTTCCTGATTCCAAGCCCTATGCACTATAGTGCCACCTAGCTACTTCGATCTCTTGTTGGCAAACAAAAAAAAAAAAAACATGAGAAATGATTGTTTTTGTAGAAGTCTATAGAATTTGGATCTTGAAGGATCTGTAACAGCCATCTCCTCCAACTTCCTCATTTTATAGATGAGGAAACAGAGGCTTGGAGAGTATGCGACAGCCACCATTAGTAGGATAGTGTGGTGAAATGGACTCTGGATTTAGAATCCAAGTGCCATAGTTCAAATCCCAGCTCTATCTGCATGACTGTGGGTAAGCCACTCACCCTCACTGAGTCTCTCTTTCTTCATCTGTAAAATAAAGCAATTGTTTTTTTTTTGTGACTTTTAACTTCTCTTCTACCTCTAATTTATAATCCTGGGAATGGTAGGTGAGCAAATGTCCAAGCCAGGACTTGAATTCAGGACCTCCAACTTCACTTTAGTTGAGCTTGTGATTTTAGCCCAAGAACCTTCTCTCCGATTTGAGAATTCTGGATCCCAGCTCTCAGGGAACAGAGTGCCAGAGAGAATCTCATCTCACCTCACGAGCTCTTCATTTTAGCTCATGGGTGATCAAGCCGAGACTGAAGTAAAATCATTAATCTTATTTTTATTTCAAGATGCCTCCTGACACATTATACAATAGGTCCTTTACCATTAATTGAATCGCTACAAGCAGAGGCAGCGGAGGGCTCAGTCAGCATGCCAGACTAGGAAATAGGCTGTCTTATCTGCTTCAAGATAATGGGAGTGATGGGGACATGGACCGCTTGTCAGAAGCTTCTGTTGGTGCAACAGAATTCTTCATTTTGCTTTTCTTTCTCTTAAGTACATGCATTGAGTAGAGAGATGATTTAGGTCTATCCTAATGTTCCTCCATAACTATTGCTTATAGAATAAAGTCATCTCTATAATTCTTATACCCATTATTTATTTTCATGCCTACTATCCACAGTCAACTTGGTTATACAATTAAAAGTCAGTGGTTCTCATACCTTTGGTGAGCCATTGATTTAGTCTACCTGGAACATGAAAGTTATAATTAGATGTGCACTCCTTTTTATGAAGAGAGGGCCAGATGGTCAAGTAATATTATGCAATGAGATAGAGGAGCATGGATTATATACAACTTGCATCTTTAACTTGAAAGGGTTCATTGGGGAGGGCTAATGGAAAGTATCCTGGATGCACAGTCAGAAGACTTGAGTATGAATCATACCACTCCTCTTGCATTACTAATAAGACCTTGGGGCAGCTAGGGGATACGATAGTGCGTAGAGTACCAGGCCTGAATTCAGGAAGACTCATTGTCTAGACTTCAAATCTGCCTTTAGATACTTACTAGCTGTATGACCCTGGGCAAGTCACTTCACCCTATTTGCCTCCATTTCCTCATCTGTAAAATGAGCCAGAGAAAGAAATGATAAACTACTCCAGTATCTCTGCCAAGAAAACCCCAAATGGGGTCATGAAAAGTTGGAAGCTACTGAAGAGCAAAAAAAAAAAATCAATGAAATTCTAAATGGGGAGGAGGATAGGTTTGGACTAGATTAAGTTTTTGATCTGTCAAGTCTATTATCAAATATGTTCTGTTATGTTCTCACACATACCAATCAGTCTTCTGTCTTTATGGCTTTGTGCTGGTTGTCTCTGATGCCTGGAACACTCTTTTTCATCTATACTTCTGGGAATCTCTAGATTCCTCTAGCTCCTTGAGAACAGGTAGTGCCTTTGCTCCTCTTTGTACTCCTAGTACTTAGCATGGTGCCTGGCACATAGTAGGTGCTCAATAAATGTTCGTTGATTGATTGTTTCTGCATGAGGCCTTTCCTGGTGTTCTAGTAGCTACTACTTTGCCCTGTTGTTGTCATCCAGTCATGACCAAATTTGGAGTTTTCTTGGCAGAGATCCTGGAGTGGTTTGCCATTTTCTTCTCTAGCTCATTTTGCAGATGAGTAAATTGAAGCAAATAGGGCTAAGTGACTTGCCCAGAGTCACACAGGTAGTAAGTGTCCGAGGCCAAATTTGAACTCAGATCTTCCTGAATCTGGGCCAGGGAAGGTGGAAAGAATCTCTACCCACTGTGCCACCCTAGCCTTGCCCTACTCTCCAGATAATATGTTTTATATACATTTTTCAAGCCCTTTGAGGGCAGAGGTCCTAGTGTGCTTTTTTGTATATCTAGTGCTTAGCTCAATGGTTGGCACAGAGTGTGCTTGTTGATCTGTCTCTGTATCCCTAGTGCTTAAACCAGTCTCAGGTACATAGTAGGTACTCAGCAGATGCTGCTGGGTTGATTGATGATATACCTCTCTCTAGGAGGAATATTTCTCTATGAGTACAGAGGTGGTCTCCAAGTCAAGAAGTCAACACAAGAGCCAAGTCTTGCCTTTCATACATAAGAACTGTGTGATTTGAAGCAAGTTAACCTCTCAATGCTTCAGACAACTCTTTGAGTTTGGAAATTACAGACAAGTCACTGATGGGAATTGCTGGAGGGCCTAGTGATGGGAGGAGCTTCCCAGACTTATGAGATCACAGGTCCTGATTCTCCTCTCCACCCCACCCCTACATCTAAAAGATGGGAGGTAGAGAATAAGTATTTATTAAATACAAACTATGTTCCAAGGACTTGGCTTTGAAAAACATTATCTCATTGGATTTTCACAACAACCTTGCAAGGAAGGTGTTATTATTACCTCCATTTCATAGCTGAGGATACTGAGGCAACCAGGGCTTGCTCATTATCACAGAGTTCAGTTTTACACACTGGATTTGAACTCAGGTCTTCCTGACTCTAGGGACAGTATGTGTGTGCGTGTGTGTGCACGAGAGAGAGAGAGAGAGAGAGAGAGAACTATAAGGTTTGCAAAGTGCTTTACACATGCTCTCTCATTTGATCTTTACAAATTTGGAAGGTAGGTGATATTTTTACTCCCATTTCAAAGATGGAAAAATTAAGGTTGAGAAAGATTAATTGACTTGCTCAGTGTTATTTATTAAGCACGTACTATGTGCCAGGCACCACACTAAATGATTTACAAATGCTATCTCATTTGATCCTCAGCGCAACCCTGTGAGATAGGTGCTATTATGATCTCCATTTTACGATTGAGGAGACTGAGACAGGCAAAGGTCAAATGATTTGCTCAACATTACTTGAGTTAGGTGTACTATGTCCAATTTGAGCCCAAATCTTCCTGATCCTAGTTCCAGAGCTCTATCCACTATGTCACCTAGCTACAGGAAAACCAAAAGGAGACGTAAAAACTTGCACGTAGTAAGAGCTTAATAAATGGTTGTTGGCTGATTGATAGGTGCTGTCTCTTGGGTATATTGTTCTGTCCAAACATTATTCTCCCTTTAGTATGATACTTCCTTGTTGTCACCGCGTTTCCCAGAAACTCCTTCAGTAGAAAGCTACCATTCTAGATACTTCTTGGTTGCTATTTACAAGTCTCATGTTTGTATTCTCCACCCATTTTCTCCCACTCACTTAAGAAGGAATTTAAGACTCTGGGAAAAGAATCTGCAACTCATTTTTCCAGAACCTTAGAGGAGACATGAGAGGTATCTTCCAGGATTTGAGGGACTATTGTGTGGGAGAAGAGGAACCAGCCTTATTTGGCCTGACTCCAGAGGGCAGAATTAGGAACAGCAGAGGCAGATACCCACTATGTATGGTGTCTCATCATGAATTAGGGTTGTTGCTTAGCCTACTTGAAAGTTGTACCCAACACAAGTCAAGCTCAAGAAGGTTCTGCTACATCGGAAATGAGAATGATCTCACGTGGCATTGAACTCTTTGGGCACAGCAACCCATGAAGCTAAGAAAATTATAAAATAGCCTCCTAACTGAGTTTGCTCCTATCCCAGTTCTGCAGTGGAGGAAGGTGGAAAAGGAAGAGAGCAGAAGATGCCAAGAATCCCAGGGTTTAGGCTCTTTACAAACATGGACTTAAGTCTAAATGTGAGAGCCTTGTCCAGTAGCTAATGAAGTTCATACATTGAGAGCTAGGCTTCTTTTTCAAAGTAGTTATTGATATATTCTGTTTTTACATTCCAAAATTTCCCCTTGTAGCCTTGCCTCTTCCCTTCCTAGAAAACCATTCCAATATGACATAATATTTAATTAAAAAAACAGGAATGAGAGAAAAATCAATCAACACGTTTTAACAATCTGAAAATATTTGTAGTGGTTTAGAGCTGTGGACCTTTTAACTCTGCAAAAAAGTGGAGGAGGAGTGGTCTTTTCATGCTTCTTTGGGGTCATGGGTACTCTTTGAAATTTCACAACATTTACTTTTATGTATCATAGTGATGGTTTTTTCCATTTTCCTTGTTGGCACTGTGCTTTTTGTATTTGCGGTTCTGCTAACTTCAGTCTTTATCAGTTCATATAAATTTTCCTGTACTTACAGGTATTCATCATTTTTATTGTCTTTAACATATTTATTATTTCTCATAGCAAAAAAAAAATCTCATTGCATTTATGTACCATAATTTGTTTATGCATTCCCTAATTAATAAGGTTCTACTTTATCTACAGTTATTTGTTCCTAAAAAAAAAGACTTGGAGTAAGGTTTCTCAGGGGAAGTAGATAGAGCCCCAGGCCAGTGGACAGGAAGACCTGAGTTCAAATCTAACCTCAGACACCTAGTAGCTGTGTGATCCTGGGCAATTCACTTAATCCCATTTATCTCGGTTTTCTCATGGCAAAGCACTCCAGTATCTTTGCCAAAAAATGGAGTCACGAAGAATCACGCAGAACTGAAAACGCCATCACTAAACATACATATACATGCACGCGCATGCACACACACACACACACACACACACACACACAAGGTTTCTTAACCAATTTTGTGCCATGGACCCCTTTAGCCTATGAGGAAGCCTACAAACCTCTTCTCAGCATCATATTTTAATGCTAATGAACTAAAATGCATAAAACAACAAAAGGAGCCAATTATTTTGAACCATAGTTTTCAACATATTCAGAAACACATTCTTTGGCCCTACATTTCCTGAATCTTAGAAGTTACAATATTCTTGCTTCAGCTGAAGACAGAAGGGAGTTGCTGATGAATGGAAGGCTGGCTCCCTGGTTCTCCTTGAAGGGGTAAAGAGAGGGATTGTTGGAGTGTGTTTTATTGTGCATCCAAAGGCAACAAAAAGCATCATTTCATGGGACATTTAGTCATCTCATATTGGAGTGTTCAGGATAAGCATCTACAAAAAGATCACCACAGCATGATTACAGCTTAAACACCAGCATCTGTTATAGAGGATGAAGAGCTTGAGAAATTGTATGAAGAATTTAAGAGGCTCCAAATGAAGGAAACATATTATATTTGGTCTTTCTGATAAAATGGTAAACATGAATTGGAATGGTGAAATATATGCTGGACATGGCTAATATGGAAATATATTTTGCATGAATTTGCATATATTATTGACATATGGCTTAAAATGGGTGGGAAAGGGAGAGAATTTGGACTTCAAAATTAGTAAAAAGGAATATTAAAACTAATACATTAATATATTTTTTCTTTAGTTGTTTCAGTTGTGTCCAACTCTTCACAACTCCCTATTTTTGGATGGGGGTTCTTGGCAAAGACACTAGAGTGGTTTGCCATTTCCTTCTCCAGATCATTTTATAGTTGAGAAAACCGAGACAAACAGAGGTAAGTGACTTGCCCAGAGTCACATTACTGGTAAGCATCTCTGAGGCCAAATTTGAACTCAGGTTTTTCTGACTCCAGGTCTGGCACTCTATCCATTTTGCCACCTAACTCCCCCTACATAAATAGATAGATGAGTAAACAGATAAATAAAAAAAAAACACATTGGAAATATATTTCAGAAGTAAGAATGAATTTAGCCAATGATTTGTAGATGACAAAAAACCTCATACCTATATGTCATGAATACTTTGCTTGAGAAAAAAATCAATACTACTGTGAATGTCTAGCATCACGTGTGTGTGTATCAGTATGCTGGAAGTGACTCATTACTGGTATAGGAGTCATTTTTGTATCAGTTGTCTGTGTGCAATCTGGCGTCTGATAAAAATAAAGATACAAATTAATTAACATATAGAAAAAATAATAAAAATGAGAGAAAAGTTGTGGCATGAAATTGAAACAGCTCCATTCTGATCTGTTTAAGCATATTATTGATGGTGAAAAAAATGGGAAATGGTTGGAATAAAGGCTATTAGCATGAATTACAATAATTTTCTGAAGAATAACTAATGCTATTCTATTACCACAAGAATGCTAAGGAAACCTAAGAAGTGCCTCAACTCCTTGGTTTACTTGCTGTACCAAGAGATATGGCAGCCAAAGACATAGAATATAAAGTTAAAAAAAAACCAAAGCCTTTCAGGGAAGAATGTTGAAAGATCATTAGCCGTTCTACCTTACTACACAGAGAATAAGTGAGGAGAGAGAAATGAGTTAAAAGAAAGTCAGTTGTCTAACTAAACAAAAGCCCAAGAGCATTTTAGGAAAGCTCTTGGAAAAGGATAATAAATGAAATTGAGGGGAAAAGATCTGCAAATATATATTTTTAAATAAGATACTTTTCACCATCAATGGACAGGTGAGTCACCACATTGGGTCTCTAAGATCAGACTCTTGGATGCTCTTATAGAGATGGTGAAAACAGCACAGAAGGAAACAGATGAGAAGAATAGCTGTACTATTCAATTACTATTATATTTTATTATTATTTGTAATAATGTATTATAACATGTAACATATAATTACATTATGTATAATTATATATTATTAATACATAATATATTATTATATTATAGTATATAATTATACATTATTAATATATTATATTATATATATTACTATTACGTTATTATACTATTAAATTGAGACTGTTTTTCCCAAACCTTCTTGATTTTTCTCCATCATTCAACACTGCTGATTACCTTCTCTTATTGGATACTCTCTGCTCCTTGGGTTTTCAAGACAATACTCTTTCTTGGTTCTCCTCTTATCTGACTGACAACCCCTCTAAAAACTCCTTTGTGGGTTCTTCATCTATGTAACAGCCACTTTCAGGGAGGACCTCAGGTGTGAGAGCTGCTGACTTTTTTCCAGGGCTGCTCATCCACCTTTGATATCCACCTTTACCCAGCTCTCACCTGTGGCTCCAAGAAGCTGTAGCATGCTCAGCAGCCACACCCTGGAAAAACTATCTCTGTAGGTCAGCTAAACTAGGTTGAGGGTAATCAACAGGCCACAGACTGTTTGGTGAGTTGAGGGCGTGTCTACCCTAAACATACAAAACTTTCCCTGGTGGAATGGGCCAAAGAGAACTATTTGTTCCAAAGGCCTTGAAGGTGGCTGAAGCAGGTACAAGTAGAGAGCATGGTCAGACATCAGAGATGCTAAGGCTATCCACTGCATCCTGGGACATCACCAATCACCCTGACTTTTGTCTTGCCATTAGATTTCAATGACTCTGAAAGAAAGAGTGAGACTGAAGACTGTAACTCTGCCTCTGTTAAATTCAATTCTCACATGAGTCAAGACCACCCCATGATGTCTTTGTTGTCTTTAAGAATGAAGGAATAGCACCCGTTCCCTGTGGGTTCTCTTCTTTTCTCCCTCTATACCAGAGGTGTCAAACATGCAGCTCGCATGCTGCATATGGCCCACAACACTCCTGACTGCAGCATGAACCCGATGAAAATGTAGTTCCACCTCCTTTTAATGTGTTGATGTATTAATAAGAATTAAATATGTAGCCATTATGGTTTTCCAAGTCAATATGTGACCCACAGAGATCCTTACATATGTCTTAGTAGACCACATTTCTATTTGAGTTTGATGTTACTCTATACCATCTTGCCTAGTGATCTCATCAGCTCCAATGGATTAAATAATCATTTCTGCAGATATAATTTTTAGATCTTTATATTCAGTCTTAGCATCTCTTCTGACATATGTTATTATGTCATAAACTACCTATTGGATATTTTGATCTAGATGTGACAGTTATTTCATGAGGCAGCTAGGTGGTGCTATAGTGGATAGATCACTGGGCTTGGCATCAGGAAAACTCATCTTCCTGATTTTAAATCTGGCCTCAGACACTTACTAGCTGTGTGACTCTGGGTAAGTGACTTAACCCTGTTAGCCTCAGTTTCCTCATCTGTAAAATGAGCTGGAGAAGGAAATGACAAATCACTCCAGTATCTCTGCCAAGAAAGCCCCAAATAGGGTCACACAGAGTTAAGCATGACTGAAAAAATGACTGAACAACACATTCCAATCCGTTCATTACACTGGTAACATTTATTTCTCTAATGATCAGATCTGACCAGATCATTCCCCTAATCAATAAACCCCAGTGGTTTTCTATTACCCCCAATATCAAATATACATTCTGGCACTTAAAACTCTTCATAGCATAGTTCTATCTTGGCTTTTCATTCTTATATTTTATTCCTCTCTAGATATTTCAGCCACATTGGCCTGCTTCCTACGTCTCTCATATGAGACTGTCTCCTATTTCTGGGCCTTAGCATTGCACCTGGAATGCTTTGCCTCCTCCCTTCCACTTATCAGAACCACTGACTTCCTTTAATATTCTGATAAAGTATCCTCTCTTGAAAGAGATTGATTACATTTCAGCTGTTGCTAGAGTTCTCACCTTTAACTTTACCTTCCATCTACTATGTATGTATCTCTTACATATCTAAATATTTATAGCTTGTCTTTCCCATAATAATATAAACTGCCAGAGAGTAGTGAGTATTATTGCATATCTTTGTATTCTCAGTGCTTAACATAGGGCCTGGCACATAGTGCTTCATAAATGCTTATTAATTGATTGAATAGATGAAGTATAGACAGTGGAAGTCTGTGCTGGAGGTGATATGGTTTTGAAGGCATCGAATGATCAGTTGTCAATTTATCAAAAAATGGAGAAGCTACCAAAGGTGTGAGAAAAATCTTTGATTTCTTATTACTAAAAAGGTGACTGAGAGAATATCAGTAAATCCCCATCAATATACTTTCCTTACAATCTGTGTAAGTTTTTCAGGACAATACTGTATGCATGCATATGCTCCAGAAACAATTAGGCTTTTACAAATGATATTTCACTGAGGGTCATGTATTCAGCACCATATAATTGAAAAATGCAGTGAGTAAATATCCCATTTTGCACACAGATTATTGACTATTAAAAAAAATATAACAACAGGGAGAACCTTGTTGGATGACCCACTGACCATTAATCACCAGAAAAGTGTAAATAGGATAAATTATGCTTACTAATGGTATTTGAAATTCATGGAGGAAGTCCAATTCAGTGCCCAGGGTGAGGAAGGACAGTGACATCTTCAGGAGGTTTATATCTGGAAATAGCATTGTGCTCATCCCATAAATCCCTGGAGCATGATGGTGTCTCTTAATTGAGATTCAGTCACTTTAGAGAGAATTTGGCCTTGATATTTACTCAGGAAAATGCCAAATGGATAATCAATGGCTATTGTCCATATGCAGTTGTATGATCAACCCGCAGAGCTAGTCAATTTCTCTATGTATGTTGCGGCAGAAATTGCAAATGACTAATGATTTGGACCAAGAACTGAGCAGGAGAAGGACAGTGAGCTATATTGCATTCAAGAAATTGTAGATTTACTTGAATTATGACTACATGTTCCCCTTTATTAATTAAAGAAAATTTCCTAATCATCAGAGCTGTCTCAAATTGGAATGGGATATCTTAGGCCATTCCATGTAACCTGATTATCAGAGTCAACCCACCTTTTCATTCTTTACCAATCTCAATCTCCAGTGTCTTTCTGCTCACTAGGAGTCTTCCAATAAACAGAAATTATTATGTTCATTAACCGTAATCATCATCACCATCATATCATCATACCTTCCTTGAAGACTAGAAGTGTGTAATTTTTATATTTATATCTGCAGTACCTAAGAGATGTTTGGCATTAAGTAGGCTCGCAATCATTATTTAGTGAATTGAATTGAATTTCTTTCTGACTCTCAGTCTATAAGGGCTGACACCACACAGAGAAATAGACTTTTCATAAATGATGATATTCTTTTCCCCTTAATTTGATATCCACCTCATGAGTAAATGGCCTCCTTATTAGACTAAGAGGATTAGTTTAAATGAATCAGAGAATCAGAGTCTGATTTTGTCTAAACTCTACTGGAACATGAATCCTTTTGATGCAGTGGATAGAGCTTGCAGCCTGAAGACAGGAAGACCTGACTTCTCATCCAGTCTTAGAGGCTTATAGGCTGTATAACCCTAGAAAAGTCACTTAATCTTTCCTGCCTCAGTTTTCTCAATTGTATTGTGATTGAGCTGCTTCAGTTGTACCTGACCTTCTGTCTTGCGCCAAGGTAATATTCACAGCACTGGTGGTGACTATGAATATGCCAGCATAGTTCTCAATAGCCAGGTATAAAAGACTCTCCATATACAAGACAGAAGAAAAACATTTATTTAAACACCAGAAAGCCAGATCCCAGAACCAGAAAGCAAAATCCGTCATGGTGACCAAGAAGTTAATAAACATGATCACAGAAGGAGGCACAGCCATTTTCAAACCTCCCCTCCCTCAGTCAGAGCCGTCTCACTATCAAATGTCATGCTATGTCAGTTGGCCTGCGCTCTATCCCCTCTGACCTGACCCCACTCATGCACTTCCTCTCAGTTCCTTTCCACCCTTCCTGTTCTGCCTCTTCAGCAAGCTCCTCCTACCACATGTGATTTAAGCAGATCATATGGGCCTATTCATTAATGATAAAGATCTTCCTTTTTAAATTACTATTACACCTCCTGTGACCACATTTGGGGTTTTCTTGGCAGAGATACTGGAGTGGTTTGCCATTTCCTTGTCTAGCTCATTTTACAGATGAGAAAACTGACAGAGTTAAGGGACTTGCCTGGGGTCACACAGCTAGTAAGTGTCTGAGGTTGGATTTGAACTCATGAAAATGAATCTTCCTGGTTCCAAACTCAGTGCTCTATCCACTGCACCACTTAAATGCCCTCTTCAATAGGGATAATATATAGCATTTACCTTTTGGAGTTCTCATAAGCATCAACTATGAGAATAATTGTAGAATACCCAGAGTGCCTGAAGGTTATAGCATAGAACGACATTTTAGAACTATAACAGACCCAAGAAACCATCAAATCTAACCCTTCCTCATTATACAGATAAAGGAACTGAAACTTCAAGAGGTTTAAACTACTTACCAAAGCTCACACACAGCTAGTGAGTGTCAGAGGTGGGATTTGAACTCAGTTCGTTCTCATTCCAAGTGAGGTAACCAGGTGGCATAGTGGAAAGAATGTTAGACTTGGAGTCAAGAAAAATCTAGGTTCAAATTCTGCTGCATATTCTTAGTAGCTATGTAAAACTAGGCAAGTCACTTAACTTTTTTTAGCCTGTTTCTTCATTTGTAAAATGGGGATAATAATAATTTACGTAGCATTTAAGGTTTGTGAAGCACTTTACACGCGTTATTTCATTTCATCCTAACAACCCTTGTACATAAGTGCTATTGTTATTTCTACTTTACATGTAGGAAAACTGAGGCAGGGTTATTTGCCCAGGTTCACACACCACATAACTGTCTGGGGTTGGATTTGAACTCAGGTCTTTCTGGGTTCATGTGCAGGGATTTGGCCATTGCGCCACCTAATCAACTATAATCATTCCTGTCTCACAGTGGTTGTTACATGGATCAACTGATACATGTATATATGTATATATAAAGCATTCTGCAAACTTGAAAGTGCTATATATAGATTATATAAGAAGCTAATTTAAAAAAAAACAACAACAGGTTACGTAAAGAAGTAATCCTAGGACCTAGATCAACCAGAAAGTTCAGTTGTGTGTACTGTGTCATGCTGCTTCTGAAAGCATATCTAGATTTGAAGGGCATTCCTCCCAATGACTCTGGGAGATCTTTAGTGCAAGGTTTTATTATCCCCATTTTGTGTGTGTGTGTGTGTGTGTGTGTGTGTGTGTGTGTTCGTCCTTCATGGCCAAAGAAGGCCATGCCATCAGAGAAATGATGACATGACTTGCACTTGACTTTAGTGAGGGAGGGCTGTGCAGGTCACCAGCCTCACTTCTTCTCCAGAACCATCTGAATGCAGTGACCAGATATTCATCAGGATGACTGGAGATGACCCAGGATGAGGCAATTGGGGTTAAGTGACTTGCCCAAGGTCACACAGCTAGTGAGAGACAAGTGTCTGAGGTGAGATTTGAGCTCAGGTCCTCCTGACTCCTGCACTGGTGTTCTATCCACTGCACTCCCTAGCTGCCCCATCCCCATTTTAAAGGTGAGAAAACAGAGACTCAGGTGAAAAAGTTTGTGCTAGCTTACCCAAAATGAGATTTGATCTCATTTCTTCTAATCCCACCTCCAGTGCCTTTTCCACAAGCCCATTCTCCATTTCCAAACCTGAGGTTCCTGTGGGAGTATTTAATAAAGAATTGCCATGGAAAAAGCTGCGAATGATGATGGTGATGATGATATGGCCAACTAATGCATATGAATATTTTCTTACCACATGTCAGCATCTAAATTGCATCTAACTGCTGACATGCGGTTGGAATTTATCAGGCAAGAAACATTTCACATTGAACCTTTGGATTTAGGAGCTATTTTCCATCCTCACCTTCCAACCCTGTGCTCAGAAATTTAGCCTTGTTATGATAAAAATATACTTTTTATTATTTAATTTCCATTCTCCCAGCCCTGTTTTTAGCTTGCAAGATAGAATGCTGTGTGTGTTGTCATTCCTGCTGCTGAGTGTACATTTCTGGAACATTTTGCTGTAATGAGAGGTATACTGATAGCCATGCAAAAAAAAAAAAAAAATCCCAGCATTCCCCCCTTCCCCCCCACCTCCCTGCTATGAGTTGGTGGTTTCCAATGAATAACTGGACGGATAATAGTAACCAATTTACTTGAGCAAGCCTCAGGTTTTACAGTGACAGGAAGACTTCTTGTATATCCACTGTTGAATTCTTTTCAAATGGAGTCTTCTCTTCCATGTCCCTTTTCCATTGTTTCAGTGGTGGTTAGAATACTTTTAATCCCAGAGGACTGGGTCCTATGTATTTCATTTAATGCAGATTAGATAGAGTCATAATCGGCAATTTCTGCACCTAGGAAAGGTGGAAAAGATTGAGGGAAGTGGTGAGATGGAGGCAGATTCCCGGAGTGGGACAAGGAAATGCACCTTAAAAAACCATGAGGCTTCTGAGTTGCTGAAAGATTTCCCACCTTGGTACACAGCCCTAATTGTTCTGCCCAGTTATGACTTTGAGATTAGACCACACCACATTTAATAGATGCCTGTGGCATACTAGAAACTAAGATGAATAGAAGCCTACATTTTTCCCTTGTGGAGACAGTCTCAGTCGATTGTCCTGGTTCCAGTTTTCCAGCGCTCATGCTAGGTCCCTGCATCGTTACCATGGAAACCAGAGTTGAACCACTTTTTGTTCCTTGCCTATCACTCATGCTGTAGTATGATGATGGATGGTTGATTCAACATTGGGCACAGGGAATGGACTTCATAGCTTTGCAATTTGAAAGTCCTTAGGAAATCCATTCCAGTTTTGTTTCTCCTAGGGGTGTTTTATTGTCAAGGGGATTTCTTAAAAAATAGAGCAGATGATCAGGGGTGGCTGTGTCATCCTGTCTTCTAGAGCTCTTTAGAATTAGGAATTGATGGAGGTAGGTTAAAGCCAGCCTGGACCTAAAAACTGGGCGACAGAGGAAGCCAGCTTTTAAGTCTCCTATTCAAACAGGAACTTTCTATGCATTTACATTTGTCCATAATAAAAGGCTAATTTCTAACTACTCACAATGTCTGGTTTTTTGGTTTGTTTTGCTTTTCTGGGGCATAGTAGGAATTTCAGGATCAGATAGACTTAGAACTGGAAGGGACTTCAGAGATTATCTATCATTTTACAGATGAAAAAACCAAGGCTCAAAAAGAGGAAAAGATTTGTCCATGACCACAAACATAATAAAACATCAGATGTGAAACCAGGTCCCTTGACTTCTGATACAATACTCCTTTCACTGTCTGACAGTGAGAATAGAATAATTTACAATCTCAAAAATCAAAGACCAACAAAAGATGTTTGCTGAATGGGAGCTGAAAGTAAATCAAAGATTAGAACTGTAAGGCACCTTAGATATCATGTACAAGCCCTTAATTTTACAGATGAGGAAACTGAGGGTTTATGAACAGAAGTCACTTGCTTAAGGTCACAAAGGTAATATGAAATGATAGGACTGGGATTTGAAACTGGATTCTCTACTCCAAATCCAGGTCTTTCTCCACTATAACATACTGAGAGCAGTGGGGACATAAGCTGTCCTTTCTTATTACAGATAAAGCTTTAGGTGATGGAACCACTGGTGGATGACAGCAGCTATCAAGTATGAAAGGAGAGGAAATGTGTCTACTGGTATCTCCTCGCTCCCTTGTTCTCATCCCCTGAGGTTTAATGATAGAGAGAGCACAATGGAAGGGGGAAACATGGAGTCCCTACTTGGAACTTAAATACATAGGACAAATTTCTCTTTTACGAATTTCCCTTTGAGTGGGGATGACAATAATATTATTAATAATGATATACTAACAATCAAAACTTTCAAATTCCATGAAATAGATTACAGGCTTATAGAGTTAGAGCTACAAGGGACCCCAGAGGACATATAATCATGCTGTAGAAAGATCAATTGAACGAACTACTGATATATGTCCTGAAGAAGAGAAGGCTTCATATTAATGATCAATTACTGAATTAGGACCAGGAACTTTTTTCAGAAGCCTGCAGGATGTTCAGTCTCTGAAGGACGTTGCTGATATTCAGATTGGATTAACTTTCTTAACAATCTCCTTCAGACCCTCCTCAGGTAGGGAAGCTCAGCATGCTTTACTTAGGTCAGAATCCAGGTAAATTCTTTGATTAAACTGCTCAAGGCTGGGGATTATTTGGAAGTAAATGACATGATCAAAAACTTGTCCCCTAGCTCCTCATTAAAAAAGATCTACCTCTCATTATAATATTCATTTCCTCTCATTACTTGTTAACCAATCAGTCAATTGCCACTCTCAGGAACACCTACTTTTCCAAGGGCATGTAAGTGTTGACAGGGATCCATGAGGGGTTTTTGGCATTTAGAGAGTGCCACTGACCTTTTTATTAATTATATGTTAGCATGACTAATAAAATGACTAATTACATAGAAACTATGTCTCTTGAACTTTTTGAGCTTGGAAACTGAGGCAAGCAGGGTTAAGTGACTTGCCTGGAGTCATACAGGTAGTAAGTATCTCAGGCCAAATTTGAATTCAGGTCTTCCTGACTCCAGGAAGTTCAAACTTTTGAGTTTTGAACCAGGAGCAAAGCATGGAATTAGAAAAGAGGCAAATTTATATTTTATATGGGAAATAAGAAATCTGAGCCATTAGAGCTATCCATGAGTAGAATGGTCTGCTCTAGGATATTTCAATCTTTCTCTCAGTTGGAGGTCTTGAAGCAAATTTTGGATGACTGTAATTTTGGGCATGTTGTCAAGTGGATTCTTTTTGAAGGTAAATTTAATCTAGGTGACTGCTGAGGTCCCTTCAAATCCTATTATTTTAGTGACTTAATCTGTTATTGTTAGTCAGTTATAATTATTCTAGGGCATCTAAGTGCTGCAGAGCATAGAATGCCAGACCTGGAGTCAGAAAGACCTGAATTCAAATTTGGCCTCAGGCACTTACTACCTGTATGACCCTGGGCAAGTCACTTAACTGAGTTTGCCTCAGTTTCCTCATCTTTAAAATAAGCTGGAGAAGGAAGTGGCAAACCACTCCAGTACTTTACCAAGAAAACCCCAAATGGACTTACAAAGAATTGGTCATGACTGAAGCAACTGAGCTATAACAACATTTTTCCCATTTAGTAACTGGGGAAAGTAAGGTTGATCAATTTTAGATGTTGGCCAACATGTCAAGTTTGCTGTTTGAATCAGAATTGTAACTCAGAACCCCTGAATTCTTAGACTTGTGCCTTTCCACCTTTGCCTGATGCAGAAAGGGCCTCCACTGATTAATACCTAATGGCGCTTTAATAATGGGGCTATTATGTCCATAGGAATGAAATTGATTAATCCAAGGGTATAAGTCACTTTCTGTGCTAAGTATGAACCACATCTGATGCAGAAAGGAGCAGACCTGGTTTTGTACCCACAAGCTGTAGAAAATCCAATAGCAAAGACTACTGGTGTAGTGGAAGGAGATATATGTGCATTCAGAAGATCTGGAGTAAAACCCTGCTCTTTGCTTTCCAATTCAAATGACCTTGCATAAGTAATCCTAGGAGAGATGAAAATCTCTAAAGGATAAAATGCTGTAGACACAAATTATTTAAAACAATCAATGTGTCAAACACTGTGGATGTAAATGAAAAATGAAATCATCTTTGCCCTCAAGGAGTTTATATTCCATTGAGGAGGGAAATGGTCAATGTATCTAAAAGAACTAAAGCGAATGTCAAGGGGGACTCACCAAGTAATTTGGATCTTTTGGCAATTAAAACTCATCATAATCTGGGTCCTTTCTACCTTTCCAATCTTATTGTACTCATCTTCCTGCTATACACTCTATGATCCAGTCATACTAACCCACATTGTTGTTCATACACAATACTCTTATCTCCCATTTCCATTCTTTAACCTGGTTGTTCCCATGCCTGGAACATCATATTTCCCCAAATTTAAGCCTAAGTGTCACTTTCTCCAGGAGACCTTTCTTGATCCCCTCAACTACTAATACCATCCCCTCAAGAGTTACCAGACATCTTCCTTACATTTATCCTATATGTATTGATGTATATATGTTGTCTTTCCCATTAGAATGTAAACTTTCTGAAGACAAGAACTGTTTTTTTTCCTTTTCCTTGCCTCTCCAGAACTTAACATGGCATTTGAAACATAGTTAAGTGTTTAATTAATGCTTATTGACTAATATAGACATGTATAAAAAAGGAAAGAAGGATGAGAAGAAAAGGATGCCTAAAATCACATGGTAGTTCTGAAATCACTTTGAGTCAACAAGCATTTAAAGTAAGCTAGAAAGCAGAGGGAAGAGAAGAGATGGGATGATGGAGAAAGAGGGCTGGAGAGTTGGGAGCTGATTCAGAACTTGGAAAGTGGAAGAGTGAACATGGCTGGCATGGCTTTAAATGAAGTTTCTGGGAATAACTGACCAATAAGAGAGAGGAACTACAGGGATAAAAGCATCTTCCAGAGTGAAAGGCTGGCTAAATGAACAGTGTTAGGGGTGAGGCCATTGGAGACTTGCACTCCCAGGACTAAGCCTTAAATGGATCAGTGCTAATCTCAGACAGCTCTGTCTGATGTGTATAGGGGTATGCATGCCCTTCCCAGTGGGAGAGGTGTGAGTTTATCTGAAGGCATGTTTATGTAGAACGTGGGCTAATACAAATTTGACTTAATGTGTATGTACATACATGTATACATATACAAATATATGATGTATATTTGCATAGAATTAGATGAAATTGTCAAGAAAGGCTAATAATAAAGGAAGGTTAACAAGAAAGTCCCTTTGACTGGATCTCAGTTTCCTTATCTGCAAAAGCAAGAGGTTGGATTTGATGGTCTCTGATAACTCTTCTAGCTCTTTCCATGACTTCTCAGCTAGGCTACTTTCCCCAGGAAACGAGAGCTTTCTATGTATATCCACTTCAAGTCTTTGGAAACACAAACCTCTCCACCATCAACAAAGAAGGGTAGAGAAAATGAGATGTTTCAGCATCTCTAGGAAAGTCACATTAGCAAATGAGCTTTGGCTCAAATAAATTCTCAGCCCAGGAACATTTTCTTGCTTCAGCCCATTCAGCATGACATTGCAAGCTGTAGGAAAACAAGCCGGGGGAGTTCATTATCATGAACCGACTTGGAAATGTTTGGAACAAGTTCTGAAATAATTAAGACTGAATTTGAATAATGTGAACACATTTATTTATTTTATTGCTGAACCTTTCCAAAATAACAAACAAGTCTCATCTTCTCGCAGAAAATGCCTTGGCATCATTGGACCTGTCAATCACCAGCCATAAGTATGAAAAATTAAAAGCTTTGCTTTTCGTCACCTGTTATTAAAGAGAATGTATACATCTACAAGATGGAACAGTCAAGCTTATCTGCCTTGCCAGTGACACAGTGCCTCCAAGGTAGTACAGAATCATAGACTTGCTGATTTTGGAGGGGAAGGCTCGGAGGTACTTTACTCTAGCCTATATCTGAATAAGAGGCAGCCTGGTGTGGGACAGAGGTTCTTAACCATTTTGTATCATGGCCTCCTCTTGTGGTTTGCTATAGCTTATAGATGCTTTCTCAGAGTTGTGTTTTTACATAATTCATTCATATTGAAATATAGATTTATACATATATGTAAATAAAATCTATCAACATATGAAATATAATATATTAATTATATATTATGTGTTAAGTATATATAAATAAATATATATCAATACACATATATGAATACATATGAATATGTTATATATTTCTGTATATATACATGTGAATGAAAATTTTCACAGGCCATAAGTTAATAACCTGTGGCAATAGTTGATAGAATATTGTACTTGGAGTCAAGAATACCTGTATTCAATTATTGCCTCCGACACTTAGGAGTCTTGTGACTTTGGTCAAGTTGTTTTCCCTCTTTTGGACTCAATTCCTCTTATGTGAAATGAGGATTTTAGACTAGATGGCTTCTCAGTTTCCTTCTAACCATATATTTATGATCCTATAATAAGAATATCCTTTCCATGAGCATCATCAAGGCTTAGTAGATTCTAAGCTCCTTGAGGGCAGGGACTGTTTCATTTTGGTCTTTCTCTAGCACCTAGGAATGCATGTTTAATTGAACTGGCTGTTCTCCAGTGTCTTTTTGAAGACCTCCAGGGAGGTGAGACTCATTATCTCCCAATTCAGCCTGTGGCACTTTGGAGGGCTTTAAATGTTCCTCCAACATCATGGCTAAAATTTCATCTTTTCAACTTTCACTCATTGCTGCTAGTTCTTTCTTCTATGGCCAAGCAGAACTTATCTCCATACCATGTGACAACTCTCCAAATTTCACTTACTTGTATGTTTTGATCTAGATATGACATAGGTATGTCATGAGGCATCTAGGTGATGCTGTAGTGGATAGAATACTGGACTCATCTTCCTGAGTTCAAATCTGACCTAAAACACCTACTTAGCTTGTGTACCTGGGCAAATCGCTTCTCCCTGTTTACCTCAGTTTCCTAACCTGTAAAATGGGCTGGAGAAGGAAATAGCAAAACCACTCCAGTATCTTTGTCAAGAAAACCTCAAATGGGGTCAAACATAACTGAAAATGACTGGACAACACCAAAAATAAAAGTTTTTACCTCTCCCATCTCTCCAGAGACACCAGTTTGAGTAGGCACCTGCCTAGGTAACGACCACTCATGTGGCAGCCATGTTGATGCTCCATGTATCCAGGGAAAACCTTGACACCTTCCTCCCCGTCTTCTCTTTCCTCTTTGGAGAGAGACCTTTTAATGAGTCCACTGTAGCAGATGACTCCCTACAGTTCCGATACTGCTACTTTTTCTGAGCTGGGAAGACATACAATCTCTCAGAATCTATTGTGACCTGAGCCCCTTCTCAAGTCAGCCAAGGCAAGCCTTGCCAGAAAGTCTGGTACACTAAAATGTGGGCCTGAGAACTCAGCATAATATGCTAGATGTTGCCTGACCAGGGTAGCTTGCTGTCTTTCACCCATTTTAATGTTGATCATTACTTTAAAAATGATCCAGTCCATTGGGCCACTCTTGTGCAGAACTTATGTAGCATCTGGGGAACTATGGTTTAATGACAGTTGTCCTTTTCACAGGACCTGCACACCCAAGTCATATGGCTTCCCACTGGCAATCTCAAAGCTGCTGAAGATGGACTCGAACAGAATTCTAAGGCATGACACTGGGCATCGTTTGAGTAAATATGGGAGGAGGAGACATCTCTTTCATGCTTTACTCCAAGCAAGGACTGAACTGGAAACTAATAACTCATACTTTGCATTCTGTCCTAGGGAAGTCCCTAGTTTTGTTGCTCTTGGTGATTTTTTTAAACAAGGTCATTTACTATGCTGAGGAAAAAAATATTGCTTTCATAGCTTTCACATGAGACAAAGCAAGAGATTGTGCTGCTGGCTCATGATTCCATCTGTCTCAGGGGACAGAAGGGAATCAAGGGGTGTCACTCAGCTCTATTGCTCAACTGTACACATCAGTGCTTTGGTTGGAGGGAGCAGACTTTCCTCATTGTATCTGTCTGTCTCCCAGTTCCGTGACTGAGGTTTGACATAGGAACACTGGAGCTGAAGTTGGTTTAATGGAGGGCTATTTTAGCAGGTTAATAGTTTCTGGAAAGAGACATGCAAAAAAGTGAGTGGGATTCACACTTAAAAAAGGAAATGTAGATAAATGAAGCAGAAGCTGGATCTCTTAAGAGGAGAGGTCTTGGAAAGTTTCAAGGACACATACCATGGAGGATTGTGTGCAAGGAGGTGTAACTCCCCTCCCCTCTCCTCTCCTCCCCTACCCTCCCTTTCTCTCTCCTCTCTTCTTTTTCTCTCCAGTTGTATCTTTGTGTTGCCAGTATTCCATTCCTTTGAATAAAAGCCAGACAGATATGGCAATTTCCCCTTAGTAGGGCTGCAGGGTGTCATGTGGTACAGTGAGGAATGCTGGTCAGTAAGCCAGGACAGATGTGCATTAATCTTGGCAGCAATGCTTGGTGGCTCGAAATTGACAACAGGTCAATTGCTTGACCTAGCCAAATCTCTGTTTTGCCATCTGTAAAATGAGAATAACGATATCTGTGATATCTTATAGGTTGTTGTGGTGATCAGCTGAGATAATGAAAAAAATACTCTTTGCAAAACATGACTGCACTCCATAGAGTGCTCATAGTGCTCAGCTCTTATGATGTCTATGGGTAGTAGAATTTTAGTGATGAAAGTTGTTTGCTCAGCAAGGTGGTTGACTTAAGAGAGCCAGGTGCTCAGGTGCTGACGAGTATAAGAAAGTATTTGTTCTGCCAGGAGAAAATAGAAAGAACTGCTTTGTTAGGATCTGATACAAAATCCAATTAATTATTGGATTTTAGGTGACTTATTTGAAAACACAAGGTGGAAAACTCTTATTCTGTGATAACTGACATGAAACAGGTGGGTGGAGGATGGGAGTCTAGACATACCCTTTATGTGGGGGAAATTCCCACCATGGAAACTCCTTCCCCCAGTGCTAACAGGTAACTTCTCTGTACCTTATTTGGACAATTGCCAAGTGGCATCAAGAGCTTAAGTCAATAGCATTTATTAGCACCTACTATGTGTTAAGAATTGTTGTTATTTGCCCTTCATTCTTGAAGAGGACTATGACATCAGGAAGGTGATGGCATGACTTGTAAGTGAATTGGATTTAAGTGAGGTAGGGTCATGCAAAGTTACCAGCCTCACTTTCTCCTCCAGGTCCATCTGGGTCCAGTGGCAAGATACAGGTCAGCATGTTTGGAGAAATGCTGGGATACCCAATCCTGTCCTCAAGTATCTTAAGTCTAATGAAGGAGAAGTAATTTGGAGTAAGGTGACTTGGACATGATTATATACCCAGTTTGTGCCAGAATCAGGATCTGAATCCAAGTCTTCATGACTCCAAGTTGGGCTAGACCCTTTGCCAACAGTATTGCAATTCTTTTTAATTAATTTTCAGAAAGCTTCTTGGAGTATAATAAAAACTTAATTTGTATTTGGTGAGTTTAGAGTCAATTTTGGGCAAAAATTGTTAAAGAATAGATTTGTTTAATCAAAGGGAGAAGTGTAAATTAATAGTCTAAACAAGATTGAAGGTGGGATTAAGAGTGCAAACATGCATTGACATTAAATATTTATATGCTAATCACAGATATTCATAATAAACAAGTGGCTTGAGACCATCTGTGAGGCAACACTTTAATCTAGTTTTGAGTTACTAGACATGCTAAAAGAAAAGTAGTACAGTTTGAAAATATCTTTTCTTCTCAGCAATCATCTTCATCTTCACATATATTCTCCCTCACCGCCAGTGAATCACATTTTCTAATGAAAGATAAAAGCAAAACAAAAAGTTCAGCAAAACTAGCCTGGTCTGACAGCATATGTAGTATTCCACATCCAGAGTCCCCCATCTTTGCAAAGAAATTAGGGAAAGTTATTTTTTTTTAACTTACTCTAGTGTTGTTTGGTTATTAAAATTATGGTATTTAACTTTGTTATGTATTTTTTAACCTTTTCTCTTTATTGTTGTAGCTGTGTTTATTGTGGTTCTGGTTCTACTGATTTCACTTTGCATCAATTCATTTAAGTTTTCCCATTCTTTCCTGTATTCATCACAGTGATAATTTCTTATAGTACAGCAATGTTTTATTATATTCATGTACCACAACTTGTTTAGCTATTTACTAATTGATGATCATCTGATCAATTTCCCATTCTTTACTACTACAAAAGGTGTTGCTAAGACTATTTAGGTGCATGGGGAATCTTTTTGTCTTTTTTTTTTTTTATTTAACTTTTAACATTTATTTTCACAAAATTTTGGGTTACAAATTTTCTCCCCTTTTATCCCCCCCCCCAAACCCAAGCATTCTAATTGCCCCTGTGACCAATCTGATCTCTCCTCTATCCTCCCTCCCTGCCCTTGTCTCCGTCTTCTCTTTTGTCCTGTAGGGCCCGATAGCTTTCTTGACCCCTTAACCTGTATTTCTTATTTCCCAGTGGTAAGAACATTACATTTGATCCTAACACTCTGAGTTCCAACTTCTTTAGCTCCCTCCCTCTCCACCCCTTCCCCTTGGAAGACAAGCAATTCAATATAGGCCAAATCTGTGTAGTTTTGCAAATGATTTCCATACTAGTTGTGTTGTATAGGACTAACTATATTTCCCTCCATCCTATCCTGTCCCCCATTACTTCTATTCTCTTAAGATCCTTTCCCTCCCCATGAGTGTCGACCTCGTATTGCATTCTCCTCCCCATGGCCTCCCCTCCATCCTCCCCCCCACCCTGCTTGTGCCCCTGTCCCCCACTCTCCTGTATTATGAGATAGGTTTTCCTATCAAAATGAGTGTGTATTTTATTCTTTCCTTTAGTGGAGTGTGATGAGATAGACCTCCTGTTTTTCTCTTGCCTCCCCTCTTTATCTCTCCACTAATAAGTCTTTTGCTTGCCTCTTTTATGAGAGATAATTTGCCCCATTCAACTTCTCCCTTTCTCCTCCCAATATTTCTCTCTCACTGCTTGATTTCATTTTTTTTTTAAGATATGATCCCATCCTCTTCAATTCACTCTGTGCACTCTGTCTCTATGTATGTGTGCGTGTGTGCATGTGTGTGTGTGTGTACTCCCACCCAGTACCCAGATACTGAAATGTTTCAAGAGTTACAAATATTGTCTTTCCATGTAGGAATGTAAACAGTTCAACTTTAGTAAGTCCCTTATGACTTCTCTTTGCTGTTCACCTTTTCATGGTTCTCTTCATTCTTGTATTAGAAAGTCAAATTTTCTTTCCAGCTCTGGTCTTTTCTCAAGAAAATCTGAAAATCCTCTATTTCATTGAAAGACCATTTTTTCTCCTGAAGTATTATACTCAGTTTTGCTGGGTAGGTGATTCTTGGTTTTAGTCCTAGTTCCTTTGACTTCTGGAATATCCTATTCCATTGCCTTCGATCCCTTAATGTAGAGGGTGCTAGATCTTGTGTTATCCTGATTGTATTTCCACAATACTTGAATTGTTTCTTTCTAGCTGCTTGCAATATTTTCTCTTTCACCTGGGAATTCTGGAATTTGTCCACAATGCTCCTAGGAGTTTCTCTTTTTGGATCTCTTTCATGCGGTGTTCTGCGGATTCCTTGAATATTTATTTTGCCCTCTGGTTCTAGAATCTCAGGGCAGTTTTCCTTGACAATTTCATGGAAGATGATGTCTAGGCTCTTCTTTTGATCATGGTTTTCAGGTAGTCCCAGAATTTTTACATTGTCTCTCCTGATTCTATTTTCCAGTTCAGTTGTTTTTCCAATAAGATATTTCACATTATCTTCCATTTTTCGAATCTTCTCGCTATGTTCTGTGATATCTGTCTTTCTCATAAAGTCCTTAGTGTCCATCTGTGCCATTCCAGTTTTGAAAGATCTATTTTCTTCAGTGAGCTTTTGAATCTCCTTTTCTATTTGGCTAATTCTGTTTTTGAAAGCATTCTTCTCCTCATTGGCCTTTTGAACCTCTTTTGCCAATTGAGTTAGGCTAGTTTTCAAGGTGTTAATTTCTTCAACATTTTTTTGGTTCTCCTTTAGCAGGGAGCTGATCTGGTCTTCATGCTTCTCTTTCATCCCTCTCATTTCTCTTCCCAGTTTTTCCTCCACCTCTCTAACTTGATTTTCAAAATTCTTTTTGAGCTCTTCCATGGCCTGATCCCATTGGGTGGGCTGGGACACAGAATCCTTGATTTCTGTGTCTTTGCCTGATGGTAAGCATTGTTCTTCCTCGTCAGAATGGAAGGGAGGAGGTGTCTTTTCTCCGAGAAAGTACCCTTCAATAGTTTTATTTCTTTTCCCTTTTCTGGGCATTCTCTCCAGCCAGTGGCTTGACCTCTGAATGTTCTCCTCACACCCACCTTGCCTCCTGGTCCTCCCAGCCAGCGTTTGGGGACTGAGATTCAAATGCTGCTTCCCGCCTTAGGGCTTTTGGGGGGGGCAGGGCTGCTATTCAGTGTGAGAATTAAGTTCAGATGGTCAGGTTGGGGCAGGGCTGCCTCTCAGGCACAGTTCCCTCAGGGGGTTTATGCGCAGACCTTCCACAATGGATCCAGGCTCCCGCCCACTTGGGGAGCCCCTGTCTGCAGCCGCCTCTCAGCTTCTATCTCCCGGGGGGGCCTGAGTCATGAGGGCACCCCACTCCCCTCTCAACTCGCCAAAGAGACTCTCTCACCGACTCTCATCACCTGTGGGTGCGGGGGCTTGTGCAGCCGCTGGATATCCTGTCTCTGAAGCCTGCTCGGATCTGTACCTCTCGGAGCCGTGGCTGCCGCAGGGCTGGGCTCTGCGTCTGCAGCACGACGGACCTTTTGCGAGAGGTTTGCAGGTCCCTCTGAGGGTGGAGGTACCCGTGTGGCCGCTGGAGATCCCGTCCCCGTAGCCCGCTCGGATCTTTTCCTCACGGTGTCACGGCCGCTGCAGGGCTGCACGCAGCTCCCAGTCCTGGCGCCCAGTCCACAGCGCGAAGGACCCCCCGCGAGAGGTTTGCAGGTCTCTCCGGAACAGAAATCTCCCTCGCTCCAATATTCTGTGGCCTCTGGGTGCAGAATTCACCATGAGTTGGTCCCCTCTAGCCGTTCTGTGGGTTGTCGGTTCGGAGCTATGTGTATGTGCGTCTTTCTATTCCGCCATCTTGGCTCCGCCCCATCTTTTTGTCTTTGAACTCCTTGAGGTATATGCCTATTGGTGAGAATTAAACTCTTCTATAATTCAAAATTCCCATTAATTTAGATCAATGTTCCTTTCAACAAGCCCAAATGATGAAAATTGTCCCCTATATATTATCTGCGTCCTGAGTCGATGAGCCCACAGTTGTCAAGTAAAATGTTTTCTAGGATAAAAAGAAAAGTCTGCTTATGTCAAAAGCAGATTTGGCCAGAGAAGATGGTCAGTCACTGTCACAGACTGGCATTTCACTGCCCTCTGTCTAGCCTGAGCACCTGTCTGGGTGAGAATGTCACTCATTTCTCTGGTTGTTCCACCTAACATCAGAGATGATGAAAATGAGGATGAAAACTAGGAAAAGAGAAGGGGACAGAATTGTGCATCCATGGGGAGCAATTCTGGGCCAAAACACCTGTGTTCATTCAAATTTGGATAATGACTGAGTAGGATCTGTTAGGCAGTGTTAATTATGGTAGCTGGCACAGTGGGCACTCTTCAGGAAGGTGGTAAGAATCAGGAGCTCTAAAGACCATTATAGTAACCTACATTGACATTTTGAACAAGCCCAGTAGACAGGTTGCAACAACAGTTATAGGTGCAAAAGTTAACCAGGAGAGCTATGAGAAAAAAAGATGTAATTTAAAAACTATCTAGGGAATAAGGGTCTGCTTTCTGGCAAGTGGAATTTTGTAGTGGCATCATGAAAATATTCTGCACAGTAGAGAATATTTCCTATGTGAGCTTGGACACATCATTTCGTATTTTGGGGTCTTTTTCTAGTCTGTAAAGTGAGAGAGTTGAACTACATAACCTTTTGAAGTCCCTTCCCACTGAAAATCTGTGAGCCTGTGATCCTTCTACAGAAATCTGTTAGCTGTGGGACCATGAGCCGGTCACTTAACTGCTCTGTGCTTCCGTGTCCTTATCCATGAAATTGGTATAATAACACTTATTCTCTTTGCCTCCCTTCTCTTCCCCTGTCACATTATTTTTTTTAAAAATAGGATCAATGTAAGGAAAACCAGTATGATATTGCAACCAAATAATGGTACCAGGGTTTTAAGTTGTGTTAAGGGAAACACACTGGTCAGGACTAGAGTATGCTTGCACAGCTATACTTTGCCATAGTTAGATAACACCTGGAATGTTGTGTTTAACCCTGGGAACCACATTTTAGGAAAGACCACATTGAACTCTATGTTCTCTCTTTTCCTATTCTTTCACATCTTTGGTTCTCACTTTTCACTCATAAAAATCTTGAGGTGGTGAACCACTTCAGCTATGTTGTCCATTTCCCCTTGGATTACCCTCACCATCAACCTTCTTTGCTCCTACTTGCACACTAACTTTCCTAAAGAAAATCACATCATGATTCTGCCTGGGTTCAGGATAAATTCATGTTATACATGTGATCATAAATAGGTTCTCACTGTTGCATGATGACACTTTGGCTCGTCCTCCCATTTTTATTCCCTTTCATACTCTTGAAATTTGGTGCAAATCACTTTCTCTCTTCAAACCTCCTTCATCCCCACCCTTCCTTCCAGTAGAGGACTTCCTCTTGTACTTTAAGGTAAGTAGAGGCAATCTATTGTAAGCTACTTTCTTTTCCTTCATTCTCCATCTCAAATTCTCTTACTGAGCTGTCCCATCATTGCCTCCTTTGGTCAAGTTGCCACAGAGGCAATGCCAGCTGTTCTCCCAAGGTCAACCCCTCTACTATTCTATCCTGTCTGTTTCAGGAGCTTTACCTTTCAAGCATTCTTCATTTCTACTTGCATTTCAAGTCCTTTTTATTCACTGGCTTCTTCCTGTTTGCTTTCAAACATTTCCATATCTCCTCCATCCTTAAAAAAAAGAAAGTAAAACTTATTCTTGACCCTGCCATCCTCTCTTCACCCAGCCAAACTCCTAGAAGAAGTCATTTATGCTCATTTCTTCTACTATATACCCCATTCACTTCTCAAACCCTTACAATCTGACTTCCAAAGTGAAATGAAACTGCTCTCTGAAAGCTTGCAATTTGTTAACTGCTAAATCCAGTTTCTGAGTCCTCCTTGACCTTTCAGTAGCATTGGCTGTGATTGATCATTATATCCTCCAGCATACTCTCTCTTCCATGAGTTTTGGTGACACCATTCTCTTATGGCTATATTATTGGATGGCCACTTCTTAGTTTCCTTTGCTGGACCACCATCCATGTCTCGCCTTTTATGAATAATTGTATCCCAGAGATCTTTCCAGAGTTCTCTTTTCTCTATATACTTTCTCTCTGGGAAATTCCATCAGGTCTCCTGATCTCAGTTATCATACCTATGCTAAAAATTCCTCCCAGATCTCTATATCCAGTCCCAGTCACTCTCCTGAACAAATTCTGTGTTTCTCTATCTCCAGGTCTTTGCTTCTGCTTTTTCTGCACCTTTAATGTCCTCTCACATGTTTGCCTATCACAATCTTCTGCTTTCTTCATGATCATACTCAAATACCACTTTATCTATGAAGCCCTTTCAGATGCTCCCCATGAGAAAGGACATCTTTCAAACCTTCATCTACTTTTAAATAATGCCTCATAACTGTGGATGTTCCTCACAGTTGCATCTTGGACCCTCCCTTCCCTATTATCTCTTGGTGATTGTATCAGCTCCCATGGATTTAACTATTGTCTCTATGCAGATGACAGTTACATCTATCTATCTGTCAGTCAATCTACCTAGATACAGATAAATGTATCTAGTATATAGATATAAGGATATATGTAGATATAGAGGCAGATAGATAGATACCCAGTCCTAGTCCTCTTCTGAGTTTCATGCTTTCAACATTAACTGCCTATTGGACATTTCAATCCGAATGTTTTAGAGACAACTCAAACTCAAAATGTCCCAAAACTGTAGTCTATCTCTTTCATTCTAAATCCATGCCTTTTCCAAACTCCCCTCTTTTTGTCAAGGACACTACTATTTTCCCAGTTTTTCAAGTTTGCAACTTTGAGTCATCTTCCACTCTTTTCTCTCTCTTCTCTCCCATTTTCCACTGGAGCAGAGAGCCTTTTCAATTATACCTTTGAACATCTCTGACATCTGTCCATTTCTATCTACTCTAGTTCAGGCACTCATCATCTCTTGCTTTAATTATTGCAGCAGCCTCTTGATTGAATTATCGATTTTACTCCTCTTTTCTATCTCCCATGCAGCTGCCAAATTGATAGTCCCAAAATGTGAGTCTGACTATGCTAATCTGCTCAATAATCGGCACTGAACTCCTATTGTTTCTAAGATAAAATACAAACTTTTTGGCTTGAAATTTAATGCCCATCACCATCTGGTTCCCACAATTTTTTTCAGATTCATTGCCTAATATGTCCCACTAATGCACTATGCATTACAATCAAATTGAACTACTTACAGTAACCTCTAAAAGATATTCCATTGCCTGTCCCCATTCATGCCTTTGTGCAGGTTGTCTTCTCTCCCTAGAATGCTCTCCTTATTGACTTTTGTTTTTTGGAATTCCTAGTATCACCCGAGACTAATGACATATATCACAGAATCTCTAAGACAGAAGTGACCTCACAGCCTATCGAGACCAACCAACCTGATAATCCCTTCTCCAAAGTGCCCAGATTTGAAAGATAACATCCAACCTTCATTTGAAGACTTCCATGGAGGGGAAACTCATCACCTTTCCAAACAACCCATTCTAGCATTGGAAAGATTTCATCATTACAAAGGTTTTCCTTATGCCAAGCCTGAACCCCGCAATCTACAACTTCCACCTATGTTCTTAGTTCTGTTCTCTGAGTCCAAGAAGAACAAGTCTATACCCCCTTCTTCATGATAACTCTTCAAATTCTAGAATTCAACAGTCATGTTTCTGTCCCACTCTTTACAAGTTTTCTTTAATCTTAACGTCCTCAATGCATTCAGGCTTTCCCCTTATGGAAGGTTCACCAGGACACTCATTATACTATATTGTTATACAATGAAACTCATAGAGGATTTTTAGACCAGTAGAACTGTTTTCTCCCATACTCAATGACCCCAGTTAGCTGGACTAAATAACTAGAGTCAAACACAATTGAAAACAACTGAACAGCAAGAGTAAAAGACAGATGTGCCCAGTTATTTTACTCACCTTTCTCATTAAGATGCACTCTCCTTGAGAGCATAAATGATTTATTTGGTCTTTTTTTCTTTCTATCCCCAGAGCTTAGAACAGTACCTGGTTGTTTCACAGATAACACATGGGGGGCACTAGAGTTTCTGGACTCCGGCCTCTAACAGTTTCACTCTTGATCTGGTCAGACAGGAAGGACAAGAAAACAGCTTGGGAGGAGTTCATAATCCTCCTTTATCCTAGTCTAGTCTTCTCAAAGGATTACTGATAATGGGAGCACCAGCTCCTACAACATTCTCCAATTATCCGTCTCACAGGGGCTAGCATAAAGGAGGGGCAAATACTCCTACATCTTGATGGGGTCAATCGAGACAGGCATAGCTCGTGCACTCTCCTAAATCCCCTCAAGCCTCAATGGGGGCTGGTTGAGGCAGGTATATGTATTCCTCTATGCATTACCCAAATCCCAAATGGGTTCCTCTATGGATTCCCCACTCACTGACCAGTGCCCACTTGCTTGAAAGGGTAACAGACAAAGAAGGCATCTTGCCAACATTAAACTCACAAGGTAACTTTAGCAATATGTCATTCTGCACAGGAATAGTAAATATCACATTATGTCACTGCATATTTCATGGTGCAGCCTTAACAGGATTGACTATCAGTATAATTCTAGGAATTACTATCTAGGATCTTTGGGGCTATTCTGGGAAGTATTTTCTAACATCTGGAAACTAAACATTGCCATGGCCATGGATTCTGAGAAATTAAAGTCTAAAAAGTATAACAAAATCCTCCTTATGTATACTGGTATATGGTAAATGTTAAATAAGTACTTGATGACTTAATACTCCTCTATTAGTTGCACAGCTCCATGCAAGTCACTTAACTTTTCTATACCTCAGTTTCCACATTTGTAAAATAAAAAGTTTGACCTTGACCTTTGAGAAGATCCTTTCTAGCTCTAAATCTATGATCTTATATAAAGTTCTTTGGAAGTCTTAAAATTATTGTTATCTTGTCTAAATTATATATTATATCAATTATATGTTATGTTACATTATTTTATATTTGTTATTATTGCTATTATTGTTGTTGGCAATAGCAGCAGTATTAATATTATAAATTGTCCTTTATTGATGGGGGTGGGGTTCCTCATCTGGAAGTTCCCTATATCAAATGAATAGTACCTACTCATGGAATTTTCTTCATGAGGTTTAGTTAAAATAATAAATGTGAAAAACTTTGCACTCTAATTGTTAGCAGGGCTCTTTCCAATGTTCTACCCTTAAAAGTTAGCAATTCCTTGCCCAGGTGGTTGAGTTGAATAGTAGATCACAAATGCACACATTAACAGTACGTACATAAGTTGTTGGAGAGAGGCTGAGTGGTTTGATGAATAAAAAGCTCCCCTTTCATACATCCTAACTCTGTGACTCTCGGTAAGTCATTTAACCACTCAGTGACCCAGTCAGCTTTCAGACTAAAAACTGCAGAGTAATGGTACTTTGACTGAAGGAATTTCCTTACTGGAAGTTCCCTTTATTGCTACTGAGTTGTTTCAGTTGTGTCCAATTCTTCGTGACCCCATTTGGGGTTTTCTTGGAGAAGATACTGAAGTGGTTTGCCATTTCCTTCTCCTGCTCATTTTACAAATGAGGAAACTGAGCCCAAAGGGTTAAGTGACTTGCCCAGGGTCACCCAATAAGTGTCAGAGGCTGGATTTGAACTCAGGGAGATGGGTCTTCCTGACTCCAACTGCAGTATTCTGTGCACAGTGGCACCACCTAGCAGCCCTAGAAGCTCCCTCCATCATTTATTGTATTTATAACTGACATTTATATAGCACTTACTATGTACCAGGTACTGTGCTAAGTGCCTTACAATTATGATCTCATTTGATCCTAAAAATGCCCATTTTACAGATTAGGAAACTGAAGCAAACAGAGGTGAAGTGACTTGCCCAGGATCATGTGGCTAGTAAGTGTTTGAGGTCAGATTTGAATTCAGCTCTATCCACTGAAACACTCAGCTACCCCCAAAAAGATGTAATAATGATATTTTAACTTTCAACATCATAGATCCAGTCCAAAAACACAACTCAAGAAAATTTGAAAAAAGGTGTTGGAGAATGAAATATCATGAAGTTTGAGTTTCTCTTTGAATGTTTTCATGTGTGAATATGTTTATGTATATGTTTGCCAGACTCCACTATGAATGACCAGGCAAATCCCAGCAGCCTGGCTATGTGCAGAGAACCTACTTCGCATGTTTAAGTGACTCTTTACTGGCAGTCAAAATTCTCTACATTTTGCAAATGTAGTGGTGGGAGGTGATTTTTCTCTCTGTTGCTAGGAACAAGTAACAAGGAACTAAGTATCATTTTTCCAAGTTGGTAAAAGAAGATGAAAACAAATCTTGGTTGCATTTTATTTTATTTTTTTTTGCACTGGATTTCACTATTTTACAGCTTCAGCTTAAAGACTCCTGCAGCAAAGACCTGTATTTATGTTTGGATTAAATTGACATATGAGTTGCCATGAGAACTTGATATTTTTTCTCTATAAACGGTGCCTAGATCATAATGAATTTTCGGTTCCTGAAGGTTTTTACTTTAGTAGATTCATGACATAAAGAAATGAAAAAAAATACAATGAAGAAGGAACGCATTCCAAATGAAAATTGCTGAGGAATGGAAGCTTCTGTCGTTTATTGGATTAGTTATGGAACTTAACTTGAGTCTGTAATATTTGCTTTCCCGCTATGCTATGACGGCTGAAATGAAAAGGCATGTCAGGGGAGAACTTGGTAGACAGTGCCCTCATTTCTCCCATCTTCTTATGGTGCTGGAAGGATTTTGCCACTCAGGGCTAGAAATTAATATTGCGCACATATAATAAGAGAGACAAAATCTGAGATATGAGATGGAGACATTCTGGCCTCAGAACAATAACTTGGCTGATTGAGTTAAATGTGTTTGACTCAGGCAGAAGGGCACTCTATTTGCACCAGGTACTCATAGCTCACAGCAGAAAATGGGAGCCTATGGAATGTTGGAGGCAGCCACTGTCACTGGGAAACCAGACTCCTCAGGCTGCCATTGAGTTTTTAAAGATCCCAGGCCCATGTTTGGCTCTTGAAAGATTTAAATGAATTGAAATCTCAAGTGCATGAAGAGTGGGAGCTTTCCCAAGTCCCTGAGTTAATTTATAACATAGAGTTAGGATTTCAGTCACTGACTTTTCTTGTTGGCATGCTAGCTACAGAATCGATACACAGTCCCAGGGGCCATTTTTAGGGTATTTGCTGAGCATTACAAATACTGCCGGTAATGTTTCTCTTCAAAGCCACAATACCAATTAAAAGAGACTCCTGAGAGGGAGCCATCTCACATCTGTCTAACTATATTCACTCAAACACAATGGGCCCAGTTTGGCCTTTAGATGTGATCATTGGACTCTTGGATGAATTTCAATCAGAAATTTCCCTCCGCAAGGGACAAATAGTAAAAAGATGAACCAAGATACATACTTTTGTTTGTAAATTATGTTATTATAATGAATTCCCTCCCTCCTGGACTTCAGCAATAGTTTTCTGCTTGCTCTCCCTGCCTCCAGGTTTTCCTGCTTAATCTTCCTAAAGCATAGCTCTCATTCAGTAAACTCCAGTGGCTCCCTATTTCCTCCCACATCAAATATTAAATTCTCATTTGACTTCTAAGGTACTTCACAACCTGGCTCCTTCCTACTTATCTAGCCATTCTTCTTATATCATAGCCAGTTCCTTATACCAGTGACTCCTCCCTCTTTGTTATGGCTGGAAGAAGACACTCCATCTCCTGAGATCATGCATTTTTACTGATTGTGCCCCATGCCTGGAATTCTCTTTCTACTCATCTTTATCTCCTGGCTTTCCTGCCTTCTTCAAAATGACAGATAAAATCCTACCTGCTCCAATACATCATTTCTGTTCCTCCTTAATACTAGCTCATTCCCTTCATGAATAATCTCCAATTCATCTTCTTTATCTCTTGTTTACACATAATTGTTTCCCCCATTAATCTGCGAAATCCTTGAGAAGAAGGGCTGTATTTTTACCTTCTTGTGTATCCCTAGAGCTTAGCACAATGCCTGACATCTATTGGTTGCTTAATAAATGTTTATTGGCTCTTCACTGACTGACAGAGTTTGATCAGTGAAAAAAACAAAGAAGTACAGATTTGTAAACATGGTACTTTCCTCCCAGACATCTCTCAAAGCTAATGCTTTGCTTGCGCCCTCTTGCCCATTCTCCTGCCCTGCTTTCACCTCTAGCTCCCCTTTTTATGTTGTTTTCTCCCATATAAATGTAATCTCCTTAAGGGTGGGGATTCTCTTGCTTACTCATTTCACACAATGTTTAGCAGTGTCTGGATATAGTCAATGCTTAATCAGTGTTTTTAATTTTATCATTCATTCCCTCATTTATTAATTCACTAATTCATTTGCACAAAAAAAACAAAAGATAAGAAGAATTCATGAAGCCAAATCTTGGGTCACAACATCATAAAATGTTGAGTTGGAAAGGAGCTCAGGGGCATCCCATCTTAACTGTATTTGAACAAGATCATCCAGCCTTAGTATAAAGATAAGGGATAGCTATGACTTCCTAAGGCAGGTTTTATTTCTTTTTACCATCTCTAATTTTTAATTAGAGATTATTCCACTTTTAAATATCTCTAATTGTTAGGAAATGCTTCTTTACATCAAGCCTAAATTTGCCTTTTTGCCATTTCTACCCATTGTTTTACATTGTGTACCCTGGGGACAAGAAAATCAAGTGTGATCTCCTTTCTTTGTGACAGCCATTCAGATTCATGAAGACTGTTACCATTTTCTTTCTAATATTCTCTTTTCCAGGCTAATTATTTCTTCAACTAGTCCTCATATGGCATGGAATCAAGAAACTTTGCCTTTCTAGTTGCCTTTCTCTAGCATATGCAGTTATAGCTCAGATATGCCAGAGGTCTCATGCTTCCTTTACTAATGTTTAGTTTGAATCTATCCTATTTTTTCCATATCAGTATGGAAAAGGTATTGGATCTGGAAATAGAGGATTGGGGCAAGACTCTCAGCTTTACTGAAGACAGGCAAGTAAAGTTCTTTGGGTCTCAGCTTTCTCCTCTGGAAAAATATGAAAGTTGGACTATGTGATCTTTAAAAGTCTATCTGACTCTAAATATATTATCTGATGAGTTTATTTTCTATTAATTTTTTGGTAGCGTATCTGAAGGGGATTCACAATCTGTGGTGATTTGATCATCAAGTTTGAATGTTTCCTTTGGTAATAGTGCCTGAAAAAGAGGTTAATGTCAATCTCGCACATATGGACACCAATGTTTTTGTCTAACTGGGAAGAAGTATCTTGCTGACTGTCCTTGTAAAATATCTGGTAGTTCTTACTTACCTTGGAGACCAGAGTTCAGGTCCAAAATTCAAGAAATAATTAATGTTTGTTAGATTGAATTGAATTAAACTTTTGAAATTGGGTTTGAATTCAAAGTTTTTCTGACTCCCAAGTTCAGCTCTCTTTCTGCTAACTCAAAACATCTTCTTTTCTGTTACCACTACAGAATAGGATTGGGACAGAAATGAGAATAACAAGTACAAGATGAAAAAAAACAAATGTATTTTGGATAGCAAGAAAATCTTTCTAATGATTAGAATTGTCCAAAACTGAAATGGGATAACTTTAGACTAGTGAGTTCCTCCATCACTGGAGAACTTCTAGCCTTCTGAGTGACCACTTGCCAGGAATCTTTGAGAGGGAACTCCACTTTTATGTCTGAGTTGAACTTATAGACCCTTTCAACTCTGGAAATTTTGTGATTCTCTGTTCTGGGTGGTCACTCTACAAAGCGAAACAATGGCACTTTGTCAATTCTACTTTGAAAAAAGGTGACTAGCAATGTAGTGTGGTAAACAAACAAGCAAACAAACCAACAAAACAAAAACCAAGCAAAAACCCATGGGATTTGGAGCCAGAGGACTTGGGTTTGAACCATGGTCTCACCAGTCAATATGCATGATTTTGAACAAGTTATTTTCCCTCACTAGACCTCAGTTTCCTAATCACATAAAATAAAGTTGCTGGACTATATTATCTCAGAAGTCCTTTCTACCTCTAAATCTATGTTCCTTAGCAGCCTAGTTGTTTGCTCAGTCAATCAAAGACAGATGTCCTTGGGGATGCTCTGAATTTTTCCTTCTTGCAAAACATATCCAGTGTTATGTCACTTCTTTTGTTTTCACTAACTGGTACCATATTTTCTTCTTAAATGAAGATGACAGTGTGGAACACCTTCTGGCAAGCTGTTAGCTCTTTCACTTAAAAGAGACCTTTAACATCAACTGGAATCAACTGTTGGGGCAAGTTTGTGTATGTCTAGAATACTTTCTCACTCATTGATAATAATTTTATAGCATTTTAAACAGTCTCTTTTCCTTGTGCCTCATATTTATCCTGTGTGGTGAGTTCTATGGTGCTTATCCCCATTTTATTGAGCAGGAAATTGAAGCTAGAAAGGTCTAGTACTTTGCACATGATCCTATAGTTAGTAAATACACTCATGGGATTCAAACTCGGTTGTCTTCTGGGTGGAAATTCAGAGTTCTTTCTGTCATGTTACACTAGAACTCACTCAAGTAGAGCAAATAGTGCCATTTTTTAAGCAAACAAACAAAAAATCCCAAAGTGACATTAGTGAGTGTTTTGTTGGTGACTTGGGGAAGGAGAATTCTGATGAAATGAAATGACTTAATGATCTTTAAGAGCTATAGTCTTCTGTACCACTTGATAGCAGAAAGAGACTTGGTTTTGGATCCAGAAAGTCCTAGTTTGAAGTTCAGTGTCTGACATTTATTAGCTATATGGTCTTGGAAAAAATCCTAGAGCCTCAGTTTCCTCATCTTTAACAGAGAATAATAATCTATTTCATTATCTTCCCATAAATATTACTGTGAAGAAAGTGTCTAGTAACCTTAAAACACTATAGAAATGAGAGCTCTCATTTGTATTTCCATCTTTCAGAGTTGAAAGAGAACTCAGAGTCGTCTAGTCCAGGCCATATAAGAATAAAATTCTTCTCTTCATACTCAACAAATAGTCATCCAACATATGATTGCATAGACGCAGTGAAGTGGAATAATTTACCTCCTATGGTAACCCATTTCATTTTTGTGTAATTCTCATTGTTGGAATTTTTCATAAATCAAATTTATTTGTCTCTTTGCAACTTCCACCCAGAGTTCTCATTTCTACCCTTATGATCCAAGTAGATCATGTCTAAACTCTTTTCCACAGGACAGTCCTTTAGATACTTGAAACAATCATTTTCCCTCTTAGTTTTTATCCTCTCCAGACTAAACATTTCTAGCTCCTTTAATTGATGCTCATATTACATGAGGTCAAATTCCATCATCATTCTGATTATATTCCTCTAGTCATTTTCTCACTTGTCAACATGCTTCCCAAACCTCAGCACAATTCTCCAGAAGTGGTTAGCTGTCTTCATTTTTAGTGCCATTTTAATGCTTTAGGGCTACTCAAAGTCTGAGAAGCTTGTTTCCAGTCACTTATACATAATAAAGGCATATATGCCTTCCCAAGTGGTTGGAAAATAATGGTCTTTATCTTAACTTTTGTTCAGGTTCAAATTCATTTTAATGTCAAACTGGGGAAGATATGAATTTCTACCCCAAAGTTGGTTAACTGCTTGTGGCAGACTGTGTCCCAAATCCTGATGGAAAACAAAATCAAAAGTCACAAAATTTTAGGTAAGGCTTGACCATAATTAAAGGGATAACATCATGCTATCAGTTGAGAGAGGCTTTCGAGTCACTACATACTCTTGTAAGGGACTGAGGAATCAGAAGAAACCCTAAAGAGGTATGTAGCCCAGAAACTGGTATTACAGAAAAATTCCATAGCCCTAAGGCTAGTGAAAGCATAGAATCATGGGATCAAAAGAACATCATCCAGCAGTAACCACATAAAGCCAGTAGGGAGTAATACTTGGCAGAAATTACATAAGAACAGCATGAAGCAGGCCTAGAAGGAAGAGTTTATTAATATCAGAAGAATATAATGGCAGTCTTGTTTTGTTAGACATACACATGACCTGGTCATACATACTTCCTATATTTTGTGCCCTGTCACATGTGTACCCTGGTCACAAGTGTTTCCTATATATGTAGGTTATGATTAGGATTATGTACGAGCCTATCCACGTGTTCTATACATGTGTCTATCCTTATTGTCAACATTATATCTATTTATGGGCAAGTATGCACCAAGTTTAGGGGGAAAATTTTTCTTTTCTTATGTTTTTCTTATGTTATTTCATTAAATATCTTTACTTTGAATTAATCGTGTCTTCTAATTTACTAGTAAACGTATACCTCTCAATGTTACATTCTACAATGTTACACATCAAGAAAGTCTGTACTCACATAAATAAATACAATAAAATTTGAGGAAGGAACGACCTCTACAAGTTACAGTAGTCAGAAAAAGCTTCCTTTAGCACATGGTACCTGAGCTGATCACTGAAGGAAGCTAGGGAGTTTCTAAGAGGTGAAGGTGAAGAAATAAGAAAGTGGGGGCTATTTGTGTGATGGATATAAGAAAGGAGATGCAACGATGGGTTCAGGGAGCAACAAGTAGGGTAGTTTGGCTGAATTAAGAGAGCAATATTTAACTACTTGGCATTAATTTCTTTTGTATTCATTCTATATTCTTTTCATTTGCTCTATATTTACACATACATATATGCATACATACAGAAAGGGAAGTGTATACCTCCTTATTCTTTTGCATTAGAATGTAAGCTCTTTACAGTAAAGATTATTTTTATTTACTGTCTTTATATTCTGAATGACTCATACAATGCCTGGCACATAGTAGGTACTTAAGGAAAGACAAAAATCGTTTCTTGAGTGCCTACTGTATACCAGGTGTAAGTGCTAAGAACTTTACAAACATTGAATTTAAGATATGCAACAACCCTGGGAGGTCAACGTGTTATTGTCAAGTCTAATTGCAAAAAAGCAATCTTTGGGGTCCAGAAATGTACAACTTGGGAGAAAAATTTGGCTTCCAAGACCATGTCCATTGACAAAGGGCTACCACAGATTGTGTCTCATCACTGCTAAGGTATCAGGGGTACCATGATTAGCTCTCAAATACAACAAGTGTGAACATGTTTCATTTCAAATAAATAAACAAATCCCCTTGTAGAAAGGCAAAATGAAATTCTTCCCTGCCTTCAGGAATTATTATTGAACTAGCAATGACATTTGTTTAAATTCTCTTTATTCCCTCAAGTGCTCTGACAAGGTCCTTTTAAAGTGGCCAGAATAAAATTCCGCCTCTGGATACCTTTGTGTATCTTGGTGTCCCATTTGATAATGCCCATCGAGAGCACATTTGGTTTTTAAATCACCTATAAATGCATTCTGAAAATGGGAGTTCTCTATAAAAGTGAAACCGATGTTCTAAAGCTGGGGCCAAGGTGTCTCACATGCCTTTTATATGGTCTTGTTATGGGCCTGGAGTTGCTGGTTGGTGTCAGGTGTGCAGTCAGAACTGGGCATCCTGTGCTTTGCAGCTGCACTTGCCTGACAAATGCTGTCATAACAGAAATAGGTACATTGTTAAATTCCCCGGAACTCGCATAAAATGAAAAGTCAATAATGTTAATTGGAACCCTTCTTTTTTCTATCTTTTCCCTTTTTTTATTTGCTTTCCCCTTGCTCAAGCTTTTGGAATCATCTCTGGGCATTAGAGGGACTGCCGTTGCAAGGCAAGTTTCTTTTCTTGAAGTTAAGCTTTTCTCAGTTTACTCTTGTAAAAAAAAATCTTGCTAAAACAGCATGTGATTCACCTAATTGCTTCTCTCCACTTTGTTCCCAAGCTCAAGGGGATCTTTCCTTTTAGTAGGACCTTTCATCTATTAGGTTGAGATCTGATAATGGGATGAGGAATTTCAAGGTCTAATTTTCAATTCAAGTTGGTAGGGCTCAGAAAATAGTAGCAAGTTTTTTTTTTTCCTTTTAAGTGAGGAAAATCATTGATGTGTAGAAAAAGTCATATCTCCTCAAAAATCAAATAATAGCTCATTGGTTCTGGCTCACTAATAGTAACACTAATCTCTGACTTCTGTGTATGGGATTTGAAAGTTTACAGAGCACTCTACATCAGTTGAGAGATAAGTAGGAGTCTTGTAAGTAATTTGTTTTTGGGGAATCAGGACAGAGGTCACTAGTTTTTAAATATTCTCCAACCAGCTCATCTCCTGTGATTTACATAGGACACAGGAGAGGAATTGGGGATGGGGTATCAAAAGCAGTGTTGCCATCACTTCAGTTTCCATCAGTTCTTTTTTTGTCTGAGGAAGTAGAGCCCTGGGTATACTTTGCCATTAGAGGGGATGAAATATGAGAAAAATTTGGAACTAAAATGGGTTTATGAAGCTTAGTTCAAATGAGGGAGATGAAGGAGAGAGTAAAGGTTAGACAAGGTAAAAAAAAACATATTAACCTAGCTATCTGCCAAACTTCTTTGATTCAGCCTGACTGAAGGCAAGGGATTTATAGCAACTGGTTGAAAGAGCTGACTCGGGAGAGCTGTACTCTTCTATTAAAGAAGAGGGGCTTACTAACCACAGCACTGCCCTCTGACCCCATGGTAAATGACAGAGAGTAGCAAAAAGCCCTGATGTGAAGACTTGTTTAATGGCATCAATCAATCAAACAAATAGCATTTATTAAGTGCCTAATATGTACCAGGTATCTTGATAGGTGCTAGAAATATAAGGACAGAAATTTATCAGTCCCTATATCCAAGAAGCTTATATTCTTTTTAAAAAATAAGTTTTTTTAACCAATGTCTTCTGGTTTTTATTTATCATATTCTCTGTATTCTTCTCCTGCCTCTTTCAGAGAGTCATCATAAATAACAAATAATATTATTTATTTTTAAAAATTATTACACCATTTATTTATTTTTTAGCATTTACTTTTTCAAAAAAAATGTGAGTTTCTAATTCTCTCCCTCCCATCCCTTTCCCACCTGTTATGAAGGCAAAAAATATGCTATCTATTATATATTTGAAATCATGAAAACATATTTCCATCTTAGCTATGCTGCAAAACCAAACGAAGAAAAATAAAGTGAAAAAATATGCTTCAATCTTCATTCAGTCTCCCCCAGCTCTTTCTTTGTAAGTGGGTAGCATTTTTCATCAAAGTCTTTTAGAATTGTCTTGGATCATTATATTGATTCAGAATAGCTAAGTCATTCACAGTTAATCATCATACAATATTTCTGTTACTGTGTATAATTTGGTTTTACTCAGTTCACTTTGTATCAGTTCATATGTCTTCCCACTTTTTTGAAACCATTCTGCTCATAGTTTCTTACAGCATAATAATATTCCCTTACAATCACATTCCACAGCTTGTTTAACCATTCCCAACTGAGGAACATCTTTTCTAACTTTCATTTCTTTGCTACCAGTAAAAGAGCTGCTATAAATATTTTTGTGCACACAGGTTCTTTTGTTTTTTCTTTGATCTCTTTGGAATGCAGACCTAGTAGTGGTATTACTGGGTTAAAGGGGATGCATAGTTTTATGGACTTTGGCCATAGCTCCAAATTGCTCTCCAGAATGACTGGATCATTTCACAACTCCACCAACAATGCAGTAGTGTCCTAGTTTTTCAACATTTTCTTTAACATTTGTCATTTTCTTTTTTTTGTCATAGACAATCTGATGGATGTGAGGTGGTACCTCAGTGGTGTTTTAATTTGTCTTTCTCTAATTATCCCTGATTTAAAGCATTTTTAATGTAACTCTTGACAGCTTGATTTCCAAAAGAGAATGATAGAATGAGCTGAAAGATGTGTAGCCCTGTTCTTCAGCTTACTTGCCCTAGCATTCCTCAGCAAATGGAGACAGAGTATTAGGTGGATTTAAAGAAAACTGAAGACTATTTAGTTATAGAAACAATGCTTAGTCAGCAGCAGTGGGAAGTTACATTCTGTGGAGCAACAACTCAGCAGATATCGGTAGGTCATCATCAGTCGTTCAATGACAGAGGCAAAAATTATTTCTCTACCTTTGAGTCCTAGACACACATGCTACTTGCGTGTCCACCCCCCCCTTGTGTCCTTTTCCCACTTGTGCGTGCCACGTGTGATCTCTTTGCACTTTCAGTCTTCCTATTTTTCCCTATTGGTGAAAAAATGAGCTCTCAGTTTTAGGAGAGAATGTTCTTTTGTTACTTTATCACTGTGATGTTTCATCAAATTTTGATTTGAATTAAGCATGTGCTCAGGCTGATTAGTTAAAGTTAACATATCGGTAGGAGTTCATGAGGTATGATTTAGAGATGTTTCGGAGCCTCAAAGTACCAAGAAGCTGGATTACATTTCAAACCTGGATGAAGGGAAATTCTGTATTTACATACGTAAAACATATGCACATTATCTCAAATGTTACGTGATAATATACAACACACAGATTCAAGTCTTAGCTAACATCCCACCTTTTGCAAGAAGCCTTTCCCAATCCCTCTTATTGCTAGCTTCTTCATCTTGTATATATCTTGTTTGTATATAGTTGTCTGCATGTTGTCTCCTCCATGAGACTGCTCATTCCCTGTGGACAGGGAGTGTTTTTGTCATTTCCCAGTGCTTAATACAATCCTTGGCACACAATAGGTGCTTAATAAATTCTTCTTGACTTAGGATTAGTGTATATTCCATAATGAAAACCCTTTGAAATAGGGATTGTGGGTACTGTTATCCACATTTTATAAGTAGGAAAACTGAAGCCCAGACAGCTGAAACATTTTGATCTAGATCACACATGTAAGAAATAGAATTTGAACTCAGGTGTTCTTGACTCCAATTTAGCATCCTACCCACTCCATGCTGCCTCTTGAAGCAATGGATTATCTTTCTGATCACAGAAAAAAACCCTCCAGTATTTCATTTTTTTAAATGGCCATCTGTGATCAGAGGGCAGAAGGAGCATTTTCTTCATTCACATCCCAGATGTTTGTGCCTAGTGATTACTGTCGGTATTTTAGAAAGGTTTAAATATTTGGGCCACTATTCTGTGTCCCAAACCTGGATTAAATTGAAGTGACCTAGTTTTGAACTTTCAATTCAGCAATTCTCTTTTGGATTTATTCCCTTCCTGCTCCCATCTCCCATTAATTCTTGGTCTTGGCAGGTACTAAAAAGGTGAGGAGTTGAATGGGAGGTACACAGACACCTCACAGAAGGCTGTTCTAATGATAGTTTTGACCTAAGGAGAGAGAGCAGTGTGGCATATGAAATAATCTTGCTTGGGGTGCCATAACAGGGTCCCATACGATGTGATTTGGGATGAAGTCACTTAGCCACTCTAGGTTAAGGCAGGCCTTTATCTATAAAATAAGGACTATGACAATAATAATACTACCGCAGAAAATTACTCTGAAAGACTATAGAACTCTGATCATTGCAATGACCAACCAAGAAATTTTGTGAAACCATTCTCTCCTGGTTCTACTACTGTCAGACCATTCCTTAGTCCAACTCCAGCACTTTCTCAATTCTAAATTTGAGATCACAAGGCATAGGTCCTACCAGAATCTCCTACTTAGTAGCCTTAGGAAGCTCCGACTTACGGCTCTAGTGGTAACTTTTAGAATTCATAAGGAACTCATAAGAAGTTCACATTTTGATTTAGGAACACAACACATAAAAGAAATTTCAGCTGCAGGGTGCATGACAAGGCCCAGAGATATTTAGGCCACATGGATAGTGAAGACAATAGGACTAGGGAATTGCAGGGCAGACAGACAGGGCAGACGATAAGGTTTGGTGGTCCTTCATCTCATCAGAAGGAATGAAGGCATTGCCCCATATCAGCACTCTCCCTCCTTCAATCAGCCTATTGACTTCCCTGGCTTCCTTTAAGTCCCAATTAAAATCCCACCTTTTACTGGAAGCCTTCATCAAGCCATATTAATTCTAATCCTTCCTTCTGCTAATTATTTCTTATTTATCCTGTATAGAATTTGCTTTGTATATATTTATTTGCTTGTTGTTTTCCGCATTAGATTGTAAGCTACTAGAAGGTAGGAACCATCTGTTATCTCTTCTTGTATCTCCAGTGCTTAGCACAGTATGTGTGTTATCACAGTAACGTATAATAAATCTTTATTGCTTGATTGAGTGATCTGTGCCCTGTGAATAAATACTCAAAGTGAAGGGTAAAGGCAAAAAGGACAAGGCACACCAATGGTGTGACTCTCCTTATTATCGGACAGTCTTCCTCTCTTACTACTAACCCCAAACCCTCTTTTTACTGCCTTACAAAAATGGAGTGGCAGTTGAATACTAGAAAACCAGCTCCTGGAAATTGGTTCTGGCTGGACCATATAGGATTTTCTATTCAGGTATACAAGAGGAGTTGGACACTGTTGCAAATGCACTGGTCATAGCAGATTAGGCTAAGCACAGAGGTTGGCAAAATTCACAAAATCACAGATTTTGAGAGTTGAAAGGGACATCAGACGCCATCTATTTCAACTATACTTGAAAGGAGTCCCCACTATTACACACCTGATGAATGGTTATACAGTCTCTGCTTATAGATCAAGGAGTGAGCTGTGCCAGTCAACATTTTACCCCTATACTCAGAGTAAAAAGGACTTGATTGATCTGGCCATGTGTAGCTTTAACCAAAGTGCTGGCACCTCAAAGTGTTGCAAAGGTAGATGTATCCAAAGCTGACAAGCTGTGGCTATCTTTCTGCTTCAGGGAAATGTGAAGGAACGTGTCCCTTAGAGCCTAGGAACTGTACCACTTCAACTTTCTTTCTCCTTCCCAATGGCTGGAAAGTTGTGAAATTGAATTATTTGGATGAAGTCTTTATTCCATAGGATTTACTGAAGAACATCAAAAAGGAAAATAAAATAAAATTTGTGTAAAAGATTAAAGCTCTCTTGTGCTAATGAGAGCCATCTGTTTGTTGATTTCTTTGTAAATGTGCATTTGCTCAATAGGCAGAACGAAAAAAAAATAGGAAAACTACAACAAAAAAATTCACTACAAAACTCAAAATTCAGACAAGCAGCCTGGCCTTGACTTTACAAAGTTGTGAGGAATAGCAATTTTGCTTGGGAAAACTGCAAATAGTAGATACTCTAACAGGCACCGTTTTAAAGGTAGCTCTTGATGAATTAAGTTGCATTCTCGCTCTACAGAATAAGCCTTAGCTAGAATAGTCAAAAGAAGATTTCATCTTTACAAAGAGTTTATCCTCTTAAGATCTCTAAGTATCTAGGGACAGAAATGCTTTCAGGATATCAGCTTTGCTTTAAGGAAAAGGGCTCAAGGAAGTAAGTGGATGGGTGCTTTCAGGGAGAAGGAAAGGCATGTTGCAGAATTTGGACTAATTGGAAGACAATCCAGACTCTGAATTATAGAATTCAGTAGGCAGTCCTCCTGATGTGAGAGCTCCCTCCAAGTACTGCAATCCACTACCTTGCTATGATGTACTACAAAGTCCTTGGGAGCTGTCTGAGGTGCTGAAAGGTGAAGACAGCATTTCAATTCAGGCCAGACTTTCTATAAACTGAAGACATATTTTGGGTTCAATACTATAAATTTTTTTCACCTTGGGGAACTCCTGACAGTGGAGAATCTCTCAATTTATGCAGGTAAGTAACATCTCTGTAACTTAGATTCCTACAGAGTTTACTGGGAGTGTTGAGAAATTAGGTGACTTTGACCAGCGTCGTACAGCCAGTAACTGTCAAAAGTATCTGAATCTCTGGTCTTCCTGCCTCCAAATGCAGCTCTGTATTCAAATTCTTCCTGAGTCACTACTCTTAGGTCTGTGATTCTATGCATATCACTTAAGTTATGGTAGACTAAACTTCATCATCCGAAAACTGTGGATTTTCAAAGTACCCACCTCACAAGATTATTGTAAGGGGCAGATAAAATGAGGTCTGTAAGACACTTAGCAAGCTTTAAAGAAATATATTCATGTCAGTAATGACATTTCCTTCTTCTAGGTCTCTTGTAAATTGTAAGCAATATTTATGAAAGAGTTCAGGCTTATTTGTTGTTGTTCAGTCATTTCTGACTCTTTCTGATCCTCATTTGGGGTTTTCTTGGCAAAGATATTAAAATAGTTTGCCATTTCCTTTTCCAGCTCATTTTACAGATGAGTAAACTGAGGCAAACAACATTAATTGACTTGCCCAGGGTCACACAGTTAGTGAGTGCCTGAGGCTAAATTTGAACTCCAGAAGATGAGTCTTCATGATTCTAGGCCTGGCACTCTATGCCCTATGGTGCCACCTAGCTGCTCCCTCTGGTTTATTACGTTTGTGTGTATATATGTGTGTGTGTATGTGTACTTGTATACACATACATACATATAATCATATATATGTACACCATTTAATATGTATGTGTACATAATGTAATATACAGAGAGAGAGAGAGAAACAGAGAGAGAGAGAGAAACACACACACAGAGAGAGAGAGAGAGAGAGAGAGAGAGAGAGAGAGAGAGAGAGAGAGAAACACACACACACACACAGAGAGAGAGAGAGAGAGAGAGAGAGAGAGAGAGAGAGAGAGAGAGAGAGAGAGAGATATTGTGGCTACTCCAATCATTTACATGATGATTTGTAACCTTCTATAGTTAGACAGTCTTTAGGAACAGTTGTGTTCAAAGAACTGATTACTTTTTGGTCATCTAGGTGGTGTGTTTTCCCCTACTTATCTCAACTGGACTTGGACATACATGCAGACATAAAACCTATCCTCACACTTGTATTTTGAAGCATTTCTAGCTTGCTAGGACCTGGCATAGCTTTTGTTTCCACTGACTTTAAGAACCCAGGGTTAATTCAGCCCCACAAGAAGAGATCAGATGAGAATTTGAATGGAGTACACAGTAGCCAGTAAGATTCATCCAAGTAGATATCTTGAAGAACCCCTACTACTTTAATAAGTTGACAATTAAGAAGGAACTACTCCATGGCATGGATAGAGGGAATTTCTCTTTGGGGAGTTTCATATACAAATTAACTCACAGAACTTCTCACCAGACACCTTCCCTCCTCTTTTCTCCACCCAAAACATTATAATTAGTACTCCAAAGAAAAAAATGAATTAATATTTAGTGCCTTAAACTCATTTGGCAGAAACTTAGAGTTGAGAAGGGCCTCAGAAGCCCTTTAAGGTCAACTGGAATCTTCCTACAATATCCCTCACAAGAAGTCACTCTGCTTGACAACCTTTATGATATAATAGGTGGGTAGCAATGTAGCGTAGTCAATAGAGAGCTGGCTTCAGAGTTAGGGACCTGGTTCTAATCTTATCTCTGGTACATAGTGGCTGTGTGACCTTGGGCAAGTCATCTAACTGCTCTAGGCAACCATGTTATAATGAAAAGTTGCAGACCAGATGCTTATCTACTTTGGTAGAGAGATTTTCCTTATCTGGGAATTCCCAATGTGAATGAATCGTAGTTCAGTTTTTCTTTTTCCAGTTCTCTAAGGATCTTGAACGTCATTTAGTATGACTCTCATTTGACAGTTGAAGAAACTGAGGCCTTGATAGGTTTAATCACTTTCATAAGATCATACAGGTACTAAGTACCAAAAACGTACGGGGGTAAAACTGAGGCAACTCATCCTGCTTTTGGACATGTCCAATAGTTAGGGAGCTCCCCCTTAGGGTAAGAAAGCAAAAATCCATTCCTGGTTCAGCAGTCTTTTTTTCATTGATCTTCCAAAGTAAACTAATTCCCAGAGCAGGCTTACTTAGTGCATTTTCTAAATGAATGCACTTGAATGTAATAAAGTTTTACTGAATTTTCGTTAATGATAGTATATAGAAACTGAATACATGGGCACAGTGGTTAGTTTTGAGAAATTCCAAAGGAGTTACATAAGTGCTGCATTGTGTCCAGGAGGGAAGAGTTAACAGACCCGTTTTCTCTACCCTGGTTAGGTCTCATCTGGTGTATTGTATTCAGTTGTGGGCACCACAGCTTAGGACAAACTAGATCAAAGCCCAAAGAATAGACAAGAGATCAGTTGAAGGAACTGAGGATGCTTAGCCTGAAGCTGAGAAGGCTGGGCCAGGGGTGGGCCATGGTAGTCCTTTTCAGGTGTTTGATGAGGTATTATGTGCATGATCATAGGATTGTAGGATCACAGATTTAGAACTGGAACCTCTGAAGGCATTCATTCCAACCTCCTCATTTGACAGATGAGAACACTGAGATGCAGTGTATTAAATGACTCACCCAAAGTCATTTAAGTTAGCAAGCAACAGAGACAAGATTCAGTTTCAGGCATTTTGACTTCAGATTCAATTTTCTTTTAGCTGTACAGGGATAAGAGACTTTAATGCTTAGTCCCAGAACTAGAATAAATGGGGGGGAAGTTGTTTAAAAACAAATTTAAGATTCTATCTCTATGTATCTGTCTGTCTGTCTATCTATTTATCCATTTGCATGTGTATATTGCTTTCCAAAATGGTTACACTGAATTATGCATTAATATGTACATATGTATATACATATAGTACATATATCTTTTATTTTAAATTTAACTCAATGTGTATATGTGTGTATATACACACAGACATTTGATATATTCACATTGCTTTCCAAAATGGTTGGACTGATTTATATATGCATATATAGTTCAGAGATATATAATTTTGTCTTAAATTTGACTCAGTGTGTATGTGTACATATATATATATTTGTATGTGCCCAGATTGTTTTCCAAAATGATTGTACCAATTATATATATACTAATATGTGTGTATATATATATATATATAGATAGATAGATAGAGAGTTCATATATATTTATAATTCTGTCTTAAATTTGTAATAATATGCATGTATATGTGGATATGTATATGAATATATGTGTATGTGTATGCAACATATATATGTACACACATATATATGTTTATACACACATATGTTTTCACCTTACAACCAGCAAGTTGCCAAAATAAGAAAAGATGGCAATGGTCAGTGTTAGAAGAGTTGTGAGAAGATAGGCATACTAGTGCATTGTTGGTAGAGCTGTCAATCAGTAACCATTTTAGAAAGTAATATATATATATATATATATATATGTATATGCAATTAAATAGCCTAAATGTCTATAACATTCCTACCACTAGGAATATATCCTAAAGAAGTCACCGATAAGAAAAAATTCCCCATATATACCAAATATTATAGTGGCATTTTTCTAGTAAGGAAAAATTGGAGAAAAAGGAAATGTTTTTGATTAGAGAATGGCTAAACAAATTTTAGTATATGAGTGTAATAGATTATTGCTGTGCTATAAGAAATGATGAACATGATGAATAGAGAAGCATGGAAAGACTTTTATGAACTGATGCAAAGTGAAGTAAACTGGGTCAAGAAAACAATATACACAATATCTATAACAACGTAAATGGAAAGAATAGCAGCCATGAAAAAAGCAAAAGTTAAATACAGAGAACAAATATGACTACAGAAAAAGAGAATATATCTCTCCCTTAACCCTCTTGCAGAGGTGGGAAGTTCATGGGTATAAAACATTTCATTTCATATTGGGATGATTTTTCAGATGTAATGTATTTTCTTTTTTTCCACTTTTTCTTTCTTCACAAAACATATTTTTATTATCTGAGATGACTCTTTCAGAGGGGGAAAAAGGAAAGATGTGGGGGAAATTTAAGCAACATGATAAAATATATCAATAAAGTGAATTTTAAAAGTCATATATGAGAGAAATATCCCCAAAACTAGGGTTCCCCGACAATGGGATGAGCTGACTTAAGTAGCAGAGGGTTTCTATTCATTAAAGGTCTTCATGCAAAGGCTAAAAGATGATTTGCTAAGTGTGTTGTAGAGGGAATTCTTGTTCAGGTACAGACTGAACTATATGGCCTCAGAGGGGCCATGTTGCTCTGAAATTGTCTGACTCTGTGGGGGCATTCCCCTTTTTAATGTAAATAATCTTTCAGTTTTCTTAATTAACCCATTCTGCGACAGCTGTTAGATCCAGGGACCCAGTTTGAGCCCTCATTAGTTGCTTGTGGTTCATAGAAAATATGAACCTTTTCCCAATTGTGCCAATCCTTTGAGAATGCTGCTGTCATCAAAACTATCCTTCAGCTGCTTCCCATATCAGATGGACATTCTGTATATTCCTTGAGGTAGATATCAGGTTGGAAGTACATCATAGACGAAAGGAATCTCAGAGTAGGGGGACTTTAGTGACCATTTAGTTCAATCTCTCACAGAATTCACAGATCTCAAGTAGGAAGAAATTACAGAGAGGCATCTTGATCAACCACTGTCTGGGCAAGAAGTCCCTCCCCATCCTATTTGGCAATGTACTCTTATCAATGACCTTCCTAAATTGTGGTTCAGAGATTTGAATGCAATACTTTGGGTCTGACCAGGGAAGAATAGGGAAATGAAAGGGAATAAGAATTTATATAATACCTTCTATGTGTCAGGCACTGTGCTAAGTGGTTTTTTTTTAAATAAACACTTCACTGATTATTGTTCCCATTTTATAATTGAAGAAAATCAAAGTTAAGTGACTTACCAGGGTCAGAAAAAAAATCACTGAAGGTAGTATAGCCGGTACTTTGAATCATCTTGCCACACCAAGATGAATCTCTGGAGAATATATCTAGGTTGCTGATAACACACAAAGTCCATCAATGGGTAGGCACCCAAAGCCTAGGAGGGATCTAACTAGAGGCATCTAGGTGTCACAGTAGATAGAATGCTGACCTTGGAGTCCCTAGAGAACAAGGAAGGGAGTGATAGAATTTGTCCTCAGAATTTAGAGACAGAGTAAAAGCCATGTTCTACATAGAACAATTTCACATTTCAAATACTTGAAAAAAGTGATTAAGACACTCTAACCACCCTGACTCTTCTATGATTTAGGTTAAACAACCTCAGGCCCTTCAACTGATTCTCCTAAGCCATGTACTGAAGGTCCTTCACCATTCTGGTTGACCTTCTCTCGGTACTTTCCCATTTACCAATACGTTTCCTAAAAGGCACTTTAAGAGCCAGTCACATTACCCTAGCTGTGGCCTGAATAGAAAAGAGTAAAGAGTGATGATAACTTTCCTAGTCTAGGCACTGACCATCTTTTAAGAAAGTCCCAAATGTCACTAGCTTTTTTGGCTTCCATTTTTGGGGACTATTGACTCATCCAATTCACTAATTTCAGTACCTACTATGTTTTAGCATTTTGTCTGTTCAGGGAAATATAAATATAAAAATGAAATAACTTCTGGCCCCAAGAAGCACATATTAAAACTTGAGGAAACAATGTGCTCATAGGTAATTGAATGCAAAGTGTAGATTGAATAACTTCTTGGGTGGTGAGCACTACAGACATACTTTTTGTAGGAGCTGATATTTGAACTGAAGTTTTAAGGAAGTTTTCAATGACATGAAAGTGAGAAGGGAGTTCATTCCAGGTGTGGGGTACAGTCCATACAAAGTCAAGGAGATTGGAAATAGAGTATCATGTTGAGGGAAGCAGCATACTATTTTGACTAGAACATACATTATATGATGGAGAGTAGCATGCTCCTCAAAAGGTAAGATGGAGCCAGACCATAAACGGTTTCAAAAACCAAATGAGTTAGTATTTCATCCTTGAGGCAAGAGGGAGCTACAGGAGTTTTGTGAGTTACAAAGTAAGATGGTCAGATCTGTGCTTTGGGAAAATGTGTATAAGTAAGATGGGTTAGAGGGAGATGAGACTAGAGGCGGAGAGGTGAATTACTTCCTAAGGTAATTATAATGGTTCAGATTATAGGTGATGAGGACTTCAATGAAGATGGTAGCTGTTGTAGGAAGGGGATGGAAGGGAGATGTATAGTCAAGGTAGAAATGACAAGACTTTGCAACTGATTAGAAGTGGGAGGTGGGAAAAAGAAAAACCGAAGATGACTTTAAGATGTAAATTTCATTGGCTAACTTCAAAAGACTAACGTCATTTGTATATCCCCAGAGGCTAGCATGGTGCTTGGCATTAATGAGTGCTTAATAAATACTTATTGATGTCTTTGATAGAAAGAGAGAGTTTGAGAAAAGGGGAGAAAAGACAAGCTCTGATTTGAATGTGTTGAGTTCAAGTTACCTCTGGGAATTCAGTTGCAGATTTCCTATAAGCAGTTGACAATGTGATGCTTGAGTTCAGGAGAAAGACTGAGGACATTTATGTAAATCTTTATGAAAACTCCAGATCCTTCAAAGACAAACTGCTATGTAACCTTGCTTTCCTTATCTTTTATAAGGAGTTTTTGAACTCAAAGGTAAGGCTTCAAATTTTTCAATTAAAATCCATCTCTCTTGATCCAGACCTGTATTCTAATGTGTCAGGAGCATAAGAGAAGAGACTAAGATCAGATACAGGATTCTAAATTTTCTCCTGCTCACCTTGCCACTCCAGCTTTCAGCCTTGGCCCTTGCCCTAGCTAACCAGCACCTGTCCTTATGGTATCTCAGCTTAATCATTCACTTCCTTACCTCCTATAGAAGAGAGGGTAGCATGCCAAGTAGAGAACTGCTTGGATTAAACATTCAAGATCTAAATGTGGTCTACCACCCCTCCCCCCTCCTGGTGAAATATTACATTGAAGATGAGTCCAACTATGGATATCATCCTCTTGCAGAAAGTTGATACACAGAAATTCACATGCCTGGCAAACTGCCAGTGAACTTGGCTTTCAAGTATGAATTTTATGGTTCAAGGAAGGGCAGATCTTTATACTGTTTAGAACAAGAGACCTGGAGTTAGCAAGAGTCAAGAACATAACTGACTCACAGTAGGAGGTTGGGGAAACACCTAATCTCTCAGTTTACATCCTTGTGTACAATGAAGATAATAATTCTAGCCTCTTAATGCACTAAGGGGCTAAATAGAGCGTTTGTAAATGATCCATTGAGCTTCATAGGTGAAAGGACAACTACATTCCATCAGAGTGCATTTATTTCTCCTTAATATATTCTACATGCTTTAATGAAGAAACATACTTAATTCCTTGGAGCCAGAGAAAGCCCTCTGCTGCTTCTGCTGGCATGTGAGAAGTCACTGGGCTGATGACAGACCACTTGATTGACTGCCATGACAGGCACTGTGAATCTGCTCAATTCATCATCATTAAACAAGCATCTGTGCTTAATCAGTGTGTGTGGAGCAACTGGGAAAATAGGCAAAGTCTATGGAGGGCCCTATTTTTGGTTTCCATCTCTGCTTCCCATTGTGAGCATCATGGGGTGGTGGGATGAAGACAGGGATAGAAGTCACAAGAGTTTGGTACTCTCTTTCTCCAAACCCAGTTATGCCAATTTCTAGCTGTGTGACCTTGGGCAGTTCAAAGTACTTCCTGCTTTAGCCTTCAAAATTTTTGGGAAAATGAAGATAGTAATTCTTTTCTTGCCTCTTTTTTAATATTAAAGAAATGGTTTAATGCCCAGCAGCAAATGAAAGGGGAGCATACTTCGTTGTACCAAAAGGGAAGAAATCCATAAAACATGAGAAAACATTTAAAAATCATGTTATAAATTTTTAGTTATCCGAGACAGTAATGGAAATGCATTCATCAGAATTGACATTATTGGAAATGAAGTCATTCAAGTCAATGGAAGTGGTGTAGCTAGAAGCAAAATTATCTGGGGTGGTATTACTGGAAACTTTTGCATTGCTGCAAAGTCTGTGGCTTCAATAGGACCATGCCTATGGAGTTTACTTGAAACTTCTTTCTTGCTTTTTCATGGGACCATTGTAAAGTTTAAAGATGATGCATGCAAGAAGGTTTGGTAACTTTGCAAAGGGATATAAAAATGGAAGGCATTGTTACCTTTAATTATAAGTTGAGAATCTGAGTATCAGCATTCTGTAGTTCCCTATGTAAAACCTGAAGAAAGAGTGATGAGTAGAGTGTGCTGAATTTGGAGGCAGAGCACTCAGATTTGAATTTTGATTTCAACTTCTACTCCCTGTGTGACCTTGCATAAATCACTGCCTCTCTCTGAGCCTTAATTCCTTCATCTGTAAAATGAGAGCATGGCTTCTAAGGTCACATCCAATTCTTCCATTCTGAGATCCCTTGATATTTTAATGGAGCTCTGGTTTAACCTGGTCTGAAAGGGCTGGTACATAGATGTCTATATTTGTATATGTGTGTATACAAATATATGTATATATTAGAATAAATATATAACTCATCACTATTATCTCTTTTTCAATCTTCTGTCGGTCTCTTTTCCTCCTTGGTTGTCTACAAACACACCTAATTCCCCCATCCTTAAATAATATTCAGTAGATCTCACCCTCCTTGATAATTATCCTATATCTCTTTCCCTCCTTAGGTAAATTCCTAAAATAAACCATCTGCATTTGGTGCCTCTCTTTTAAACACTCTTCAGGCTGGTTTACAATCTCATTATTCAATTGAAACTCTGAAGAACTTTGGAAAGTCAATTGTGTGACATGTGAGATGCTGGCAAAGGACTGCCCAGTATGGAGTGCCTGTATCAGAGAAGGCTCTGTGCTCTATGAGTGAAGAATTACATTAGCTTAAAAGAAACATGAGATGGGTAAATTAATAGTCATCTCCACCCTGAATGTTCATAGGAACTATTTATGCCTGACCTGTGGTGGAGCATTCCAAGCTCCTATTGGTCTGATCAATCAGTTAGACATACTGTTCAATGACCCTGAAGTGATGTAATTTGTCCTCTTTGAGAATGAAGGACAGTGATCACCACCACTCTCTTACTCCTCTTCATTCTTGACATCTCTGCAGCATTTGTCACTGTTGTCTCGATGCCTTGGTTTATCTCCTAACTTCAGTCCCACAAAAGAAATGCCTAGTGGACATTTGAAATAGATTCTTTGTAGGCATTTCAAACTCAGAATGTTCAGAAAAGAACTCATTATCGTTTACCCTCAAAACCTCACTTTCCACCAAACTTCCCCATTACTTTTGCAGGCATACACTCCTGGTCACCCATGTTCATAAAGCTGGTATCATACTTGATATTTGGATAACTAGGTGGCACCATAGTGAATAGAGTGCCTGGCCTGAAGTCAAGAAGATTTATCTTCCAGAGTTCGAATCTGGCTTCAGATGCTTATTAGCTGTGTGACCCGGAGTGAGTCACTTAATCCTGTTGACCTCAGTTTCCTCATCTGCAAAATAAGCTGGAGAAGAAATGGAAAACCATTCCAGTATCTTTGCCAAAAAAATCAAAATGTGGTCACGGAGAGTCAGATATGACTGAAAAAAACCATTAAACTGAATATCATATTTGACTCCTCACCCTCATTTACACCACATATCCAATAAGTTGCCAAATGTTGTAATTTATCTCTCCCCATCATGTCTCAGATATATTTCCTTTTTCCACTCACTCAACCACCATAACCTAGTTCTGGACTTCATCATCTCTTGCCTGGATAATTGTGGTAGCCTTCTAATTAGTCTTCTTGCCTCAAAATTCCCCTCATCTCAATGAATCTCTCATCTAGCTATCAAAGTAATATTCCTAAAGTGTAGGTCTACTCACTTAATTATAGGGGTTTCCTCTTTTCGGATCAAATACAAAGGACTTTGCTATTTAAAGTTTCGCAAAATATGACCCTGTCTTACATTTCTAGGCTTTTATGCATTATTCCTTTCCACCAAGTAAAGTCCTTGCCTTCCAGGGTTGTCATGTGGATCAAATGAGATAATATATGTCAAGAGCTTTGAAAACTTTCAAGCATTATGGAAATGTTAGCAGCTGAACTGGCCTTCTTAACTGTTTCTCACATATACCATTCAACCTCCTGTTTCTTGTCTTTATTGGGGGGTGTTCCCCATACCTGGAATGTTCTCCTGAATCATATCTCTTCCTTGGAATCTCTGACTTTCTCTCCCCTCCACTACCACCTTTCCCTCTTTCCCAATCCCCCTAGCTTCCAGTGCCTTCCCCTATAAGGCTACCTTGTATTTACTTTCTGTGTATTTTGTCTATTCCTACATATGTACATACTATCTTCCTCATTAGAATGTAAATGGCTTGAGGAAGACTTTCATTTCTTTTCTTTGTATGCCAGGGTTTGGCACAGTTCCTGGTACATGGAAGGTGCTTAATAAAGGCCTGTTCATTGGTTGATTTGTTAAGCACTTTTTTTTTACACTCCAGATGCTGGGACCACAAAGGCAAAAAGCAAAATTGTTCCAGTCCTTAAGAAGCTTACATTCTTACTGGAGTAATAGAACATGTTCAAAGGGAAGTAATTCATGATAAATACGATGTGCCAAAAGTCTTCGTGCAGCTTAAAGCTATTATATCTATTCATTGAATCTTTTAAAGCTCTCAACTTGAGACACTCTGTATCCCAAATAGATACAAGAAATTTTGGAGTGGGCAGCACTGGGAGAGTTAGGGAAGAGCTCTTAAAGGTGGTGATCTTTAAGTTCGGGGTCCTAGGGTGCTGGGAGATGGATATCATGGCAGACAACTTATGAACCTCTCAGAGAAGAGAGAAGGCATACTACCCATAAGAGAACAAGAAATATGGCTGTTTGGCTAAAGCGTGGAGAGTAGTCATCCTGGAACTCTCCATTTCTGTTTCTCCAGAATCAGTTTCCTCTAGTTCCTGGCTTGTCCTTCAAGATTCCCTGTATAAGTACAAGCAAGGGAAGATGTTACCTTGTAGAGGTAAAATCCCTAACCTGAATCTCAAGGCTTGGCTATATTTTTCCATGTCATGGGAGCTTCTCTGCCACATAGGTTCCAAGTTAAAAACACCAGCTACTCAATCCATTTCCCTCTAGCCAGAGAGGAATATAACCTCCCAAAACAAATGGATCACTCAAGGGAGGATTGATGCCCCAAGAGCTACTGTGTACCTCTAAAGTTCTGGAGGTATTCTGGGGCAGAATTTACAAAAATATGATACCGTTATTCGTATAATACTTTAAAGTTTGCAAAGAGCTTAATGTACATCACCTGAATTTGAACTGCATAACAGTCCAATGAGAAAGGGACTACTAGTATTTTCATTTTCATTTTAAAGATGGAGAATCTGAGATTAAGTGATGTTAAATGGCTCGCTTGCCTATGATCATGTAGCTTACAAGGTCTTCAAGGCAGGATTTGAACCCAGGTCTTCCTGACTGAATGAAGATCTTTATGGTTACTTTTAGCTGTAAATTCTATTATTTTATAAAACAAAAGAATGGAAAAATCTTCCAAAATTGTTTCATCTCTATCTCCAGAGAACAGCAACTTCAGCTCAGGAAAGGGAGACCTTCCACAATGAAACTGACAGTCATTAGTCAGTAATTTCAATCATGTCTGATTCTTTGTGACCTCAATTAGGGTTTTTTTGCAAAGATACCAAAATGGTTTTTCATTTTCTTCTTCAGCTCATTTTGAAGATGAGGAAACTGAGGCAAGCAGGGTTAAGTGACTTGCCCAGGGTCATATAGATAGTTAAGTACCTAAGGCTGCATTGGAACTCAGGTCTTTCTGACTCTACATGGCACCACCTAGCATCCAACAGCACTGCAGAGAAAGTGAAGCTGCGTGAAATGATGTTTATGTGGATTGTGAGTGACAGATCTAATATAATACAACCGTCCGGAGATAAGCTCTTGCCTCTGCTGTGGTGACATCCCTCTAACAAGCAGCTTTGCATTGTCAAGATGCAAGGAAATGTTCTATCTCAGCACTCCTGAATGATGATATGGTGGGAGACAAAAAAAAAAAAAAAAAGACAGCAGATGCTGATAGCGATGTAGCCATGAGCTCATTGGCAAAAGATTCTTCAGTCAATGGAGCTGGTCTCTCAGACTAGGTGATTCTAGGGGTATTCACCAAAGATCTAGGAATGAATATTTTTGTATTTACTTATCTGTGTATCTTTATTCTGTCCTTTCCATCCCCTTCTCCTAGTAGTATATAAAGTCCTTAATGGTGGAGACTGTTTTATTTTTGCCTTTGTAACCCCAGAGCTTAGCATAGTGCCTGGTTTATAATAGACACTTAATCAATTTGCATTGATTAGTTAAATGGAAAGAGGATAATAAGAATATTATAATCATAAATTATATAGTACTTGAAGGTATGCACAGTGCTTTACAAACGTCATCCCATTTTGTCATCACAACAACCCTAGGAGGTAGGTACTGTTATTGTCCCTATTTTACAGATGAAGAAACTGAGGCAGAGAGGGGTGAAGTGACTTGCCTAGGGTTACACAACTAGCAAGTCTGTGTGACTGAATTTGAATTCAGTTCTTTTCTGACTTTAGGTCTCCTGCTCTATCCACTGAACCACCTAGTGGAGCTATTTTCTCTTAGAAGTAAATACAGCTCCAAAGCTATAGGATAACTGAACATGAAAATTTATAGTACAACTGAATTTTTTAAAGTTTTTTTTAAACGACTCCAAACATTGAAAACATAAGCAAGTAATGGCAACTGAGAACCATAGGCCTTGGGAAATTAATTTTCTGGAATGGTACCAGTCCTCTAATTCCTAAGACCCTGGCCAGTGCAGTGATCTCTGCCCCAGCATGCCCCAGGATGCCTAGCCCATTGGCCTTCCTTGCCCCTCCTATAGTCATCTTACAAGAGGAAGAGCAAGTGTGGCTACAGCAGGGGTAACAGCAATGGTAGAGGGAACAGAAGAATCCACCATCAAGCAGTGCTTTCCCCGAGATCGAGATCCAGCCCAGCAGCACTGCCCAGCATCATCTGTGGCCTAGAGGACACACTTCAATGAATACTACATCCCAAATGCCATTCCTCCTCCTGCCCCCATCTCATCCCAAAGGAGGAACAGCATTAATCTGAGCTGCCTAGGACCTGTGTCCTCCACTAATCCTCTGTAGCTTCTCATCCCACCTGTCATCTGTTCTCCCACCCTAGGACAAGTTGGTGAAAATGACTAAGTCTCTATACTCCTGGCCTTTGTTCAACAAAACACCACTTGGAGACTGTCAATTTTATTGTATATCTTTCACCCACTATCACTTCTAGTGTACATCATAAGCACTTAATAAATTATATTTACTAAATATTTATACAAATAAACAAGTAATTCCTTACTACCTCTTTCTCTCCCTCAGCCTTTCATTAATCAAGCACTGGCCTCATAGGAGAACACTATTCCAATTCCTGCTTTCTGTTTTCTCATTTCTGTTCTCTTCAAGCCTATCTTATCCATGTTCATCACTTTCATTGTGCCCTATTGAATTCCTGTTCCAGAGTCAAAAAATCTCCTTTGTCTTGGATCATTTTCAATCATTCAATAAACATTTATTAATCACCTTCTATATGCCAGGCATTGTGTTAAACACTTGGAACACAAAGAAAGGCAAAAAACCCCCAACAAATTGGAATGGTTGGTCACAAGTTGGATCATACCATCACCCATAAGTGTTCCACTTCCCTAATTAAAACTCTGGCATTCCTCTATCTGACCCAAATCTTCCATGGTGCTGTTTCTGCCTACATCTCCATCCACTTAAAATCATTCTTCTCCTTCAATTGAGACCTTTTACCCTTCTGTTCCTCAGTACTTTACAAAAGCTCATTCCTGCCGAAACCCGGGATTGAACCAGGGACCTTTAGATCTTCAGTCTAACGCTCTCCCAACTGAGCTATTTCGGCTGCTTTGAGTGAATGAGCCATTTTGGCTATTATAAATACCCAAAAAATAAATTGACACGAAGATGCATCCAGAGAAAGAACTGATAAATAGACGTATGTGGTCAGATTCAATTCAGCTCAGATTCTATCTGACCCTCTTGTTAATACAAGCATCACAAATGTCTTTTGGGATGTCCTGGGAGTGAGGACAGCAAGTATTCCACCACTTCCTGATCATTTTGATGAGATTAGCTGAAACTTTTCTGGAAATGATGAGGAAAAACTGGAGCCCCTCTACCCTAGGCAAATGGACTAGTCAATGAGATAATTAGATTCAAATGGACTGGTCAATGAGATAATGAGATTCAGAGACTGGTCAATGAAATACCAAAACTAACAGGTACAAATGGGCTGGACAATGGAATAACAAATGTGCCTAGATATGTGCAAAACTCTGTTGGACCACCCCCTTGCCTACACATCCCTGATTACCTCACCTTCTAGTTACTGATTACCACAGGCATGTTTCCTCTAAAAGAATCCCTAGCTTCTCCTAGCTAGGTGTTGTCTCCCTTAAGGAGTTGCCTTGCTGCCTCCCTTGAGGGGTTGCCTACCTCGGGGGCTTCCTCCCTTAGGAGATCTGACTTCCATTAAGGAGGATACTGCTTGATGTGTTACCTGGAATAAATGCCTTTGCTTTATTTGGAAAAGAAAGATTTATAGAATAATTTTACATATATGTATATATGTATGTATGCATATACATGTGTATATTTGTGTACGTGTGTTTGTATGTCTAATGGTAATCATTTCTAGGGTGGGGAGAGGGGAGGGAAGGAAAAAGAAATTTACTTGATAATTTTATCATATATTTAAAAGCTCTACATTTCAAAGTATAAGTCTTGGAGATTTTATTATCTCCTCTAGTCATCCCTTTTCTTCCAGTCTTTGATACTTCCATCAAAGACACCACCATCCTTCCATTCCACAAGCTTTGTAACTTTGATGATACCCCTGGCACTTCACTTATCTAATCTGTTACCAAATCTTGCTGTTTCTCTAGCCATGAAAGAACTTCCATGCAACCTCTTTCTTTCCACTCAAAAAACTACTGCCTTAGTTCATGTACTTCTCTTGACACTCACTAGCTGTGTGACCTTGGGTAAGTCACTTAACACCAGTTGCCTCATCCTGGGTCATCTCCAGTCATCCTGATGAATATCTGGGCATTGGCTTCAGATGGCTCTGGAGGAGAAGTGAAGCTGGTGACCTGCACAACCCTCCCTTACTCAAAACAAAGTCAAGTGCAAGTCATGTCATTATTTCTCTGATGGCATGATCTTCTTCAGCAATGAAGGATGAACACACACACACACACACACACACACACACACACACACACTCCTCACCCTCTTGCACAGATTATTTTAACAACTTCTTAGCTGGTTTCCCTACTCCAAAGAGCTATCAAAATAAAAAAAAGTGATTTTCCTAAGTGAAAATTTGGTCATGTCGTTCCCCTACTCAATAAACCTTAGTTTTCTCTTCTCCTCCTCCATAGACTCTGAATCAGTATAAACTCCTGGTTTGACTTTGAACACTTGCACAACCATGTCCTACTTGTCTTTCCAGCCTCATTACACTGTCTTTGCAATCCATCCAATGTGGCCTTCTCTCTGCTTCTTATGTATCTCTGTGTTTTTGTACCAGCTGTTCCCATGCTCAGAATGTGTTCCCTTTTCTTCTCTTTCTCATAGTCCCTCCCTTCCTTCAAAATGAAGCATAAGCATGACCTTCTATATGAAGACTTTTCTGAACTCATTCATTTGCTAGTGCTCTTCTTAATCAACTACCATGCATTTAACTACCTATATGAATTCTATGTACATTTTTTTCTATCTATATATAGATGCTTGTCATCTTATTAAAATCTATAAAAGCAATAGACAAATCTATTTGTGGTAGTGTGACATGGCATGATCTAGAGAATTTGGCTCAGATTATAGAGGTCTGAATTCAGAAACTCATTAGCTGGGTCACAATGGACAAGTCACCTTACCTCCCAAATAGAGTGATGTGGTTGGAAAGATAGGATAGGACATGGTTGTAGACTTCCTCTCTTCCTTCAAAATGCAGCATAAACACTAATTCCTACATTAGCTCGCATCTAGGTGGTGCAGTGGATAGAGATCTGGGCTTGGCATCAGGAAGACTCATTTTTATGATTTCAAATTTGGCCTCAGACACTTACTAGCTTTGTGACCCTTGGCAAGTCCACTTAACCCTGTCTGCCTCAGTTTCCCCATCTGTCAAATAATCTGAAGAAGGAAATGGCAAAACACTGCAGTGTCTTTGCTAAGAATATCTCAAATGGAGTCATGAAGAGTTGGGCGCAACTGAAATGCTTGAGCAACAATATTCTGCATTTAACTACTGTGTATGAATTCTATTTACATTTTTTCTGTCTATCCTTATAGAGCTACTTGCTATCATTATCTTAGTATCCCTAGCACCTAGCACAGTGTTTTGCCCATAGAAAGCACTTAATAAATACTGTTGATTTATTTATAGAGCAGAGTTGTGGAGTGGTTATGTTTTTTGGTATTGAAATAATCCAAAATTTTCAGTACCACCCACCAATCTCTGATATGGATGCACTTATTTACTCAGGACTAATTGTGTTATGAATTCCCTCAATTCAATTCAACTTCCATTTATTTAGCACCTAGTATGTGTCAGTTATTATTACAGGCACTTGAGGTAAGGAAAACACTTTGAAGTTCAAATATGATCGATTATTTTGACGCCAAGGACCTACGGTGGAGTAGAAAGAATGAAGGCTGTGGAGTCAGCAAATATTACTCTAGATCCAACTTCTACTGGCTTACTCCCTGTGTGATGTTGGATATAAAAGGAGGGATCAGAGATTTAAATTTGGTAGGAGCATTAGACATCACCTTGTCTAACCACCTTTGTTTTTCAGTTCAGTTGCTTTTCAGTCACGTCCATCTCTCTGTGACCCCTTTTGGGGTTTTCTTGGCAAAGATAATAGAGTCGTTTGCCATTTCCTTCTCCAACTCATTTTACAGATGGAGGAAACTGAGGCCAACAGACTTAAGTCCAGTGTCACCTAGGTAGCAAGTGCCTGAGGCTGGATTTGAACTTAGGAAGACAAGTCTTCCTGACTCTAGATCTGGTTTTTGTATGCACTACAGCACCACCTAGAGGACCCTCTGCTTTACAGATGAAGAAATTGAAACCCAGGGAAGTGAGGTCTCTTACCCAATCACTCAGGTGGTATCAGAATGTCAGCTTCCTTGTGAACTGGTCTTGGATTCTTCTTTCCACTCCTACCACTTAGCACACTGCCTGACACTGAGCATGTGCCTAATAAAATGCTTGTTGATTGATTGCTAGTGATAGAGGAGAGGTATTCACTCAGGACCAACCACAAAGCCAGGACTACTCATTTTAACCCTTCTAGTCTAGAACATGAATTCTAAGTTCAGAAACTGATGGCCAGAAGGGACTTTAGAGGCCATTGATACAGTCTCTTCATTTTACAAATGGGGAAACTGAGGCTTATAGAACCAAGTCATTTGCCCCAAATTCCACAGCTAATAAATATCTGAGGCAGTATTTAAGCTCATCTTCTTGACCCCAGGTCCAGAAGACTATCTATTAGCTACCAATCCTTAGAACCATAGTGGATGGAGGGGCTTACAATAATTCTCCACCTCCCAGCAGGTGAACTTCTTTTAGAAGGCATGCCATCACCATTGAGTTAGGCCCCAGTTTGGGCTGCCGAAGCTGTTTATCAGGAGTGGCTACTGTGTCTGCCATTTTTGCCAGTTATTTCAGATTTTTAATTTGTTATTTTGAGCAAGTCAGAGGGAATCCAGGCATTCAAGCATGGATGGGGAGAGTCGTTTCATCTACGTAGGATATTTTAAAGGGATAACAAGCAGCAAGGAGATTGCTCTATGTTGGCTGCCATTTTAAGCCCAAACTCCATGTGGACTCAGCGGGGAGTCAGAGTGTTCCATCAGGCTCCCAACTCCACGAGTGCTGCCTCTGTTTTAATGTAATTGCACAATAAGAGATGGGCATTATTTTTTACACCCCTTTTATGCTAAGCTTCAAGTTACGTAAACAAAAGCCACGTGCCCATCACCAAAGGCGAACACGGAACAGCTGGTGACAATTCTGCACGGTGTTTCCATTCAAAGCAAAGTTCTTGGAACATGAAACAGAGCCCAGTCAGTGTGCTCATCTGTCGTGGCCCTTGTCATGGGGATGTGGGTAGAACTAGCAGACACCCAATGGCAGAGCTTGTGGTGTAGTGGAAGACCAGAGAATCATGGGATCAAAGAGTCACAACAGGAAGTGGCCTAAGAGATCATGAAATCCAACCTCTTCATTTTATAAATGAAGAAACTGAAGTCAGGTAAGTTCAGTGACCTGTCCAGTGTCAAAGGGCTAGCAAGTGTTTGATATAGAATTGGAGCCTCTCAATTTCCTCATCTGGTTTCAATTGCCTACTTTCCACTCCACAGACAAGAAGTTGTTCCCAGGCTAAGTTCATTACTTCTCATTTCATCACCATAATGCCAACACAAACCTTGACTGACACTACTTTCCTCAGCCTCCTCTCCTCTCAGATTGGAGGCCTGCAGGGCAGAATACAAAATTCCTCTTAATATCTTCTTTTATAGAGGGTAGGCATTGGGCTGTCATCTGCATCTGCTGCTCTGCCTGCTTTCAAGTTCACAGAATGAGATGCCACTGTGCCCTGGGTACCCTTTGGTGTCCTCTCCGCTACTTTCCTGCTCTCTTCTATGTGTTAACTTCCTTGTTGGATTATAAACTCCTCGATGGCAGGGACTATCTTATTATTAATTGTATCTCCAGTGCTCAGCACAGTGCTTTAGCACATAGTAGGTATTTAATAATTCCTCATTGGATATTAGATCTGTACAATGAGGCGCTTGGATTCAACGACATCTAAGATCCCTTCTAATTATAAACCTATTTTTCTATGGTCTATGATGTTAATGGTACCCTTAAAGTTATCATTAACTTTGCTAAGGGGATTGTTTTAAGAAAAAAAATAGTTTGTGGTACCATTTTTATTTGTTTGTTTTATTGCACACTTATAGAATTGAAGACATATTTCATTCTAAAACTTGCTTCAGAATTTTTTCCTAAGGTTAGAAATTGCTATCAAAATTATTTCATAATGAAAAGAAAAACACTATCTCTTTCCCTGTCAGTAGAGTGTTGGCTTTCAGTTCTTTTCCTGGTTGTGAGGATGGGTTACATCTAAACTTTTTCTGTAAGGTGTCTCATCATATGAAGAGCAAAGTTTGATAGAAGAGTTGAAGGGTAGAGCCCTAGGAGTCAGAAAAGCTCATCTTCCTGAGTTCAAATCCAGCCTCAAACACTTAATAGGTGTGTGACTCTGGGCAAGTCACTTAACCCTGGGGGCCTCAGTTTCCTTATTTGAACAATGAACTGGAAAAGGAAATGACAAATCACTTCAATATCTTTTCCAAGAGAACCCCAAATGGGGTCACAAGATATTAGACACAACTGTACTGACCGAACAACATAAAGAGTTTGATGCTGTGAAACAACACGTTTCTCCAAGAGAAGCCAACATTCAAGGATTGTTTAGGACTTTCGTCTTTTGCCAACCGAATGAAATACATCTGTTATGTGTGTCGTCCTTCGCTGCCAAAGAAGACCATGCCATCAGAGAAATAATGACATGACTTGCACTTGACTTTGTTTTGAGTGAGGGAGGGCTGTGCACGTCATCAGCCTCACTTCTCCTCCAGAGTCATCTGAATCCAGTGACCAGATAATCATCAGGATGACTCGAGATGACCCAGGATGAGGCAATTGGGGTTAAGTGACTTGCCCAAGGTCACACAGCTAGTGAGTGTTGAATGTCTGAAGTAAGATTTGAATTCAGATCCTCCTGACTCCTGCACTGTGCTCTATCCACTGCACCATCTAGTTGCCCTCCTACATCTGTTATAATCCTCTTTTCAAACATATGGAAAACATGATAAAGAGGAAAGAACATGGCATTTGGGATCTGAAGAAGGAGGTTTAACTCTAATATTTTCTATGTGGGTAACTTTGGGTGTATTACTTTCTTAAGTAGCTTTCTAGAGTAGGGGAGACCCAAAACCTCCACCAGCCATTGACACTATTGCTCCACCCCCCCCAAATCTATTGTGAAGCAGAAATTCCTGAATCTTTAGTTACATATACTTGCAAAGCTAAACCCCACAAAATAATTACTTTTTTTGCCAGAAAACCTTCACAGAGACCATCACATATATGATCATACATGACTATATAAATGGTCAGAAGGGATGCAAGAACACACTTTGAGTCTATCTGAAGAACTTAGGAACTGATTGTTTGACATGAGAGATGCTGGCAAAGGAATGCTCCACATGGTGTGTGTCAAATAAAGCTCTTAGCTTGATAAGTGAAGCAAAATTGCAGTAGCTCTAAAGAAATATGTGATATACAAATTTAGAATCATCTCCATGACACATGTTCATATGGACTATTTGTGCCTGACCTTTGGTAGAGCATTCTCAGGACATTGGTCTGACCAACCACAATGCACCTTGACTCCAATATAGTGATATTATTTCCATCTACTGCCGGAATAAGGAACAACAGTAAACCAACCAACCAAGATTCTTAGCTCTTTGACCATTTTACCAATGTAATTTAAACTAGGAAGCATGTAGTCTATGTCATGAACCACTAATCCAACAACACATTTCCAAATCTTTCAAAAATGACTTCCATGTAATGAAAGAAATGTTAACTATGACCACATAGAAGTTATTATTTCTGGAAAGAGGATAACCTGGAAGATGAATTGGTACCTCTCCAAGGCCATTTCAAGACTCTGAACATAGGGACATATGGACTTCTCAAGTTCTTGTAGGGAGAAAAAAGAATATTCCATGAATGAGGAAAATTCAAGCAAACATTCCAAAAGCACTTACAGGCTTATCCATTGCTTTTGGTCATACTAGACCTCATGCTTACAGTCACATAGGCTCTTCATCTTCTCCCTTATGAATAAAATAATGCATATCCAGAGCATAAATTCTGCCAGTAGATGGATTCGGTTAGGAATGAGGAGAATCTAGCTCTTATTAAAATCTCTCTCAATCCAGTCCACATGACTTCTCAAGGATCAAGCATCAAGAGGGCTTTATTCCATTTTAAAATGAAAATATCACCCCACTTAATCTCATGATTCATTTCGGAACCTTTCCTCTCCTGTCAAGGTAGGTAACTACAAGAATGAGAGGCATGGTTCTTCAATATTCTCTAGTTTTTAAAGTTCATCTCAAATATCACCTTCTACGTCATCTTATTCCCGCGCTCCCAGGTGCTAGTGCCTCTCCCTCCAAAATTATCTGGTATTGATAGATTGATTTTGTAAGTGCCTAACTATATACATTTTCTCTACCCAGATAGAATATAAAGTATTTGAGGGAAGGGATTTTCTTTCAGTGCCTACTACAAAGGAGATACTTAATAACTGTCTGTTGATTAATTCTTTTAACTCGCTCATCCACTTAGCCAAGGAATGTTAACTGCCAAATTTGACATTTTGCGGAGCTAAAGATACCTCAATAACAACTTTATCTTCCTGGGCTTCAGTGGTATCAAACATCAAGTTAGGGTCATGGGCTCAATAATATCTAAAGTCTCTTTCATCTGAAGATTAAACACGTACACATATAAAGACATACACACACATACATACACACACACACACACCAGATTGCAAGTGATAAATAAAAGGCTGTCCCATTTACCTAATGGATTCAGTCATAGTAATTTAGCCAAAATCCTAATAAGGGAAATAGATAACTAAGTATTAAGTAGACCCAGAATTGGGATATCATGCTTTATTTCCCTAAAGTCATACTTTATGCACTGCACTGCTTGATGGGAAACCTTCCATGATGCCCCAGGTAGAAAATAATAGTTAACAGAACTATAATTAACATTGTGCTTTTCCTACAGTGGCTTCTTTGAGACTCAAAACATCTTAGTGAGATGACTCCAGGTAATATTCCCCTCACGTTAGAAAGGAGATTGACAACTTTGTGCAAATCTGCTTCACTTAAATCCAATTCATGATCAAGTCAGGACATCACTTACTGTGATATCCTTGGTCTTCTTTGAAAACGAAGAATGAGCAACAGAAATGAGGATAGTTTTCAAACTTGTTGTTCATTTTAAATCTCTGATTTCAATGCAGGTAATTTGGTGAACAATCAAGCCTAGTTTGAGTGTCTACTTGTAGCACGGAGGTTTATTATAAGGATAAGCTGCTTACAGGCACGGGCTATTTCTCATTTTGTTTTTGTATCTGTTGTACCTCCTTCAGGGATACAGTATTGAATGGCAAACACACACACACACACACACACATACACACACACAGACACACATTTATCCCTCTCTCTGAAATGTATAATCATAGAGAATTGCCTATACCACTGAGAGGTAAGTGGTTAGCCTAGAGTCACAAAGTATGTTTTAGAGGTTGAACTGAATCCAGGTCTTCCTGATTCTATGGTTAGTTCAATGTCCACTACACCATGCCTGTCTCTAAAGCATGATCTGTAAAAGAATTAGAATAGGACTTGTCCCAAGGCTGTTTCTATCTGAATAGCATCAAAAAAGGATGAAAAGAATGAGATCATACTTGTACTAATTATTATGTATATGTGCATATCTATCTATCTTCTGTCTTGAAAGTTTATGAAATACCATTATCTCCTTTTAACCTCAGAAATCACTCTGTGAGGTGGGAATTGTAGGAGTTATTACCACCATTTTTCAGATTGGAAAACTGAGGCTCAGAATAAATGTTTTGCCCAATGTCACACTGCTGGTAAGGGTCAGAGATGGCATTTGAACACAGTTTTTCAAGATTCCAAATCCAGCCACTACACTGAGTTGCCTCCCTTTGAAGGCTGTGTATAGGTTGGTCTGATGTATAGGTACAACCTGGGTTGAGTATTCCTATTGACTTTCCTCTTTCCCCTCTCCTCTCAGGAGCATGACCAGTGCTAATTCCCTAAGGGGGAGGGCCAATGGCAATGTTCACACCCTGGAAATTGCACTTAATCTGTGCCTGTTGCCTGGTATCTAGTAGGATGGCCCTCAAATTCAATTGAATTGTTGGATCTTTCTTTAATTTACTGAATGCTCACAGAACAGGAATCGCTAGTTTGAAATCCATGCCCCTTCCATTTTTTTCTTATGGCCCTTGCGTGTTTCTAGAAACTTCTATTTCTAGCCCATTTAGGCAAGCATAGAAGCCAAATAAATGAGCCCAACCTTGGTTTGACAAGCTTTCCCTAAGTCGCATTAGAGTGTCAAGCATCAGGGCCACTGCCATCAGCTTTGCCTTGACCATTTGTCATCTCCTCAGAATTAATTAGAGCTCTTTCAACTGAGGCTTTTACTCTAAGGGAAAAAATTCATCCTATTACATTACATTCCCTATTTATTGTAGTGTGACTTTCCCTTCTCCCCCTCTCACATCGTGCTCAGAGAGTGCAGCATCTGAGGCTTTGTGTGCACATTTTTCAACTTTGTTTTTGGGGAATTGTCAAAATCCATTTTTTCTTCACTGAAGTTTCAGTCCTTCATTATCTTCTATTATTTCAGCACATGCACCAAAAAAAAAAAAAAAAATTAAGTGAACGCTGTCCTTGGCTGCACATGGTACATTAATTATGATTTGGGTAAATGCCAGGGGTTCTTAAGGTGTTTTAAAGAAACACTGATTTCCATTAGAAGTGTAAAGCTGTACCAAAAAAAAAAATAGAGCAAGGGAGAATCTGTGTATGCTGATATTTTAGAACTAGGAAGCTGACTTAAATTCCTAAGACATCAGCTATCCATTTCCTGATAGAATATTAGTTCCTTGAGGGTGGGAAAAGGAATTTTTACATTTGAATCCCTAGTGCCTCACACATAGTTGTGGTGTCTGACTCTTTGTGACCCCATATGATTTGGGGTTTGGTTTTTATGATTCTCCAGCTCATTTTACAAGTAATGAAATTGAGATAAACAGGGTTAGGTGACTTGCCGAGGATTATAGAAGCAGCAGGAGTCTGAGGCTGGATTGGAACTCAGGTCTTCCTGATTCCAGAGCCAGTGCCACCTAGCTGCCTCCTGACACATAGTAGGTACTAAATAAATGATCGCTTGTTGATTCATTACTGGATCAGAGATCTAGAACCAGAAAGCCATCTATTATAATACTTCTTATAGATAAGGAAACTGTTTCTCAGAGAGGGGAATCAATTTCTACCAAGTCACATAGTCAGAAAGTAGCAAAATTTACATGAGAAGCCAGATTCTCTGACTTCTGCTGGAAATGTGATTTGAATGTAGGTGGATTCAGGGAAAAGTGTAACAAAAGTCCAAGCATTACCCTTTTTGGGAGATTTGATGCAGCATCAGGTTTTCTGAATAAGATTCTTACTCTATAAAAAGTGCAAGAGGAGAAATCTCCAGGACAGTTTTTTTTTTTTTTGTAACAACAAAAATATTAAGTGGAAACAAAACAAAATGAAACAAAATGTCTAAGTTCTTTGTCCAAAAATTTCACAGGAAGAAGAGTTTCCAATCTTAACTCTTCCAATCTTGGCTTGGCCACTTTTTGACCTGGTCTCCATTTCCTCTCCCTGCTCTTTTTTTGGCTTTGAATTTTGCCACTATCCCTCAACTGCTTTCTTGCTCTGGAAGTTCTCTCATCCCCTTTGTCTTCTTGCCATGGGAAATCCCTCGCCCATTGGTGACTTCCTCCAAGAATATCCATTTGGGGTCATCTTGAATTCCTCTGCTGCCTCAAATTCAGCTCTTATTTATGCATTTTCTCTTCCCATTAGAATATAATCTATGTGAGGGCAAGCACATGCCTTCTTTTTGCTTATATTGTAAATGAGGTGTGTATGGAGTGTTCAGGCAGGACTAGTACCTTTGGTGTGAGGGCTGCTCATCCACCTTTGGTATCTATTTGTCACCCATCTCTCACCTGTGACCTGAAGCCATAGCATGTGCAGTGCTCATGTGCAGCTTTTCATGTAGATTTTGCTACTTTCTGACTATGTGACTTGGTAGAAATTGCTTCCCCTAGTTGAGACCCAGTTTCTTTATCTATAAAAAGTATTATAATAGATGACTTTCTGGTTTTAGATCTCTGATCCAACGATGAATCAACAAGTGGTCATCAATCAGTACCTACTATGTGTCAGGAGGCAGCTGGCCCTGGAATCAGGAATACCTGAGTTCAAATCCAGCCTCAAACTCCTGCTCCCTGTATGACCCTGGGCAACCTTCTCAGCAGACAGGCTAAACCAGATTGAGGGAAACTGATGGGTCTCAAACTTGTTGGTGAGTTAATGGATATCTACCCAACAATGTGAAGACTCCCCTGGTGGAATGGGCAGATGAGAACAATTTGTTCTAATGTCCAATAAGGTGACTAAAGCAGCTATCATGGAGCACTTAGAGCTTGGTAAGACAATGAAGATACCAGGGTCATCCATTTGCATCCTTGACCATCACCAGTCATCTTGACTTTTGTCCTGCTACTGGACTTTGATGACTCTGGAAGAGAGGGAAGCTGATAGCTTTATGCAACTCTATCTTATTTAAATTCACAAGTGAAGACATCACCCATGATGTCATTATTCCTCTTTGAAGATGAAGGACAAACAATAAGAACAAATGAGGTGAAGAAGAAAGGGAATTAGATTCAAAAGATAAGGGTTGAAATCCTAATGTTTCCCTCTTAGTGATGATGTGGTTTTGGGCAAATCACCTTATATCTCAGGGCCTGTTTCATCTTCTGTAAAACTAAGGCATTCAACTAGATCACATCTATGATAACTTTTCTTTTGGGTGCACAAATATTTTGAGGTTGCATGGGCTAGTGGGAAGAACATGGGTTCTGGACCTTGGTTTAATTATCTTCTCTGACACTTCCCATGTACCTTAGGTATGACAATTAACCTCCTTGGCCTCAGTTTCAACACGGATTAAAAGAGGAGGTTGGGCTAGATGATACCTCATGTCCCTTCCAGTTATAAGAACCCATGATGCTATGATCAAATGTCCTGAAAGAACTTTTCTGCCTCTAAAATTCTGATTTCATTACTACAGCTCAGTTATTTTTAGTCATGTCTGACTCTTCATGACCACATTTGGGGTCTTCTTGGTGAAGATCCTGGAGTGGTTTGCTATTTCCTTGTCCAGCTCATCTTACATGTGGAAACTGAGGCAAACAAGCTTAAGAGACTCGTTCAGTCACACAGTAAGCATCTGAGGTAAGCTTTGAACTCACAAAGATGAGTATTCCCAACTCTAGGTCTTGGAATACCTTAAAGCTCTATCCCTCTATCCTCAGTACCAACTAGATACTCTTATTATGTGATTAAAGGAGAATAAAAGAAGGATCACTGAGTATGAGTGAAAAGGGCGTTGACAGAAAGGATACTGATAAACTGAAGGGTGACCCTAGTGTTGAAGGATATGATGACTTATGGGAACTGTAAAAAGAATTGGAGGTGAGGTGGTATTTGTTTTGGAGGAAAGAAGACATATCTTCTAGTAACTGAAAAAGGCAACCCATGAAAGAGAAATTCGAGTTCTTTTGCGTGATTCCAGATGGTGGAATAAAGAAAGTTTCCAAGGTTTAAAGAAGTAGATTTAGGCTTTATATCTGGAAATACAAACTAATAACACACACATTGAATGGGTTCCCTTAGGAAGAACTGAGTGTGCCTGGAAAAAAAGTACGGAGTAACTCAAGAATTGCTTAGGCACAGTGAACAAGGAATTCCTTTTCAGATATGAATCGGATTAAATGACTATGGAAATCCATTGCTTTTATGAATGTTTTCCTAACTGTAAAATAGAAATGGAAAGGATCCACTGATCACTTCCTGAAAGAGACCCCAAAAGGAAAACTCCTAGGAACATTGCAGGCAAATTCCAGAGTTCCCAGGTCAAGGGAAAAATATTGCAAGCAGTCAGAAATAAACAATTAAAGTATTATGGAAATACAATCAGGATAACATAAGAGTTAGCAGCTTCTACACTAAGGGATCAGAGGGCTTGGAATATGATATTCCAGAGTTCAACGGATGTAGGATTAAAATCAAGAATCACTTATCCAGCAAAACTGATTATAGTACTTCAGGGAAAAAATGGAATTTCAATGAAATAGAGACTTCCAAGCATTCTTGTTGAAAAGACCAAAGCTGAATAGAAAATTTGACTTTCAAATACAAAAATCAAGAGAAGCATTAAAAGGTAAACAGGAAAGACAAGCCATAAGGGACTCATTAACGTTGAACTGTTTATATTCCTACATGGAAAGATGATATTTGTAACTCATGAAACCTTTCTCAGTATTAGGGTACTTACAGGGAATATGCACACACACATACATATGCAGTGTGTATATGTATGTATATATTACATATATGGGTGTATATGTATGTATGTATGTGTATATGTGTGTGTGTGTGTATATATATATATATATAGACAGAGGGCAGAGGGTGAGCTGAATATGAAGGGAGGAAACCTAAAAAATAAAATTAAATGTTGAGAAGAATATGCTGGGAGAAAGAGAAAGGGAGAGGTAGAATGTAGTAAATCATCTCACATAAAAGAGACAAGAAAGAACTTTTACAATGTAGGGAAAGAGGGGAGAGGTGAGAGGGAATAAGTGTGTCTTACTCTCATCAGAATTGACTTAAGGAGGGAATAACACACACCCAATTGGGTATGGAAATTTATCTAACCCTGTAGGAAGGCAGAGGGGGAAGGGGATGGGGAAAAGATAATAGAAGGGATGGCAGATTGGGGGAAGGGGTAATCAGAACCAAACACTATTGTGGTGGAATAGGTCAAGGGAGAGAAATAAAGGGCAGGATAGGACAGAGGGAAATGTAGTTAGTCTTTTACACCATGACTATTATCGAAGTGTTTTGCATGGCTACGTATGCATGACCTATATCAAATTGCTTAGTTTCTCAATGAGGGTGGGGACAGTGGGAGGAAGGAAAAAACGTGAAACTCAAAACTTTAAAAATGAATGTTAACAATTGTTTATATGTGGAAATACAAACTAATAACACATACATTGAATGGGTTCCCTTGGAAGAACTGAGTTTGCCTGGAAAAAGAAAAGTGTAGAGGAACTCAAGCATTGCTTAGATGACCACTTAGGTTCAGTGAACAAGGAATTCCTTTTCAGATATGAATTGGATTAAATGACTATGGAAATCCATTGAGAAATAAGATGTATAGGCAATGGGATATAGAAATCTGTCTTGAAAGGAAAATAGAGGGGATGGGGATGGGAAAAGAGTGGTAGAGAAGGGAAGGCAGATTGATGGAAGTGGTGGTTGGGGTGAATGCTATCCTGGGGTGGGAGTGTGAAGAGATGAGGAGAAAATTTGGAATTAAAAATCTTGTGGATGTGAATGTTGAAAACTGAAAATAAATTAAGTTAAATGAAAAAAAATCTATTGGAATGCAATGAGGAAGAGACATAATCAATGTTTATAAAAATAAGTGAAAAAATAAAATATTGTGTAAACTTTATGACACTGCTAAAATGGCAGGTATTGTTATTATTTCCCCCCTTCATATCTTGCTGAATGCCCAAGCCTTGCCGTGGCTTGTTCTAAGAGTTATAGTTTCTTTGCCTACTAAGATTTGGAGTTGTTCAAGGAGAAAGACTAGGTTTTCTCCCTCTCAGAGGTTACTAGAATCGGCAATATGGCATTCCTGACTGGTAAGTGAATCCTTATGATTCAGGAGCTAAGTCATCCAAAAAAGACATGCTGTCTTTTGACTCTTGTGGTATATTCCAAATGACCCATGTACATTTTTTTAAATCTAGAGATGAAGTCTGGGGCACAGAGAGATGTTTACCAGCCTTCTTCTCTTCCCCTACTTAGAATCCAAGGCTGGAGACATTCCCTATGAACCTTCAGCACCACTGCCTATAAATGTAATTCTTTTTCTTTTATTACACAATTAGGTAAATTGGACAGATGTTCAGCTTTGTTTTCCTACTCTTCAGTGCTCAACTGTGTGTGCCATTCACCACAGCCTCCTCCTCCTTCCCAATCCCCAAGTGTTTCTAATTGTCCTCATTTAGCCTCAATGGCCACAGCACAGCTTGGCAGAGCTTTTGGCAGCTTTGTGATGTTATGAAGGTCTTTTATTTGAGGGGGTATTTGAGGGGTATTGACGGGAATGGTATGCATCTCTCGGGGTAATGTGCTTTGGAGTCAGAAGTAGGTTTGATCAAAGGGAAAAATGATATGATGAATGTGTGTGAATTCATGTTGTGAGTTGTTTTTGAAAACTGAATTTTATTGATGCCTTTTTGACATCACAATCATTCCTGGACTTGGACTCCAAACTATTCTCTGCCTATGGTGGAACCCTCTCTTGCAGCAAAGCAAAACCATCGAGAAACACAAACAGACATACACACCTGATACAGAGACTATATTTATCAGTGTATGCATCCTTCTGTTGGTATATCTCTCTCTTACCTCTTAAAATATAAACTTCTGTTTAGCTTTTACAGCTTTTCACCATCTGAGGACTTCCTACTTTTTCATGGTATTTATCCATTATTGACCTTAATTTACTCTTATCATCCAAGGAGTCTACTCTGGAGCCCTTGCTTACACAAGACTCCATCTTCCATTCCTGTGCCTTCATTCTGCCTGTCTTCTGTACTAGACATGTTTTGCTGCCTCATTTCTGACTCTTAGTTTCCTTGATTTCTTTCAAGATTCAGGTCATGAATTACCTCTGCCATGCAGCCTTTCTTGTTCCCCTCCATGGCTAGTTGGCTTCCTTCCCCAAAGACATTGCATTCTCTTTTCTTTGCTTCCCTCTTGTTGTCTCCTCTCCTCTCCTCTCCTCTCCTCTCCTCTCCTCTCCTCTCCTCTCCTCTCCCCTCCCCTCTCCTCCTTTCCCCTCTCCTCCTCTCCTGTCCTCCCCTCTCCTCTCCTGTCCTCCCCTCTCCTCTCCTCCCTTCTCTTCCCTCTCTTTCTCTTTCTCCCTTAGAAGGTAAGTAATTTGAGCACAGAAATTATTTTCACCCCTTTGCTTTTGCATCTCCAGATAGTTCAGTGATTGGCTTAAAGGATAATTGCCTTTCTGCTAAGTATAATTAATAAAATAATATTAATAAATTTTAACTAATGAGCAAAATGTTTAATTAATAAAGCTAATAATTTAATTAATAAAAATCTCCTTGACTAATGGAGAACAGAGATGCTATACAAATTTTTGGTACATTCAGGTTTTTGGGGTATTTTTGGTGGTTATTCTTATTACGTGCCTCCTATATGCCAGGCACTGTGCTAAACGCTTGAAATACAAAGAAAAGCAAAACCACTTCCTTTGCCCTTAAGGAGCTTGAATTCTAATGGAACAGACCTCATCTGAATAACAGTGTACACAGAAGGTAGTCTCAGAGGAAAGGCACTAGCATGGAGGAGGTGGAGAACAGGAAAAGGCCTCCTAGAGAAGGAGGGGTTGGGAATAAGTCAGTAGAAGAATGGGGAAGGTGTGGGTGGATCAAAATTTGTCTGGAGAAGATCTGGAGGTTATAAGAGAACACAAGTTTAATTTGAGTCATGTGTGATATAGAAAAAAACACCTAATAGTATCTTAGACTGCATATTGAAGCTAAAGCATGCAAATATGACAGTATAAAGAGTTGGGTGGTCCTCTGCCATGGTCAGACTCCATCTGGAGTGTAGTGTCTAGTTCTAGTTTCCAGAGAAAGGAAGGCCATTGATAAGCTGGAGAACAAACCACTTCAATCAGAATGAAGAAAGGCCTTGAATTGATGCAATATGAGGATTGTTTGGAATAAATAGGATGCTTACCCTGAGGGAGAGAAAATTTTAGAAGGAACAAGTACCTGAAGGACTTTACCATGGAAGGAAGGGTTAGTTTTATTTTGCTTGGCCACATAAATGAGAACTTAAAAAACAAATAGAAGGAATTGCAAAAGGGCAGATTTAGGCTTGGTTAGGAGGGAAAACATTTTAATAATTAGAGTGAGCCTAAAGTAAAATAGGTTTTCTTGGGAGGTACCTACTAATTTGCCTTCAACAGGGATATTCAAGTATAGTAAACATATAGGAGGGGTCCCTCTTATCTCCCTGTGTGCTGGGGCTGGCTTGCTCCCTCTATTTGTACCTTTACTGATATGTTGACTGGTTCTGCAGAAAGGGGTGCCACCATCTGAGGTTATTCTCAGAGTTCTAGAGTAAGCCTGGTGCATGCAGAAGTGTAGCTTCTGAGCCCCCACCAGTGTATTTCCCATTTACACAAATCATGACATGATACCATTAACTGTTAAACATGAAGCATTTATTAAACAATTCTTGCAAAAGCAAGAATGAACACAATGTGACATTTACTATTAGAAGATACAGGCAGGAAAAATAAATAAATAAAAAACATAAGAGTCCACCTATAAACCTATCTCACACAGTCCCACCAATATACATATGATGGAAAGAGTGAAAACAAATTTAAAATAAACTCTGGAAATTAGTTACATGAGTAGAGAAACACAGGTGTCTGGGCAGCTAATAACTCTGGAAAGCAGACCTGGATGTTAGTGGCCTATTTGAAGCAACGGTATGACGCATGTATTTGCTGTTTCTCTTTTGAGTCTAACTACTTCCTCTCCCCCTCCTCCCTCTGGCCCCCATGAAGCAGCTTCTTTGCTCCTTTTGCACTGCTAAAGCAAGGAATAAGCTGTTTTTAGCCAATAGTGATTTCAAGCATAGAGTCCACAGAGCTTCTCGGGTCTGCTCCCTGGACTGTGACTTGAGGCATCATGACACAATTTCAGTGAAAAGATACTCCCTTTAATCCTTACATCTGCAATTCTATTTAGGTCTTGTACTCTAAGACTTTGAGGGGTTTTGTCCATCTGAGAATAGAATAAAGTTCAGGGAAATGTAGGCAAACCTTTGTGTAGCTTCCTCTCTCTCAAGCTGTAAATTGCACTGCAGTGTAAATTAGTCTTTACTCCAGAAACCTCTTCACCTACACCCACAGAAAAGCAGTCTCCTTTCCTCCAGTCAAACCTTTCAAACAGCAGAACTTTTGTGCGATCAGAGCAGCTCCCTTCATCTCTCATCAACAGCAGAGCCTCTCTGTTAACACTTCTTAGGTCCTGTCTGCCTCTCAGTCCTGGCTTTATTAGGTTTTGTGTTGTGAATTTATAATTTAATACCACCTTTTCTGTAATCAGCATCTTTTATCAGCTTCTCCATTCCCTCTTCTGTATTTTTTGACTCCTATTTTTTGACTCTTGGTCTCTGTGATTTTTCATCTGACTTCTGTTCCTTCAAATCAGAACCTTCTCATCTTATACTGAGAAAACTCAAAACTCACATTTCTGCCAAATATCACACATGTATAATTATTGCACAAAAGCTCCACAATCTCCAGACAGTTCTTTGATGCAGTTTCCCACTAATAAACTCCAAAGTCTGGAAAACAGATTCACATTAGCTTCTAGGAAACAATTCACTGCAGCCATCTTTACAATCAGTCAGTAGTTTTGCCTCTGATGGGAATGCTTTCACTCTGTTCCTTTCAGAATATTTTGTATCTCACCAAAAGCATTTTTATCTGAGGGACAACTTTTCTTTCAGGTTCCTTCAGAATTGTCTGTTTTTCTCCTTAAGGTATTTTCTCTATATTTTATTTTTTAAAGGTGTCCTTTTTCTTCTCCCTTTCAGCAAATAAAATATTCACTTAATGAAAGTACAATACTTTACATCTGCAATGACTGGATTACCACATGTCAGGAATATTGTAGAGAAGAATCTTAGTTGGGTACTGACAAGATGACCTCTAGGGACCCTTTGAATTCTGAAATTCTCATATCAAGTAGTTTCGGTCATCTATTACCATCTAGGAACTGTGTTAGGGCCTGGAATAACAAAGATAGGGATGAGACAGCCCCTGTCCGTAAAAAGGTTACTTTCTCCTCAGAAAGAAAACAGGTACATATATAACTGAATGCAAATTTTAAATAAAATAAAGACAAGGATTTTTTTGGAGAAGAAGGCACTATATCTTAAATGACCCAGCAAAGAATTCATGTAAGTGGGGGAACTTGAACTGAATCTTGAAGAAAACTAGAAAGGCAGAAGTAGTAAAGAAGGAGATTTTGGGTATCTTTGTCCCTAGAGGCCAGCACAATGCCTGATACGTAGCAATTAAGTAACATGTGCTCATTGATTGATCATTGGACATTTAACTGGGGAGCTAGGTGTCCCGTGGATAGAGTATTGGCCCTGACCTCTGGAGGATCTCAGTTCAAATCCAACTTCAGATACTAGTTGTGTGACCCTGGGCAAGTCACTTAACCCTGTTTGCCTCAGTTTCCTCATGTGTAAAATAAACTGGAGAAGGAAATGGCAAATCACTCTAATATTTCCTCCAAGAAAACCCCCAAAATGGAGTCACAGAGAGTTAGACATCCCCAGAAATGACTGAACACCACCAGGACACTTAACTATGCATTCTTTACCTCTCTCTCTACTCCTTTCCACCCACCAGTTAGCCTTCTTGAGGACACAGGCAGTTTTGTTTTCTTCTATGTATTCTCAGTGCCTAGCACAGTGCCTACCACATTTAATAACGAATGGAATGGAACAGAATGGATTTGGAAAATGATTTTTGTTGGAATCTTTCTCACTTTAGAGAAATACAATGTTGTCTTTTGTGATTTCTATGTAGGACATACCAATTGTAAAATACTTTTTTTTCATCATGAAAGAAAGATTCTGTCAGTTTGGGGAGCAAGCTGGCTGACAGTCAGGGACTAGGGCTATTACTTAGTGTCTCTGAGGATAAGCAATTTGAGTTTTAAGGCACAGTTAAGCTTGACATCAATTATAGTCAGTAATGGTTACAAAAGCATTTTCACAGTAATTAAAGTGCTGTTCTTCCTTCTTGTGCCAAATTGCTACTAACAAATCCATTAAAGCATTATAAGTTTCATTTCATAATGCATAAATATGACCCATGAAGGAGACTGAAGGGGTTGAAAAAACTTGGTGCATTTAATCATTTGACAAACATTTGTTGAGGTCCTACTATGTGCAAATGTCTGGGCTAAGCATCGGGGGTGAGACAAAGATGAAAATTACATGATCCTCCAATTCAATAGGAGTCAACAATGTGATATGGTAGTCCAAAAAGAGCTAACTTGGGTTGGATTCCAAGGGGCACAGCTGCTGGGAATTAGGAAGTGATGGGACTATTGTTCTACACCTTGATCAGACTACATTTAGAGTGATGAATTCAGTTTTGGATACTTCAGTCCAATCAACAAGCACTTATTAAGTCCCTCTGATATACCAGGAACTGTTCTAGGTATTAGGGACTTAAGTACAAAAACAAAATAGTTCCTGCACTCAAGGAACTTTTATTCTATTGGGAGGGGTGGAGATGAGGAGAGAGTACTGATAAGTTGGAGAACGTGTAGAGGAAGGTGACCTGGAAGGGGAAAGGTCCCACGCTTGCTTGGTTGAAGAGACTGGGAGTGTTTTGCTGAAAGAATAAGACCTTTGGGGGTGGCATGATAGCTGACTTCAAGCATTTGAGGGAGTTATGTGGAAGAGGGTTTAGACTTAGAAGCAGGTGCCCCATTTCTCAGTTGAAGATAATGAAGTTTGGAGGTTAAATTACTTGCTCCAAGTCTCATAGATATAATATAGGTGGCTAAATCAAGATTTGACTCCATGTTTTTGGATGCCAACTCCATCATACTTTCTATCATTCCATGCAAGAGAAATAGGTGGAAGTTACCAAGAGACAGATTTAAGGTTGATGGACATAATTCCCACCAATGAAAGCTATCTCAAAATGGAATGGGCTTCCTCTGTAAACTGGATAACCATTTCCTAGATAGATTGCAGAAAGGATCCCCTCCTCCCATTATGAGGCATTTAGATGGCACAGTGTATAGAGTGCTGGACTTGGGGCATGAAAGACCTGAGTTTATATCCTGTTACAGATACCTGCTACCTGTGAGACCTTGATCAAGTCACTTAGTTTCTGACAGTCTTAATTTCCTCATTCATCTGTAAATGAGGATAAGGATAGTACCTAGCTCACAGTGTTGTTGTGAGGTCCAAATGAGATAATATATGTATAAACTGTTTTGAAAAGCTTAGCTAAAGCATTTTATCAATGCAAGCTGTTGTTGTCAGTTGTTGGATGAACCAGATTGACAAAAATCATCAATTGATTAATAAATATTTCTTAGATGCTTAGTATCTTCCAGAGACTGTGCTAGATGTGGAGAATAAAAATAAAAGAATGCCTTGAGGGAGCTTACATTCTTATAGGGGAGGCAAAAGTATTTTATCTATCTATCTATCTATCTATCTATCTATCTATCTATCTATCTATCTATCTATATCTATATCGATGTGTATTATATATATGTATATATCTATACACACACACACACATATGTGTGCATATACACAGTACGAAGAGAATAACTATAAAGAGAAGAAATTTGTTGTTGTCCTTCATCTTCAAAGAGGACCAAAATGACATCACCATTGTAAAGTGAAATTTCAGCGTGTCCAACTGCGGCTGATCAGACCGATATGAGTTCGGAATGCTCTACCACAGGTTGGGCACAGATAGTCCATGTGAATATTTGGGGTGGATATCCCAAATTTGCGCATCCTGCGTTTACTTTGTGCTGTCTCAGTTCTGCTTTGCTCAAAGAGCACAGCACCTTTTCTTATGTGGCACATCATGCTGAGCGGTTCTGTGCTAGTGTCTCCCATGTTGCACCGTCAAACCCAAAATTCTTGAGAGAGACCTTGAGAGTGTCCTTGTATCATTTCTTCTGGCCACCATGTGATCGCCTGCCCCATGCAAGTTCTCCATAAAAGTCTTTTTGGCAAAAGTACATCTTGCATTTCAACAACATGGCCAGGCCATTGGAGTGGCGCTCCTGGAAACATAGTTTGAATATTTGGCAGTTCAGCTAGAGCAAAGACTTCAGTGTCTGGTATCTTATCCTGCCAGGTGATCCTCAGAATCTTCCTAAGACAGTTCAAATGGAACTGATTCAGTTTCCTGGCATGGAGCTGGTAGACTGTCCATGTTTCACAAGCATATAACAATGAGGTCAGCACAACAGCTCAGTAGACCTTTAATTTGGTAATCAGTCTAATATCTTTTCTCTCCTCAACTTTTCTTCAGAGCCTCCCAAACACTGAACTAGCCCTGGCAATGCATGTATCAACCTCATTGTTGATGTGTACATCCCAGGAAAGTACACTACCAAGGTAAATGAACTTATCCACAGCATTCAAAACTTCTCGATTTGTTGTAACCAATGGTTTCACGTATGGATGATGTGGTTGTGGCTGATGGAGCACCTGTGTTTTTTTGGTGTTAATTATTAGGCCAAGATTAGCACAGGCAGCACAGAATTGATCCATACTTTGTATGGGGGCAGCTAGGAGGTGCAGTGAGTAGAATAATGACTCTGGAATAAGGAGGAACTGAGTTCAAATCTGGCCTCAGACATTTGACACACCCATTAGCTGCGTGACCTTGGACAAGTCACCTAACCCCAATTGCCTTGCCTTCCTCCCTCTAAAAAAGAGAAGAAATGAATATAAATATAAATATATAATATATATATAATACATATAAATATTTAGCACCATCATAACAAGAGCTAACAAAGAATTCAGTAAAAGAGATCACTAGCAAATGGTGACTGGGGAAGCAGAAGATTAGAAAAGATTGTAGAAAATGGTGCTTACACTGCGTCTTGAAGAAAGAGAGGTATTCTATGAAGTGGAGATAGAGTGCATTCCAGTCACTGGGGATGGTCAGTGCAAAGGCAATGGAGGCAGCAGATACAGTCCCATGTGTAAGGAACAGTGAGAAGGCTAGTTTGACTAGATCCCTGAATACTGAAGGAGAAGTAATGTGCAATGAGGTTGGAAAGATAGGCATCAGCATTGTGATGAGAACTGATGAGATCACCAAAAGACAATAAAAAGAAAATAGAAAAGGATTCAGGGAACCTTGGGAGGACCCTTGGATAACACTCATAGTTCAGAGACATGATATGGGTGATAAGCCAGTAAATGAGACTGAGGAGTAGTCAGATAGTTAAGAGGAAAACAAGAAGAATGTAGCATCATGAAAACCCCAAGAGTCTGAGAGCCTTGCCCAGATCACACATCCAGTGTGTGTTGGGACTAAAATTTGAACACAGGTCTTCCTGCCTTTGAGGCTGGCTTTCTAGCTACTCTACCAAACTGCCTCTTTGAATATCCAAAATATTTTGGTCTATGTCTATGTTCATATCTATGTTTATGTCTCTGTCTATCATCTACATAGATTTAGTTATCCATATCAATGTTGTTGCTGGTATATATACTACATTGATAGCTATTTCTATATAGATAGCTATATATACATGTTGATATCAAAGCAATGTGAATATTGATAGATTGATAGATTGATTTTGTATATAGATATGCATATAGATATGTACACATGCATATGTGTACATATAAATAATAAAGTAATACAATACATTCTTACTTTGAATCATTCTATTAAATATTTCATGACACCAACAAGCCATTTCCTGGGATTTGGAAAATCTTTTCATCACAGCAATTTTTGCTTTAAGAAGATTTCCCTGTGGTTGTGAGAAATTTAAATTGGCTTGGTCTTTTATGTCAGAATGATAGCTTTGGAAACTGACACCCAGTAAGATTGTCCCTTACCATGTCATACAGGTTGTAAGTGAACATTTTGTCTTTTGACATCTTTGTCAATCTGATGGGTTTGAAGAAGACCTCAGAATTGTTTTAGCATGCATTTCTTTTGTTAGTGGATTGGCATTCTTTCAAATGGTTGTTGATAGTATTTATTTCTTCTTTTGAGAACTGTCCTTTCCTGTCTTTTGAGTATTTATCTGTTGGAGAATGACTCTTGTCATATGTTTGAATAAAATTTTTTATTTTTTATCAGAAATCTTTATTTTGAAAGTTCTCCCCTCCAATTAACCATTGCTTTCCTTGTTCAAATCTTTTCATGCAAAAAATTACAATTATTTGTAAAATGTCATTTTAATATATTTTTTTATTTCAGGTACTCCTTGTTTAAGAATTATCTCCCATCTCTAGATTTAGCACCATCGTAACAAGAGCTAACATTTATAGAACATTCTAAGGTTTTCAAAGCACTTTACAATCATTATCTCATTTGGTCCTCACACTAACCTTTGGAGGTAGGTGCTATTACTATTCCCATTTTACAGATAAAGAAATAGAGGGAACTACAGATTAAGTGGCTTATCTAGCATCAGTCTGCTAGAAAGTATCTGAGACTGGATTTGAACTCAGGTCTTTTGACTCCTGGTTCAGCACACAAGTACCTATGTGTCAAATACTATAGTAGGCACCGAAAATACAAATGGAAGGAATGAAACAATTCCTGTCCTCAAGGAGCTTAAATTCTAATGGTCGTAAGGTGCAAATATATATCACCCTAGTTCAGACCCTCATCACCTGTTAACTGGAATATTGCAACAGTCTTCTAATTTGATTGCCTGCCAAGTGCCTGTCCCAGCTCCAATTCATCCTCCATATAGCCACCAAGGATTCCTAAAGCAGAAGTCTGAGTATATTGCTTCCTTACTCTATAAACTCTATTGCTCCTCTGTTTGGCATTCAAAGGTCTTCACAGCCTGGTTCTTACAGTTTCTTAATACATTATTTCTCTTCTTGTACTTTATAGTCTAACCTTACTGCTCAGACATGGTGTGGATTTGGCAATACATTCAGTTCTCTCCCTTCAAAATTTCCACCTTGTAGAATCTTAACCTTTCTTTAAACCCTCACCTCCAACAATACTTCCTAAAGGAAGCCTTTCTCACTTCCATCATCTACTGTTCACATCTGGCATATGCCCATTTATACAGATGTTGTCTCAGATGTATGTATGTGTCCTACAGTTTGGGGCAGGCACTATTTTTCCTCTTTCTTTCTGTCCAGGTCCCTTAGCATAATGCCTCACACATAATAAGCACTTAGTAAATGCTTGCTGAGTGATTAATTGATCATCACATAAAGTATTCTAAATCTATTTTCTGCCAAACTACTTTTTGGTTTTACAAAAGCTTTGTCAAATAGGGCATTCTTACCCTAGTAGTTTGTATTCTTGGGTTTGTTGAATACTTGGCTGCTTTGTTTGATTGCTTCTGGGTCTCACTTACCAGTCTGTTTCATAAATCAATTTTTCTATTTCTTAAGCAGTATCAGAGTGCTTTTTTTGATGATGACTGCTTTAAAGAATGTTTTGAGATTTTATTAATGTTAGGACCCTCTTTGTAGTGTAATATTTTTCCCCTTAAAATCATTGACTTTTTGTTCCTCCTTTATCAATGGATTTGGGAAGTTTGCTTGGTACGGCACTATATCTGCACTTTAATGTAGGTTGTATTGTCATTTTTACTCTTTTGGCTTGGCCCAACATGTGCTTGGCCTTTTGTTCAGCAGCTCTTCACTTTTCTTTCATTGGTTCATTCATTCATTCATTCATTCCAGTGGCTGTGTGACCTTGGGCAAGTCACTTAACCCCAATTGCCTCATCCTGAGTCATCTCCAGTCATCCTGATGAATATCTGGTTACTGGATTCGGATGGCTCTGGAGAAGTGAGGCTGGTGATCTGCACAGTCCTCACTCACTCAAAACAAAGTCAAGTGCAAGTCATGTCATCATTTCTCTGATGGCATGGTCTTCTTTGGCAATGAAAGACGAACACACACAGTGATGCACTGCACTAAACACAAGGTAGAGGTGAAGAAGCTTGACCAGCTAGGAGAAGCACAAAATGGACTAAGTCACTGCTTTATCTTTAGCAACTCAGGTTAGCTGTATTGTTGAATTTCTGGGAGTAGAGAGAGGAGTAATTAAAAAAGGAAAATTCAGAAACTCTAGTGAAAAAGCTATCAGATAAAAGTTTCATTTCTCAAATATATTAGAGCATTGAATTAAATTTATCAAAATGCAAGTAATTTCCTAATTGATAAATAATCAAAGGATATGAACAGGTAGTTTTTAGACAGAGAAATCAAAGGTATCAATAGTCATGAAAAAATACTCCAAATCATTATTGATTAGAAAAACATAATCTAAAATACCTCTAAGGCATCACCTCACAACATTCAGATTGTTTAATATGACAGAAAAAGGAAGCGATAAATGTTGGAGAGTATTTTAGGAAAATGGCACACTAATGCCCTGCTAGTGGAGTTGTGAACTGATCCAACCATTCTGGAAAGTAATTTGGAGTTATACCCAGAGGGCTATAAAACCGTGCATCACATTTGATCTAACAATATCTCTATTAGATCTATGTCCCAAAGAGATCAAAAAAGGGGAAAAGGACTTATTTATACAAAAAAAAATTTGTAGCATTTCTTTTTGTAGTAGTAAAGAATTGGAAATTGAGGAAATGTTCATCAGTTGGGGAATGGCTGAACAAGTTGTAGTTTTTACTGTGATGAATGCTGTAAGAAATGAAAAGCAGGATAATTTCAGAAAACCTAGGAAGATTTGCATGAACTGATGCAGAGTGAAGTGAACAGAATTCAGAGAGTATTGAACACAGTAACAGCAATATTACATAAGGGTCAACTGTGAATGACTTAGCTATTCTCAGCAGAATTTAGATTGTTTTGGGCAATGAAAGGGTAAATAAAAAGCAAAGGGCAAGTTAAAAAAAGCAAACCCTTCAGAAAAGGTTCTTCTCTTCTTCCTACTTCATCCCCCCCAGAACACAACAATACTTCAGATGTGATCTGATAGGAGAGTACAATGAATCTATTACCTACTTATTCCTGGAAGCTAGGTTCTTCATAATGAAAGCCAAGATTGCTGTAGCTTTTTGGACATCTACATCATATTGCTGATCAATACTGAGCTTGTAGTCCCCTAGCCACACTACTCCCCAGTCCCAAAGATCCTGGTCAAAACAGTTACATTCTATTGATGGCTCTTATGTTTGTGGAGTTGAGTTTTTTGTACTTAAATGCAAGATGTTACACTTATCCCTACTGAATTTCATCTTATTAGAGTCAACTCAATGCTCTAGTACCTATCAAGATCCTTTTGGCTTGCTTTTAACACTGTCATCCAATGGGTTAACTCAGTGGTTATTGGCAAATTTGGTGATCTAGGCCGTTATCCAATTGATAAAAATGTGAAAGTGCAGTGGACCAAGAGGATTACATAAGAGGTTGAGCGAATGAGTGTACAAATTTTGCAAATGAAGATGAATCAGGGAGGGGTAGAGGTTTGCCTAAAGTCACAGAGTTGATAAATCAGAGTCATGTTTAGGATCTATATTTGAAACTTCTCAAACTAGCCCCCTTGCCACGTCACCACAGAGCTTCCATTCACATCACCATCATGTTATGATACCCTAAAAAATACAACTTTACTGCACCCATACCAGTGAATGACTTTGGTGAGAGATGGCTTGTCTGTGAAGAGTCCCCTAGCTACGGTTTGAAGACTGGAATTGATGGAGCTTCTCCATTTTTAAAAGTCATCTTTACTAGTGCCTTTTGTCTTTATGTTAGAGATAATTTTTGACATTCCCTATTTGCTTACAACAAATGAGTCCTCTCCTTAAACAGTTAGGTAGAACCAAGTAACAGAGTGATCCAGTTTGATAGTATATGTAGTAGTAAGTACCTGCAGTCTCTCACTTCAGTACCAGAAGGAGGAAGATAGTTGCAATGGAGCATCTTGAGGACAAGCTTTTCAAAGAAAGCATATTTTGATACTAATGGCTGACATTTTCATAGCACTTGCAACTTACAGAACACTTAACATATATAAAACTTATTTGAGCTACACAATAACACTGTGGGGTAGGTGATATTATTATCCACATTTATAGATTATCAAGCCTAGAGTTGGACTAATTAACTTTCTCAGAGAAATACATCTGAGGAGGTTGTCAAATTGTATCTCTTGGCTCTAATGCCTGGATTCATAGATTCATTGACTTGAACTAGAAGAATCTTATAGGTAATCTATTCCATTCCTTCATTTTTCAGATCAGGAAACTGAGGTCAAGAAAGAAGAAAGTCACAAAGTTCACTAGTGGCAAAGCTAGAATTTGAACCCACATCCTTTGATTACAAATCTAATAACTTCTTCTACTGAACAAGTCCTGTATCTTGTTCTATAAGCCTATGGCCCCATGCTCTGATTCCCTAACAGTTTCTTATTTATAGACCCTGGTGAAGAAGAAAAAGTCCTTTAAACTTGCTCTTAGCCCTTTGCTTTTCTCATTTCCTGCTAACTGACTTGTATCCTTAGACATCGTAATGTATTACTACAATAGTACCATGAAGCAACAAAAGTGTTCCCTGACAGGATGATGGGTAGAAGAGAGTCTTCACAGGTCCTGGAACTCAGTTAAACATTTGAACTCTGGGATGCTTATCTGAACAGAATTGTTCTGTCAACCCTTTGGAGCTTCATCTATCATCGCATCTAACACTAGCAAACTGAGATGATGATCTTTTTGGCCCCAGCAGCAAATAATGGGTTAGCACAATGGATTGTCACTGCCGTAGCTATATAGGGGTAGAGGAACTTTTTGGGTAGACATGACTAAGAGGTTTTAATCTATGAAGAGCTCAACCAACTTGAGTGTATTTGTAAAAACCTCTCTTCCCAAGGAGCCAAGAAGCAAGGCTAGAAGAAAGACTTTTTGGAAAACAAATATACACTTTGATAATTGTAAAACTATTTTATTCCTTCTCTCTCTCTCTCTCTCTCTCTCTCTCTCTCTCTCTCTCTCTCTCTCTCTCTCTCTCTCTCTCTCTCTCTCTGTCTCTCTCTCTCTCTCTCTCTCACACACACACACACACACACACACACACACACACACACACACACACACCAGAGCTCCAAATTATAAGCTTTTTCAATTTTCTCTTCTTTCTTTAGGATCCAGAAGCAGATTGACCTTTAGTGGTCTTTGATTTTATAAGGAGAGTTCTTCATCCTAATTTTCTATGAGTTCTCTGGCACAAGAAAAAAAAAGGAGATTCTGATAATTTCCAAAACTCAACATAATTTATATTGAATTCTTCTCCCAACCTCTATTTTTGTAGCCTGGTCCCCTTTGCAAGCTAAAATATCTTTTCTCAGTTAATCCCATGGGAAAGATTCAGGGATTTGTGGGAAATAGACTATCTTGACCTTTGAACTCTACCATGTTGCAGAAGGAAGTCTCAGCCATCTGGTTACAGTGCAACATTTTCTCAATCATATCTTTACCTTCCCCTTAGAATTCATATTAAGACAAGTTAGGGAGGGGATCCATTTTTAAATATGCATATATTATTTTTGTAGAATTTTCTTTTCCCATTTGGCACAGGGGTGATTTGTATTTTTGTCTTTATATTGGCAGTATGTAGGACAGTGCCTAATATCTAGTAAGTGCTTAAGAAATGCTTATTAATTAATTGAGTCATATACAGTTTTGTGGACCATAGGATTATAGACTTCCTGTTGGAAAACTTATTAGAGGTCATATGGTCCAAACCTATTACTTTACAGATGAAGATTTGATGTAAGAAAGAACTCCCCAATAATTAGGAAGTGGAATGGGTTGCCTTGTAATGTCATAGGCTCCATCTTTTGGGACAACTTCAAGCAGAGGCTGACTGACCACTTGTCCGGTGTCTTAAGAGATTCTTTACGAGGTTCAGGTTGGGATTGGTGGTCACTGAGATTCCTTTGAGCTCTGAGAAGCTACATATTTTTAGGAAACTAAGACCTAGAGAGGGTAAATGATTTGTCTAAGGTCACCAGATATCAACTAGCATAACCCCATCTTCTTCCTCTATACCTATTAATCTACATACCAGAATCTCTTCCTTTTAGTTCGTTCTATCCTGGCTTCAGTTCCTTATAAGGTTTTGTTCCTTTAGGGAGAGAGTCATTTCTAAAGTTCTCTGAAAAGATAACACCCTGTAGACTCCAAAGCATGGCTCGTTCCAATAATCTTTTCTATTTTGGGGTTATATTCTCCATCGATCCTGCAGTCTGTCTTCCAGAGCACCCCCTGAATAGGAAATCAGAGGCAGTGTCTTCCTTTGCTGCAGCTGGACTGACTGTCAGAGCCTGCTGATTGGAATCTGGCAGCCTCCCCCAGGTGTTTATCTCAGTACTTTTCATCTCTCTCAACTGCTGCTGATGAGGCCATGCTTCCCTCTTTGGTCCTCTTTTCTGCTGCCTGCTAGCATTTGAACATCTGCATCTGTGGGAGGAAGTGTGGGCCATCCATTCCAGGTCACTGCTGAATTTGCTTCTTATCATGTTAACTCATCTTCCACCTAATACTAAAGGTGGTCTTCCAGCGCATAGCCCCCTTTCTCTGAAATGCTGACTACTCAACAAAATAATGGGCTTTGAGTGTTTTAAGTTTTTTTTTTTAATTTGTCTTTGTTTCAAGGGTTGCCATGGTAGAGGAATCCTCCCCTACTGGCCAACCTACTGGTGATGAGCTTTTCTCTATATTTAGCTGAACTGAGCCTTCAAAAGCAGACCTAGTCTGAGTTTCTCATGGTTTCATTTTCTTCTTCTTTCCTTTTATATGTCAACATTCTGATGAAATGTGATTTCATTGGTGGGACTCTTCCTCTACTGATATAGGTTATTGCCTCTCAATGACCTAGATGATAGTCTTGAACAATTATTATGTTCCTTCCCCCCCAAAAAAATAAATGAAAAGAATCTTTACTCCACAGTCAGCTTATTGATGAATTTCACTGAAATTCATTAAGCTGGCTTCCTTTAAGACTCAGCTGAACAACACTTTTTGTGGTGGCAAAGAATTGGAAATTAAGGAGATGCCCATCAATTGGGGAATGGCTGAACAAGTTGTAGCATATGCTTATAATGGAATACTATTTTGCTGTGGGAAGTGATGAGTATAGTGTTTTCAGAAAAACCTGGAAAGTTTTACATGAACTGATGCAAAGTGAAGCAAGCAGTATCAGGAGAACATTGTACTCAGTAATAGCAATACTATTCAGTGATAAATTGGGAATGACTTAGTTCTTCTCAGCAGTACAATGATCAAAAATAATTCTCAAGACTCGTGATGAAAAATACTTGCACAGCCCTCCCTCACTCAAATCCAAGTCAACCGCAAGTTTTGTTAGCATCTTGATATCACAGTCCTCTTCAAAAATGAAGGGCAAACACAACAACAAATCTGTCATTTATTAAGTGTTTGCTGTGTGCCAAACACTGAAGTACAGAAAAAGGTTAAAATGGTCTCTGTCCTCAAGGAAGTTACATGCAAATGGGAGTGATAACACATAAATAACTAGGCACAATCAATATATATATAGAGAATAGAACTCCAGGGAAAGAACTGATGGAGTCTGAATGCAGATCAAAACATACTATTTTAAACTTTTTTTTTCATTTTTTGTTTTTTTCACAACATGATTAATATGGAAGTATGTTTTGTATGACTGCTCAAGTATAAATTTTACCAAGTTGTTTGCCTACTAAATGATGGGGGGAAAGGAGGGAAAGAGAATTTGGAACTCAAAATTTTAAAACATGATTGTTAAAAATTGGTTTTATATGTAAGTGAAAAAATATAAAAACAAGCAAACAAAGTAGATGAAAATCAAATCCTGTTTTCCTACTTTTCTGAATTCTCCAGCTGGTAGCTCCTTTCTCAGATTACCTTCCATCTGTTCTCTATATATACTGATTGTGCCTAGTTATTTATGTGTTATCACCCCCATTTGCATGTAACTTCCTTGAGGACAGAGACCATTTTAACCTTTTTCTGTACTTCAGTGTTTGGCACACAGCAAACACTTGATAAATGACAGATTGTTGTTGTGTTTGGCCTTCATTTTCCAAGAGGACCACAATATCAAGATGATGACATAACTTGCAGTTGATTTGGATTTGAGTGAGGGAGGGCTGTACAAAGTCACCAGTCTTACTCTCTCCTCCGGAACCATCTGGATGCAGTGGCCAGATATTCATCAGGAAGAGTGGAGATGGCCGTGGATGCAATAAATGAAAGATAGCTTGTGGACTGATGGGCTAATTGACTAGATGAAGGATGCATGATCCATCATGATTCCCCATATTGAAGTTATTCCAGCACAGCAGAAACTACTAGAGTTTGTGGCCACTGGAATAGCCTTGATACCTCAGGATCTCTTCCATGCCATTATGAGCCTTGGGATTAGGGCTTGTGTGAGGGCTTTTGCCCCCTGGCACAATCAAAAGACTCCTAGTGCCAGACATGGATGGGATTTCCACAGGATGGAAAAATGTGGATAGATTCCATTTCTAAAAGGAATACCACATTGATTTCTGTAATGAGTACCACACTGATGGTATCCACCAGACCTTCAAAATATTAATTTTTTGAACAAGTATTACTTACTGAAGTTATTTCTGAAGCCATCAAAGTTCATGAGAGATATTTTAAAGCCAGAGCTGATGTCACTAAGTAGGCCTAATAATGTTTGAATAAGCTAGGCAGTTGGAGATCACACTAGCTTTTTATTTCCTTCCTATAAATTCAAGAAGGCTAAGGAATAGGAGTCTGCTGATTGAATAAATATTCTTGGTAATAATTCAAAGTTACCATGGAAAACATAAAAACAATTTAATTCAACTCAATATATATTTATTTAACACCTACAGAAAATGTTCCCCAACCTCTCTTAATTCTACTGCCTTCTCTCTGTTAACTATTTCTTATTTATCCTGTAGAGAGCTGGCTTTATTCAAGGATGCCTCATTTTATTATGCTTCACTTTATTTCACTTTGCAAATATTGCATTTTTTGAAAACAAATTGAAAGGTTGTGGCAACCTTGTGTTAAGCAAGTCTGTGGGCACCATTTTTTCCAACAGAACATGCTTATATCATGTCTCTACATCACATTTTGGTAATTCTTGCAATATTTCAAATGATTATTATATTATATCTGTTTTTAGTTATCTGTGATCAGTGATCTTTGATGTTACTCTTGTAATTATTTTGAGGCACCATGAACTGTGCCCACATAAGATGGCAAACTTAATTGAATTTACCACCCATCCACCATGCCTCTCCCTCTCCTCAGGCCTCCCTATTCCCTGAGACGCAACAGTATTGAAATTAGGTCAAGAAAAAACCCTTCCATGGCCTCTAAGTGTTCAAGGGAAAGGGTCAATTGATGCATCAAACTTCAGTGTTGTCTTATTTTTAAAAATTGCCACAGCCACCCCAGCCTTCAGCAACCACTATCCTGATCAGTCAACAGCCATCAACACCCAGGCAAGACACTCCACCAACAAAGAGATTACAATTCGCTAAAGGCTCAGATATTGGTTAGCATTTTTTTAAGCAACAAGGAATTTTTAATTAAAGTACGTACATTGTTTTTTAAGACATAATACCATTGTACACTTAATAGACTATAATATAGTATAAATAAAACTTTTATATGCAGTGGCAAACCAAAAAAAGTGTGACTTCTTTTATTGTCATATTTGTTTTATTGCAGTGGTCTGGAACCCAATCCACAATATCTCCAAGATATACCAGTATTTTATTTGTTTGCCTGTTGTGTCCCTTGTTAAATAGTAAGCCCCTTAAGAGCAGAGACAGTTTTTTTGTCTCTCTGTGTTTCCCAAGAACTTAGCACAGCGCCCATTACATAGTAGGGACTTCATAAATGTTTATTTATTCATTGATGGATGTAAGGCACTGTGCAAAGATTTAAAAAATGAGAAAGTACCGCTCATAAGGAACTCAAAGTTTCATGCAGTATAAAATCAGACACTCTAATAACTACAAAGTAAGGTAGAATGCAATGGGGCAAAGAGGAGAACCAAAGACAGTGCTTTAGGAAATCTGTTCTATCTGCATACATGTTATTTCCTTTTTCTTTTCCTTCCTTCCTTCCTTCCTTCCTTCCTTCCTTCCTTCCTTCCTTCCTTCCTTCCTTCCTTCCTTCCTTCCTTCCTTCCTTCCTTCCTTCCTTCCTTCCTTCCTTCCAGGGTTAAGTGATTTTCTAGGGTCACACTGCTAGTAAGTATCTGAGGCCAGATTTGAAACCAGGAAGATGAGTCTTTCTGATTCTGGGATGGACACTCCATCCACTGCAACACCTCACTGTTCCATCATTATTAATATTATGTAGCGTTCATACAGTACTTTAAGGTTTACAAAGTATTTTATGTCCATTATCTCATTTGGTTTTTAAAACAATTCTGAGTTCTTATCCCCTCGTTTTACAGATAAGGAAACTGAAACAGAGAGTTGACTTGCCCAGAGTATCATTTTATGTGTCTAAGTACAAAGTCCACCTATATATTTCAAACTCAGATCTTACATGCTGCAAGTTCCTGGTGCTCCACTGCGCCACCTAGCGGCCTTTGAGAAGCTGGTGGATTCTTTCTCTGGGAAGTTTTTATCTTCTTTCTACCTGTCCTTTATGGAATTCAGGAGTAGATCCTGAATCTCTTGCAGGTGAGCCAAGGTAAGTGCATTGATGACAAATGAAACAAACAAAAACTCAAAAAGCTGAAAGATTCCACAGGCACTCCTGGCTCTAGGTTTCACCAAAAGGTATTAATTCTTTGGGAGCTGCAATTTCCCACAATTTCCAACTTAGCAGTCTAATCTAGTTTAACTTTGTCTGCAGCATGGGTATTAGCTTTTGTTTCAGATGGAGAGAATACCAAGGGCTATAAAACAATCCAATAAATACCTACCTCAGTGATTCCAAATGAAATGTCGGTGACCCACACAAGTGATGGCCTAGTGAGATGGAGCTCATGCGTGTCTACTCAGGTGCCCAGTGGTTTGGGATGAATTTTTCTTGGGGTATTGGTAGGTGAAGTCATAAAAAGTGGTATTTGAGAGGTATTTGATCATTAGTCTCTCATGACTGATTTAAGCTCCAAATTGGCATTAACTCACAGTGGGGAAGATTGGGTGGGGAGAGAAGTTACTGCAGCTTAATTACATCATAAGGTTCATTAGATGACATTGCCTGAAATAATTTCCTGAATGGCCAGGGCATGTACTGAGTGGAAAATGTAGTGACACCCATTTGGAGACAATGATCAGACTAACAGTAAATTTCTTCTTGAGCCATCATTAGCAGGGGCATTGCCCAAAGTTTTTTTAGAGCTAACATTTATGAGACAACACAGTGGAAAGAACAATGACCCTGGAGTCAGAAGCCCTGAGTTCTAATCTTGATTCTTTCATCACTCACTGGAAGTGTGACCCTGGGTATGTCACTTCACCTTTACAAATTTCTTCATCTGTAAAGTGAAAGGCTAGAAATGGCCCGATGGCCTTTGAGGTCCTGTCCAGTTCTAGATATATGAATATGACCCTAAACTTTCATCATGAGAGGCTGTGTGGCCAATGGGAAGGGTCCTGTACTTGAGAGTTAGAATAGAGAGGTTGAAAGCTCTTTTTTGACAGTGTACTAGCTGGGTGACTCTAGGCAAGTCGCTTCACTCTGTTTGCCTCAGTTTCCTAATCTGTAAAATGAGCTAGAGAAGGAGAAGTCAAACTACTCTAGTATCTATCCCCAGAAAGATCCAAATGGGGTTAGAAAGAGTCAGACATGACTGAAAACAGACTGAACAACAATAAACCATAAATCTAGACCTTAAAGGGATCTCAGAGATTATCTAATTCAATTCCCTTATTTTACAGATAAAGAAATTAAGACCCAGAGAGGGAAAAAACTTAATGTTGTTCAGTTAATAAATAGCAAAGCTAATATTTAAGCCCAATTCCTTTGATGTGAGAGGCTGTGCTCTTTCTGCTGTAAGAGAACAGGAAAAGAATTTGTTAAGCCTCTATTATGTGCCAGGTACTGTCCAAAGTGCTGAATAAATACTGTCTCATTTGGTCTTTACAATAACCCTGGGAGGTGGGCACTGTCATTATTCCCATTTGAGAGTTGAAGAAATTGAAGCAAACAGAGGTTAAGTGAGCTGGCCAGAGTCACACATCTAGTGAGTGTCTGAAACCAACTTTCAACTCAGATTTTCCTGTCTCCAGGCACAGCATTCCATCCACTGCCCTAGCAACTGCCTCTACTATATCATGGTGCCTCTCCAAATAGATACCCTTCAGTCAGTCAGTTAATATACATTTTAAAGGCCTATGTGCCAGGCACCGTGGGATACAAAGCCCTGGGGATACAAAAAGAGGCAAAAGACAGGCCCTGCCCTCAAGGAGCTCACAATCTATGGAGAAGGACAACAAAGGAGCAAATATCTATAAACAATCTCTATATAGGATACATACGAAATAATTAGCAGAGAGGGGGCACTAGAATTAAGAGAGCTGAGGAAGGCTTCCTACAGAAGATGGGCTTTTTAGTTGGGTCTTAAAGGAAGCCAGAGACGTCAATAATTGGAGTGGAGGAAAGAGAGTTTTCCAGGCATGGGGGACAGTCAGAAGAAATGCCCAGAGCTGAGAAAGAATGTCTTGATTGTGGAACAGCCAGGAGGCTGGAGTCACCAGATTAAAGAGTATGTGATGAAGGATAATGGAAAGGTGGGAGGGGGCTTGGATATGAGGGGCTTTGAATGCCAACAGAGAATTTTTTATTTGATCCTGGAGGTGACAGGAAGTCACTGAAGTATATTGAATGAGGGAGTGAGGTGATGACGTGGTAGGACCTGTAATGTAGGAAAATCATTTTAGTGGTTGAATGGAGAATGAATTGGAGTAGAGAGAGACCTGAGGCAGGTAGCCCCACCATGATAATGCAATAATCTGTATGTGAGGGGATAAGGGTCTGTACCAGGGTGTTGGCAATACCAGAGGAGAGAAGGAGGTGTATTTGAGAGATGTTGCAGAGGTAGAATTGACAGGTCTTGGCAACTGCCTGGATATGGAGGGGGCGGGTGAGAGATAGTGAGGAATCCAGGATGATTTCTGAGTGGGGAGCCTGAGGGACTGAATGGATGATATTATCCTTGTGTGCGTGCTCACCCTTCGTTGCCGAAGAAGATCATGCCATCAGAGAAGTAATGACATGACTTACACTTGACTTTGAGTGAGGGAGGGCTGTGCAGGTCACTAGCCTCACTTCTCCTCCAGAGTCATCTGAATCCAGTGACCAGGTATTCATCAGGATGACTGGAGGTGACCCAGGATGAGGCAATTGGGGTTAAGTGACTCGCCCAACATCACCCAGCTAGTGAGTGTCAAGTGTCTGAGGTGAGATTTGAACTCAGGTCCTCCTGACTCCTGCCCTGGTGCTCTATCCACTGCACCACTTAGCTGTCCCACATTATCCTTGACAGTAATAGGGAATGGGGGTAAGTTTAGGAGGAAAGATAATGAATTCTGTTTTGAAAATATTTGGCTTAAGATGTCTACTGGACATCTAGTTTGAGATGTCTAAAAGGCAATTGGAGATGTGAGATTGGAGGTTAGCAGAGAAGTTGGGGCAGGAAAGGTAGATGTGTAAACTGGCAGCAGAGAGATGATAATTAAATCCACAGGAGATGATGAGATCTACAGGTGGAGTAGTTTAGAGGGAGATGACAAGAAAGTCCAGGACCAAACTCTGAGAGGAGTTAAAGGGTATGACCCGGATGAGTAGTCAGCAAAGGAGATGGAGAAGGAGCAGTCAGATAGGCAGGAGGAGAATCAACAAACTGTAAGCACTTTGAGGGTAGGGAGGTTGATCTTTGTAACCTTAGCACCTAGCTCAGTCTGACGTAGTAGATAATAAGTTACTGGATTTAATGAATTGAGTGAATTGCTTACTTGCATTGATCTGGGGAGTTTCTGTATAAGAATTCCTCCACCAAGAAGTTCACACACAGATAAAGTCACTGTGCCAGATCAAAAATGAATAAAAGTATCTAGGACACCTCTTCTCAAGGGTTTTCGGGAGTATGAGATGAGATGATGTAGGTACAATTCTTTGTAATCCTGCCTATTATAGAAATGATAATTATGTGAAAAGAGCGAACTATGGTAAGGGCATGATGGCTAAGTTCAAGTATTTGAAGTGACTGTCTTAGTGAGGTGGGATTAGCTTTCTTCTGCTTGGCCCCAACAGGCTGAAGTAAGTCTAGTTGGTTCCTTTGACTCTTAGGCTTTGAAGAATGGGCAGTGAGGTGTAGGGGATACAAAACATACCAGAGAGCCAGTATCCCCATTAAGTTCGCATAGCTAAATCTCTAGCTATCTCCTGGAAGCATTTTGCTTCCACACATTCCCTGAAAACCCAATTTTGGAGGACATAAAATTCAAGATCTGAGTTGAAAGAGTTTCAGAAGCAGCAGGTTGTATCCAAGAGGAAGAGGATATCACAGGGGGTAAAGGGGCCAGCTCATTCTTTTGGATGTTTCAGAAGATGAAAACAAAATGGCCATCAGAGCAGAGGTGAGATAGATCCTCAGGAGGCCAAGCAATGAAAAAGATGAGAAGATGACATCCCAACCTTCTGTTACCCTGACCCGTGGCTTGACCCTGGCCTATAAAACCCTTCCAATTTGGGATCAGCTTCTCAGCAGTGAATCAACTTGAAAAGGGGCAAAATTGGAATCTGAAAACAGTGTGGTTCTCACTTCTTCTCCATACCTACTTTTTCTAGGCACTCTTCAGAAACTCTCCTAAGAATATTGAAGTGATTGGGGGCAAGTGGTGACTGGAGGGAGGGGGTGCTGCTAAAGTATGTCTCCATAATCAGTCTTTTTCAATAAGAAGGGAAATTGGCAGGGAAGAATTCTATGGACCAGAGATGCCATCAGAGTTGGACAGAATAACTGGCTACAGAAGGTGTAAAAGGTTCTGAGTCTAGAGGCTACCTCTTCATTTTGCAGATGGAGAAACTGAGGCCCAGAGAGGTTAAGAACGTATATCTAGAGCTGGAAGGGATCTTAGAGGCTCATTAGTCTAATTCCCTCGTTTTATAGGTGAGGAAACTGAGACCCAAAGAGATTAAGAACATAGATTTAAGAATCGGAAGCATCTCCAGGGGCCATCTAATTCAACTTTCTCATTTTATAGGTGAGAAAACTGAGACACAGAGAGGTTAAATGATTTGCCTGGAGTCACACAGCTGTTAGTGTAAGAGGTGAGATTTGAATTCATGTCTTATGTATAAAGGTAAAAGTCACTTAAGTGGTCCTATAGTCTGGGAGCTCTTGACCTTTTAATGTCATCAGTCTCTGGCACTAGTGAAGTCCAAGAACTGCTTCTCAGCATCCTGTCTTTTTAAAATTCATAATTGAAGGAAATGTGAAGTTTCAGTTAGAAGTGAGTAAAAATAAAGATGTAATTTACCCCCATCCTTTGACAGTTCATGGACTCCAAGTAAAAAACCCCTGGTTTAGTTCCACAACCTCATTTCATAAGTGAGGAAATTTAGCCCCAGAGAGATAAAAATGGCCACATATCTAAATCACATGTCTAGAAATAAGATAATATTTATAAAGCTTTTTGCAAACCTCAAAGCAGCATATAAATACTTATATATTATTAGCACAGTATCTGGCACATGGTAGGTTCTTAATAAATGTTGATGGATGTAATTATGTAACTATTTATAATATAATGGAACATAATTGTACATAATATAATTATAGTAGGAATAGTAATACTATTATAGCAACAGCAGCAGCAGAAATGAGATTTGAACCTAGGTCCTTGACTCCAGATCCAGTGTTTCTTCAATTAAACATAACCAGAGACTGGGAGTTTGTAGGAGAGTCCTCAGCCAACAGAAATAGATAACCTAACAGTCACACAATAAACCCATTGCAGGCAGTTTTTCATTTGATCCTCATAATACCCAAGTAGAGGTAGATGTCATAGGTGCCATCATCTGCATTTTGAAGATACGGAACACAAGAGGTTCATTGACTTGCCATGATCATATAACTGGTCTTCTTGATCCCATGACGATTGTCTATTCACCATTCCATGCTGCTGCTTCACATTATGTGGCTACTATTACTAGGAGGTGGCTGTACTGCTATTGTCAGTTCTAGTCAGACCACATCTGCACTACAGTAGTCATGTCTAGAAACACTACTCTAGGAAGAACATCAATGAATTGGAGAGAATCCCTGAAATCAGAATAATGACCAAAAATGATGAAGGGTCTTAAAAATATACTATAGGAGGATTGGTTGAAAGGACTAGAAATTAAAGAGAAACCTTGGGCAGGATAGAGGGAATGAAGAGAAAGTATTATGTTCAAGTATTCCACAGTTTGTCCTCTAGAAGAGGCATTGTACTTGTTCTGCTTGTCCCAAGAGGGAAGAATTAGGAGAATCAGGTGGACATTTCAAAGGACCATATCTAGGCTTGACGTCAGGAAGAGTTTCCTACTAATCAGAGTTAACTCAAAGAGGAGTGGGCTGCCTTCAGAGGAAATGGATTTCCCCCTGCTGGAAGTCTTTTAGCAAAAACTAGATATGACCATTTGCTGAGGATATGGTAGATAAAACTCCAGTGACTACTGAGGTCCCTTTTAGCTCTGAAATGCAGTGATACTATTGGATACAGCGGTACACATCTCTAACCCATGCTACTGGGGAGCCTTAGGCTGGTGAACTGATTATGCTCAGAAATTTTGAGTTGCAGGGTATTAGGTAACCATGTGTCTTCAATAAGCCTTATAGCAATACTAGCCTCAAGAATGAGGGGCTAATGGGCTGCCTAAGGAGTGGTAAATTGTTGGAAATGGAATATCTCAAAGCTTCTGTGGCATTGAGCAGTAGGAATTGGGGAGATTCAGTCTTAGAGAAAGGGTTAGAAAGAAGGTGATAAAGAAAGGAAGGAAGAAAAAAAAGAAAATGGAAGGAAAATGAAAGAAGAAAGGAAGAAAGGAGAAAAAAGAGAGAAAAGAGGATCGAGGGAAGAAAGGTAGTAGAAGAAAGGAAGAAAGAAAGGAAAAGAAAAAAGAAAGAAAAGAGAAGGAAGAATAGAAGGAAGGAAGAAATGGGAAGAAGGAAAGAGAAAAAAGAAACAGAAAGAAGAAATGAATGGTAGAAAAGAGGGAAGGGAGGGAGAGAGGAAGGAAGGCAGAAGAAAAAAGAAAGAAGGGAAAGAAAAGAATAAGGGAAGGGAAGGAAAGAAAAAAAAACATTCAGTGATATAGTGTCCTCGACTGATATATATTTTTTAATTCCTGCCCTTTTTCCCCTGGAGACTCAGGTCACTTGAGTGACTCCCTGCTCTTTCTTCTACCTAACTTGACTACAAGTACAGTTTTCTTGAAGTCTTCATTTCAGATCACAGTCTCAAGTTGTTAAGCTGGGGTAGGGCATCATGCCAAGGGAGGCAAATCAAAGAATCAAGGTGAGTGAGAGAAATCTGTTTCAGCTCTTTTCAAGATTACCCCAAATTCCCATTTTAGAAAAATGCTATAGTATGGTAGGAAGACAATTGGATCTGGAATCAAGGGACTTGGATTTGAACACCAGTTTTGGTGACCAGTTTTCCTTGTGTGATCATGAGCAAGTCATTTGCATAGTCTGGACCTTTGTTTAATTGAATGAGGGATTTGGACTCAAACCTCTAAACATGTCATCCTATGATGCTCCATAAAGCATGATCTTTGAAATTTGTTATAGTTCAGTTGTTTCAGATTCTTTGTGGCTCCATTTGGAGTTTTCTTGGCAGAGGTACTGGAGTGATTTGCCATTTCTTTCTCCAGCTCATTTTACAGGTAAGGAAACTGAGGCAAACAGAGCTAAGTGACTTGCCCAGGATCACAGTTAATAAGAATCTGGGGCCAGATTTGAATTCAGGTCTTCCTGACTCCAGGCCCAGCACCGTATCCACCGCACCAGATACTTCTTCGTGATTTTTTCTGGAAGGGAAGAGATAAACCTTAGAGAAAGCAACTGAAGTAGAAAGTTCACTTCCAGGAAGGTTTTACAAGAGCTTCCTAATTGACCCTTTCTCATACTTTCAAGGAGAGACCCACTTTGGTCTTTAGGCATTTTGGGCTTGCTTAAAGGACCAATGTGCTAAAAACTCATACATATTTATAATAAGTAACATATTAGAGAAAATGTCAGATCTTTTCCTCCTCTTGTTAGCTTAACTTGCAGTAAAGTAAATGACCCATAAAGAATAAAGGAAAGATTTCCTTTCAAGAGAAAGAGTTTAAATATGCAAATATTTTAATACCTAATAGTCTATGCAATAAGGGAGATTGGTGCATTTACCTGATAGATAGTTTTCATGGCCTTTGCAAGCATTTTGGTTAATGCACTGGTGTTTAACATTTTATTCTATTATGTTCTATAACTGTGATCCTGATTGTATGCACTCCTTTCCAGTTGACATCTTCATGAAGAGATTGCAGGGCTTGATCTAAAGGAAACTGGGAAAGATGAACCATCAGTCAATCAACCATCAAGCATTTATCCCCTACTTTATGGGAAGCATTGAACTAGGTCCTAGGTATGCAAAGACAAAAATGAAACTGCCCTGTCTCAGAGTAGTGTGGATTCCATAGGGGAAGACAATGGGTCATTTTTTTGATTTAAAATACAAAACACTGATGAAATAGTTTTTTCTAGTGGGAGGGCACTAGCAGCTGGAAGTAATGAAAAAAGACTTAGCATAGGAGATGGTACTTGAGATGAGCTTTGAAGGATCAAAAGTTTATAGATTTAGAGCTGGTTAGTGCCTTGGAGATGACCTTATCTAACCCCCACATTTTATAGATGTGGAAACTGGGGCCCACAGGGATTAGGTGTTTCATCCATGATCACTCAAAATCCCCTGTTTTAGTTCCATCCCATTTTCTAGCAGTTAAGGACAGTCTGAAAAACTAATGCTCAAACAGAGATGGGGAGAAAGACAGACGGATGGATGGAAGGAAGGAGAGATAGATAGAGAGAGAGACACAGAGAGAGAGAGACAGAGCGAGTGAAAGACAGAGATAGAGAGAGATAGAGAGACACAGAAAGTTAGAGAGACATACACAAAGAGAAACAGAGACAGAGAAAGTCATAGAGACAGACAGACAGACAGATAGGACAGAGAGTCACATTGGGAGAAAGAGACAGGGAGAGAGAAAGAGAGAGAGAGAGAGAGAGAGAGAGAGAGAGAGAGAGAGAGAGAGAGAGAGAGAGAGAGAGAGAGAGAGAGAGAGAGAGAGAGAATCAAAGAGAGTGAGACAGAGAGGGACACAGAGATACAGAGAGTCAGAGGGGGAAGAAGGGGAGAAAGAAAGAGAGACAGAAAGATAGAGACAGACAGGGAGAGCCAGAGAGACAAAGACAGACAGAGACAGAGAGAGAGACAGACAGATACACACAGAGACAGAGACACAGAGTCAGAGACAGACACAGATGGAAAGACAGAGACAGAGAGAGACAGAGACAAATGGACAGAGAGAGAGATAGAGACACAGAGACAGAGAGAGGGAGAGAGAGAAGAGACCCTTCTGAAAAGAATGATCTTAACAGAATAGGCAGTATCTGGAAACAGCGGTTTCTCTTTTGCTGAAGATCATCCAGTAGAGAGGCTGGATGACTGCTTATTGGAGATGTTGAGGTAGGGATTGTTACTCTGCACAAGTTGGTTGGTCATGAAGGTCTACAAGGTCTTTTATCATCTGAGTTCCTATGATTCTGTGACTGATGCAGAAGCATAATGGATTATCCATGCACAGGGATTTCCATTTTCAATCAATCATATTTTTGAGCACTGTTAATATGCAAAGCACTGCCTATTAGTGAGCAAATGCAGAGATGATTAAGATTTGAGTTATAACTTGTCACAGAACTTTGAAAACATCCACTTTTCTTCTTTATATATGGGGATATTTGCCTGTTTGATGGTTGCTAATTTCTCAACAATAAGAAATATTTTTAATTGAATGTAGCAACCTTGAGGTCAGGGATCTCTTCTCATTTTCTTGAGCCATTGTTTTGTGTCAAAGACAAGCATCACAAATCACTCTGAGGTCAAGGAGCATGAAACGCTGAGACAGTTACAGGACAGGATGGTGAGTGAGATGTGCACCATGAAATGTCAACAGAGGCCATGGAACGTTGCCCTGAGGAATAGAAAGGGAGAGAATATGATTGGGCAGGAGAAGACCTCTCTCCAGCCTACCATCTAGTGGCTTCTTACTGTAATTAAGTTTTCTTGGAACTAGATATTAAGTTCTGTTCTTTCTGTGCTGTTGAACAGTGCAAGAGTTATCAGCCCTCTCTAAATTTGGTGCTCTAAGTCAAAGCCCTATTTGTCACACCCTTGTTGTAACTCCAAGGAAAACAAAGTTCAGGCCTTCAGGGCCAAAATGGGGCGAAAGATTGCACTCAGTGTGGTATAAAGTGGAAAAGCAATGGAAGGTAGTAGTTGTCCATTCTGGAAGAAGTCCAAAATAACATCACTATGCTAGAGACAGGTTTTAGTATGTCCAGCTGTAGCTGATCAGACCAACACAAGCTCGCAATGCTGTACCACAGGTTGGGCACAGATAGTCTGTGCGAACGTTTGGGGTGGATTTTCTAAATGTGCACATCCTACATTTACTTTGTGCTGTTTCAATTCTGCTTTGCTCATAGAGCACAGTACCTTCTCTGATGTGGGCACGCTATGCTGAGTGGTCCTGTGCCAGTATCTCCCATGTCGCACAATCAAATCCAAAGTTCTTGAGAGTGTCCTTGTATCATTTCTTCTGACCACCTTGTGATGGCTTGCACTCTGTGAGTTCTCCATGAAATAGTCTTTTTGGCAAGTGTATGTGGAGGAGTAATAGACTATATTTTTAGAGACCTTTAGGATTTACAAAGCACTTTCCTCACACTCATGTAGTAGTTAGCCTTAGAGTCAGAGAAGCTGAATCCAATTCCTGTTTCTGTCCTTTCCATCCTTTGTAATCATGGGGGAATCACTATTTTCTCTCTTCTCTCTCTCTCTCTGTCTCTTTCTCTCTTTCTCACTCCTCCTCTTGGTCTCTGTCTCTCCCTTCCTCCCACACCCTTCTCTCTCTGACTCTCTCTTTCCCTCTGACACTCTCTCCCTTTCCCTTTTCTCTCTGTCTCTGTCTCTCTCTGTCTCTGTCTCTGTCTTTGTCTCTGTCTCTCTCTGTCTCTCTCTGTCTCTCTGTCTCTCTGTCTCTCTCTCTCTCTCTCTCTGTCTCTCCTCTTTCTCTTCCCCCCACCCCTGCAATTGGAGTTGAGTGATTTGCCCAGGGTCACACAGCTAGTAAGTGTCCTCCTGACTCCAGGGCCACTGCTCTACTCACTGTGCCACCTAACGGACCCCACCTACCATCTCTTGACCTCAGCTGGAAACATGGGACTTGAGTTCTAATCTTGCCTCTCCTATTTACTACTTACATGACCTTGAGGAGGTTGCTTCACCTGTTTTCTTATCTCTAAAATGAGGGAGCTTAGTTAAGTGATTTCTAATATCCTTTCTAGCTCAAGCTCTAACATCTCACTGTAATAAAAACGACAATAAATGACATTTATTTAGTGCTGTAAGGTTTAGAAAGTGCTTACATGTTTAATTTGATCCACTCATGAAAACCCTTGTGAAGTAGGTTCTATATTTTTAATCTCCATTTTACAAATGAGGAAACTGAGGCTCAGGCATGTTAAGTGACTTGCCCATGGTGACACAATAAATACATGGAATGAGTTTCAAGTCCTACTCCTCTGCAACATCAAGAATATTATTTGGAGAGTTAAGATATCATATTTTAACAATAGCAGCAGCGACATCAACAACAGTTTTCTAGAAACACTGCAGAAAGAATGAATCTCTAATGGTAGAATTTTAGCAAACACTGGTAGGTAAGTAGAAATATTTGAGTGAGGGAAACTATTCCAGGCATTCCTTAAAATGTATCGCCTGGGGACAGGTAGGTGCCACAGTGGATAGAATGTCTGACTTGGAGTCAGAAATACCTGAGTTCAAATTCTGCCTCAGATACTTACTAGCTATGTGACCCTGGCCAAGTCACTCTAATTCCTAAAAAGAAAAAAAAATTGCAGAAGAACTGCATCACCTGAACCTGTTTGACTTACGAATAATCTCGTCTTGTGGTGAGGGAAGTAAGTTTTCCCCCCAACTTAGACATCAGACCACATGTAATCAAGACAGATGAGGGGCAAAAGTTAGAAAGGGATATTTTTTTAAAATATTGCTTTTAAAAATAAATGAATATTTGTGTCATGCTAGAGAATTCTGCTCTTGGTAGGCTTGGACTTCTCCAGTAAAGGAGAACCCATCAGTTCCTCATTCCAGCTTGTATATCTCTATTAGAATTCCTTTATTGTCTCAGGTAAAATCTAAGTGTGACTTCCTGCAATTTATACAAATTTTCCTTCCTTCTTCCCCCTGGGATCAAGAAGAACAAACCTAATCCCTTTTTCCTTTGATTGCCCTTCAAGCACTTGAAAATGTGTTCTTACTATCTTCCCTGGGCTAAGCATCCCTCCTTCTTTCAAGCAACCCCTCACCTTCTTTAACCCCTCTCTAGGTCTACTCAGTGACCCTCTCAAAAAAGACCTAAACAATAGTCCAAAATGTGATCTGAGCAGAGCAAAGGGTGAAAGTGATTCTCACTTCCCTAGTCTGTCAGTCAACAAGCAATTGTTAAGTACCTACTATGTGCCAGGTACTAGGCTATGTGCTGTGCATATAGCACTCTCAAGGAACGCATAGTCCAGTGGAGGAGAAAACATGCCAACAACTATGAACAAACAAGATACAGGAAGGTTAAATGAGACTTAGTTTACAGTCAGAGAATCTTAACATGAAGTGGAGTTGGGAAAGATTACTTATTGAAGATGATGTTTAGCTAAAACTTGAAGGAAACCAGGAGGTGGAGATGAGGAGGGAGAGTATTCTAGCCACTAGGGACATCCCAATGAAAATGTCTAGGGTCTAGAGATGAGGTGTCTTTTTTTCCATCTTTTCTTCTTTTTTGCCACTGTTTAGAAGCCTAGAGATGAAGTGTCTTATGTGAGAAGCAGCAAGATCAGTGCCACCAGTTCACAGAGTATATGGTGGGTTCAGATGGAGAGTGTGTTCATCCTTCATTGCTGAAGAAGACCATGCCATCAGAGAAATAATGACATGACTTGCACTTGACTTTGTTTTGAGGGAGGGAGGGCTGTGCAGGTCACCAGCCTCACTTTTCCTCCAGAGCCTTCTGAATCCAGTGACCAGATATTCATCAGGATGACTGGAGATGACCAGGATGAGGCAATTGGAGTTAAGTGACTTGCCCAAGGTCACACAGCTAGTGAGTGTCAAGTGTCTGAGGTGAGATTTGAACTAAGGTCCTCCTGACTTCTGCACTGGTGCTCTATCCACTGCACCACCTAGCTGCCCCTAGGTGGAGAGTAAGGTGTAGCAAGACAACTGTATTTCTCTTAATGCAGTCTAAGATCCCATTGGCCTTCTCTGTTGACTTTCTTTGAGTTTACAGTCTTCTCCCATACCAAGGATTCTTGATTTCATGAGTCAAGCACCCATGTTATCTTAAAGTATGAATATTATGAGTCAGACATCCATGTTACCTTGAAGCCTGAAAACTTTCCTCAGGTAGTCAAAGACAAGAGTAATTAAATTCAGGGAGACAGATTTCAAACCTTGCCTACGGCATACAAATGCTTAATTGTTTTTCTTCCTGTGTTCTCTGCTGACCCAGAACAGCTTACCAGAGGAAACAACAAAACTTACCCCCAAAACATCACCAGAATGACTGTGGAGTAGGGAAATTGCTTTTCGTATGTAGCTTATAAGTTGGCTATTGAGGTAGTTTCAATGTTCATTATGCTGAAAAATATCAACACCAGTAGAATAAGTGAGGCTGCTTCCTAAGAGGACATAAAGGCTAACCTCACTTTCCAGATGGGGCAACTGAGGCACAGAGAAAGAAAAACACTTGCTCACTCCTACATTACTACCTGGGTTTTATCTCATTTTCCTTAGAAGGTTCGCAAAGAAAGGAAAGGTGGTAAAGGGTTAAAGAATGTAGTGACTGTTTAATGTATCCAGAGCCATAACTAGAATAGGAGGACCTGAGCCTGTTCTCAGGATGCTGAAATTTAGAAGATCCTGACAAGGAGTGGAAAGAAACTGAGGCAAACACACAGTAAACAAATAATCAGTTAAAATCTAAAGGTATCTCTTCACTGCCTGACTCTATGGGTCAAGTGAAATACTCCCCAGTCAGCTCAATCCTTCTCTGTGACTCATTTTCCTTATCTATAGAATAAGGTGGTTAGATTCCATGGTCTGTAAGGTTCCTTCCAGCTCTGCATCTGTGAGCCTGTGAATTTGAATCTTTTCCCACAATCACTCCAACAAGGCTGAAACCCTATCCCTTAGGACAGGACTTCACATTTTTGGACAGCTGTAATTATAAAGATGAACTTATTTACTTCAAACTCAATTTGTTTTCCGTAAGCCGATGCCCTCTAATTTGCCTTCTGGGGTCAAAAAGACTAAGTCCAATCCCTCTTCCATAGGAGAGCCCCTTAAATACTTGAAGACCATTCCCCACTCCCAGAAATTTACAAATATCTCTTCATTTCAGAAGGGACATCCAGGAGCCTTCAGTCTAACCCACGCTTGAAAAAAAAAGACTGATTGATAATATGCCCTACAAGAGACCATCTAACGTCTGCTTGATGACTCCCTCTGAGGAGTAACCAATGATCAGTCCATTCCACTCTTAGTTAGCCCTTATTATTCAAAAGTTTTTCCTGACATCAACCGTAATATACTGAGATTTCTACCGCTTACTTCTTGTGCTGCCTTCTGGCATCAAGCAGAGCAAGTTTATCCTCTGTTTCACATTATGACTTTTGATTAAATGAAAATGGTGGTCATAGAACAATAATAGCTTGAATTTATGTCTCACTTTGAAGTTTGGAAAGTACTTTACAAATATTCTTAAAACAACCCTGGGAGATAGATGCTATTATGATCCTCATTTTACAGAGAAGGAAACTGTGGTGGATTTAAGTTAAGTGACTTGCTCAGGGTCATACTGCCAAATCTGAACATAGCTATTCCTGATTCTAAGTCTAGTATACCATCTAGATGCCTCTAGCTATCCCTCCTAAGCCTTTTCTTCTCCCAGGATAACACCACCCCCCCTTTTCTCATTTTCTGCTCCCAGGAATCAGTGTCAAGGATGTTCCTGTCCTTTATCTTGACCCTGTCTCCAGAGTCACAGTCCAACCTGTGTGATTTAGGAAATATTTTTGGCAGCGCTGCAGAGAAGGTAACTTGGTCATTGCTCCCTCCAGCTCATCTCTTGCATATGTCCCCTTCTGTCTATGCACATGGTCATTACCCCAATTCAAAGGAAGTACATTTTAGAGATGACTTGTACAGAACTCAAGCTTCTAAAATAATGGTGCTACTTTCTTTAGTGGAGTGGAATGGACTGCTTCAAGACAGGGTGAGTTCCCCTTCCTTGGAGATCTTCAAGCCCAGTCTGGATGAAGATTTGTTGGGTGTGTCATAATGGGGATCTCTTTGGTGTGTGGATTGGGTTAGATGACTGATGAGGCCCCTTCCAAGATTCCTATTGTGTGACTGTGCATAGAGTACATTTCTAAAATGAGAAATGAACTTGTACCAGGCAGAGAGGGATGCGGACAAAGGACAGGAGTATCCTGGACACTGATGTCTGGGAGTAAGATTTTGTCATTGGGTGCAGATGTGAGTTTAAATGCTTCTCCTTTTATATTATAATCCATAATGCCTCATAAGAGTGTGTTTCTATTTTCATTCATGGGAATAGATCTCAATTACTCAGTTCCTGATGTTTATAACTCTGGCACATTTCCAAATGAGTGGTTGTGGTTTGGATGTATCTGACTCATATTTACATAATCATATGAAGTATAATCCTGCCTGAGGCAGCTTGGTAAGCAACATTCACTGTCAAGTATTTCATTTTGTGTCATTCTGAGTGGACGTTTCCCTCACAGTTTTCTTTCCCTTAAAGATGATGCCTCTTGTTTGCTTCAAAATGGTGACCTTGTAGATGAATCAAGCTGAATGGTGGAGGGTTTGGGGAGAAATTGACCTGTAAAGGTCATTGTCAATCAGGATACAGGCCAGCAAGGAAGGATTCCATTCTTTTCTAGGGTCACTGCAGTCTTTCTGTGGTTTCATCCTGCTTTTTAGCCTGGCCTTGCTCTCTTTTTTTTTTTTTTTATTAATTTTTAACATTTATTTTCACACAATTTTGGGTTACAGATTTTCTCCCCTTTTATCCTCTCCCCCCCCGCCCAAACTCGAGCTTTCTAAATTGCCCCTGTGACCTATCTGCTCTCTCCTCTATCCTCCCTCCCTGCCCTTGTCTCCGTCTTCTCTTTTGTCTTGTAGGACCAGATAGCTTTCTTGACCCCTTAACCTGTATTTCTTGTTACCCAGTGGTAAGAACATTACATTTGGTCCTAACACTTTGAGTTCTAACCTCCTTAGCTCCCTCCCTCTCCACCCCTTCCCCTTGAAAGACAGGGAATTCAATATAGGCCATATCTGTTTAGTTTTGCAAATGATTTCCATACTAGTTGTGTTGTATAGGACTAATTATATTTCCCTCCATCCTATCCTGTCCCCCTTTACTTCTATTTTCTTATGGTCCTTTCCCTCCCCATGAGTGTCGACCTCGTATTGCATTCTCCTCCCCATGCCCTCCCCTCCATCCTCCCCCCCCCACCCTGTTTGTGCCCCTGTCCCCCACTCTCCTGTATAATGAGATAGGTTTTCCTATCAAATGAGTGTGCATTATATTCTTTCCTTTAGTGGAATGTGATGAGAGTAGACCTCCTGTTTTTCTCTTGCCTCCCCTCTTTATCCCAGCACTAATAAGTCTTTTGCTTGCCTCTTTTATGAGAGATAATTTGCCCCATATAACTTCTCCCTTTCTCCTCCCAATATTTCTCTCTCACTGCTTGATTTCATTTTTTTTTTTAAGATATGATCCCATCCTCTTCAATTCACTCTGTGCACTCTGTCTCTATGTATGTGTGCGTGTGTGCATGTGTGTGTGTGTGTACTCCCACCCAGTGCCCAGATACTGAAATGTTTCAAGAGTTATAAATATTGTCTTTCCATGTAGGAATGTAAACAGTTCAACTTTAGTAAGTCCCTTATGATATCTCTTTGCTGTTCGCCTTTTCATGGTTCTCTTCATTCTTGTGTTAGAAAGTCAAATTTTCTTTCCAGCTCTGGTCTTTTCATCAGGAAAATTTGAAAGTCTTCTATTTCATTGAAAGACCATTTTTTCTCCTGAAGTATTATACTCAGTTTTGCTGGGTAGGTGATTCTTGGCTTCAGTCCTAGTTCCTTTGACTTCTGGAATATCCTATTCCATTCCCTTCTATCCCTCAATGTAGAGGGTGCCAGATCTTGTGCTATCCTGATTGTATTTCCACAATACTTGAATTGTTTCTTTCTAGCTGCTTGCAATATTTTCTCTTTCACCTGGGAATTCTGGAATTTGGCCACAATGCTCCTAGGAGTTTCTCTTTTTGGATCTCTTTCATGCGGTGTTCTGCAGATTCCTTGAATATTTATTTTGCCTTCTGGTTCTAGAATCTCAGGGCAGTTTTCCTTGATAATTTCATGGAAGATGATGTCTAGGCTCTTCTTTTGATCATGGTTTTCAGGTAGTCCCAGAATTTTTACATTGTCTCTCCTGATTCTATTTTCCAGGTCAGTTGTTTTTCCAATAAGATATTTCACATTATCTTCCATTTTTCGAATATGCGCGGTATGTTCTGAGATATCTGTCTTTCTCGAAAAGTCCTTAGCGTCCATCCGTACCATTCCAGTTCTGAAAGATCTATTTTCTTCAGTGAGCTTTTGAATCTCCTTTTCCATTTGGTTAATTCTGCTTTTGAAAGCATTCTTCTCCTCATTGGCCCCTTGCACCTCCCTTGCCAGCTGAGTTAGGCTAGTTCTCAAGGTGCCAATTTCTTCAAGATTTTTTTGGTTCTCCTTTAGCAGGGAGCTGATCTGCTTTACATGCTTCTCCCTCATCCCTCTCATTTCCCTTCCCAGTCTTTCCTCCACCTCTCTAACTTGATTTTCAAAATTCCTCTTGAGCTCTTCCATGGCCCTAGCCCATTGGGTGGGCTGGGACACAGAATCCTCGATTTCTGTGTCTTTGCCTGATGGCAAGCATTTTTCCTCCCCATCAGAAAGGAAGGGAGGAAGTGTCTTTTCTCTGATAAAGTACCCTTCAATAGTTTTATTTCTTTTCCCTTTTCTTGGCATTTTCTCCAACCAGTGGCCTGACCTCTGAATGTTCTCCTCACACCCACCTCGCCTCCTGGTCCTCCCAGCCAGCATTTGGGGACTGAGATTCAAATGCTGCTTCCCTCCTTAGGGTTTTTGGCGGGGGCAGGGCTGCTATTCAGTGTGAGAATTAAGTTCAGGTGGTCAGGGGCAGGGTCACCTCTCAGGCATAGTTCCCTCTGGGGGTTTATGCACAGACCTTCCACAATGGATCCAGGCTCCTGCCCGTTTGGGGAGCCCCCGTCCACAGCCGCCTCTCAGCCCCCACCTCCTGGGGGGGCCCGAGCCTTGGGGGCACCCCACTCCCCTCTCACCCCGCCAAAGAGACTCTCTCACCCACCCCCGTCAGTCACCTGTTGGTGGGGAGACCAGTGCTGCCACTGAAGATCCCGCCTCCGGAGCCCTCTCAGATCTGTGCCTCTCGGAGCCGTGGCCGCCGCCGCAGGTCCAGGCTGGGCTCCGCGTCTGCAGCGCAACAGACCTTTTGCGAGAGGTTTGCATGTCCCTCTGTGGGTGGGAGGACCCGCGTGGCCGCTGGAGATCCCGTCCCCGTAGCCCTCTCGGATCTCCTCCCCTCAGTGTCGCGGCCGCAGCAGGGCCGCACTCCGCTCCCCATCCTGCGCCCAGTCCGCGGCGCGAAGGACCCCCCGCGAGAGGTTTGCAGGTCTCTCTGGAACAGAAATCTCCCTCGCTCCAATACTCCATGGTCTCTGGGTGCAGAATTCGCCCTGGCTAGGTCCCCTCTAGCCGTTCTGTGGTTTGTGTGTTCGGAGCTATGTGTATGTGCGTCTTTCTACTTCGCCATCTTGGCTCTGCCCCCCTGGCCTTGCTCTCTTTAGGGGCACAAACAAAGGGAACTTGAAGTAATACTGTAAAGAGCTCGGAATGAATCAGAAACCATGGACTGCCAGAAACCCTTATCTTGCCATTTGCTATCTGAGTGACTCAAATATACATCCATATCTGTATGTATATGTATATTCATATACACACATGTACATATATATGGATATATGTGACCTCTCTGTTGGTCTGTCTCTCTCTTGCTCCTGGTAGGTAATGATTATTCCATTTACTGTGCTTGTATTCTAGAGTCTGCCATAGTTATTGACCTATGGCAGATGTTTAATCAATGATAATTGATTGCTTAACTATCCAAAGCTTTGCACAGTGCCTGGCACACAGTAGGCACTTAATAAATGTTTATTGATTGCCTACTCAGCACTGATAGAGCCATGTTGGTTAGTGATAAGAACATGCTCTTGGAGAGATGAGCTGAACACTACCATACTGTTCTGAACGGATCATCATCAACCAATGCTGAAGCCATTGACCATATATCTCAGGTTGAAGTCAATCCCTCTCTAACTGAACTTCCAACTGAAGAAGAGGTATTGAATGCCATTAGGCTCTTCTCATGTGACAAAGCACCTAGTGCTGATTCTATTGCAATAGAGATTTATAAGGCAGGGAGTCCACTGCTCACATAAAAATTGACTGAAATCTTCCAGGTTATATGGTAAGAGGAAATTATCCCCATGGAGTTCAAAGATGCTTCCATTGTCCTTCTCAATAAAGAGAAAGGAAATAGATTGTCTTGTGAAAATCAGAGAAAATTCTCTCTCTTAATCATTGCCAGTGAGATTCTTTCCAGAGTCCTTCTTGAAAAGACTCATCCTTCACCTGGAAGATGATCATCATCTGAGGACCAGTATGGCTTCACAAAGGGGCAAGGAACAATTGACATGATGTTTGCTGACTGACAACTCCAGGAGAAATGCCAAGAGCAGAACAGAGATATATATACAGTATTCATCTATCTGATCAAGGTCTTTGATACTGTCAGTCATGTGGACTTGTGGAAAATCATGGTGAAATCTGGTAGCCCAGAGAAGTTCATGAGTATTGTATGTCATTTTCATGATGGAATGCACACATGGATTCTGAACAATGAATAATACTTTTGTGCTTTTCCAGTCACCAATGGAGTGAAGCAGGGCTATGTGTTTGCACTCATGCTTTAAAAATCTTTATATCTATCTATCTATCTATCTACCATCTATCTATCTATACACATAGACACAAATACATGTATACACACGTATAGACACACATATGTATATCCACATCTACATACATTTACATCTATATCTATCTATCTATCTATCTATCTATCTATCTATCTATCTATCTATCTATCTATCTATCTATCTATCTATCTATCTATCTATAATGGATTGGGGATTACCCACAAAGGGAAGGATCAAAATTAATGGGTGATAGAAAATCTTCTTGAAAAAGGTAAGAGTTTATCTGAGACTTGCCCAGGGTCATGTTAGCAATAGCAAATAAATATGGGATTTGAACATAGATCTTCTGCTACCAAATCTGCTTATCTTTCCATTATGCCACCTTATCTCCTGACTCTGAGTAACTCCCTGGACATCAGTTTCCTCATCTATCAATTAAAGTGCTTGTACTAAATGACCTTTAACGTCCCTTCTGGTTCTAAATCTATGATCTGTTGATTGCACTATCTTCCAAAGTTGTTGTGAAATTCACATGAGATAAATGAAGCTCAGGAGATAAACGTAGGTGACAAACACAGGGAAAACTAAACAGTCTATAAATGTCAGGGATGATTACAACAAAGAGTAAATCACAGTTAACTCCTAAAGGGCAAGGGATGTCTCTTCTGAACTTTCAGTGTGATGCTGTAACCTACAAATATGACTTGATAAGGAAAGTGACTAGTATTATGGCATTGTACTCACCCCTATGTCCAATCATCTGAATTACTAATGTCTGGAGAAATGGCTTTTATTGTACCATGATGCCTGTTAAGATTTTATTTTATTGTTAATCATTTTTTAAAATTCTGAAGTGTGTATTTTGTCTCCCTCCCATCACCCTTTCTCCCAATAGAAAAAGAAGAGAAAAATAAAACCCATGTAATACTTATGCATATTCAAGGTCAAAAAAATGCCCACATCAGTCATGTTAAAAACATATTTCTCACTTTGCATATTCAGTCCATCATCTCTTTGTTAGGAGGTACTAATTATATTGCATGGATGTTGAATGCTATTGTGTCGTAAGAAATGACAGAGGGGATGGTGTCAGAGAGGTAGCCAGGTGGTGCAATGAATAAAGTGCTGGGCACAGGGTCAGGAAAACTCTTCTTCTTGAGTTGCAATCTGGCCTCAGACACTTATTAGCTGTGGGACCTTGGCAAGTCACTTATTTCTGTTTGCCTCCGTTTTCTCATCTGTAAAATGAGCTGGAAAAGGAAACAGCAAATAATCTTTGCTAAGAAACCCCAAATGGGGTCATAAAGAGTTGGATATGGCTGAAGAATGACTGAACCACAGCCATGGTTTTAGAGAAAACTGAGAAGACTTACATGAACTGAGACAGAGGAAAGTGATCAAAACTAGGAGAATAATTGATACTGTAAAAATGAAACGCTTTGAAAGACTTAAGAACTCTGATCAACACTATGACCAACTATGATTCCAGAGTACCTGGTAAGAATATATAACCTGGTTTATTCTCTAGAGGACACTAGATTGAGTCATTAAAACAGTCACCATGTCACCAGTTCTTTACATCTGCATCATCCTTGACAGGTCCCAAAGTTCTTTCATACACATATAAAACCCCAGAGTTTCTGAGTTCTGGGAATCACCTCAGACAGCACCTAGTCTTATACATGTATAAGACTTCTCTTTATATTCTCTTTATAAACCCTGAACAAATGGTCATCCAGCCTCTGATAAAAATACTCCAGTATTATGGTACTTACTCACTACCTTCCAAAACAGCTCAATTCACCTTTAGATAGCTATAATTAATTATTAATAAGCTTTTCCTTATTTTAGTTTCTTTTAAAATATTTTTCCAATTACATGTAAAATTTTTTTAATGTTCTTTTTTTTTAGAAGTTTTAGTTCCAAATTCTCTCCCTCCCTCATTGAGAAAGCAAGAAATTTGATATTGGTTATACATGTGCTATCAGGCAAAATATATTTCCATATTAGTCATGATGTGAAAGAAAACACAGACCAACAAAAAAAAAAAAGACATGAAGAAAATAAAGAAAGCAAAAAATAGTATGCCTTAATCTGCATCCAGATTTCATCAGTTCTTCTCTGGAGGTGGATACCATTTTTCATCCCAAGTCCTTCAGAGTTTTCTTGGATCTCTGCGTTGCTGTGAATAGACAAGTTATTCACAGTCTTAGTTGAACTTCTAAATTGTATTTCAAGCAACTTTTAATTATCCTTCTCAGTTCTGCCCATTAGGGCCCAGAAGTACAAGTAGAGAGTGTCCAGAAGCAAAAGACCTTGAGTTGATGTCATATGATGACTGGTTGAAAGAACAAGGAATGTTTAAGCTGGATAAGAGAAATTTCAGGGAGGATGTGAGATCTGTGCTAAAGTATTTATCATTTCATAGGTGAAGGATGCTGATTAGATGTGTTCTGTTTGGCTATCACAGACAGAACCATGAGGAACTGGGGCTAATTCCCTAACATTCCCTGATTGTCCTTCCCAATAACTAGCTCTGTCCAAAAGCAGTGAGCTTCTTAGAAAGGTGGTGGCTTTCCCCACTTTGGAGGTCTTCAAGAAGAAGTAAAATGTGCTTGAGAAGGAAATGGCAAATCACTTAGTGCAGTATCATTGCCAAGAAAACCCCAAATGGGGTCATGGAGAGTCAGACATGACTTAAAATGACTTAAAGCAGAGGTTGGGTGACCTCTTGTCAAATATGTTGGAGAGGGGATTCTTTTGGTCGCACTAGATGGCTTCTGAGGGTTGTTTCACTACTCAAATCCTGTGGTTATAAACACTTTTGCTTTTTATTCCATCCTGGAACCTTTCACAAAATAATGTTAATAATAATTGCATTTATAAATTTTAAAAAATCACACTTTACACACATGTATCTCACAAACCCCCTATCAGATAGGTGCTATAATTATCCTCATTTTATAGATGAGGAAACAACCTGAGAGAGGTTGAGTCACATGCCCAGGGTCTAATAGGTAGCGTCTGAGGTCAGATTCAAACTCAAGTCTAACGCTAAAGTTTGCTAATAACATCTTCATGTGTTGGACTGGATAATATATTATCCCACCAATTTCTCTGTATGATGGATATTACAGAGAGAAAGACCAGGAGGGACTAGTGGGCTAAACAACATTTAGTCGATAAACCTTTAATAAGCATGTATTCTATATATATAAATGTATATATATTTACGTAATATATAAAGTGCCTTTATATATATATATGTAATAAACATATGTTTATTTATATATAACATAAAGGCACTTTATATATGATATATACATATAATATATAGGCACTATGCAATGTACTGAGGATACAAAAAGAGACAAAAGACAGACTTTGCCCTCAAGGAGCTTGTAATTTAATACATGATACAACAAGGAAAAAATTATGTACCAACAAGCTCTTTATAGGATAAATGGGGAGGCGGAATTAAGAGGAGAGATACTAGAATTAAGAGGGGCTTGGGAAAGGCTTTCTATAGAAGCTAATATTATAGTTAGGACTGAAAGAAACCAGAAAAGCCAAGAGGGGGAGGTGTGTGTGCGTGTGTGTGTGTGTGTGTGTGTGCATGTGTGCATGTGTGTGTGTGTGTAAACATACAGAGGAAATACCCCAGGCTGAGAGATAGGGTGTCTTTCCTTTTCTATCTTTCTTTCCTTCTTTTCACTGTTTAGCAATTGCTTTCAGGGATGTTGGATGTTGCTGTTTTGAAGCCCTCTCTGGAAGCGCCTACTGTCTGAAGTGACACAGGGGATTGGGAGCAGTTTTTCTTTGTGGCCCATGAATGTATCCCTGCACCTGGGCTGCTTTCATACTGAAGCACCTAGCTTGTTAGCCTCTCTGTATCACCCTTTCCAGCACCGTGGTCTTTCTTGATCTCAAACACACTTTGTAAAAGAACCTTATGAATGGGAGGAATGATGCTGGGAGCTTTACAGCTGTTAACTCTAGATTTTATTTAATCTCTCTGACAAAGACATATTTAGGCCAGGTCACAATTTTTCCCTTCTCCCTGCCTTAGGACAGAAAGAAATGAGAATTCAGGGTCTATGGAATGGAAGGGTATTGATTTTTACCTGCTATTTTGGAGAGGTGGTGAAAAGTGGCTTCCTATTCCCAATCCTGTCAATTATTCTCACTCAAATCTTAGACTCTAATAGTTGTATCTTGTCTGCATGTGCATATTCTGTTTCCCATAGTCTTAGAGGTGGAAGTCTCCGTAAGATCATAGAACTAAATGAACCTTTCACTTTATAGATAGGAAGCATGAAGTCAGAGAATGCTTAAGTGATTTGGCCAAGATCAGAAAGGTGATAAAGAGCAAAGTAAAATTTGAACCCAGGGCCTGTAACTTCAAATCCAGTGCTTGTTCTGTGCTACAGCCTTAGAGGCTACCCCATCCAACTTTATCATTTCATAGGTGAGAAATATAGGGTTCAAACCTAGGCAATCTTACTTCAAATCCAGCACTGTCTTCATGGTACCATGTTGCTTCCCAAATAGAATTATAGCATGCTGGAGCTGCAATGGAAGGTAGAATTCTTATGGTTCAATTACTTCATTCTATAAGGTGGGGAACTTAGCACTTATTCAGGTTCGGACAATAAGACAGTAGCAAGTCTGGGTCTTGATGCTTTGTTCAAGAATCTTTATATTATGAAGATGTGGCCTCTCAATGTCCATCAGCAAAAAGGGGTTGAAGTCTTATCTAGGTACAGAACACAACAGACAGAAGTGAGGAGGCAGCTACCTTGATCAGCAAATAGATCACTGAATCTGGAGTCATGAAGACCTGACTTGATATCTGGCCTCAGACACTTACTAGCTGTGCGACCCTGGGCAAGTCACTTAACCTCTGTTTGCTTTAATCCATTGGAGAAGGGAATGACAAATCAGTATCTTTGCCAAGAAAACTCCATACAAGGTCATGAAGAGTCAGGTACAACTAAGCAAGTGAACCACAGCAGAGTGAAGTGGAAAGGATACTGGGTTTGGTGCATCTCCTAGCCTTGATATAAATTCCAGTTCTACTATTTACTGCCTGTGTGACCTTGGATAAATCATTAGCTGGGTGGGAGTTACATGGAGAGGTGGATAAAGCATAGGTCTTGGAGTCAGGAAGACCTGAATTTTAATCTTACCTCAGATACAAGCTGTGTGATCCTGGGCAAAAAAAAAAAAAAAAATCTCTATTTGCCTCAGTTTCCTCTTCTGTAAAATGTTAATAATAATGGCACATACCTCTACAGGTTGCTGTGATGATAAAATGATATATTTTTTAAAGCTTTTTGAAAACCATAAACTGTAGTTGTGGTGACAATGATTATTTTCAATCTCAGTTTTCTCATTTGTAAAATGAGGGAGTTGTACTAGATGGCCTCTTTATTCCCTTTTAGCTTCAGATCTATGGTGTAAAGATGAAAATCATTATGTAACATTTGGGTTTGTTGCTAATAATAATAATTATCATTATTATTAGGGCTTCTAATGTTTTGAAATTCAAGGATGAGGACAGGATTTATTATCTCTTTCAAGGAATAGCTATGAATGTCTATTGTGTGTAATGTACCACCAAGCCCCAGGGTTATGAAGTTAGATATGCCCTAGCCCATGGCTTCAATATCCTTATGGACTAGGGATAGGAGAAGAGGAAAAGAAATGTCTCCAAATAACTCTGGAATGAGGGAAGGGATGATAAGAACAGAGAACCATCATGAGAATCATTTGAGGATAGGGAGAAATCATGTTGCTCTCAGGAGCGGTGAGAGAGAAGAGATCAGTCCTGGGAAGGTTCATAACATTAATGGTATCTCATGTTATCACCTCTGATAGAATGTCAACTCTTCAAGAAAATGAAGAATTTCATTCATGTCTTTGTGTCTGAAACATAGTGGGTGTTTAATGAACTTTTTTGATTGATTGGTTCTTTGAGGAAGGTAAGGGATCCAATATATGGAGATGGGCAGATTAGAAGTTGGAGCGAATATTCCAGGCTTGGAAAGTCTATGTAGACAAAGGCACAAAGATGGAAGAGGATTGGTCAATAATAGGGGGCAGAGAGAAGCCCAGTATGGATGGCAAAGGGAATATGTTAGAGAAGAGTACATCAGCACTAGAAAAACAGCCTAGAACTAGACTCATTCTTTTAATTATTTCCCAATTATATTGTATATAACTTGCTTTGTATATATTTATTCGCAATTGTCTTCCCCGCTAGATTTTAAGCTCCCTGAGGGGGGGACTGTATTTCATCTCTTTTTGTATCTCCAGCATTCAGAACAGCCTAGTATATATTAATTGCTTCATAAATATTCATGGATTCATTGGAGGACCTCAAATGTTGAGTTTATACAATATTTGGTAGAAAGTGGAGAGACATCAAAGTTTTTTTGAGCTAGGCAAATGACATAATCAAAGTGACAGGTTAGATGATGAATATTTGGGAGACAATAAGGACAACAGAATAGAGAAGGGAGAAAATGGAGGCTCGGATACTACACACATATGGGACTAGTACCATGCTGGTTTCACACTGGATATAAACTCATGACCCTGTTGTTGTCATGATGATGATGACAACGGTGATGACAGTAATAATGATGATGATGATGATGCCAAATGGTGCCATATACTTTGGAACTTCATTTAGCCATGAGAGGTCTCAGTTTCTTCATCAGTAAAGCTGAGGGAATGTGTTCATGGCCTCTAAAGCACCTTGTAGCTTTAAGTTTAAGAATAAAACCCAGATCTGACCCTTTATCCATTATACAGGGTATCACAGGCAGCTAGGGGGCATGGTGGATGGACTACTGGACATAGAATTAGGAACAGCTGAATTCAAATCTAGCCTCAGACGCTTACTAGCTATGTGACCCTGGGCAAGTCATTTAACTTCTGCTTCAGTTTCCTCTACTTTAATTAGGGATTTAACTAAACTTAAGTTAGGGATTTAAATTAAAATTAAATTTAATTAGGGACTTAATTAGGGATAATAATAACACCTACTTCCTAAGCCTGTTGTGAAGATCAGATGATATAATATTTATAATGCATTTTGCAAACTTTAAATTCCATATAAATGCTAGCTATCTAAAACTTGTGTGCAAATCCAAATTTTATCAACTCCCCTATTTGAAGTGAACCAGAGGTGGCTAGCTCTGAGAATCCCTCATTAGACTATAAGCTTCTGGCAGGCAGAGGAGGTATTTTTGCCTTTCTTTGTATCCCATACGCTTAACACATTGCTTGGAAAATAGTATGTGCTTAATAAATGCTTGTTGACTTGACTTCCATATGACAAGACAAGATAATAATTGTAAAAACTTGGCACATGATAGACGCTCAGGAATTACTTGTTCACTTCCATCTGCCTTCCTCTTTCCTCTCTTAAAGATAATTATCATGTCTCCTTTCATCTTATCTTTTCCAGACAAAACATGCCTAGTTTCTTCAACTGATTCTTATTTGATGTACAATCAAGGGTCTTTACCACATTGGTTGCTTTTCTTAGGACTCCACTTTATCAGTGTCCTTTTTAAACCACAGTACTCAGAACTAAAGACAACATTGTGATGTGATCTGAGGAGAGCAGAGTACAGAGGGATTAGCCCCTCCACGATTTTTCCTCCTTTTCTTTATACTTTCTACTGTACCGAATATCTAGAACATAGGATGTGCTTAAAAAATTCCAGGTGACTGACTCTATCTTTGGAAGCTAAACTTACAGATTACATTGACTCTTGACTATCTATCACATGTTGACTCATACTGACATTGTCGTCCACTAAGAGCCTCAGATCTTTTTTTTTCAGACTAACTTCTGTCTATGCCTCTTCTGTCCTGTACTTGAGAAATTGATTTTTGCAGCCAGGTGGAAGACTTTATAGTTAGCCATGTTGAACTTTAGTTTAATGGATTCAGCAGAACACTTTGACTTCTCCAGTCATTTTTGGATTTTGACTCTCTCTCATCTAGTGTGTTATACTCCCTCTCAGATCTGTGTCCTTTAAAGATTTTGATGGGCATGACACCTATGTTTTTATCCAAGTTGTTGATAAAAATGTTAAACAGCCTAGGGCCAACTACAGATCTCACTGGCATTCAATTAAAAACTTCTTGCTTTATCAGCATTTTACCACTCTATACTCTGAGTTTGGTCCATCAGACAGTCAAATCCATCTAATTGCACTACCATCTAATCTACATCCCCTCATCTTTTCCATAAAAATAGCATAAAGTTCTGTGTTCAATGTTTGCTAAAGTCTAAATAAACTATATTTATGGCATTCTCCTGAACTACCACTTCAGTATCCTTGTTACAAAAGGAAATGAGGGTAGTTTGGCATGACTTGACTTGGACAATTCATATTTGCCCTTTGTAATCATTTCTCTCTTTTCAAGATTCCACTGGCCCACCCTTTAATTATCTGTTATTGTATTTTACCAGAAATAGCAGTCAAATTCAATGGCCTATATTTTTTATAGTCCATTTTTTTATTTCTTGTTCCTTATTTTTTGAAAATCGGCACATTTGCCCTTTTGAAGTTTTATATTGCCTCTCCCATTTTCCATGATCCAAAATATCACTTACACTACCTTAGTAGCCACATCTGCCAGTTCTTTCAGGACCTGAGGGGAAAGGGTGCAGCCCATCTGGGACAGGTGACTTGAATTTCATTGGATTGTTGATCTAGAATTTAGATGGCATAAACAACTCATTTTACAGATTAGGAAATTGAGACTCTAGCAAGTTAAGTGATTTGTCTAAGGTTACACCCACAGATAATAATCATCAGAAGTGGAATTTGAACCCTGGGCCTCTGAATTCCAGAGTCAGGGCTCTTTTTAATGTAATATTCTGCCTTCTTCCTCAAGGGCAATTAGATTCCTTCTTATTATCTCTCCCTTACTTATCCTAAGCACTAATCCTCTATTAACCATCTTTGTTCTGTCATTTTCAGTGTCAAGGTCAATTTCTTTAATAGAGAAAACAGACACAAAATTAGGGGTGAACAGGCCTGCCCTCTTTCTATTGTTATCCTGTTTTCCCTAAACAGTCTTTCCATCCCTTCTTTGATCCTCCTCTGTCCCCCAGGAGTTAAAAAAAAAAAAACAACAACACTTTTGTTGACTTAGCCTTACCTTCCCTCTCACCTTCAACTTGTTCTGGCCTTTGATAATTCCCTCCCTGCCTTTTTAAAAACTACATGTCCCTTTTGTACCCAGTCTGGACTTACAGAAGCCATTCACAGGCCTGATCCCACTGTTGACCACTGAGGATCTTTGACTTGCTCCATTTCTGACCTGGGCTAGTTTTTCACTTTTTAGGCAGCCTAGTTCCCTACCTCTCCATTCATGGGGGCTACCATATTGGAGTCAGACTTAGTTTAGATACCTTTAGACCTCCTGTAGCTCAGAACTCCTGAACACCTGAGATCCACTAGCCTTGGCCTCCTCATTAGCTAGGATTATAGTGCTGGGCCACCATACCTAATCAAGGTCTCATACTATTTACACAATTTTATAGGATCATGCCATGCTCATCTCTTTATCCTCTATTATGTACCCATCTTCCATATTTTGTACATACATTCCTAAAAGCGGTCTATTTTTGGTGGTATCCTAAATACTCAGCACAGTGTCTACCATATAATAAGTACTTAATAAATCCTCATTCACTGATTAACTGGTTGGTGAGATCCTTACGCATCCACATTAGTCTCTTCCTCCCAATTGGAATTGTTTGCTATTGGGGCTTTAACATTTCATTCTTAAAGATTTTTTAAGCCTACACTCTTGCAATTGAATTCCCCTGTAGAATTACAGTTTATGAGATGTTACCTGTCCTTTCTTTCCATCTTTTGAAGTTTAGAAGTTGAATCTCTCTAAATGTTAGTGTACTGCAGATCATGTTCAGCCAGTCTTGTAGGGAGAGAGATAGAACACAGAGCAGCCTGCTTGAATGTCACATTAGCAGGCAAAATATCATTAGCTAAAGGAACAGAAGACTTCTAATATGTTGTTTTGGTTTGTCCTTTGTTTCCAAAGAGGACCGATAACATCACAGGGTGATGTCTTGACTCCTATGTGAATTAAATGCGGCAGACTTGCACAAAGTTGTTGGCTTTACTCTCTCTTCCAGAGTCATTGAAGTTCAGTGGCAAGACAAAAGACAGGATGATTGTCAATGGCCCAGGATGCAGTGGATAATCTTGGCATCTTTGATGTCTGACCAAGCTCTGAGCAGACCACAGAAGCTTCATAGACACCGGAACAAATTGTTCTCCTCCACCCATTCTACCAGGGCAGGTCTTCACATGCTTTGTGGTAGGTATCCCCCTAACTCACCAATGTGTCTGTGGCCTGTTGGTTACCCTCAACTTGGTTTAGCTTCTCTGCCAAGATGGTTTTACCCAGGTGTGGCTGCTGGGCATGATAAAACTTCTTGGAGCTATAGGTAAGAATTGGGTGAAGGTGGACGACAAAGGTGGGTGAATAGCCCTGAGAAGGGCTCAGTAAGCCCTTACATCAGAGTTGCTAGTTCTTCCCGAATACCCCATATACCCTGATACATTGAATAAATCTTATGTGGACAGTATTTAAACAAATAAAAAGCCACTGATCAAAATCTGTAGGAAGAGAAGGTGGACAGGGATTGCAATATGTATGCAGAGAGAGCCTACAGGGATCTACATCAATAGAGTTGTAACTAGGGTGGGGCTGTTGGGCTTTTCTTAGAGTAGGAAATTTAGATGGTATTTTGAAAGTATATTCCTGGGACATGCTTCCTCCTTTGTTTGCACCTGCCGCCCATCCTGGGTTATGCTTCTCCACTCCCATGCCCCAGTGTAAAAAACTCTCAGTACTTCAGGTTAAATTTCTCTCCAAGTCTCTTGCTGGGTTTGGGGTATGATATGTTCGCAAATGTTTAACAATCAGCTTTTCTGGAACAAAAATGTATGTGCAATGCACTTTTAAGTTTAATTTGCAATATTGACATTTTCTCCATCATTTTCTTAATTCTAGACAATTTTTACAAATAAAAATCTTGGCTTTTCTTGTTTGTCAAATTTTGAGCTATAAATAACTTAACAACTGGCCCAGTGCAAGCCGGTTCCAGCAAGCCCCCTTAACTGTAATGAAGATGACCTGCATTCAAATTTTGCCTCTTAAATTTGCTACTGTGTAATCCTAATCAAAGAACTTCACCTAAGTCTCAGTTTCCTCATCTGGAAAACAAGCGACAGTCTGAATTAGATGACATCAGAGATACCTTCGATTCTCCAGAAGAATCAGTGATTTATGTGAGTAAGTACATTACCCCAACAACATAAAAGCCTTGTGATATCAAGAAAGATTCCCCCTTTTCCAACCTTGTTCTTGTTGTTCAGTCATTTCAGTCATATCTGACTCTTTGGGATCCCACTTTGGGGTTTTCTTGGCAAAGATACTGGGATGGTTTTGTCATTTCCTTCTCCAGCTCATTTTACAGATGAGGAAACTGAGGCAGTTAAGTGAGTTGCCCAGGGTTGCACAGCTAGTAAATGTCAGAAGCTGGATTTGATCTCAGGTCTTCTTGATTCCAGGTCCTGGTCTCTATCCACTGAGCTACCTCGTTGCCCCTTCCCAACCTTACACCAGTAGTAAAAATCAGTAGTTATAGCTTAGCCATCAATTAGATTTCAGAGCCATTAATGTTCTAAAATGAATCACAATAACCTTGAAGCTTTCCAAAAATGTTATTATAGTTTATCTCTTCTTGGATCCTCTCAGGAGACCTCTCTCTGAACTAGAGTTCTTATTTTTTCATGCCATCCTGAGTCTCCTTTGGCTGCTCTGGCTACAAATATCTCCTGTCCCAAGTACTGGGCCTCTCTCCTAGCACTAAATCTAATTCATTGCTAATTGTTTTTAGAAATGACTTTTCTAGTTTAAAACAAGCTTGTTTACTAAAACCCAGTGAACCATATAATTCACGTTTCAGATAAAATTACTTTTCTTAATAACAATGAGATTTTTAAAGAGGCTCTTGGCTAGTGGCCAGGATACACAAGATCATGCTAATACACAGTGTGATTGTTTCATGGATAACATAATGGAGGGAAGCAAAGCAGGCTCCCTTTGGAGATGCCCAAGCTCTCACTCGGCTTTGTTTCTTGGCTTGGTCTTCTGACTGATTAACTCCACATCAAGACTCAGAGTTTTCATGGCTTTAAGGAATCTTCACTTTACCATGTCATAGAATGACTATGATTCTCTGAAATCAGATTTGGAATGGAGCTTGGATCCAATTCATATCCCAAGACATAAAATTTTTGAAAAGTGATCATCTATTTGCTTGGAGACTTTTAATGAGGAGAAACTCACCAATTTTCAAGGTAGTGCATTCCACTAGTTTGTTTCAGTTGTTTTCAGTCGTGTCCAATTCTTTGTGACGCCATTTGGAGTTTTCTTGGCAAAGATACTGGAATGGTTTGCCATTTCCTTCTCCAGCTCATTTTACAAATGAGGAAACTGAAGTAAACAGGATCAAGTGACTTGCACAGCATTATATAGCTAGTGTCTGAAGCCAGATTTGAACTCACAAAGATGAGTCTTCCAGCCTTCAGGCCTGGTACTCTATCTACTGAACCATTATAGACAACTCTAATTGTCAGGAAATTTTTCCTGATACCAAACTGAAATCATCCATTATGCACCTTCCATCTCTGGGGCCACATAGAATAAGGCTAATCTTCCTTCCCATTTGCTTGTGAGAATTTAGCACATGCATTATTAGACCAAACTCTCTACAATTATGAAAAGGAATGATAAGCCTGCATGACACAAACAAATAATGCATCTATTTAGATTCCCTTTTACATTTTGAAGGATTGGCTCATTGATTTTTATGTCCCCTTTTATATTTCTACTCTAAAGTGCCTTCAGATCATCACTGATGGATTTCTATACTTTGGGGAGATAGGTAGAAAACTTTCTTAGGCCTGTAACTAAGGAAGGGTGATGGACTTTTTCCCAGAGTGCCCAAATTTGGAGAGCACTGACAGCATTGGAAGTCTTCCAGTAATAAAGAAATTAGAAAACTTAGTATGATGTATCTACAGCTGGAAATAATCTTTGAGTATTTTTTCTAAGCCCATCATTTTATAGATGAGGAAACTGAGGTCCAGGGAGCTTATTAAGTAATTTGCTAAGGTCACTCAGGTAGTGAGCATTAATAGGATTTGAACCCAAAGTTTGTGACTCCAGATTTACCGCTTTTAGGACTTAACAGGAATAATTGGTTAAAATAGGAAATTATCAGCTGGCAGGTAAATCTAAGCTTCTTGTCTACCTCCCTCCCTCCCCCATGTGGCAGCCTCCTACAGTTGTCCTGAGGACTCTGTTAAAAATCTTCCTCTGAGCTTGTTAGTATTTTGTGGGATATTCATTCCCCTTATTCATCTCATGCTTGGCCCAATAGTTTTGTTTTGTTTTTTTTTTTGATAATACCCCAATCAAGTCTTTCATGCAATTTCTTTTTTCACAAATGATTGGCAATTACATGTTCCAGCCTTCTCATATTTACCATATGCCTTTCTTTGTACATCATGGACAGTGGATGGGTGAATGGGGATTTGATGCAGGATAAATCTTAGGAAATGTGTTTTATCTCTGAGAGGGAATCTTTTCTCCTGCAGAAATTATCATTCCCTCTCCTTAGTAGTCCTCCACTAACCTATGATCATGGTACCACTATCCAAGGCCAACATGCCCAGTATCTCATTTCTGTGGTACACTTCATTCAGAGTCTACACTTCTCACCTTCTTGTTTTTTGGTCATTTCAGTCATGACCAACTCTTTGTGACCCCATTTAGGGTCTTCTTGGTAAAGATATTGAAATGGTTTGCCATTTCCTTTTCCAGCTCATTTTACAGGTGAGAAAACTGAGGCAACTAAGGTTAAGGGACTTGGCCAGGGTGATACAGTTACTAAGTGTGTGAGGTATGATTTGAACTTGTGAAGATAAATCTTTCTGATTCCAAGACTGATGCTCTATGCACTGTGCCACCTAGCTTCCCATCTAAGAACTGTGGGGTTAAAGGCCTACATTTCTCAGGAACTGGCCACTGATTCTCCTAGAATGATTACACTCCTCCCCTCCCTTCTCCCCACATACCTTGCACTCCTTTAAAATTGTCCCAGGTATAAGAAATTCTAGATAGATCTCTATCTAGGAGCTGCTTCCTTCAAAGCGAACATTTCAATTTATAACTCTAAATAAACTGTGACAAATATCTAAATAAACTACCAGCATATAGCTCTTTTTCAAGACTTTCCCCACAATATCTAGTGAGATAGTAAGAAGATGTTCCGCCCACCTTGAATGACTTCGATTTTCACTATTTCTGGCAATTTGATTTTTTATAAACGTCCTGGTATTTTAGGACATTGTATTCTTAAGCGTCAAAAGCAATTTCAGTTCCAATTGAATGATTTTCTTATGTCTGAATTATAGAGCACTGGGGGACTCAGCATTAATACTGTGGTTTTTGTGTCATTAATTTTATATCTTGATATTAAACGATAATGTTTTATTATGTGGAATAGTTTTGAAATTGATTGTGTTAGATTAGCTGCATGGTATAGGATGCAGTTTGAATGGCGAACAGTGAGGTGGCATGATTTCTCTCTCCTACTTTCAATTTTGAGTTGATTGTTTCATTTTTTTCTATCCCCAGTGCTCAGAGAATACTACTATGTTACATACAGCTTGAAACATAGTTGGAACTCAATACGTGATTGTTGATTGAATGTTTGATTGTTTATTGACTTAGATTGTAGGGCAGGCTAACAATGGAAGCATGGTCATACCTGGCTCCTTGTCTGCCTCTATACTGTGTTCCGCTTACATGGACTGTCTGCCTTCTTTTCTTCTGCCAAAACAAGCCTCATTTCCTCCATTAAGAACCCTGTCTCAGAGAACCTCAGAGGCTTTCTAGCCTGATTAGTACCTGAATCAAAACCCTCTGGAGAAGCGATTATATAGTCTCTGCTCAAAAAGAATTAACTCTTTACTAAAGTTGCCCATTCTACTTTTTTATAGTTTTGATTGTATGAAAGGAATTCCTAAGATCAAATCCTTCTTTGCCTCTCCATAACTTCCACTAATTATTCCTGGTTCTACCATCTGAGGCCAAGAAGAACATGACTATGTACATTATAATGTATATATATATATATATATATGTATATATAACATATGTTCCGTATATATATATGTATATATATATAGAGATATATATAGATATACATATGTTCCATATGATAGCCCTTTGTATACTTGAAGATGGTTCATGACCCTCCTAAATCTTATCTTCTTGATACTAACCAGTCATGAATCTTTCAACCAATTATCACAGGATTGCGCCAGCCTTCATTCACCCTTCTTCTCTTCTGAGCACTTACGTCGCATGGCCTAGGTTTTCACCAAACAGTATCATTTTGCTTTTATTATTTCATTGACTTCTTCTTTTCCACCCAGTCAATTATTTGATAGACAAGCATTTATAAATGCTGGCTATGCTCAAGGCATTGGGCAAAGTACTGGGGATACAAAGAGAACGGAAGAGTTATTTTTGCCTTCAGGGGTTTATATTCTAAATGGGAGTGATAACATTACTTGGTATCTATGAGATATACAGACACATGTCTCTTAGTATATATATATGTGTGTGTGTGTATATATATGTACATATATACATATATGTACATGTATATAGGTACACATAGTGAGAGAGAAAAGGAGAGAGAGACAGAGACACAGAGAGAAGAGACAAAAGGAGAGAGGAAGAGAGAGGAAGGGAGTGGGGTAGAGAAAGAGAGAAAGAAAGAAGGTGGATTTAGAGGAAAAGGTATTTGGTGGGACCAGGAAAGGCCTCTTATAGAACTAGACTATAAGATACTTGAAGGCAGGGATCTTTTCTGTCTTATGCTTCTCTTGTATAACTACTCAGTTATGGCTTTATTTCCTTATGGCTCTTACCATACTGGTTGTAATTAGGATGCTCATTAATTCCTTGTTGATTGGTTGGTCTTTATGTTACCAACTGAATGGAAAGAGACAAATTCAGCTAATGGTATGACTATTTTATCTACTGAATATGAGATGCTCAAACTTGGTAGGATCTAAACCTGACTGACCTCTGCCATCTGCCTTACCTCCCCCTATAACTGTACTACTCAGCTTTGCTGAAGGAAGTCATGAAGCTGATAAATGAGTCCATCAAAAATTCATCCTTTTTATCTTCAACAGGACCTCAGCTGTGACGTGGCAATCTGTTCGTTCAGCAGTTTTTTCTCATAACCCACATAATCTACGTTGTGGTTGTTCCAAAACATCTCTTTTCAAACCTCTAATTCTATGCCTTCTCTTTTCAGCAGGTGATCCAGTCCCCTGCTCCTACTGAAATGGTTGAGGGTATGTATCATTAATTTCTTCATTTCCCCTTCCCCAGCTGTCAGTATGGTGTCTATGAAAATCTAGAGGACCTTGGAGAGGGGCTAGAAGGAAAGGAGATGAACTACAAATGAAATTCAATACATTTCAGTAGGGCTCAGTTATAGACCATATTAAGGATTACATAATGCCTCATAATTGAGTAGACCTAGTTCTCCTGCATTCTGCCATGCTCAGACCAAAGCTGGAATATTGCATTCAGTTCTGGACATCATACTTTATGAAGACATTGATAAACAGGAAGAATATCCAGAGAAGGATGATTGGAATGGTGAAAGGCCTTGAGAAGATGATATATAGTGGTTTCTGAAGGAATTAGGACTATTCAACCCACAGAAGTAGAGAAGAGAAAGGAATAAGCATTCATTAAGTGTATACTATGTGAAGGTATCCATCTTTACTCAACTCTCACCTATGGCTCCAGAAGCCATAGCATGTGCAGCAGTCACATCCCAGAAAACCTTCTTGGCAGACAATAAGCTAAATCCATTTGAGGGTAACCAATAGGCCTTAAAACTTGTTGGTGAGTGAGGGGGATCTCTACACCAAAGTGTGAAGACTTTCGGTGGAATGGGTGAATGAGAATAATTTGTTCCACTGACCAGTGCAGCTGAAGCAAGCACTGTGAAGTGCTTAGAACTTGGTGAGACATCAAAGATGCCAAGGTCGTCCACCGTAATGTGGACCATTGCCAGTCATCACGACTTTTTTCTTGCTGCTGGACTTTGATGACTCAGGAAGGGAAAGTAAGACAGATGACTTTGTGCAACTCTGACTCACTTAAATTCAACTGGCATGCAAGTCAAGACATCAACCTGTGAAGTCACTGGTCTACTTTGAAAAGTAAGGACAACCACATGTGCTGGATAGTGTGCTAAGCATTTTGTAGAAATTATTTCATTTGATTCTTACAGCAACTCTATAAGGTAGATCCTGCTATTATTGCAATTTTACAATTTAAGAAGTTGAGGAAGACAACTCAGTTGCACAGGGTGACATAGGTAGTAACTCTCCAGGATCATATTTGAACAAAGATCCAACTCCAGGTCCAGCATCGTATCCACTGGACCACCTAGCTGCCTACAGTTCCCCACTGAGAAGTCAGAAGGGACATGGTAGCTATCTTCAAGTATTTGTGGAAGACAGATTGGTCTTGTCCTGCTTGATTCCAAAGGCCAAAAAAGGGAATGTTGGGAGCAATTTGCATATTAATAAATATAGGCTTGATATGAGAACGAAAACAGACAAAACCAACTTACTATCAATTTGAGCTCTTCCAAAGTGGAATGAACTGCAATTGGTAGGTCTTTAAGTGAAGGCTAGATAACCATTCATTATCCATTACAAAACTGTTTTCATAATTACTGCTTTGTAATATAGTTTGAGATCTGGTATTGCTAGACTCCTTTCCTTCTCATTTATTTCATTGATTCCCTGGATAACCTTGACCTTTTGTTCCTTCTGATGAATTTTGCCATCATTTCTTTCTAGATTTATAAAGTAAATCTTTGGTAGACTGATTGGTATGGTACTGCATAAACTAATTAATTTAGGTAGTATTGTCATAGAATAATCACTCATCAAAATGATTTCAAGAGGATTCTTGCTCACATGTTGGTTGGGATAAATATCCTCTGAAGACATGACCACCTCTGAGATTCTGCAGTTCTTATGTTTCTTTGAATGCCTCATGTCACCCTCTAAAGCTGTCATAGGTTCGCTTACTTCATTTGATGGTGTCACCAGCATCCCACTTACTCAGGCTTGACAATCCTCTTTGACATTCCACTATCTCTCATCTCTCACATCCACTGAGTGGCTGTCTTGTTAATTTTGTAGCAATAGAATCCTTTGCCTGTGGCCCCATGTTCTTCTAGTCATCACTTTGTTTGTCGGTTAGTAAACATTTATTAAGTGCCTACTATTTGCTAAGCACTGGGGACACAAAAAGATAGTTTTTGCCTTCAAAGAGCTCACAATCTAAATATATACAAACAATCTATATACAGGAATAGGATATAATTAGAATAAATGAGATAATTAAAAGAGGAAAAGCATTAGAATTAAGAGGAGTTGGGAAAGGCTTCCAGTAGAAGATGGGATTTTAGTTGGGACTTAAAGGAAACCAATAGGTTGAGAGAGAACATTCCAGGTATGGGGAACAGAAAGAATAAAAAGAGTGAAAAAAGAGCCAAGAGATGAAATATCTTGTTCATGAAAAAACAGGGAGGAGGGTGTCACTAAATCAGAACATGTGGTTAGGAGTAAAGTGTAAAAAATTTGGAAAAGTAGAAGTTGGGGGACTAGGTTATAAAAGGCTTTGATCATTAGATTTTTTTATTTGATCCTGGAACTAATAGGAAAACACTTGAGTTTATTGAGTGGTGTGTGTGTGTGTGTGTGTGTGTGTGTGTGTGTGTGTGTGTGTGATCGTCAGACTTGATTAGGCTAAATTGAGGATAAGATACTTGAGGCACACAGACTCACCAACAGGTTATTGGCTACCTCTAAGCACAAGGTGATGAGCTTATATAATGAAAATATATAGTATATATTATCATATATATGATGATATTATATAATGACATATAATGATATTACATAATGATAAGCACTATGGTGGGGGTAGTATCAGAGGAAAGATCTCCCATTGCATCCTGGACCATTTTCAATTATCATTACTTATGTCTTGCTACTGGATTCCAGTGACTCTAGAGGAGTGAAGCTGATATGTATTGCTTGCATACACATACTTGTGTGTATGTCTCTGTGTTTATGCTTGTGCATACAAGTGTACATGTGTATATATACACCCTTATCCCTCATTCTCCTTTATTTCTCTGTAGCCTTTGACACTTGATCACCTTTACTTCCCTAAAATTTCCTTCCGTTTTTCCTTCTAAGCTACCATTCTCTCTCCTGGTTCTCCTACTACCTGACGGACAGTTCCTTCTTTCCTTCTCCGTTTCATTTGCTGGATCCTTATCCCCACCATAGACATCAACCACGTTTGTCCCACAGGTTTATTTCCTGGGTCCTCCACTCTTATCCCTTTGTTCTGCCTCATTTGGCTGTCTCATCAGCTCCCAGGGATTTAACTCTTATCTCTATACTAATAATTGTCAGATCTATCTATCCTGCCCTAACTTCTTTGCTGCCCTCCAGTTTCACCTGTGCATCCATGTTTGTAAAGAAATGAATGCACATGTTAACAATTTTGGTAGAAACTAAGGTGTTTACTAATGAAGAAAAGGATGTAGTTTTAATTCTTCTTGCTAGGAGGCATTTCCTTGGGCATGTTTGGACAGCCCATGAATCCTTCCCTTAGTTTTGAGTCCTATCCAGCCTAAGCCTTTAGGCACATGAGGGTAAAGCCACTGACTAGTCATGGCCTAGTCTTTCCCTGCTAAAATAAGAACATTTATTTAATGTAATTCTCTGCTCAGTAACTATGATTAATCCCTAGGTATGAATACATTAACTCCACCTGTAATTAATGACCTAGTGAAGAATGATATCTGTTTATTGCAGTATTTTCTACATAGACTCAACTCCACTGGGGAAAGAGAGGACAATGCTTGATATATTCCATCTGAGAAGAAGATTATCTTTTACTACTGACAGCTCCAATGACTGCTAGAAACCTTAACATATTTTTTTCTCCTTATGACTACCATATTTATATTAATTGTTATTCAACTCAAGAAAATTGGTGCATTCCCTATAAGACCCCAGATCCTCCCTTGGATTCATTAGTTTAATTCTAAATATAATCAAGTGAAGGGATTATCACCCTCCTGTTTGTCAAGTTTCTGTTGCAACACAACAAAAGAGCTCAATTTAATTTCACTCCATTCAACAATTATAAATCATGTGTCTACCATGTGCTAGGTTGGGTTTTTTTTTTTATTTTGTTTTCCATAAGTCAATTAGATGGCCTAGTGAATAAAGCACTTGACATGGAGCCAGGAAATCAGTTAATAAACAGTTATTAAGTGCCTACTATGTTCTAAACACTGAACTAAGTATTGGAAATATAAAAAAAGGCAAAAGACAGTCCTTGTTCTCAAAGAGCTCACAGCCTAATGGATAGTCCGGAAAATCTGACTTTAAGTACTGCCTGAGACATGTGTGACCCTGAGCAATCACTTAACCTCCAACAGTCTCAATTTTCTTATTTGCAAAATGAGGACAATCATAACACCTCTCCTATATGATTGTTGTGAGTATCAAATGAGTTGGCGTATGTAAAACACTTCATAAATCTCGAAGTACTACATAAAAGTTTCCTATCATCATCACCACCACCACCATCATCATCATCATCACCATCACCATCATAATCATCAAAATCTTCATCATCCTTTCCTGGACCTATTATTTTATTAGGATGGGGCACATCTTTTACCAGTTCAGACTGTCATCTGATTTTCAATTTACAGTCTTAGTTGTCTGAGATATAAAGTGATTTGGCCGGAGTTGCTCAGTCGGGATGCATAAGAAGCAGGATTTCAACTCAGCTCTTTCTGATTCCAAAGGCAGTTCTCTATTCACTAAAATGAGCTGTCTCTTGCTAGTGCTTGGGGTGGGGGGAAATAGGGAGAAAGACAGAGAGAGAGAGAGAGAGAGAGAGAGAGAGAGAGAGAGAGAGAGAGCGAGCAAAAACACTAGTCTCTGTCTTAAAGGAACCTATATTCTTCTGAGGGGAAACAATGTCAAGAAACAAATAAGTAAATGAATGAATGAATGAATGAATGAATAGATAAATAAATGTCAGTTAAGGAGGGAGAGAGCACTGCACCTAGAGGAATGAGTAAAGATGGTCATCGGAAAAGGCACTTTTGGAGGGCCAGATGGAATGAGTTGTTTTTGGAGGTTTCTCTCTCTTTCTTCCTCTCTCTCTCATTTTATTCATTTTGAAGACCTGCTCTCCTCCACTGAAAAATGAACAACAAAAAGTCATGTCATTCAAGCTAGTTAAGTCACCCTTGTGAGTCATAAAATAATCGTTGTTCCTAGTCTTCCGTTGAGTATTTGAATTTGCCAAAGTTACGTATGGTTTCACTCCATCTCTCTTACCCTTTCCTTAAAGCTATAACCTGAATTTTATTTTCTATAAGTTGCATTTTATAGTTTGGTGGGAAAGTCAAACCTTCACCTTAATTGGTGTAAGCTTCACTTAAAATTATGAAGTTTGAAGATTTAAAAGAAACCCACTGGATGGATAATAGAAAATAATGAAATCAAGCATTGAGAAATAAATCTGTAATCAGTCCTAAGATGGTGATAGTTTGGAGAGCAATTAGGAGAATGTGACCAGGATAGTGAAGGACCTTAGTTGCATATTGGTTAAGAATCAGCTGAAGGTACTGAGGAAGTTTAGCCTGGAGAAATTACTGTATCAGTGTATCACAGTGTGAAAGGGATTTCAGAGGCCATCTAGTCTAATGCCCTCAGTTTTATAAAGTAGAAAATTGAGTACCAGAGAGTTTTGACTTTTCCAAGGTCACATAGGCAATAAACATTAAAACTAGGATTTGAAACCAGGTCCTTGGACTTCAAAAGATGCTCTTTCCATGGCCTTACACTACTATTCTTAAGTATTTGAGTGAGTCATCTGGGAAAGAGAAATGAGATTTGCTGTCTTTGGCTTCAAATAACAGCATTAAGAGCAATAGGTAAAAACTACTCAGGGGTAAGTTAAGACTTGGGATAAGAATCTAATTATTTAGTAAAGCTATCCCAATATGGAATGAAATGAGTCAGACAGTAATGGGATTCCTGTCAATGGAGCTCTTCCAAAAGAGGTTGGATAACCCCTTGTCAGGGAGATGTTGCAGATCATTCTTATCCAGGTATTGGTAGAAGTAGATGACCTTTGAGCTCCCTTCCAATTCTGTTTCTGTGACCTTGGGAAAGTTTTAAGGAGTTATTTTCTCCAGTTAGGTTTTGTACTTCCTTTTCCATTTGTCCAATTGTTCTTTTAAATTCTTCTGTGATTTCTTTTTTCATATTTTTAAAATTATTGGTCAGTTTTTCTTCTATTTCTCTAATCTGGTTTTTAAAATCCTTCCTGAACTCCTCCAAGAAGGCTCTTTGTACTTCAGACCAGTTCATATTCCCTTCTGAAGTTTCAGATGTGAGTACAGTCTCAATGCTGACCTCTTTGGTATTCGTGTTTTGGTCATTGTCCCACAGAAAGATTCTATGGTCTTTTCTTTTCTGCTTTGCTTCTTACTCATAATAATCACCCTTTTCCTTGCTTTTAAAGTAGATATCTGCATCTGGGGCACAGGGGGCTCTGTTGCACAGCTTTTGTGCCTAAAACTTAATGCTTTTTGTGTTCTGGCCTCTGATTCTTTCAGCTAGAAGGTAAAATGCTGCACCTTACCTGGTGCTGAGCTCTCTGGTGTTGGAAAGCAGAAGGCAGGCGAGGTCCTTTTGGGTTTCCCTGCAGTTACCCTGGAGCTAGCTGCATTAAGTGTGGGGGAGGAGTGGTCTGGCCACAGGAGCTCTCCTCTGCTGAGCTAGAGCATAGTCAGGCTCAGCAGTTGGTGATCCTGTCTGTGCTAACATCTTCCCGATTCCCCTGGGGTACAGAGGCACATCTGGGGTCCTAGTGTTGGTGGTTGTGGGCTTCATCTCCCTGGGGCTCAGGATCTTCTTCCTGTCTATTGAGGTGGGGCTGTCTTGGACAGCTCTGGTCATGCAATGGTCCCCTTCAGCCACAGTAAGAGGGACCCTCCGTAGCGATCTTCCTAGCCTCACAGGCTGAGAGTCTGTTCACCCTTTCTCCTGCTCCCACTGTTCCAGGGTTTTTCCCATGGAGATATTCTCTGGGCTTGTCAAGGTCAATAAGGGGAGGGAGATAGCAATTACTGATCACTCTGCCATCTTGGCTCCCAGAACCAGAAAATCTAGCTTGGGAGAGTTATAGTGGAGAAATTATTTAATATGTACAGGACACCTTTCTTAAGCTATAGCTGTCTGATGTGAAGCACCTGGGTATCTCTTGTTTGTCATGGAGGCAAAACATTTAGATGACTCAATTTTGCCCTTTTCATCTGGAGTGGTATATAGAGATATCAATATAGATAATCTATAGACATGTATCTATAGATATAGATTATCTATATCTATCCATATCTATCTATCTCTGCTTCTCATTACCTAGGAGATGAAGCATGATGATATGATATGTACATGTGTTTGTATATACACATGTAGTAGGGTATAAATTACTTGGGATAAATTTCATATGGTTTAATTTTCTTGATGGTCAAGTTCATGTGAGTCTGTGATGCTATGATGCTGGTGGTAGGCTGACTCAGAATCAGATGAAACTGGATTGAGATGTTTTCCCCACCTTTGGGTACTTTTGTGTCAACAAAGCACTGGATTTTAAGCCATATGTTTGTCTTTTATTGCATAAATATTTCATACACACATATATCATATACATACACAATTATACACATATAGGAAGGAAGCAAATGTTTATTAAACCCCTACTGTGTGCCAGTAATAATAAATATTATTTAATAAATAATAAATAGTATTTCATTTGAACATCACCATGACCCTGGAAGGTAGGTGCCATTATTGCTTCCATTTTACAGTTGGGGAAACTGAGGCAGATAGCGGTTAAGTGACTTGTCCAGAATCATACAGCTTGTCTGAGGCCACACACATATGTAGGCATCCAGGTTGCACAGTGGATAGCACGTCAGGCCTGAAGTCAGGAAGACTCATCTTCCTGAGTTCAAATCTGGCCTCAGACACTTACTAGCTGTGAAATTTCAGAAATGTCGCTTAACCCTATCTACCACAGTTTCCCTATCTATAAAATAAGCTAGAGAAGGAAATGGGAAACCACTCCAGTATCTCTGCCAAGAAAACTCCAAATGGAGTCATAAAGAGTCAGATGGAACTGAAACACAATTGATTGTAATACATACACAATGCCTGCACAATGAGTGAACTTCTCTTTGTGCTGTATCTTTGTGGATTTAAGCCTTTTCCTTTAGTTAATAATCATTTGGAACTTTTTACATACTTTCCTCTAAAATTCCCAGGTCATAAAGTAATCTTTTCTATCTTAATACTTTTACTAATAGTCTTTCGACTTCTGGATGCAGTCAAAAAGCAGTTGGCTATTTTCTCAAAATTATTATTTCCTCTTTAGTTGGAAATCTGTTTTTGGAAATTATCCTTTCATCTCTTAGAGACTTATGGGCTTTTATCTGTAATTTCCTTCTGAAATTCTACCAGAGTATTTATGTCATTATTGCCTGTGAACTAAGACCAAAATGTTTCATCCTCCAACCAACTGGGATCTACTATTAGGCAGTAGCTCTGGGCTCACACAGACTACAGCTCCCCACAGTGACAGAAAGTCCTGGTTTGATCAGTTCACTTCCTCCTATGGATAAGAATTGTCTATTTGTACTGGTCACAGCTCTGAAAATTTTTGACCTTTTTTGACCTTGTGTTTATTTAATAATTCAATACCACAATGGATCTGTGATTATCAATGATGTGGATAGTCACTCCAAGCATACAGAATATAAAGCACTACTGCTTGCCCATCATGGGGGTTCCCATCCATGTTTTTCCATATCTTTTCCATAGACGTCCACAGAAAGTGCTTGGAGACTTCTTCATGGATCTCTGTCTCTCTCCCCTTATCCCATGCTCCCATCTTTGGCCATCTCAGTCTGCCTGTCTCTCTCCTTTACCTTCACCCTCCATCTGTTTCCTCATTCCCTCATTTCTCTCTCTTCTCTTTTTCTTTTTTCTTCTCTTTCTCTCTTTCCTCTCATCTCTCCCCATCTCTGTCTGCCTCTCCCCCTTACCTCTTCCCTTATTGCTATCTCTCCTCTCTCTCTCCTTTCTGTCTCTCTATTTCCTTCTCTTCTCATCTTCTCTGTTTCTCTCTCTCTCCCTCTCTCTCTCTCCCACCCTTACCCTTCCTCCATCTCCATCTGTCCATACTTTCTGTTTCTCCCCCTTTGCCTCATCTCTGTCTCTCCTCTCTCCTGCCATCCTCACTCACTCTCTCTCTCTCTCATTTCTGTCTCTGTTGATCTCTGTCTCTTTAATACACATTGATAAATACACAAACATTCTTATTTGACCAATCTGTTCAATTCTGTTGATTAAACTTTAAGCTCAGGGCCTATCTAGATGGGGTTCATCCTTAATTAAAGCCTTAACTCCTTCCCCAGCAGATGCTGTTGGAGCAGTTTGCATTGCATGATGTGAAACATCTGGATATTGGCAAACATCACCAAACAGTGTTTGATGTCAAATAACTGTGTGACCTTGAGTCTTTTTTTCCTTCTAGACAATCAGGAGATGATGACCAAGTCACACTGAGTTCCTGAGTCCTGATGGGGAAAAACTAACTAATGGGTGGGAATGCTTTGTAAAACTCAAAAGCATGGTATAAAAATTGGAGCAGAACCAGAATATTTCCAAGTCTGAAGGGTTCCCCAGTTAGACCAGGGGCCATTTTGTTCAAATCATCCTTGAGCAAGAATGTTCTGTACGACATAGTTAAGGAATGGTCATCCAGCCTCAGCCTGAAGCCCTCCAAGGAGGAAGGACTCAAGTTGCTTCTGGAGGTAGCCCCTTCCTCTTTTTGACTGTGAATTTTCCCCTCACATCATTCCTCAACTCCTACCCTTTGTTCTTAGTTCTGTTCTCTTGAACCTTGCAGAACTGGCCTAATCCTTCCTTAGCAGAAACCCAGTTCCAGTATTTGAAGACAGCTCTCAGCCAGGTATCTCAAAGTTTTCTCTTCTTTAGGCTTATTGTAGTTGTTCAGTATTTTTTGTTGTTTCTGACTCTCCATGATCCCTTTTGGAGTTTTCTTGGCAGAGATACTGGAGTGGTTTGCTACTTCCTTCTCCAGCTCATTTTATAGTTGAGGAAACTGAGACAAATAGAGTTAAATGACTTGTCCAGGGCCACAATCCAGTAAGTATCTGAGGTCAGGTCTTTCTGACTGTAAGCCCAGAGCTCTATCCTTTCATTACCTAACTTCCCCATCCTTAGGCTTAGCAGCCCCCATTAAGGTAAGACAGATAAAACACTGATATCTCCACCATCCACCTCCTGGAATTCATCTTTCTCCAAAGCTAAGTTCATGTTCTCTCTTCTCCATGAGGTCTTTCATAATCATCTCCCCCAGCTGCTAATCCCCTTCTCCCAAATTTCTTTGCATCTGTTTTCAATTTTGGAGTCAGAGGGATAGAAAAGTAATCTCTGAGGTGAGGAAACCTGGGTTCAAGGTTCATTTTTGTCACATAATAGCTATGTGATGCTGGAAAAATTACCTAATCTCTCAGGGTCCTATTTAAGAGTATATAAATTGCAGAGAAGGTGCTGACCTATATAGGTGGAAGGGGGTTTCTCATAGTGGAAAAGAAACAAGCCTTTATTAAGCACTTACTGTGTGCCTGACCCTAAGTGCTTAACAAATATCATGTCATTTGATCCTCATAACAATCACATTAGGTACGTGCCATTATTATCCGCATTTTATAGTTCAGGAAACTGAGGTGAACAGAAGTTCAGTGACTTGCTCAGGGTCACATAGCTAGTCAGTATCTAAGATCAGATTGGAACTCAGGTCTTTCTTACTCCAGGGTGCTCTATCCACTGCACTACCTAGCTGCCTCAAAAATAAGGAAAACCACAAATCTGGTTTAAAAATGGATGGAACAACTTACTTCTCTATGTATGCAGTATTTAATACTGATGATCTTGGCATCTTGGATAACTTTGAAAATAAAGGACAAAAAACAACATTTATTCTAATAGGATGGAGGCTCCTTGAAGACCCTCTTTGCCTTTATATTTCATATTTACCTTTATATTCCTAGCACTTAGCCCAATACCTGGCACATAAGAGTTACTTATAAGCACTTCTTGGTTGATGGATTGAATGAATAAGGGCTTTCCAAATACATTCAAGAAACTGAATCCTAAAGAGGTTAATTTGCTGAAGTGTCAAAGGTGGGATTTGAACCTTGGTCCTCTGACTCTAGGGTAAGTGTTCTTTCCCCTGCATCATCAGGCAGGTGTATATTTACCCTCATGTGCACATGTGTGAAGCCAGAAGAACTCATCAAAGAAATCTATGAGTGGTAAAGAGAGTGGTTTGATGAGGACCATGGGAAAAGCTCCTCTGAACTCTGATACCCTCCCAGTGCTGAGAGAGTTGGATGAAAGTCCCTAGCAGTTGAGGTAGACACTGTTGTATTTTCAGGTGCAGGATCTGGGGTCCAAATGGAAGAGCTTGGATTTGAACCCAGCTTTTCTTTCTCCAGGAGCCCTGCTCTTCCCAGTGTGCCTCTCTGCCTGTTGTGTCTACTGTGAGTGAGATCAGAGATTCACAGGGATATTTGAGACTCTCTGAACTTGGGGAGTGCTGCTCTGGGGAGAGCTGGCCTGTTTGAGGTGCCAGGAGTGTGGGGCTCCAGGCAGTATGAGAGCCCTGAGAACATGGGGAAGGATGGCAGAGAATGGGGATCCAGGGCATGAAATACAAGGCATTTCCTGCTTTAGAATTTTGCCTCAGGCTGCTTCTGAAAATCAGGTTTGGCTCCAGGTTGATTTGTTAGAATGTAGCCCAAGGGGGAAAAAAGAGAGGGTGTGTGGGAGAGAAGAGAAGTGCAGATGGGGAAGGTAGCAGCAGAACAAGGGGATTTTTCTGCCATCCGAGGTGACTTCACAGGTACCCTCAGCCTCTTTAGGACCTTTGCTTGTGGCGTTAGTGGAGGGGGAATTTCTGAAACAACAAAATTCCCCAGGCGGAAACATTCATCATCCATTCATTCACTGACTCATTCATTCAGTTATTCATACCACATTCTCTTAGATCCTGTGCTACCTTCTTTAGGACCTATGCTTGTGAAGCTAACAATGGAAACTAACTGGCGTTTACGGAAAGAGTACAACTTCCAGATTTAAACATTCACCAATTTAATCACTTTCTTTCTTCCTTTCTTTCTTCCTTTCTTTCTTTCTTCCTTCCCTTCCTTCCCTTCCTTCCTTCCTTCCTTCCTTCCTTCCTTCCTTCCTTCCTTCCTTCCTTCTTCCTTCTTTCTTTCTTTCTTTCTTTCTTTCTTTCTTTCTTTCTTTCTTTCTTTCTTTCTTTCTTTCTTTCTTTCTTTCTTTCTTTCTTCTTCTTTCTTTCCTTCTTTCTTTCTTTCTTTCTTTCTTTCTTTCTTTCTTTCTTTCTTTCTTTCTTTCTTTCTTTCTTTCTTTCTTTCTTCTTTCTTTCTTTCTTTCTTTCTTTCTTTCTTTCTTTCTTTCTTTCTTTCTTTCTTTCTTTCCTTCTTTCTTTCTTTCCTTTCTTTCTTTCTTTCTTTTCTTTCTTTCTTTCTTTCTTTCTTTCTTTCTTTCTTTCTTTCTTTCTTTCTTTTCTTTCCTTCCTTCCTTCCTTCCTTCCTTCCTTTCCTTCCTTCCTTCCTTCCTTCCTTCCTTCCTTTCTTTTTATTTCTTCCTTCCTTCTTTCCTTCCTTCCTTCCTTTCTTTCTTATCTTTCTTTCTCTCTTCCTTTTCCTCTTTCTTCCTTTCTCTTTTCTTTCTTTCTTTATTTATTTCTTTTCTATCTTTCTCTCTCCCTTCCTTCTTCCCTTCTTTCCTTCTCCCTCCTTTCCTTTCTTCCTTCCTTCCCTCCTTCTTTCTTTCATCACACATGCCTACTACACTGTGCTTATATTCTTTCTTTCATCACACATGCCTACTACACTGTGCTATACATGAGAAGGGGGGTGAGTGGATACAGAGATTTAGAAGATCTATGCAGAGTGTTGTGGTCAAAAGAGTAATGGATACAGAGCCATGCAACTTTAGTTCGAATCCTCTTTCAATGACTTGCTGGTTGTAAGATCTTGGAGATGTCACTTGTCCCCATTCTAGGACTCAGGTACTAAAATAGGGACCTTGGATCAGAAAATGCAAAAGGCCTCATCTTCACCTAAATCCTGCGATGCCATCTCTCCCACCCTCATGAAGTATACAGCTCAGCAAGGAAATTAGGGTTTGGTTTGTTTAACTATAAAAATATTTCTTAAAATGTCCTGTCTAAAAGAGAATGAATGACAGCTGGGTGGAACAGTGATAGAGCACTGGATTAGCATTCAAGAAGTTGTACAGACATTCTTCTGTCATGTCTGATTCTTTATGACCCCATTTGGGGTTTTTTTGGCAAAGATGCTGGACTGGTTTGACATTTTCTTCTCTAGTTCATTTTACAAATGAGAAAATGAGGCAAAAAGGATTAAGCGACTTGCCTAAGATCACTTACCTATTCTTCTTGCCTTCAGGTCTGGAACTGTACTCATTGTACTGCTTAGTTCAAATCCCACCTTTGACACTTAACTATGTGACACTCCAGAAATCACTTAACAGCTGTCTGCCTCAGTTTCCTCCTCTGTAAAATGGGGGTAACAATAATACATATCTTTCAGTGCTACTGTGGCAAAGATAAAATGAGATATTTGTACAAGTATTTTGTAATCCTTAATATTATTGCTTGGTTGTTTTCAATCATCTTACTCTTCGTGACCTATTTGGGGTTTTCTTGGCAAAAATACTGGAGTAGTTTGCCATTTCCTTTTCCAGGTCATTTTACAGAGGAGGAAACTAAGACAGACTTAAGTGACTTACCCAGGGTCACACTGCTAGTAAGGACAAGGTTAATGACTTGCCTAGTTCACATAGCTAGTAAGTGACTGAGGTATGGTTCTCTATGCACTGTGCCCCTTAGCTGCCCCTCCTATTGCAATCATCTTCAAAGTACTTTGTAAATGCTTAGCGGATAATGATTAGTGGATAATGATAACTATGCAATACATGTTTTCTAAAAAGCCAAGAAAAATGAAAGGAGTGTAGAAGGGAAGATCAATGGAGCTTTTTGTTAACTCCTTTCTATCTATATGCCTGTGTCTAGTGCCTTGCTTTCTCTCTCCAATCTATGTAGTATAGGGACTTCCCAAAGGAGGAGACACCCTCTGTTTCTGAAGGAATGAGCTGCCTACCGTACTGCCAGACCATGTCACTCAGCCATGGTCACATAGGCAGTATGTTCCAGAGGCAGAATGTGAACCTATGCCTTTCTGGTCCACAAGCCAGAAACTTCTCCAATCTATGTTTATTAATTGCAATTAAAGAGTGTATTTAAAAAAATCAAAGAAGGAAAGAAGACATAGGTTTTTTTCATATCTTCTTATTGAAATTCTGTCTTCTTTGAGAGTAGTATTTTAGAACAGAGATAAAGGGAGCAAGTTTTATAGTCCAAAGACTTAAGCTTAGGTCTTTTATGTAAATCATTTAACCTTGGCCAAGTCAGTTTACCTCTGTTGGCCTCAGGTTCCACATTTGTAAAATGAGGGCATTGGACTCAGTGGTCTCTAAGCTTTCTTCTAGTGCTAAATCTGTGATCTTACTTTTTCATACTTATCACAAACAATTCCCTTTCACAAATTCAGCCAAGACCTTTTGGCATTCCTCATCCATGATCCTCCATCTTCCACCTCTGGGTCTATGCATTGGCCATCCTTTAAACCAAGAATTCATTCCCTCCTCCCCTCTGCCACTTAAAATCCCTGTTTCCTTTAAAGCTCAACTCTCTTGCATGAGACCTTTCCTGATCCTCGTGGTTGCTGGTACCTTCCCCACAATGCACCTTCTCTTTATTTTCCATAAATGCTTATAAACTTTCATCAATCCACCAACTAATATCTACTAAGCACCTACTATGAACCAGGTGGAGAAAACAATAGCAAGCCATTGTAATATCTTTGCCAAAAAAACCTCACGGACAACAAGGTCCACAGAGTCATGAAGAGCGGGGCATGACTGAATGAGTAAATAACAACAATGCATCAGCCACTGTGTTCAACACAAAGACAAAAGGGAAATGAAACCTCATATATAGTAGGTACTTACTAAAGGGTTGTTGATTGATTAGTTGACTAAAAATTTCCTTCACATCAAACCTCAATTTATCTCTCTGTAACTTTGTTCCATTGCTACTAGTTTGACCTCTGGGGCCAAACAAACAAGTCTGACCTATCTTCTCTAAGGCTACCTTTCAAATTCTTGAAGAGAGTGATTCTGTCCTTTCTGAAGCTCCTTTCTTGGACTAAACCTTCTCAGTTCCTTGAACTGAAGCTCATATGGTAGGATCCTGAGACCCTTTACCCTCCTGGATTCCCTCTTCCTTTGGATACCACCTTGCTTTTAAATATGGTACCAAGAACTGAACTCCAAGGGTGGCCTAGCCAGTGTGGAGCACAGTGATACTTTGGTCTCCTTAGTCTTGTGACCTCATGCTTTTTTCAATACAACCCACCGCTAATTAGCTTTTGGAATTGGCACATGATGCTGTTGATTTATGTTCAACCTCCAGTCCCTTAAAGCCATCTGGATCTTTTTTTTGGGAAAACTGCCATACGAAAAAAGATATATGATATTATACTGGATCAAAATTTGGAGAGCCCACCCAGACACCCGTAAGGAATAGTTCCAAGATTCTACAGAAGGAAATTTATCACTTTACTGTTAGTACATATATTTTCTACACCCCTTGCTTTTGGGTATCTTGAACTTCTTTGCATTCTTCTGGGCAGCACCCCCACTCATCTACTGGCTATGTAAATCCACTAAATTTCTCCCAATTAGTAGGTCTATTCCCTATTTACTTCATTAGTAATAATTCCCTACTATAGATATTGGGGCTCATAGTATTCTTCTAGGATCATCCTAGACATCTTTCCTGTCTGTCTACCCAAGATCTCATTGCTTCTGTGAAGAAATAATGAATCACAGTTCTAGGGTCACTCAATTGTCAATCTGTTTCTCCTACTGCTTCTGCTTGATTGGATAAGCCCCCTTCTGCATCATTGTAACTAATGAGATGTTCAGGATTCTATATTGAGGTAATGCCTACATTAATGACATATTAATAGGGTAATCTTTTGCTAACATTTTGGGTCCAATCTAATTTTCATTAATAGTTAAACATCATTTCACATTGTAATTTTTAGTACAAATTTGAAGTAATTAGAGCTATGGGAAAGTGGAATGGGCTGCTGAGGGAAGCAGCAGGCTCCCTCTTACTGAAGGTCTTCAAGCAAATGTTAGATGATTCCTTTTCAGCTGGGTTGTGTGTGTGTAGGGTGGGGTTCTTTCTCTGGCATGAACTGTACTCTATGGCCTCTGGGTTTCTTCCTAATCTAAAATTCTGTAACTTGCAAATCAAAGAAATAAAATTATCACACTTCAAATTGTTTTTGAAGTCCTTTAAAATGCCTAATGACCATGTAAATATTTTTATTTGGTGATGTACTATGAACTTTTTATTGCACAAAAATAGGATGTTGCTATGAATCTAATTAGCTAACATTTAATTCGGATAAATGTAAAATTCTATAATTGGGTTCAAAAAGTCAAGTACACAATGATAACACAGAGTCAATTTATCTAAAATAAGGTTTCGGAATTTCAGTGGATTGAAAGCTCAATAATTAATAACAATGGCATAGTAGTCCATAAAACTAATGTAGGTGAGGGACAATCATAAAATCAAAGAACTTGAAGGAATCTTAGGAGTCATTAGTTCAACTCTTCATTCTGTTACAGTGAGAAAGCAGAGACACAGAGAGGTTAAGTACCTTTCCTAGGGAGACTTCAGCTAGGATTTGAATCTGGGTCTTCCTGACTCCAAGTTTAGCACTTTATCCATCGCTTTACTCAGACAGTGCTTAGAGTAGGCATTCTGGTCTGTTTATCGATTTCAGAGTGGCTGGCGAACTCAGATGGGGAAAATGCATTTCATTTCAGTATAATTGATTGCCTCTATAACTGTATATATGCATTTGGAAACATTACCAGATGGCATAAAGGGCAGCTAGGGAGTGTAGTGTTTAGAGCACTGATCTTGGAGTCAGGAAGTCCTGAGTTCAACTCTAGCCTCAGATACTTAACAGTCATATGACCCTGGACAAGTCACTTTTTCAGCTATAAAACAAAAGTGGGGATAATGGTAACTACGTCCCAGCATTGTTGTGAAGGTCAAATGAGATGTTTTTAAAGCACTATATAAATTCTTCTTCTTCTTCTTCTTCTTCTTCTTCTTCTTCTTCTTCTTCTTTTTCCCATGGAACAGAAAATGTTAAGAATTCATGGTGTCGACAGCTGATAGAACTGACGTACTTGGGTTCAATTCTGGACACCATAAGGTTGAGTTTCCATAGAAGAGTCATGTCATATGAAGATCAGCTGAAAGAACTAGGAGTTTATAGCTTAGAGAAGAGAGAACTTAGTGCAATGTGGCACTCCATTCTGAGTGTCTGAAGAAGTGTCATGTTGTATCCCTAGGACTTAATGCAGTGTCAGGTATACCACAGGCACTTAATAAAGGTTCCTTGATTGGTTGATTAGGAGAAGGATCAACCATATTCCATTTGATCAAATATGGTGGAACTAGGAGCCACAGGCAGAAGTCACAGAGAAGTACATGTAGGCATGATGTAAGGAATACACTCCTCCTAACTGGGGATATCTTGAGAGGTTCCCCTTTCCTGGAGGTTTTTCAGTCTCTATGCCCACTTTTTGGGTATGTTAGAGAAGGGAGGATGCTTGTCCACATCCTGGTTGGACTGTTTTCCATCCTTTGTTTTCAAGGAGGACCAGTGACATGACAGGTAAATCAGATTTAAGTGAGACAGATTGCACAAATTCCTCAGGCTCACTCTTTCTTTCAGAGTCATCGAAGTCCGATGACAGGGCAAAAACCAGGAGGACTGGTGATGGTCCAGGATGCAGTGATGATCTTGGCATCTTTAATGTCTGACCACACTCTAAGTGTTACATAGCAACTGCTTCAGCTGCTTTCGTGGCTGTTGGAGCAAGTTGTTCTTACCCTCCCCCCCCTATTCCACCAGGGGGAAATCTTCATTTACTTGGGGTAGACACCCCCCTAACTCATTGACAGATTCGAGCCCCACTTGTTCCCTTCAACCTCCTTTATCCTGCCTGTTGAGGGGCATGGCCATTGCACATACTACAGTTTCTTAGAACCACAGGTGAAAGTTGGGTGACAGGTGGACACCAAAGGAGGATGAGCAGCCTGGAAAAGTGCTCAGCCACCCTCTCACCAGAGGTCTTAGTCCTCCTTGAACACCCCATGTACCCTATATACATGACTGCTGAGGTCCCTTCCAACATGGCGATGCTGGGATTTTTGTTTTATTTTTTTAAGGAAAGCTTCTGTCATATTCCATGAAATATCATGGGGGTGGACTGAAAACATCCAAGCCTTAAAAGAACCTCAGTGTTTTATATCACCTCTTCATAAACGTGAGTTTTCCGAATGGATATTTATGAAAGAAAATGACTATGATTTCGCTTTGGTGTTTGGAATGTGCTCTTGCCTTCCTTTTGACTTGTATTCTTTCTTGATACTGGAGGTGACAGGTGACATTTGAGAGGGAGGTATTTTAACCACCTTTTCTTTGCATCTCATTTTCTATAGATTGACATTTCTAAGAAGCAGGAAAAGACATAAGGTAAAATGGGAATAATTATATGTATACTGTGCCTTGTACTTCAAAGAGTCAGTGATTGGAAGGGAAGTGGGAGCGGGTGGGGGAAGGGAGGAATAAATGGGATAAAAGGGGAGTCATAATACTTGATAAATGCAAGAATTCATGGAGATATTTCATTTTTATTTTGTTTTGTCACTGAAGCAGACTGGTGAAAACGTATCAGTCCTCCATTTTTTTTTTTTTAAATTTTTGGACTGTTCTTGTGCTTTCACTGGTGTAGTAAAATCCCACTGGGGAAAGTCACTCACCAAAGCAGATCAGCAACTCAGCTACAACAGTTAGTCTTAGAGCAGAGCTTTTTAGTTTTGTGTCATGGACCCCTTGGAAAGTGTGTGGTGAAGTTTATGGACCACTTCTAAGAATCATTTTTTTTTTTTTAAGGTATGGTTTTAAGTTTATTCTGATCAACGGTAACCACAATGTGCCTCCAACACTGAGTAGGCTTCAGTGGAATCTAAATTTTTAAATGGGTATTTCAAGATTTTATGATTAGAAAAAAAAATCTTCCATGCCTCTTTCAAACTAAAAATTCTCTAGAACTGGATAGATTTCCTGCAAGATCTCCAGACCCGAGTATTTATTTTCTTTTCTTCTCTCACCCAAATTTATCAGTTTACTTGTTTTCAGTTTTTAATGATCACATCCATAAGTTCCAAATTTTCTCCCCCTCCTTCCGTCCTTCCTCCCCAAGACAGTATGCAATCTCATATGGGCTCTACACATCCATTGCTATTGAAGGCATTTTTACATTAGTCATATTGCATAGAAGAATTAAAACAAACGGAAGAGGGGGTAGTGGTGGGATGCCCGGGGAAGGGAAAAGGGGCTTGTCCACCCTACCATTCTCTAATAATCTGCCCCCTCAATTTGGGGCACCAGCACCCAGACTGGAACTGTTTCATCAGGGATGACCTCCCCCACCCCCATGCCAAGGTATAGTATGTTAGTGCTTTGGAAGAGAAGAGACCTGAGATCTGAGTGATCAGCCCCAGACCTTATTAGGTATTCTGAGATGCCTAGATCAGGCAAGGTTCCCTCCTTCAAGCCCATGCCACAGACTGAGGAAAAGGACCCTGGGCCCTACTCCCACATCCCCTAGGAACCACACCCACACTGCCTAAACCAGACTCATCAGCCCCCACACTCCTCTGCTTGTAACCCTGCCCAGATTGGAACAGTTTCATCTAGGATGACCCCACCCCCCAATGCCAGAGATAGTGTGTGGGTGCTTTGGAACAGAAAGAGAAGGTACATGAGATCCGGGTGACCAGCCCAAGACTGTATCAGTGTGGCACTTGGATATCCTATACGAAATCGCTCACCTTCTTTAGGGATGGGGAGGAGAATCTGGCACTTTAAAAGAAAATGTTAGAAATTGTCTTTACATGCCAATGGGGAAGAAAAATAAAACATCATCCACAAAATGAAGAAAACTAACCTTAAAAAATGAATGGGAAAAACCTTAGAAAAAACTAAACAAAATAAAATATAACAAAAGGGAAAATCATCTGCTTCACTCTGAATTCAGACTCCATAGTTCTTTCTCTGGATGTGGATGGCATTTTGCATCATGAGTCCTTTGGAAGTGTTCTAGGTCCTTGCATTGCTATGAAGGGCTAAGTTTATCAAGAACATCCTCAAACACTGTTAATGTTCTCCTGGCTCTGCTTACTCAGCACCAGGTCACATAAGCCTTTCCAAGTTTTTCAAAATCATGTTTTTAAATACATAAAATGAAATACAAAGAATTATAAAGGAAACCAATTAGATTGAAATTATTTTTTAAAAAATTTTAAGCAAAAGTGTTTTCATGGACCCCAAGTTACTAACCTTTGTCTTGAATTATCTGGGGCATTGAGAGGTTAAATGACTTGTCTAGGGTCACGTAGACAATATGTCTTGAGGTAAGCACTGAATCCCTTATACTATATAACACGTCATTAATTTATTAATATTATTATATTAGTATTAGCACATTAGTATTATTAATATAAGTAATGAATAGTGAGTTTGCATAATGGTTTATTATACCCATTTTAAGATATAGGTAGTGACTAGATCTGTCATTTTTATTGGAACTCCCAGATGAGGAAATACTCTCTATATATGCAGGTCTGTATCTTCTCTGCAACATATAAATCATAATTTAGACCACTAAGAGGCCAAGTGACTTTCCCAAGGCCACACTATCAGAATGTGTCAGTGGTAGGACTTAAATCTATGACTTTCTGATCCCAAGGTTCATCTTTAATCCACTATACTGCTATTGTCTATATTTTGCTTGTACATAGCTGTTTTCATGTTGTCCCACCCATTAGAGGTCCTTGAGGTCAGAGGCTGGTTTTCTTTGTACCCTAATGCTTATCACAATACATAGGTATTGTGATAAGGAGCAGAAGAAAGGTCTGCACACAATGTTTGTAGATTGGACCAAGGCCCTTGATACTGTCAGTCACAAGAGCTTATGGAAAATTATGTCAAAATTTGGTTGCCTGAAGTTCATCAGCATTGTATGTCAATTTCATGAAGGCATGTTTGCCTGGGTTCTGGATAATGGAAGATGTTTTCATATTTCTCAGTCACCAATGGAGTAAAACAAGGCTGTGTGCTTGTTCCCATGCTTTTTAGCATGATATTTTCAACCATGTTGTGAAATGCCTCCAGTGAGGATGAACATGGCATCATAGTCAGCTATGGTATTGAAAGTAAATTATTTAACTTGAAAAGTCTAGGAGGTAAGACTAAAATGGAGGGAGAATTGATGCAGCATTTTCTGTTTGCAGATGATTGGGTACTCAATGCAGCCTCTGAAGCTGAGATGCGACAGAGTATCAAGTTCTGCTGCTTATGCTAATTTTGGTCTAATAATTAATACCAAGAAAACACAGGTGCTGCACCAGTGAGAATCACACCATCCATATGTGGAAGGCTACAAAAAAATGAGAAGTTTTGAGTACTGTGGATAAGTTCACTTACCTTGGCAGTATATTTTCCAGGGATAAACACATTGATAACAACATTGACACACCCATTGCCACAGCTAGCTCAGTGTTTGAGAAGCTTCGAAGGAAAGTGTTGGAGAGAAGAGGTATTAGACTAATTACCAAGCTGAAGGTCTGCAGAGCCCTCATGCTGACATCATGGTTGTATGCCTATGAAATCTGGACAGTCTACCAGCACCTTGCCAGGAAACTGAATTTCTTCCATTTGAATTGTCTTAGGAAGATTCTGGAAATCATCTGGCAGGATAAAGTACCAGACACTGAGGTCTTTTCTTGAGCTCAGCTGCTAAGCATTCAAACTCTACTGTAGAGAATGCAACTCCCATGGGCTGGACATGTTGTTCAAATGCCATACACTTGCCAAAAAGACTATTTTATGGAGAACTTGCATGGAACAGGTGATCACATGGTGGTCAGAAGAAGAGATACAAGGACACTCTCAAGGTGTCTCTTAAGAATTTTGGAATTGATTGTGTGACATGGGAGACACTGGCACAAGACTGCTCAGCATGGTGTGCCCACATCAGAGAAGGAGCTGTGCTCTATGAGCAAAGCAGAATGGAAACAGCTCAAAGAAAACATAGGATGTGCAAATTTAGAGAATCCACCCCAAATGTTCACTGAATTATTTGTTCCCAACCTGTGCTAGAACATTCCCAAGCTCATATTGGTCTGATCAGCCAGTCAGACACACTGTAACTTGACATTAACATAGTGATATCATTTTAGTCCTCTTTGAGAAAGAAAGAAAGCAACCAACTAATCATCTTCTCTCCTCCCCTCTCCTCCTTTGACCTCTCCTCCCCTCTTCTGTCCTCAGGAGGCCTGGAGATAGCCCCAGATGCAGTGGGACATCTTGGCCTTTTTAAGCTAAGGTCTTTCTCAGGTTTCAGTTTGTCTGAGGCAATATGTATTCAGTGATTAAGGTTAAGTATGAAGAAATGAGGCAAAGAATGACCTCTTTTACCTAGTCAAAATGTCAATCTGAGAGGGGAAGAGCCTTAGGGTTTCTAGCCAATATAGAAACAGTTGCTCTTTACTCTCACTCTGAGCCATCAGAACCCAAACAAAGACCAAGTAAGACTTGGGCTGGCATCTGTTGTTGGCCAATTGAAAGCCGGAGTGATTTGGGTTTATTGTATGGTCCATAAAAATTAAATCTAGCCTGTAAACCCCAAGATACCTTCTAGCTTTCAGCAATCAAAATTTATATTTCTTTGGGCAGAGCAGGGACAGCTAAGAGTATGATCTCCTTGTCTTCAAAGAAAGCAAGCCTCTATTTGCATGACAGATTCTAAGTAACTATGCCCTATATCTAGGCTTGACAGTAAAGGTGGAAGGATTTTTGCAAACTCTTTGCTAGGCTGATTTTTGACAGGGGTAGGACTTCCTTCTTCAAAATGTTTACAGCATAGAACCAGTTAATTTATCAATTTCTTTGATTAGGAATCAACTGGAATTTATCACCTATCTAAGCAGAAGCAAAACAGACTAAATGACCTGCTCTGAGGAAGCTGAAAGTTCCTTTTTTTTCATTTATAAAAATGTAATAAATCCCAAACCCAATAACAGCCAAAGAACCTGAGTTAGGCCTTTATTTTTTTTTCACTCTTTCAGCATTTCCATTTTCAGCACGAATGTTCTCAGCTACAAACAAGACCCAAGAGACAGAGGAAGAGTTGCATGCCTAAAAACTGGTGATAAATCCAACTGGATTTCCCACCCTCCCCCCATCCCCCACCTCTTCCTTTTCTGTGCATTTAGCTGAAACTCTAAACTGGAAAAAAAAATGTAGGATTTTGTTCAATAGGTTTCGATTTTGTAATAAAGGGCAAAAGGCAAAAATTTTCACTTTCTCCTCTTGTGTATCCGGACTGGCTTAACTCTGCATCAGCATTCTTACCAAGATAATAAACTAGATTTCCCATTATTTACTTTTTTAAAGTATCTACATAGTTTGCTCCCTTTCCAAGTGGAACTGCCAAGTTATTTTAAGTTGTTTATAATTCTTTTTGCTATTGTCTTGTCCACACTTCTCTGACATGAGATTTCTCCTTGTAGATTGTTCAAGGTTTGAGAAGAATGCCCACAGTGCTGCTATTATCTCTTATGTACATGCAGGAGACTAAAATTGTTAAAAAGGCACCTTCCTGTAGCACAGATTCATTTACACTGTAGATAAAATTCATTTATTCACTTATTTTGTATGTAATTTGACTTTACCACCCTCACTCCACAGTAGAACGAAAACACCTTGCTGATAGGAACTTTCTTACTAGGAAAGTGTTTTTTTTTTTTTGCTTGTCTTTCTTTTTTTCTTTCTTTTTTCTTTGTTTTTTCCTTCCTTCCTTCCTTCCTTCCTTCCTTCCTTCCTTCCTTCCTTCCTTCCTTCCTTCCTTCCTTCCTTCCTTCCTTCCTTCCTTCCTTTCCTTCTCTCTTCCACTTCATGATAATTTTCATTTTTTGAATGTTTTCCCCTAGTTCACCCATTGCCCCCAACATAAAGCCTGAATTTGTTTGCTACTTTTGTTAGTCAGTAAGTCCTTATTACTTTACTAAGAAAATCCCATGGGCAATATTGGGCCTGGTACATTATGGTCCACAAAGTCACAAAGAGTCAAACATCAGGGAATAACTCAATAATTTCAACAACAAGAAGGATTTATTAAGTGCCTACTACCTGCCAGTCACTGTCACAAGCATTGGGGACACAAAGAAAGGTACAGCACAGTCCTTGCCTTCCAGGAGCTCACATTCTAATGGTGGAGAAAACATTCAAAAAGTTTTCCATATTCCTGGTTCTGCCCTCCAGTGTCAGGTTGAATAAGCCTGCCTGAACCTCTTTTGTGGAACAACCTTTTAAACACATCCCTCTAGATCTTTTCTCCAAACTTCAGTTCTTTCAGTTGATCTCTTGGCATGGTTTCAAAGATCTTACCAGCCTGGTTGCCCTGCTCTGAATGCTCTGCAGCTTATCAATGTTCTTCCTAAAAGAGGAAGGACAGTACTGAGCATAATATTCCAGGGGAGGTTTTCCCAGAGCAGGGCATCACTTTCCTAATCCTGTCAAGAGAGTTTCCGATTCAAGTCTCTGTAGCTCCTTCTAATGATCTGAGGACCCTGTATTCTGTTGCTCAATGGCTTGTCTCTATTATGGGCCCAGAAAAAGTGTACATCATAGAAAATCTCATGCCATTCTGCCAGTGCTACAAGTGGGGTCTACTCCATTTTCAGTCTTTCTTGAGAAACTAAAGGGTCAGGCAAGGCAGAGTAACTTCCCAGGTTTTGGACCTCAAGGGGTCATCAATTCTATGCCCTTGTTCTATGTTTAGAATCACAAAAGTGGAGTTGTTTTTTTCTTTGAAGATCTGATGCTCAAGGTATTTCTCTCAATCATGTGATGTGGCTGACCTCAGCCTGTGATGAGACTCTGCTGCCTCCCTATCAAAGGTGATAAATGGGAGGAGAGAAAGAGACTTCTCAGCACAGGCAAGCAAGTGGTAAGAAGGTTGAGAAGTGCTGCATCAGTAAGTGCATGGTTGACTCCTGGAAATAGTTCATATTTAGAGAGAGCTTTCAGCTTTACAAAGCATTTTTCTCCCAACAGTCCCCAAGAAATCATATACATTTTGCTCCTCCCATTTTACAAATTAGTAAACTGAACCCCCGGCATGTTAATGATAAGTACTGACATTTGGATAACTCTTTAAGTTTCAAAAAGTGATTTTCTCAAACCTGGAAAGACTTGCTTGAACTGATACAAAATGAAGTGAGCAGAACCAGGAGAACATTGTATACAGTAAAGGCAATATTGTACAATGACCAATTCTGAGTGACTTAGATTTTCTCAACAATACAATGATCCAAGACAATTTCTAAGGACTCATGATGAAAAATGCTATCTACCTCCAGAGAAAGAATTAACAAAGTCTGAATGCAGATTGAACTTCATTTTTCCCCCATTTTGACCAATATCTTCAAAATACTACTAATATGGAAACATGTTTTACATGACTGTGCATGTATACCCTATATAACTATAGCTGTAAATTGCTTACTGTAGCAGGGAGGGGGGAGGGGAGTAAGGGAGATAGGGAGAAAGCTTGGAACTCAAAATTTAAAAAAAGTTAAAATTCTTTTTACGTGTAATAAATAAGATGAATTTTTAAAGGGAAAATAAAAAAGAACAAAAAGTATTTTTTCTCAAAACAATCATCTAAGATTAGTTGTGTGGGTATTATCATAATAGACATGGAATACTGATATATAAATTGACTGAGAGTCATTGCTCTTTGCTTATGGAAAGAGAATGTCAATTAATTGCCCTATGGACCAGTTCACCATCCTGGTGATTCCTAAGAAAAATCTTCTTTCCTGAATAGGGAATATTTTATCACCCTAAGTAAGTTCCTTGAAGGCAAGGACTCAATCATATATGTTTTTTTATCCCTAGTGCCTTGTATGATGTTAGTAAACATTAAGCACTTAAATGTTTTGTTCTTCATTCATTTATCCATCCATTCATATGCCACACTTACTCTGACTCCATTCTAGATTCCTCTGGTCTTGATCTGAGGAATATGACAGTCTGGATTCAAATTCAATCCAAAGGTCCTGCAAGAGCCAAGAGGAGGGGGAGATTATGTGTGAGGCAAAGGATAGCTCTGAACACAGTGACCTCTTGGTCTTGGCAGGCTCTAGCAATCACAGCTTCATATTTATTCCATTAAATACTTTAATATCTCTCACTTCAAAAATCAATGCATTTCACTAGTTCCATTTTAAGGAGCAAGAAGCTTGTATCTTTCACGGCAATCAATGTCATTAAAAATAAATAAAATATTGATTATTATAATAGTCCTAGTGAGAACCTTTAGTGTAGCTGTAACAGAACTAACTGCAGAAATGGTCTTTGAAATATAACTTCAATGTTTAAAAAAATGAGAAAAAAACGTTTTCAAAGATTTGCAGAATCAAAGAACCCTGAAGTCTCAAAGAAGGAAAGGATCTCAGGTGTCATCTAGTGTCACTCATAATTAAGTAGTCATTATCTGGCACTTTCTTGAAGACCTGGAGGGAGGGAGAATTCACTACCTCTCAAGGCAGCAAATTACACTTTTGGACAGTTCTAATTTTTTGGAAAATAATCCTGACATTAAGGCTAAATCTACTTCTTTGAAACTTCTGTTTGTTTTTTCTTTATGGTACACAGGAAGTCTACAATTTCAAGTCCTAAGACACCCTTAAAATATTGAAGAAGGCAGCATTCAGTGCATAGAGAAAGCATCAGGAGGACTCCAGATAATATAATTCAGGACAACACAAGACCCTGATATACTTTTCAGAATTCCAAAAGCTTGACCTTAACACAAAGCCCCAACTCAGGAAACAAGGCTGGAAAATGATGTGAAAGGAAAAAAAAAGATTCTTCACATAAAAAGGTCAAAAATTCCTCAAATTCAGTCAGAGACTGCTAGGACACAAACTGAGAAGAAAAGAGTGGCCTTCTCTCTTGAGACTAAGAAGTACTCTTTGTTTGAGTTCAGGTATGAGAGTGGCCCAGACTTCTGGACAACAAATCACACATCCCAGAAGAAAATAATAACCTTACAAAATATATGTATATGCACATACACACACATATGCATATATGTGTGTGTATATGTAAATGTGCATATGCATATATATTTTATATATATGTATATAGATGGATAGATATAGATATATGGTTAGTTGTTGTCTTTCATCTTCTAAGAGGACTAAAATGACATCACCATGATAAGGTGAAGTTTCAGTGTGTCTGACTATGGCTGATCAGATCAATATGAGCTTGAAATGCTCTACCACAGGTTGGGCACAGATAGTCTGTGGGAATATTTGGGGTGGATATCCCAAATTTGCACATCCTGCATTTATTTTGTGCTGTCTCAATTGTCCTTTGCTCAAAGAGTACAACACCATTTCTGATGTGGGCATGTCATGCTGAGTGGTCCTGTGCTAGTGTCTCCCATGTTGCACAGTCAAATCCAAAGTTCTTGAGAGAGACCTTGAGAGTGCCCTTGTATCCTTTCTTCTGGTCACCATGTGATTGCCCACCCCATGCAAGTTCTCCATAAAAGTCTTTTTGGCAAAAGTACATTTTGCATTTGAACAACGTGGCCAGCCCATCAGAGTTGCACTCTCTGAACCATAGTTTGAATACTTGGCAGTTCAGCTGGAGCAAGGACTTCAGTGTCTGGTACCTTATCTCGCTGAGTGATTCTCTGAATCTTCCTAAAACAGTTCAAATGGAGGTGATTCAGTTTCCTGGCATGGCACTGGTAGACTGTCCAGGTTTCACAGGCATACAGCAATGAGGTCAGCACAATGGCTCTGTAGACCTTCAGTTTGGTAATCATTCTAATACCTCTTTTCTCCCAAACTTTTCTTCAGTCTTCCACATACTGCACTAGCTCTGGCAATGTGTGCATCAACCTCATTGACAATGTGCACATCCCTGGAAAGTACACTACCAAGGTAAGTCAACTTATCCGCAGCATTCAAAACTTCTCCATTTGTTGTAACTGATGTTTCCACGTATGAATGGTGTGATAGTGGCTGACGGAGCACCTGTGTTTTCTTGGTGTTAATTATTGGGCCAAAATTAGCTCAGGCAGCAGAGAATTGATCCATTCTTTGTTCCATCTCAGCTTCAGAAGCTGCATTGAGTGCACAATCATCTGCAAACAGAAAATCATGCACCAGCACTCCCTCCACTTTATGCATATATATATGTATTTATATATATATATTTACGCAAAGTTAAAAAGAAAAGAACCTCTTTGCACAAAAAAATAACTAGAATTTATGGAACAAATGAAGCAAGACTTTTAAAAAATGACATTATAAGTGAAATGAGAGTTCTAGGGATTAGTAATTAGACATGAAATGAAATTTCTGGAGAAAACAATGGAAAGAAGAATTAATTGCTTGCTGCTATTAAGTCTAAGAGGTACAAAATGTTACCCCTTAAAAAGGCTCCTTTAAAATTTGAATGGAACAGACAGAAGCTAACGACTCCACAAGGAAAGATATGTCAAAGCAATGTCAAGAGATTGAAAAAATAAAGGAAAATTTATAGCATTTCATATCAAAATCAAATGACAGAAAACAATTCAAGGAGAAAAATAATCTAAGAATCATTGAGACTACTTGAAAATATCCTAGATTCTATATTTTAAGAAATCTTGAATGAAAACTATGCAGATCTATTAAAATGAAGTGTCATGTCTGAGATTTTAACAAAAGGTAAATGAAGATCTCCAAGCCAAATACCACTTATTAGCAGAAGCATGCTACTTGTCAAGAAATTTATTTATTGTCAATAAATAAAATAATGGATTGCCTCCATTAATGTTAGCTCCACTCCCTCATACTCCCCCCATCAAAAGAATAGTTCCCCTTTTATTTTGAGGAGTATAGAATAAAGAACAGAACAGGGTAGATGACATCATGGGACTGAGGGAAGTATGATTGGTTACAAAGCTAAAGTGCAGGATGGGAGTTAGCAACAACCCCTCTTCTTCTCTCTTGAGACTAAAAGTACTCTTTGTTTGAGCTCAGGTACAACAGAGTGGCCCAGACTTTTGGGCAACAAACCACACATCCCTGAAGGATATCAGGCCCCAAATCCCTTTCTGTTCATGCATGTTATCCGAGATTAGCAAATTTCTTTGGGGGCAAGAAAACTATATTTTTAAATTTAATCCATTATAGGCCAGTTGAACTCTGAATGTTCAGAGACAAAGAACCATGACTTAAGTAGTTACAGGACAGAAGCAGTTTCAGGAAAAAAAATCAGTTAATTGCAAATAGGCACAATAAAAAGACAGAGGATCAATCATAATCTTCCTACTGGAAAGAGTCGGTCAACTAGCACTTATAAAGCACTATGAGTTAGATACAATGCTAAGGGAGAAGTGAAAATAGAAAGAATTTGCTGGTTACCTTCTTAAAGAAACTAGAGATGTGATAGCTCAAATCTAAAGCTTCCAATTATATGTTTGTGCATATATATACATATATATGCACACACAAGCACACATACACACACACACATATATACATGTACACACAAACACATACATACACATGTACACATACTTGCATGCATGCATACACATACGTAATATATATGTATATATTACATACAGACACACATATATGTATTTCAAATTCCCAAAAATAATGAGTTCAAGTACAGAGGACCATAGCTAGGTTCCCACAGGATTTGGCAGTGACCAGTAAAAAGGAAAGGAGAGTAAGAAATATGATATTCCAAAAAGCAAAATAGATAGTCTTCCAAACAAGTATTTCTGTTGAAAAGACTGGAGCTGAGTAGAAACTTTGAAATTCTAATATTTTTGTCAAGAGAAAGTTAAAAAGGTAAATATGTAGAATAATTAGAAGGGACTGAATGAGAATGAAGTGTTCACATTCAAACAGAGCCTGAAGAATCATGTGTCCCCTTAGAACCCTAATGTCGTCAAGGATTCATAGAGTTAAATTACACAGAGGGCTTGGGAGTACTTTGTTTATGTTTTGATGATTTTGAAATAAGAAAGTGTGCCAAGCCTAGAGGCCTGTATTGGGCTACCCGAGTCTTTCTTACCTGTCCAGGTCTTCGGCTGGCCACGCCGGATGCACGTATGAGAGAAAGGACGTTCCAGAGTCAAACAGGGGTTGAGCTTTATTACAGGGTTTCGGTTACAAGTGCAGGGGGTCTTCTTTCTTAGGACGAAGAGGGGGAGATTTCCTAAGAAGGCTAAGCTTAAGGGAATGGAAGTAGAAGTACAAGCGGGGAGAGAGGGGGAGGGGAGAGAGGAAAGAAAAGAAGCGGAGCCCTACTTTTCTCTTTGGCTCCACACGTGCTAAGAGAGAGCTTTCTGGCTTCCTCAATCCTACTTAATCTTCAGCCACACAGTTTGCATCTCAATACCGTGCTGTTAGGTAACTAGGTGTGCTCCAATCCGGGACGACCTCGAGGGCAGGGAGACTCCACCCATCAGGTATCTCCGGGGGAGAGGCGGAAATACCCGAGCTAGCCGAGCTAGCTCAGTCTGACCTTCTCGAACCCCCGCTGTTCATGGAGGGCCTCGTAAGACTCTAAGATTTAGAAGTCCCACTTTTACCTGCCCGAGACTGTCCACACGGAATTGAGCTTCCAGTCCCAACAAAAGTGAATGGAGAGAAAATTGGGGAAGAAATGGGGACAAAATAAGGAATTGAACTTACTATTTCATGTAATTGGTATATAGATAGAACATTTTACAAACAAATAGGAAGGAATGGGGGCAGGGTTGTCACATATACAAACAAAAGACTATATATACAAAGAAGAGTGATATATACGCACATATGTAGCTTGTTTGTAGGATAAAGGGAAATATACAATTAACAATGATGACCATGTTACTGTTGTTTATTCTTCATTATTGAAGTGGATCAATGACATTACTTGGTGATGTCTTGACTTACACATAGATTGGAATTAAACGAGGCAGAGTTGTACAAAGTTGTCAGTCTCACTCTTCCAGAGTCATGAAAGTCTAGTGGCAAGACAATGGTCAAGACATCTGGAGATGACCTGTGATGTAGTGGAGGACTTAAACATCGTAGGAGAGAACCTACCAAGAGCTGTTGTAAAAGGATGACAACTCTTTTTTTTCTGGTGATAAATGTTGGCAAAATGGCACTGATAAAAGGAACCCTTGGATTTCCAATGATTGTGAAGTCTTGTGCTATACACCAAAGAACACCATAGAAAGATAGGGAAGCAGAGAGGAGAAACTGATGTGAGAAGGTATTGTCGGAAAATGAGGTGTGGAATTTTGGACAACAGTTTCAAGTCCAGAATTGATAGATTCCCGGACAGAAACATATTATATCTAACAGAAGATGGCAAAAATTCATTTCCCACTTGTCTTGCAAATCTAATAAAAAAAAACAGTTTTAAACTAAAAAGGGTGAGAAGAGGAAAAAAGATTGTTTATGGAAATTCCTCAAGTTAAAACACAGAGACTGTGGCTACAAAGAAGAAAGAATACCTGCAGAAACATCTAGAAGTTCAAAGGAGACAAACCCCACAAAAGTAACCCTCAGTCAAATTCATGAAAGAATAAGACTCCAAGATCCTAAGGCGAGGAGGCAAACAGTACTACAGGTATCAGCAAGATTTGGTGGAATGAAATCCATGATGGGGTCATTATTCTGGACAGGTATATACTATTCAAAAGAAATAGGGTGGTTTTCCTTTTTTTGTGTATTTTATGACTATGACAGTAAATGAGATGAATTCATCCAATCATATATGTACATGTATGTATATACATATATAATATGTACATGTGTGTATATATAATATCCTTGTGTATACAGTCTCTTATTTATACATAATTATATGTAATATAATACATACGTGTAAATTGAAGATAACATGATGACATAGTTAAGGAATCTTAGAGAATCAACTAAAATTTATTAGAAAGAATGAATAACTTTAGTAAACTTATAAGATATAAAATAAATCCATATAGATGGATTTATAAATAGATTCATCAACATTTCTGTAATTACCAACAAAACTTGGCAGGAAAAGGTAGAAAGAGAAATTCCACTTAAAATACCTACAAAAGATATGAATAGAATGAGTTCAAAGGAAGGAATCCAAGCTATCAACAACTATATAAAATGGCTCAAATGACTAATAATTAGAGAAAGGTAAATTAAAGCAACTTTTTCTTCTACCTTACTCTCATAAAATCTGCAAAGATGACAGAAAAGGACAATAACACTTGTTGGAAAGGCTGTGAGAAAGCAGGCACTTTCATGAACTCTTGTCTTTGTTTCCTTTCCCATACTGTCTTCTCCCATAAGATTGTAATCTCTTTAAGGGACAGGAGTGTCTTTTTTTTTTTGTATCCCCTGAGTGTAGCACATAGTAGGCATTTAATAAATGTTTATTCTTATTTTCATTAGCTGATGATGGAAGTATGAATTTGTCCAGCCTTTCTGGAAAGCAATTTGGGAAGATTCTTTTTCTAAACTCTGCATACTCCTGGAAACAATGAACTACAATCAAAGAAAACTGAGAAAAAAGAAAAGGAACCCTTGTGCACAAAATATTTATACCAGTGCTTTCTGTTACAGTATAAAGACTTGGGAACCTATCATGTCAGGAATGGCTGAATAAATTATGGCACATAAATATAATGGAATATTTTTAAACTCTAAGAAATAATGAAAGGAATAGTTTGAGAAGGAAGACATCAATTGATGGAGAGTAAAGTGAGCAAAACCGGAATAGTTTATATAATAATAACAACATTGCAAAGTCAAACTACTTTGAAAGGTCAGCATACCAAATAACTATGATTCCAGAAGGATGATAATGAAGCCAGCTGTCCACTTTCTTACAGAGGGGTGAAGGAGTTAAGAAGTGTGTGTGTTTGTCCTTCCTTGCCGAAGAAGACCATGCCATCAGAGAAATAAATGACATGACTTGCACTTGACTTTGTTTTGAGTGAGTGAGGGCTGTGAAGGTCACCAATCTCACTTCTTCCTCCTGAGCCATCTGGATCCAGTGACCAGGTATTCATCAGGATGACTGGAGATGACCCAGGATGAGGCAATGGGGGTTAAGTGACTTGCCCAAGGTCACACAGCTAGTGATGTCAAGTGTCAGGTGAGATTGGAACTCAGGTCCTCCTGACTCCTGCACTGGTGTTCTATCCACTGCACCACCTACATCCCTGGAGTCAAGATGTACAATGAGATGAACATTTTCAGACATAGAAAATATGCAATTTGACTGCACAACACACTGCTTCCTTACCTATGACTTCTAGCTCTGTAGTTGCCTTTAAAGCACGTCAGGTTCTACCTTCTGTAAAATGCCTTTCTCAGTTGCCCTAAAGAGTACATATATTTTTTCCTCTTTAAATTTCTTTGAATTGCTCTGAACATATTTGTATCATACCATACCATACCATACCATACCATACCATACCATACCATACCATACCATACCATACCATACCATACCATATCATATCATATCATATCATATCATATCATATCATATCATATCATATCATATCATATCATCATATATCAATCCATCTCTATCTATCTCTCTATCTATCCACCTATCTATCATCTATCTGTCTATCTATCTATCTGTCTATCTGTCTGTCTATCTGTCTGTCTGTCTGTCTATATCTTGATTGCTCGTAGTTGCTTGCATGTTGTTTCTTCTATTAAACTGTGAATTCCTTGAAGACAGAAACTGTTTTTTGTCTTCCCTTCCCCAACAATTTGCACATTGTCTGATAATATAGCAAGTGCTTAATAAATTGTTGCCTTGTGTACAATTTGTATCTCCACAGAAAAATGTAAGCTCCTGGAGGGCAGTAGTTTTTCACTTTTTGTTTTCGTGGTGAGGATACCTAACATAAAGTATAAGATACTCTATATTTAACAGACACAATAAAAGCTTGCTAAATTTAGGCATTTAATACAATTTTGTCAAATTGAATAGAACTGAACAACCCTGTATAGGAGCAGCTACTAGAATTCAGAAGAGAGACTGAGGCTGGATATGTAGGTATGGGAGTCATTGGCATGGGTGTGATGGGGGAATCCATGGCAATTCTGAGTGGGCTATAGGACAAGGTCTGTATTGGATTTTTATCCAGAGGATCCGAATTCAGATTCTGACTTTGTCCCAAGTGTGACCTTAAGGGACACTTCACCTCTCTTGTCTTCAGTCTTCCTCGTATCTAGACAGAGTGTGTTGAATTAGTTGACCTCTGAGGTCCCATTCAACTATAGATCTGATTTTATAATCTCCATTTGATGTCAAAAAAAGAAACTAAGAGAAGTGAAACTTGCTCAGGGTCATATAACCAGCACTGGTTAAGAGTGCTAGACCTAGTCAGGAAGACTTGAGTCCAAATCCAGCCCTACATTCGGTGACCCTGGACAAGTCCCTTAATCACGGCCTGAGTCAGTTTCCTCATATGTAAAATGAATATGATAATAATAGCACCTAATTCATAGGGTTGTTACGTGGAAAAAAATGATATAATGTTTATAAAGTGTTTTGCAAACCTCAAAGTGTGACATAAACACTAGAATTATCATTTTCATCATTAATTATTTTTTTCACTTTATAGTATTTTTTCCAAAAACATTTAAAGATGGTTTTCAACAATCACTTCCATAAGATTTTGACTTCCAAATTTTTTTCTCCCTCCTCTTCCACCTCTTCAAGAAGGTATGCAATCTGATATAGGTTATATATGTACAATCATATTAAACGTTTTCACATTTGTCATGAATGCATCATTATTAATATTAATTATTACTATCACTATGTTGATTACTAACTTTAGCAAATCTGGGAGCTCAGAGTGGGTGATGTTGTTTTTTTCTTTCTGTGTGCTTAGAAAATGCTTTACTACATCAATTGTTCAGCCTGAATGACCTTTTTACTTAGATGGGAACCAAAGGGAGCCATTAAATCCTACTCAACCCAAAGTCACAAATAGAAACTATTTTTATTTACTTTAAAAATATATCCCCACAGCTTCTAATTTACCTGCCGAGGCAGATAAGATATATTAGAGCTTGGTCGTGGAAAGTTATATTGTGAGGCTCTCAGATGCTGTCAACAGATCATAGGACTCACACTAACACACTTTTGCTGAAGTCAGTAGTAGGAATTCTCCTTATGCCTCCTTGGACCGCTGATGCTGCCTGATCCCTGACATCCATTAAACTTATTGCTCCAAACTTTATTTTTTCCCAGTGCATTTTTTAATTCTTTCTTCACAGTAACAATTTTTCTTGAAAAAAAAAGAAAAGAAAAATATTTTACTGATGTATGATCATACCTCTCAGGCAGGTCTGGCAGACAAGATGCTGCATTTGTAGAGGGAGGCAAGACTCCTAATTGGTTGAGAGCTGTGTAGCTAAGTGAAATGGCAAAAGCATAGACTACCATGCAAGAAGAAAAGGTGTGGGCTTTGAATGAAAAAGAGGAAGCCCCCAGAGCTATAGGAATGTGGGGAGGAGATAACATCCCATCATATCCCTTGTTTCCCAGCACCTGGACCCCCAAGACTGCTGCTGAGATGGGCTTTCAGGTGAGAACATTTTCTTTCCAACTCAGATGAGATTTCATTTCACTATTGCAGTCTTTTTTTTTTTGTCTCTTGTCAATTCATTCATTCATTCAATAATAAGGCATAAGAATATCCCTGCCCTCAAAGAGCTTATAATCTAGTGGGGGAGTCTAACAGTAAGCACCCCAACATACACAGGGGAGCCTGCTATCACAGGTCCTTAGATCTGCATTCATAAAAGGAAAGGCAACTTTTGAGGGGTCAACAATCACTTTAATCAACCACAGGTATCAGAGAAAATCAAAATCAAAATTTCAGAGAAATCAGAAATCAACAGACAGCTCCCAAACTGCCTGACTATTAACATACACACATCTTTACCAGAGAGAGAAACACTCTGGGTTTTCAAAAAGCTGGGGGATGGCTTAGCGGCTTCCCAGAGTCTCATCTGGAACACATACCTTCTTTCAAAAACTAAGCTGCTAAGTAAAACTTCACCCTCAGAGTATTTATACACTTTTCAGAGCCAGAGTGCATAACCCTCTGACCCAGTGCCTCAATAGAAAAAACAAAAGGTACTTGAGATACTCCTACAAAACAATTCCTCTAATTGAGCTTCCCTTAATGAGCAGGTCCATCCATGGGTGGGGAAGATCTTAATTATTATTCTACATTCTACATTATTCAAGCAAAGGCACTTTTAGTAAAACAAAAACAGCAAAAGATCATAATTTGATGGCCATCACTGGGAGTCAGTAAGCAAACACATATATACTGAACAAGTTATGTACAGGATAAATAGGGCATAATTAGCAGATGAGAGGTCATAGAATTAAGAAAGCTTGGGGAAGGCTTTCTGTAGGAGAGGGTATGTTCATTGGGACTTAAAGGAAGCCAGGAGGGTCAGTGATTGGAGCAGAGGAGGGAGGGTATACCAGATGGAGGGGAGGGAAGGAATCAGAGCCCAAAGCTGAGAGATGGTGTCCTGTTTGTGGAACAGCCTGGAGGCCAGTGTCTTTGGATCAAAGCATACTTTTTGGAGGGTAATGTATAAGAACATTGCAAAGGTAGGAGGTGGCTAGGTTACAAAGGGCTTTGAATGCCAAACAGAACATCTTAAGGAACCTATATGACTTCTCCAGCTGTTGTTTGACATGCTTACTATCTATGATTGTCTTTTGCACAAAAATGAATGGTGAAGAGATGAAGCTAAACTACTCAGATTAAACTAATCATTACCCTTAAGGTGTGAGGTAAAATTAATCTCCGCTGCTTCTCACCTTGGAATGGCTGGGGAAAGTCATCTTTATCCTGAACCCTCTCAAAGAATGAGCCTCTAGGCTTCCACTATCTTTTATGCAATAGATATTATTTCCAGCCCAATACACCTTTGGATAGAGGAGAGTGAAGGATACTCTATTTTCTCTGAGGCATGGAGGACATTCCAAATCTCTGTCCATCACTATGTGTGCCAGGGATGTGGTAAATGGAGTGGTGGGTCTAGAGTCAGTAAGACCCATCTTTATGAGTTCAGATCAGGTCTTGGGCATTTACTGTTGGTGACCCTAGACAAGTCACCTAACTATTTGTCTCAGTTTCCTCATCTGTAAAATGAATTGAGAAGGAGATGACAGACGACTCAGTTATCTTTGGGGCAACTAAGTGGCTCAGTGAATAGAGCTGGAATCAGGGTTTTCCTTAGTTCAAATCTGGCCTCAGATACTTACTAGCTGTGTGACCCCAGGCAAGTTGCTTCATCCTTTCTCCCTCACTTTCCTAGTCTGTAAAACGAGCTGGATCCTTGCCCAGGAAACACCAAATGGTGTCACAGAGAGTTGGACACCACTGAAAAATGACTCAACAGCTTAACACTATGTGGGCCCCCTGGTCCAGTGTTATATGATCTATGGGTCCTGTTATAGTTGCCTTTTTGGGGGGATTGGTTTGCATTATTGTCACTCCCTCATAACACCCTCCATCCCCTCCCTATAGCCCTCTTCTGTAACAAAAAGAAAAACAACCACAAAGCAAACCAAATACAGAAACCACTCCTGATTTTAAGTAGCAAGCAGTACCCAAAGTCCCCTGACTCCCTTCAGATAGGAGGGACACAAGTTTATATTGTGAGTCAGAGAGAGGATGACTTATTAGATAACTGGGTGCTGACCTTTGAGTCAGGAAAATGTTGGTTAAAATCCTTCTTTGGACACTCACTAGCTGCATAACCATCTTTGCATGTTATTTTGTTTTCAATCATGTTTCACTCTTAGTGACTGCATTTGGGCTTTTCTTGGCAAAAATATTGGTGTGATTTGGCATTTCCATCTCATTTTAAAGATGAGGAAACTGAGACAAGCAGGGTGAAGTGACTTGCCCAGGGTCACATAGCTAGTAAGTGTCTGAGGCTGAATTTGAACTCAGGTCCTCCAAACTCCAGACCTGGCACCCTATTCAAGGTACCATCTAGCTTCCATTTTGTAGAAGTAAAAAATAAAAGAGGCTCAAACAGGAAACATGGTCAAAAGAAAAAAAATAGTTAAGATTTGGAGTCAGAGGATCTGATTTTAAATTCTGGTTCTTCCTGTTTGATATTAGGCAAGTCTTCCTTGGACTAATTATCTTTTCTCTTTGTTTTCAGATTGAAATCTACATCCCTTGTGATCTTGAGTGAGGCATTTAACTTCTTTTAGCCTCAATTTCTTTATCTGTAGAATGGAGTTTATACTAAATGACATCTCATGTCCTTTGCAGTTCTAAGTCTGGGTTACTAGATCATCATCTAGTGCTCTTAAATTGTCCAGGCCTCGGTTTCTTCCCCTGTAAAGTGGGCACAATTTTATTCACAGTATTGACCTCATAGGTACTTGTTGTGAGGCTTAGATAATTTTATGTACGCAAAGTGCCTTAAAGTACAATGTGAATACACACATGTGTATATACATACACACATATGTATATATGAATATTTGTTTTTTTGTGTGTATATGTATATATGTGTATATATTCATGTATGATCATGTTGTTTCCCCTGTTAGACTTTAAGCTCCCTGGGGGTAAGGATTATTTCCTTTTGTCTCTGTATCCCCAGTGTCAAACCTTGATAAATGCTTATTGATTGATGGATGGATTGGTCAGTTCTTTGGAATTAAGATGGGCCATGATATGCATCTAAATGCTGACATTTAATGGGATGATAGATTTAAGCCTAGAAAAAGACCTTGGAGGCCATCTATTCCAAACCTCTTATTTTACAGATAAAGAAACTGTGGCACAGTGAGGTTAAACTACTTGCCCAATGTCATAAAGTTAACACTTGGGAAGGAGGATTTGAACTCATATCCTCTGATGACAAAGTCGGTGGTCTTTCCAGTATACCATACTTGTTGTTACAGTTCATTGTGGTCACTATAAATGGATTTTTGCGCTTTACCACAATAGAAATACAGACTGAAAGTATCATTATCAAACTGTATAATTAGAGGCAAATCAATTTTTTTCACTTAAACAAAACTTTCTCTTTGAGAAAATCAAATGCCTTTCCACGTTTTGAAGTCAATGCTAATTATAAATCATGGCTCTTTTTGCCAGAAAGCAAAACAAGAGTAGCTGTTGGGCCTGCTTCCAAAGTTAGCATAAATTTATGACAAAGTTGATATTGACCCATTATTTATAAAGTCAGTTACATTTGTCAGAGCTGCTGATGGCGAATGATTTATTATACACAATGACACAAACCATAATGAAATAGATTAAGCCTCTTTATGAAATGTTCGGTTCCATTACATCTGGTAACAAAGTCTACTCCGATGTAGGATGCCACTTTATTGAATTCTCTCTGATCTAATTGTGGGCTGTCCTAATTTGTTTGAGCCTTTCTGATGAGAATCACCCAGGGCTCTAGGACCAAGTATTTTCTTTGAGTTATGGACTTCATTTGAGTCTGAATGCTGATTAGGAAATTTGTATCTTCATTTACTTACTGTTTGAATCCCAAAGGTTGTGGAGCCATTTCAGGAAGGCTTCTGTCAGGAACCAAGTCCTTCAGCTCTCTGTAGATCTGTTTGCTAGGAAAGGTCAGGTTTAGGGTCCCACTTCTGTCATGTGGGGAATCCACTTAGACCTTTGAACGTAGGATTATACATGAATAGCTAAAAGGGACTTTCAATTCTCATCTAGTTTAATCCCCCTCATTTTGCAGATTAGGAAACTGAGTCCTAGAGAGATTAAATGATATATTCTAAGTCATACTAAATGACCTAAATTATAAATTTTGAAAGAAAAAGGAATGGAGATGTCATCTAATTCAGGTATTTCATTCTACAGATGAGGGACCTAAGAGTCAGAGATGTCAAGTGGTAGGAATGATTGGAAAGACAGAAAGGGGCTGGTTTTTGAAGAGTTTTAAATATCAAACAGAATGTTGTATTTGATCCTAGAGGTGATAGGGAGCCACATGAGTTTATTGAGTGGGGAGGGAGGAACATGGTCAGACCTGTACTTTAAGAAATAGCTATGCTGGCTAAAAGGAGAATGGATTGGAACAAGGAGAGAAGTGAGACAGGAGACTAACCCACTAACAGGTTTTTGTATTAGTCTAGACATGAGGGGATGAGTGTCTTCACTATAGTGGTGATAGAGAGAGAAGATGGTATACTGAAGAGATGTTGCAAAGATGCAATAAACCATAGGTACTTAATAAATACTTATGGCCTGGCTGAATGACCAATCTATTTTTTTCTTCCCTTCCCCCAAATCCCAGAATTCTTTCTCTTTTTATGAAGACAGTTCTTTTTTTCTAGAATATCTCCCAGGATCCCAGAGCTCATAGGGATCTGAGATAGTCCCATTCATATCAATATAGATATGACTTCTACATAACAAGAGGTCATCTAAGCTTTACTTTAAGAACTCAGTTGAAAAAGGATCCACTACTACTCAAAGATTCTCATTCACCATTTATGAGTTGTAATTCTTAGGGAAAAAACGGGATGTGTGTGTGTAGAAATTTACATAACTTTAAAAGGAATAACAGGCTGTACATAATAAATTTTCAATTTCATATAAAATCATTTTTTATTATACTGGTTATGGAAATGTTTGTTTTATCCAATAAATTAAAAATGAAATAAATAAAAAATCAAAAAAATATTTTTTTGTACCAAACTTGAATACGCTTCTTTTTAACCTCTGCTCATTACTCCTACTTCTGCCCTCTGAAGCCAAACAGAATAAATCAAGTCCTTCTTTGGCATGACAGCCCTTTGAATAACGGAGGTCATCTGTTCTAGGTCTTCTTCTCTTTCCCAGGTTAAACATTTATAGTTCGTTTGACCCTTTACCATGTGACTTGAAAACTATACCTTCTGCTAGATATTGTTTTTCAGTTTTTCAGTCATGTCCAACTCTTGGTGACCACATTTGGGATTTTTTTGGCAAAGATACTACAGCAATATGCCATTTCCTTCTTCAGATCATTTTACGAATGAGGAAACTGAGGCAAACAGGGTGAAGTGACTTGCCCAAGGTCACACAGATAGTAAGTGTTTGAGGGTGGATTTGAACTCATAAAGATGAGTCTTCCTGACTTCAGGCCCATTGCTCTATACACTATGCCAGCTAACTGCCTCAATACTCTACTACATACTCACCAACTTATTATTATCGTCATCCTTACTAAAACATGGCACCTTAGAACTGAACACAACGCTACAATTATGGTCTGACCAGGTTATTCCCACCTATAGGATGGCCAATCTCTGAGTCCAACAAGAGGTTACAGTTTTCAATGGGCTACCTTTGCACAGCTCACTAAGTATTTGCCAGGAGTATGAACCCAAGTAGAACCAGCTGAATAATGATAGATGGCCAGACACCTCTAAACCAATTCTAGAGCAGTAGAAGCCATAAAATGACAGACTGAAGCAAATTTCCAGCCCACAACAATCTGGAAGGTCTACAGGAAAGGTTTATCACCCTGAGATGGGAGCAGAGCACAGTTTGGCAAGGGCTGTGCCAGGATGGACAGAGCTAGAGCATGCCTTAAGGGACTGAATCACTGGTGGCTGTTATGGCTTTCAGACTTCTCAAACCACAAATGCCATAGACAGCTTTGAAGGTCAATAGGAAGGGTCTTTCACCTGGTTGAGAGGGGAGCTTGGTCACTTCCCATCCCCAGCCCCAGCCTCAGAGCTAGGGTGGCAGCAGTCACTGCAGAGGCTGCTTCTGGAGCCCTCCACTTAACAAAGAGCTCAAGAGTCAATTAACTGGCTGGGCAAATGAGCAAAAGGGGAAAAAGGAAACAGACTATAAGTTCTTACTTTTTTGGTGAAGAGGTGTTTTCTTATGTTATTAGTGATGAGGAAGATCAAAACATACAACCAGAAGAAGACAACAATGAAGGATGAACACACACATACACAAAAATATCAGAAGAAATTATATATGTGTTAGAGCCCCTTGTCAGAATTTCTTCTTGGACTTTATTGTTTCTATTTTCTATAATAGTGATGAGTGCAAATGTATTCATACTCTGATACCTCTAAGGGAGAGTATTTACTCTTTGAGGGTAGAGACTAATTTGTTAAAATTCCATTAGACTTTAAAAAAAATTAAATCTTAAAGGGAGAATAAACTCAGTACTATAACCCAAATCCCTGCTACTCTTACATGTTTCTAAATTTAGCACAAGACCTGGAATACAATGTCTATCAGTAAAACATTTCTTAAGTACCATCTAACCCCGCCTCTGAGACTAGCCACTTCTCTCCTCCCATCGCTGTCTGAGCCATACTCTCTAGCTCCCAGATTGGCCAAAGCTTCTCCAAGGCTGAGGCCACTGTCAACTGCCTGGCCAACTTGTACCTGCAGGTCCCCTATTCCTACCGGTTCCTGGATTTCTATTTCAACCAGGACAATGTTGCCCTGCCTAGGGTGTCCCATTTTTTCCATGAGCTGCTAAAGGACAAATGTGAAGGCGTTGAGCTCTTTATGTGACTCCAGAACCAGTGTGAGGGCCATATTCTCCTCCAGGCTGTGCAGAAATCTGCCCAAGATGAGTGGGGCCTCAGCTTGGCTGCCATAAACCTGGAGAAGGGCCTGAAGCAGGTCCTCCTGAAATTGCATGCTCTGGGCTGGAGCCAAGGGGATCCAGACCTCTGTGACTTCCTGCAGAGCCATTACCTATACAAGGAGTTGAAGCTGCTGAAGCCCTTGGGCAACGACCTGACCACCCTGTGCCACTCACAGGCAGACCCCCAGGTGGGGCTGGGTCAGTACTTGTTTGAGCGGCTGAGCCTGAAGCATAACTAGGGGGAGCAGCCCCAAGGTGGAACCAAGAACACCCACAGTAAAGCTGGCTGCTCATCTAGCCAAAAAAAAAAAAAAATGTCCATACCCTTTGACCCAGCAACACTGCTTTTAAGATTGTATTCCAAAGAGATCATAAAAATGGGAAAAGCACCCACACGCACAAAAATATTTATAGCAGCTCTTTCGTCGTGTCCAAGAACTGGAAATTGAGGGGATGCCCATCAATTGGGGAGTGGCTGAACAAGTTGTAGTATAATAAATGCAATGGAATATTGTTGTGCTGTAAGAAATGATGAACAGGCAAACTTCAGAAAAACCTGGCAAGACTTATATGAACTGATAGGCCTTCACAGCAGTGCAAATACCTAAACCATTTCTAAAGGACTCATGGTGCAAAATGCCATCCACATCCATAGAAAGAACTATGGACTCAGAATGAAGAATGAAGCAGACTATTTTCTCTTCTGCTATGTTTTGTTTTATTTTTCTCATGGTTTCTCCCATTTGTTTTAATTCTTCCATGTGACATGACTAATGTGAAAATGTGTTTAATAGGAATGCATTGTAAAGCCCGTATAGGATTGCAAGCTATTTTAGGGAGGGTGTGTGAAGGGAGGGGGAGAAAATTTGGAACTTCTGGAAGTGATTGTTGAAAACTGAAAACAAATAAATTAATAATTTTTTTGAAGGACAAAGAATTCCACAATCCCATCTTCTATCATTGAATTGAGAGTTCCTAATAGTTCTGATCGAGGGTAAATATTTTAAAGATGAGTGTCTTAATTATGAAGTCCCTGAAGCTGTAGAAAAAGGAGTGCATCAATATCATAATATAGGGGAGCAAGGAATCTTGGATTTTGCTAGCTGCTATTATAATGGATTAGTCAAATGGTTCAAGTCAATGGAGAAGGGATTGCCCCTTTAACAACCACAAATGTCTTTCTCTTTGGGGGAAGTTAATACCTTAATGATAGCAACAAATGTCTGGATGACTGTATAAGCGTTTGACATCAAAGTTGAAAATGTTGATGTTTACAATGAAAATGTTGACGTTTACAATGAAAATGTTGATGTTTACAATGAAAATGTTGAAGTTTACAATGAAAATGTTGAAGTTTACAATGATAGAAACTTCATTTGTTTTTTGCAAAGAATCCAAACCATGGGTTGGTTTCAGCATTATAAATATAGATAATTTTAGAACCCTAGGGAAGGAAGAATTCGTTAGAGGGGGAACAGAGTTGTAGCACCTATTATGGTCTACTAGGACTCCTTTATTCTTTCTCCATCTGAGTCTGTCTGTTTGTACATCTGTTGGTGTGTATCAAGGCTGTCCTGTACCAATTATGCAATGTTACCTGGAATACTTGTATGGGAGCCGGGGAACTCTTGTCTGCATCTGCAGAAACCTATATAGGAGCTATATTTTGAGGTTTCTCACAAGGAACTCTTGATTGTGGTAATATGTGACAAAGGATGACCAATTTGTGTGCACATATGAATATGCATGTATACAAATATATTCATATGTAAATATCCAGTATATTATATACACGCACATAAATTTAGATGTGTATATGTATGTGTACATATGTATATGTGTATATGTATGTGTATATATGTATATGTGTATATGTATGTGTATATATGTATATATATATATGCATGCATGCACACACATACTCTATCCAGTGCTCTATCCATTGTGCCACCTACCTGACCAGGCTTGGAATCACAACCACTCATTTCCATGAATGTGAATCTAGCCTCAGACACATACTAGGTGTGTGAGCCTGGGCAAGTCACTTAACCCTGTTTGCCTCAGTTTCCTCATCTGTCAAATGAGCTGGAGAAGGATAGGGCAAAGCACTTCACTATCTTTGCCAAGAAAACCCCAGATGGGGTCATGAAGAGTCAGACATAAGCATAAAGACTGAACAAAAAAGATGTATTTATGTGGAAAGAAAGAGAACTAATGAAAAAGGTAAGAGAAAACATCTGACCAGAACTCTGTAGATAATGAAGAACTCTGATCTTAGCTGGAGATGAGACAGGAGTGCACTCCAAACACAGATGGCGACTTACATAGAAGCCTAGAGATAGGACCTACGCTGTCAAGTTCAGGCAACAGCAAGTAGCCAGTTTGGCTGGAATGGAGATTGTGTAATAGACGGAGAGTAATACAAAATATGTTCCTCCATCAGCCTGAACTGTACCATGAAGGCCTTTGAATGCCAGGCTGAGGAGCTTTTGTATGTTTCCTGAGACAATCGGGAGCCACTGAGTATGTTTGAAGGGAGAAGTAATATGGTCAGACATGAGCATCACAAGTATTTTCTGTTATTCTCTCTCTATTTCAAGAGCCTTTGAACATTTTTCTACTTCAGAGTTTGTGTATTATATAAAATGTTATTGCCACAGGAAAAGCAGTTTTCTCTTTTATAAAGAATTCATAATTAAAACCTCAATGCTAGTGACAGTTTTCAAATCTGACGTGACATTTTTGTAATCTATTTAAAATTTCAAAAGGTTTTGCAGTATTGCAGCCCAGGAATTATGCAAATGAAAAAAATAAAACAGAAAACAGTGCCTAAGAGTTCTCCATCAGAAATTGAGAATTAGAAGATGTTATTCTTTTTATTCTAGGGAAAATGAATTTTAGGCTTTTGTCAAAAGTGAGTGCTAACATATGTTCAAAGTTCTGATCTTGGGAGCTGAGGTAGAGTGAGTTAATATCTGAAGAAGGAATTTATTGTGTCCTGGTACTTGCATTTCTATATCCCTTTAAATGCTTTCCCATTAAAATTCTATGAGGAAGCCAGTGAATAGAAATTTTATGCCCATGTTACAGATAAAGGAATTGAGGTTCATTCAATTAATGGAGATGACTTGACCAGGGTCACACAATTAGGAACACTGGATTGTAGACCTAGAGCTGGATGAGACCTCAGAGACCTTTTAGTCCAATTTCATAATTTTACAAATGAAGAAATGTTGCTATTGTTGTAACCTTCAGCACTCAACTTTGATGCCAAACCCTTACACAGTCATCCAGGCTTCAGTTGCTACAATTAAGATATTGCCTTCCCCCAAAGAGAAATCTGTGGTTGTTAAAGGGACAATCTCTTCCCAATTGACTTGCGCCATTTGACTATCTCATAATAATAGTCACAAAATCCAAGGTTCCTCATTCCCCTATATTATGATCTTGATTTCTTTCTCTTTCTATAGCTTCAAAGCCTCATATAGTTGGACCACTTGCTCAATGTCTCTCCCATCAGGCACAGGGTGATACAATTGGTAGCTGTTCAATCTGGGGTTTGAATACACATTTCCTAACTACAAACCCAGCTAACTCCCTTTCTAATTGTATGACCACAATGTTCTTTGCACAATCCATTCCCATTGCCTCTGCCCTGGTTCGGATACTTATCTCTTGTCCCATGAGCTATTGTGAAGACCTCCTCTTTTCTATTCTTGGCTCAACCCTCCCCATTCCAGTCAATTCTACACACAGCTCCCAAAGAGACTTTCCTAAAGCAGAGGTCTAAATATGTCACTCCTTTATTAACTCAATTCCATGAAGTCTGTATCACCTTGGTCTAGAATTAAATATAAATTCTGTTCTTTGGTATTTAAAGGTCTGCACAACTTGGCCTCAATTTACCTTTCTAGTCTTATGATGCATTACTCCCCTTTTCACACTCAACTGGCTTTCCCTCCCTGTTCCTGACTAGGATACCATATCTCTTTCCAGTGCCTGCCCCTCCCACCCTCCATGCCAAGTATGTGCTTCCTCATTTCTGTCTCTTAGAATCACTAAGAGATTCTAATCATTTGCCACCTGTTAGTTTCTCTGCTACTATTTCCATGGCTCCCTATTACCTTTAACACCAATTACAAATTCCTTTAGCCTCCTCCTATTCTAAATTTTCTCTGGATCTGCATGGTAGAATAAAAATAACACATTAGTACAGGAATAGGAAGCTATTGTTTTTAGAGAGGAATAGAAATCTGTCCTCGGTGGTGGCTTTAAAAAAAAAAATGTCCCTCTGGAAAGTCCTTTAGAGTTTGTAAGAAAAAAATTGCCATACATTCACTAAAGTGCTATACACTTAGGTTTAGAACAAGGCTGTGTGTTGCAGGATTCTGCCACAGGGAAAAAAGACACACATAAAAAAGTGGAACTTTAGCTGACAAGGAAAATGAAGGATATGCACTTTCAACCCCCAGAGTCATTCTTGAGGTTTTTGAGATAACTGATAAAAAAAAAAAAAAAGAAAAAATCTGTAAGTATTTGTCTAGAGTCTCTGTCACAGCTTCCATCCCCAGAGGCCAGTTCCAATGAGGAAACTCTTGAAATCAAGTTAGAGACTACAAATAGGGGCAGGTCTGCTTTTCATTTTTCTGATTTCATTTGATAAATGAAATTCCATTTTGGTGCATCAGGAATTCATCTAGCACTGAATAGTCCTGTCACTGTAGGAGAGAGCTATTGGAAGGTTCTCAGAGTTTGGTTGGAAAGAAGAGGAACCAGCAATAAGAGAAATTTCAGAGTGTGGGTTGAAATCAGCCTCTTTAAGAGCAATATTTGCATATGTATGAAAGCAGTAAAGAGAGAGGACAGGAGATTGCTTGGCAGATTTCTTTGTTTCCCTACTGTGGACCATTCTATGGGCAAAGTCTTGGGCAAAATACTAGGAAAATAGGAAAAAAGAACAACCTGTAATCCTTTCCCTCAGGGAGTTTACAATCTAGTCTGAGGTGTGGAGAGTGGGAGGGGGGAGAAGCTTGTAAGCAAAAAACTATAATTCAGATTAGAATATGATATATTTGGGAAAAATAAAGAAAAAATTAATAAAGTAAATCATTTTAAGAACATGATTAAATTGAATAGATGAAATCAGAGCGGCCTGAAGAATTAAAATTTTGGATGGGCATTTCTCTTTGTGGGTATCAGGAAAAAAGTTGCCTTTTGAGAGCATTGGGTAAATTGTGTTTAAACAGGGAAGGATATGAAAGTGAGTTCTTGTATATATTTCAATGTTCCAGAAGTCTACTATTTGGACAAACTTTTCCCTAGTGCAAACTTCAACCTCACTGTGCCTCAGGTAGTCTAGATTTTGGGCATCTGGGCCATCTCCAATCATGCTGATCTATGTCTGGCCATGGGACCTAGATGACTCTAGAGGAGAAAGTGAGGCTGGTAACTTTGTACAGCTCTCTCTCCCTTGAATCCATTTCACTTCCATCTCATGGCATCACCTTCCTGATGTCATGATCCTCTTCAAGAAATTATCAAACTACGCCTGACCTGGTCATACGATGACAGATTTAGGACTGGAAAGAGCCTCAGAGGTCACCTAATCCAAATTTTCATTTTGTAGATGAGGAAACTGAGGCAGGCAGATGTCAAGTGACTTGACTAAGGTCATGCAGGAAGCAACAATAACTATTATTTGCATAATACTTTAAAATTTGAAAAGTTTTTTACAAATATCGTCTCATTACAGTCTCACAACATCTTTGGAAGGTAGGCAGGTGTTATTATTATCTCTGCTTTAGATGAGAAAATTGAGGGAGGCAGAGGTCAAGTGACTTGCCAAGGTCACATAATTAGTAACTATTTAAGTCTGGATTCCAACTCAGGTCTTCCTGAGTAAGCATCTGAAACTTAAATGCAGGCCTACTGAATCCACCTTTTTCTTCCGGATTACTCTGACTTAAATAAGACTGGTTTTGAGAAAAGTGACATGGAGTCTATTACTGGGCCTGTACTTAAATTTTTTTTTGGATTCATAGGAACTTTTAGGGCTTATGCTCCATGGGCATAGCCTTCAAGAGGTCTAGGTCATCTCCATGATACAAGGAAGTTTTGGAAGAAGAATCTGGTGGAATACATCCAGACACATTGAGTTAAAAAAAAAAATGCTGGCAGGTATGTGTAAATCACTGCTGTTTGGATCATGTGGATAAATTTAAGCATAAGGGCACATCTGAATAACATTTTTTTCTGATGTCAACAGGGAAATACATGGCTAGAAAAGGAAATTGGCAGTTATGTAGCAAGAGGGAGAGATAATAGAGAGACAGTCCACATTCTCCATCAGTATCCATGGAGTGTTGAGATCTAGAGGAAGATCCTTAGCAGATTGGGTAGACCCCATGTCTCCCTAAGCTTCTTCAACTGTAAAGTGGGAATAATAATAGAACTTACATCCCAGAGTTGCTATAAGGATCAAATGAAACATTTATTAAGTTCTTGGCATAGTACCTGTAACATAACAGACATTTAATAATTGACCCTTCTTTCTTTCCCCTCCTCTATTCTCTACTCCCCTCCCCTTCCCTTCTCTTCTCTTCCCTATGTAGAAGATTCATGGGAAGACATAGACAAGGATTGTACCGGATGTAAAAGCAATGATTGTGATCAGTATTTAACAGTACCTGACACAGAGTAGGTGCTTAATGAATGCCTATTGATTGATGATTGATCTGTATCTTTAAAGGGAATTGCTGACATCAGTTAGATGACAGATCCTTTGACACAGCAAATTAAATTCTTTACTAAATGAACTTGTATAACTAAATTTATAAGATTATAGATTTAGAGCTAGAAAAGGCTTTAGAAATAATTTAGTAGAAGTGTACTTAGCCTGCAGACCTCCTTTGGGGACTATGGACAGAGTTCAGTGAACTTTGATAGGAAAAAAAATATATCTTCCTTTCTACTAACCTTTGTTTTCCTTTGCAAGTCTATGTAATCTGTGCATTTAAAACTCTGACTCTGGAAAGAGGTCCATAGAGTTCCTCAGATTGCACAAGGGATTTTTAGAACACAATAAAGGTTAAGATCTTCCCCATCCTTTGCTTACTCAATGAACTTGTATAACTATTTCATTCCTCTCCTAACTTATATGGATGATGAAACTGAGGAACACAAAGGTAATGTGAAATGAACGAATGAATGAATGGAAAAGCTTCTATTGAACACTATGTGCCAAACTATGCAAAGCACTGGAGATACAAATATGAAAAGAAAGACAGTCCTTGACCTAAAAGATCATATATTCTAATATGTAGAACTAAGTAATAGATATAGGTTAGTGGCAATTGGGGAGGGGTATTATGGTTCAGAAAGTTACATGGATGGTAAATTGGCCATAAATTGTACCTTTTCCAGTACCATTGGCAATATTGATTTTCTTTTGATTATAGAAATGGAAGATATAGTGATGGTGGGAAGGACATGAATGACTACAAAGAAGCAGGTGGAAAGATGGGAAAGTAAACTGAGTCATGAATGGAGCCTCCTGGGATATGTGAAGATGATGAAATGGGACAGGGTGAGCATTCTGGTCCTGAAAGGCTTCAGACCTTTGGATTGTGGTCTCCAGTGGAGAAACAAGGCACCGTCTGAGGAGCAAAGTGAAAGAAAATTAATTGTAATTAGTAGTGGAACCAAGATTTGAGTCCATGCATCTCTGTCTCACGAATCAGTCCTCTCTCTGCTGTACAGCACCATTTCCTAAAGTTATAGCTGTCTGAATGAGTTAGTGTTTGGATAAACTGATTTGCCTTATTTTTGCAATTTCAAGTATCAAATTGAAACCTGAATAACTCTTATAACATTGCCTTGTTTTTCTTGTCATATATCATCTGTGATTATGACACTAACCTACTAGAGGACCAAGTAGCTCAGTACCAATTATTCTGGTAAGTGGCATGATAATTGCACATATCACTTATGTAATGAGCTGATGTTAATGTTGACTTTTTAATAGCACATGATTATTGGAGTTTTTCGAAGTTGCTGTGATCTTATACACTGAAGAGTGTACCTTAGACTCAGCTAACACAGTGTAGGACTTTTCTGAATGCACAAATAGGCATGACCTAACCAAGGTTTGATTACAGCCATCATATTAATGATTTGATTTCTGTAAGACTGACCAAAAAGTTCAGTTTATTCATTTACAGCTTAAATAGAAGTATTTTCTAGACCTAGTTTTACAATAACCTAATGTACTAGGGTTTTAAGCACTTAAAAATACTTTTAAAAATATTACTTCTGTCTGTTTTTCTTTTTTTACATTTCCCAATATCTGCCCTTCCGCAGAGAACCCTCCCTTGTAATAAAGAAAATACATTTAAACAAACAGAAACATTGCATCCGAATATTCCTTTTTTACTATAATCCATTATTTCTCTACTGAGATGTTTCATTTTATTGCTGTTGTTCAGTCATTTTGAGTTGTGTCCAACTCTTCAAGACCTCATTTGGGATTTTCTTGGCAAAGATACTGGAGTGGTTTGCCATTTTCTTCTCCATCTCATTTTATAATGAGGAAACTGAGGAAATCAAGGTTAAGTGATTTGCCTGGAATAACATAAGTAGCAAGCATCTTGGACCAGATTTGAACTTATGTGTCCTTGATTCAAAGCCTGGTCCTTTATCCACTGCACTGTCCTGTTGCTCTGAGAGGTTTCATTAGTAGTTTTCTAAAGCTAGGACTGATAATCACATTGATGTGAGGGAGCTCTGTCATCACTTAGCACCATTAAATAACACACAAACCAACATATTGTGGTTTTTTAAATTATTCTCTTGGTTCTGATTATTTCACTTTGCATCAGCTCATATGAAACTTTCCAAGTTTCTATGAATTTTTCATCTTTATTGTAACCTCCTATTCAAAAAACTCATATGAGTCCCTGTAACCTCCAGGATCAAAGATAAAATCCTCTGGCTTTCAAGACACTTCACAACTTGTCTCTTTCTTACCTTTCTTGTCTCATTATACCTTACTTCCCTCCATGTACTCTGAAATCCAGTGACTCTGACCTCCTGACTGTTCTTTGAACAAAACTCTCTGTCTCCTAACTGGGCATTTTCACTATTTCTCATGGCTGGAGCTCTCTTTCTCTCCTCCCCTCTGCCCCTTGATTACTTTGGCTTCTTTAAAGTCTCAACTAAAATCTTGCTTTTCCTAGTCCTTTTCAATCTAAGTGTCTTCCTTCTGTGATTATGTCTAATTTATCCTGTCTTTATCATGCATGTAGTTCAGTCATTTCAATCATGTCTGACTCTCCATGACCCCACTTGGGATTTTCTTGACAAAGATATTAGAGTGGTTTGCCATTTTCTTCTCCAGTTCATTTTACAGATGAGGAAACTGAGACCAGTAGGTTTAAGTGAATTGCTTGGAGTCACACACCTAGTAAGTGTCTGAGGTTGAATTCAAACTCAGATTTTTCTGACTCCAGGCCCAGTGCTCTATCCATTGTGCCACCTAGCTACCATCTATACCTTGTATGTATGTAGTTTATTTACATGTTGTCTCTTCCCTTAGACTGTGAGTTCTGTGAGCTTAAAGTTGTCCTTTTAGCACATGATATAATCGTATATTCACATACTATAATTTGATCATTCTCCAGTAGATGAGTACTCTCTGAATTTCCAGATCTTTGCCACCACAAAAAGAGCATCTATATATAGTGTTGTGTTATGTGTGAATATGCATGTGCACACACATATACACATATGTATATACACATATATGTGTATACCTATACACACGTGTATAAATATGGACACATACTTATGTGTGCATATATGTATATCTATCTATCTATCTATCTATCTATCTATCTATCTATCTATCTATGTCCTTTCCTTCTTTTTTTAATCTCTTGGGGTATAGGATTAAAAGTGTGTCATGTTTATGTTTTCCCCTGGAGAGCCAGTTGTTAAACATTTTCCTGCATACCCAAGACTTAGGCTTATTCTGCTTGACAACAGAGGATACAGCTAGAAAGTTGAAGACAGGAGCAGCTCAATTCTATAAAAGGGAGGGAAAGGCAGAAATTTCCTAAGTATGAGAATCATCTGAATGTCAAATGGGCTACCTCAATAGGTAATGGATCTCTTCTCACTAAAAGTCTTCAAGTAGAAGCAGAATGGCCCCTTGTCAGAGATGTCAGAGGAAATCTTAACTCAGTTTCAAGTTGGACTAAATGACTTCCAAGGTCCCTGGCAATTTGGAAATTCTTTGACCTGGTTAATTTTTCATGACTTTTTCAAAATGGTGAAAAATCAAGATTAATGGTTAATGGAGAAACCACTGGAACTTGAAAGTGGTAGTTAATTTTTAATATTGTCAGACCTCACTATTTTGAACCATTATGGGAAAGGAGAACAAAATCCATAAAAGGTATGAATTACAGGAACTTTCAAGTAAGTTATTGAATCCCAAAGTTAAAAGGGACCTTAGATCATCTTGTACAACCTCCCTATTCTTTAAAGTGCAATACATTTTATAAACTAAGCTATAAATGGAAACTAATATATAGGATGTAGGAAGGTAATATCAGAAGTTATAGTTCATAATAGATCCATATTACACAAGCATGTACCAAAGGTATAAATCCTCCAGCATACTGTCCAAGAATTAATTGCTGGGCAAAGAAGTTCAAGACTCCTTGAAAGTATTATTAATTCTTTTTGAGTCCTTGGTTTGAAATCTCTACTCATTTGTGAACGCTTTCTCCAAAGTGAATCATCATGCAATTTGGAAGTTGGAGCAAAATGTAGTGGCTGTCTAGACTGCCTTTTATCTAACAAAGAAGACTTTTAATAATATGACCAACACATGGTCATCAGCTTTTTCTTGAAGACCTTCAGTGAGATGAAATTTCCCACCCCAGAAGCAATCCATTCCATTTTGGGATAGTTATAATAATTCATAATTTTTTCCTGATATCAAATCAAAATGTGTGTCAAATGTTTTATCAACATCTAGGGAAGCCATATCTACAGCCTTCTCAACACAATCTAATCCAACAAGAATTTATGAAGTATCTTCTATGTGCATAGCTTTATGAAAAAAGGAAAGGAAAATCAGGTCATAATCTCCAGGGCTGCCATTTAAATGGACAAGTAGATTTATGATAATTTACAGAGAGAAAGAGGAACTCAGTCGCTCATGAACATGGGAAGAAACAAAAGTACCTTAGAACTCTTCACTCACCAGGTGTTGTGTATGAGGTGTCTGTAACACAATAATATTAACAGTTAGTATGTATGTATGTGTGTATGTGTGTATGTATGTAAACACTCAGGTTTGAAAAGCACTTTACATATATTGTTACATCTGACTTTCACAATGACTCTATGAGATAGATGTTATTATCCTCATTTTAGGTATGGGGAAGCTGAGGCAGGGTCATATAGCTGGTATCTGAAGCCAGACTTGAACTCACGTCTTCCTGACTGGTTCTCTATATGTGCCATCACCTTAGCAACCCCTTAGGTTTGCACCATAAAATTTGAATTGGAGGGATGCTAACTGATGAGACAGAAACAAATGTGGGTGTGAGTAGGTAGCAACACATAACCAATGAGTGAGGAGTAAAAAGTAGCATTAAGAAAATGAATGATAGAAAGAAAAGATGGGCAGGTAACATATCAAGGGTGAGGATGATGGGTGGACAGGCAGATTGCCCACTGGCACCCTCATGAATGAAGCAGAAGTCAAGAAAGGCTTCCAGAATGGTGAGTGGATCTCCAGTGGTGAAGTTATGAGAGGGATGAGAGCCATATGAGATAGGCAGTCATGGATGTGTCGGGATCGACAATCTTGGTGAGGATTTCCTCATCATAATCACAGACTTATTAGAGTACTAAGCACTTTTTTCTTTTGTTTTGTCTTTGTACAGTTCTTTGCATATGGTAGATATTTAATAAATGTTAATTTTGTGAAAATTACTCATCCACAGGAGAATATAAGCTTATTGAAAGAAAAGGCAATTTTATTCATCTATTACCACTGCCTTTCCTGACACTTAGCACATACCAAGTGAGTGAATGAATGAGGCCCAGTTGATAGGGAAACAATGCTTATTTGCTTGTTTTCTCTAGGGTCTAGGGGGTGAAGACCTAAGGCCAAGGAGGAGCTCTCCTTACTGAGAACCTGTCACATTCTGGAAGTACTAATAGTCCTCACTCCTGCACTACCTTGTTGTGGCCTTGCTTTTGACAGTACTCCTGAAGCTAGACATTCATTACCTGTACTATAAATAGACTGCAGACTCCCTTTATTAAGGCTCCACTGGAAAGGACTCTCCATTAACTTCATCAAAGGTCACTGAGTCAGCATTCCCAGGAACCTCTCTCTACCTGTTTTTCCAAATCTTAAGTGTGTGTGTGTGTGTGTGTGTGTGTGTGTGCGCACGTGTTTATAATTTATTTTTTCCAGGAGGAAAGGTAGAGATGAAGTCACTGAATCTGAATAACCCAACAATATGAGAAATATCATTTTATTTCCCTTCCAATGTGTCACATCTCAGCCAGGGACAGCAGCTGTCACAGAAGGTTTAAAGATTTGTTTTGCAACTAACATGTGGATTTTTCTCCCAGTATTCACACTGCTGTACATCTCAGAGCCCATGATCTTGGCAGCTGCCAACCTGCATCATTTGAGATAGCTCTCTTACTTGCCCCATCCTTCTTTCTACCTCCCTTCCTCCCTTCTCTTTCTCCCATCCTCACTTTCTCCTGTCCTTTCTCTCTCCTTTCTTTCCCTCTTATCTTTCACCAACCCCTCCTCCTCTTTTTTCTCTCTTCTCATACCCTTTCATCTTCTATCTTTCCATATCTCTATCTTTGTCTAGTTTTTTTGTCATTCTGTCTGCCTGTCTCTTCCTCTTTCCCTACTTCCCTCTTTCTTTTACTCTGCTTGTCTCTTTCCATCTGTGTCTCCCTATGTCTATGTTTGCTTCTGTCTCTGTGTCTCCTTCTTCTCCTTCTCTCCCCTTCTCTCCCCTCTTCTCCCCTCATTTACCCTCCCCTCTACTCTTTTCCTCTCTTCTCTCCTATCCTCCCTTTCCCTCCTCTCCTCTCCTCCTTTTCTCTTTTAGGTTGCCTCAAATCTTAGTAGATAGTTCAGTGAAAATATCCTTCACATCCACCCAGCATTAATCTATTAATCATGAAGAAAAAGCAAAGAGACAAATTTAGGTTCAATAGGAAAGAAAGAGAAATCCTAACAAAGAGACATGTCTGGGATTGAAACGAGATGCCACAGGAGGTGGTGTCTTCACTATCACTGGAGATCTTAAGAAGAGACTGAATCACCAAATCACTAGGAATGAAATGAGGATAAGCCTGTGACTCTATGTCTTAATAGGCATTGTGGATAAAGAACTGGAGTCAGGAAGTTCTGTATTCAAGTTGTGACTTTGAGACATGATAGCTATGTAATCCTAGCCAAGTCAATGTGTACCAGGAAACTCTCTAAAACCATATATTACAGACCAGATGATGACACTGGGAATTCCTTTTACCAATGAAACTGTAGATGAGAATTCCAGGAAGTTGAGAAGAATGTTTGGGGGTGGAGTGGGTTTAGGAGAAATGGAGAGAGTCTCCTGGACAGAAGCCAGAGTCATGGGTTCTGAGATTATGAGTAAGACATTATATAAATCAGCTATATCCCTCATCCTCTCTATTATTGTTATAATATATTTTAAAAAACCATTCATTCATCTGTTTATTTTTAATTTGTGGAATAAAATAAGAATGAAGTAAGCAGAGCCAAGAAAACAACACACATAAATTAAAATAATGTGAATGTAAAGGGCAATGAAATACCAAAAAAGTCAAATGCAACAAATCGTAAAGATCAAATGAATATAGAGATATGAGAATATCTCTAAAGTATAAATAACAAAATATTTTAAAAAATAAATAAAAACAAAGAGATATGAGAAGACACTCCCAAACCTACCTCTTAATGGAGGTGGGAAGTTCACAGGTGTTACACATTGAATATATTTTCAGACTTTTTCAATGCATTGATGAGTTGTGTTAACTTCTTTTTTTTCTCCTTTTTTAAGAAATTCCATTTGTCCCATGGGATGGCTCTACAAGAGGGGGAGGGATACATGGGATACTATGGTGATGTAAGAAACAGAAAATATGAATATATCTTATTTACAGAAGAGAGAAAAGGCCTTTGGGTTTGGCAAATAAGAGATCATTAACAACTTTGGAGAAAGCAATTCCAACGGAATGACAAGGTTGGATAATAGCCTGTAAGGAATTAGAGTGAGGGTAGGGAAAGTGGAGGCATCAATTGTAGATGGCCTTTTCAAGGAGTTTAGATACAAAAATCAGGAGATACAGGGTCATATTTAGTGGGGTAGAAGGATGCAGTGAATTTTTTAAAGGACAGGGGAGATGTGGACATTGTTGTAGGCAATAGAAAATGAATCAGAGGACAGGGAAAGATTGAAAATAAATGGAAAATTGGGAATGACAAAGGGAGCAATCTGTTGGAGAAGACAGAATGGAATGAGATTGATTGAGAGTGGTTTGCCCTGAAGTAAGTTCACTTCATAATGTGAAACAGAAATGAAAGAAGAGAAAATGGCAAGACATCTGAGTGTTAGGAAATGAGGAAGAGGAAGCTAATGACAAATGGGCTCCATTTTTTTTTTTCTGTAAAATCTGAGGTAAGGTTCTCAACTGAGAAAATGACAGAAGAGGAATCATGGAAGGTTTGAAGAGGATTGCAAAGATTTGAAAGAGCCTCTTGGCTTGGAGAGTGGGATGGTGAGTTGATAAAGAAGGTAGAGTGATATTGCCTAGCAGCAATAAGGCCCCAGTTGAAGTTATGTAACAAATTTATAGTGGATGCAGTCAGAATGGCTGCATGGTTTTCTTCAGCAGCATGTGTGTAAGAGTGAAGATGAAGTGATCCAAGGCTGAGGCTTAGCTAAGTGTAGATGATATGATTACAGGGACTAGGGATTGAGGAGAGGGGAGTAGTGTAGAGTTGAATTGATTCATCAAGAGGACAATCTGTTGGGGGAGATGGAATGGAATGGGATTGCTGGCAAAAGTTGGCAAAAGTATAGCCTTGTTAAGGAGAAGGGCCACCTTTGTGTGAGAAAGAGGTGAAGGAGGAGATCATGACAGAAGGAATCTGAGTGATATTGAATGAAGAGGAGGGTAGAAGAGGGAATTCTTAGCAAATGGCCTCATTTTTTTTCAGTACAACATGAAAGAAGGTTTTTAGCAGAGAGAATGGGCAGGGAGGGGAAGCCATGAGAGGTCTACAGAAGAAAAGGTTTGGAAAAGATTCTGTAGAGAATGGTGAGTTGATAAGGCAGGTATAAATTTGTCTAGTAGTAGTGAGGGTCCATTTGATTTCGTTTAACATACATTTGTAGCAGACAGAATAATTACATGGTGTTCTGCACCTTATTTCAGCAGCATGTGTATAGGAGAAAAGATGGCAGATGGTGGGAGTGATCTAAGGCTAAGACTTGATAGGGTAGAATTGGTGATATGATATAGGGGACAGAGATTCAAGAGAACAAGACAGTGTTTAATTCCACAGGGCCAAGATGGCTAGTACCAGCATAATGGTCTGAGGGAAACTGAGAGTTAAAGGGATCAGAAATCACAGAGTAGAAAAAAAGTAAAGTTTGGTAAGAGAAGGCAGAAGGAGAGGTAGAAAGTATACAGGCTGTGATCAGGAAAGGGGAAATGGGAATTCTTTAACATAGAGGTAGTACATCTGTGGGTGATGGCAAGATGAAAGGTAAGACCATCTCTGTGTGTGACTAAAGTTGCGTAGAAGAGTAGGTAGGAAGTAAATAGTTTGAAGAATTGAGTGATCAGAGTGTTTTCAATTCAAGTTCCTTCAGCACAGCTAGGGGAACTCTTTAAACAGCTAAACTCATCAATCTCTGGGTAAACACTTCTACCTCTCACTCTTTCACCAGAAGTAAACATTCACATCACAGTGTACAAACACTTTATTCTGTTGGTTGTCTCAATGTGATGATAAGCACCACAGTGTCATAGAAAGAGGGAGTCATGTAATCCAGGTCCTAAACATGGTCTTCCATTAATCAGCTGTGTGACTTGTGTAAATTTCTTTACATTCTTCAGTCTTCCTCATTTGTGAAATAGAGGTAATAATAATAATAGGGGCAATGAGATAGCATTTTAGAATGTTCAGAGTGCCTTCTACATTTTCTCTTATTGAAACCTCACAATAATCCAATGAGCTTGATACTATAAATCAATTTTATTTCCATTTTATAGATGAAGGAGTAAAAAGATGTGAAATAATGGGTAAAGAACCAACTGAAGTCAGGAAGATATGGAAGCAAGTAAAGCAAGTAAGTGAGACATCATGGCTGTGTAAATATGGAAGATGGAATTATGTAATTAGCTGTGTGGTTATGGAATTATGGTCTTGCAGGACTCTAAACAGCATGCTAAAACTCCATAGGTATTTCCAGACGAGGGCAACTGGGATGGGGAAAGGTCTTGAGTCTATGGCACTTGAGGATTAATTGAAGGGTCTGGGAACATTTGAGAGTTGGAGTGAGGACTAGTATTTTAAAGATTTCCATCTGGAAAATGGAGGTGATTTGTTATGTTTGGTCCCAAAGGGCAGAAACAAAAACAATGGATAGAAGTCACAAAGAGACTAATTTAAGCTTGCTATCAGAAATAGCTTCCTAACTATAAGAACTAACCCTAAGAAAAATGGGTTTCCATGGGAGCTTGTAGCTTTGTCCTCATTGAGGGTCTTCAAGCAAAGGTTAGATGGCCATGGTGGGGTTTTGTAATAATGAAGATTCCCTTGGTACAAGGATGGGTTGGATCAGACAACTGCTGATGTCTTTTTTAACTCTCAAGTTCTGAGATTCTTAATGTCATGGGAAACTGACTGATTTGCATTGATGGTGGCAGTTTCCAGTCTGTGAGGTCCCTACTCAGTGGTATATTGGCAAATATTCAACAATTAGCTCTCTGGAAAGATAATATATGCCCAGGACACTTTGAAGCTTAATTTTCATTATTAACATTTTCTTCATCATTTTCTTAAATATATGCTATCAAACAATAAACGAGACCTTTATTTTTATTTTTTTCTAATTTTCAAGGTGTGTCTCTTCACCTTGAAAATTTAACAATTGGTCCTTTCAAGTCATTTCAAGCTGACTCCAGTACAACTTTGCCCCTACCCAATGAAGTCATGGATCAGAACAATAAAACCCATTTTCTCCTAAATCAATCATTTTACATGATAAAATTTCCACTCAGATAAATAAAAAGAGTTGCTTCTGATCAGTTTAAATGATAGCTGTAGGACTGATTCCAGTTTTCTGACTACCTGTTCACTACACCCATCATTTTCTACCTCAGTGGATGGTTATAAAGCTCAGACAACGTATGTGTGACAGCATTTTGTAAATTGGGAAATCTCAAATCCACTTAAGAAGTTGGATGATGAGGAAGAAGATAATGTTCATAATATTTTTCTGTCTACAACTTTCCCATAAAGCCATTCCTCTGCATTTTTGGTGTTTTAGAACTAGGAGCTGACATCTTGGGAGTTAGCTTTCCACAATTACCCAACATCCATTTCCAGTAAGGGTCATTTTGAAATAAGGTATTTCAATAACAGTTTCTCCCCTTGTAGTTTAATATTTATTTATTTTCTAATGGAGGTTTCACTAGAGTTCCCTCATTTTCTACTCCAATAACTCTCCTCTCTACCTCCAGAAGTCCAAAACACACTTGACCTTGAAGAGAAAACAGTGACTTTGTACATTTTGTACTTTCTCCTAATTCCACAAGCCTCTCTTCTACTTCCTGATTAGAATAGGGACTAGCAAATTAAAACCAAGAAAGGAAGAAAGAGAGGAAGGAAGGCAAAAGGAAGGAAGGAAGAGAAGTAAATAAGGAAGAAAAGAAAAAAGAGAGGGAAAAAGGAAGAAAGAAAAAAGGAAGGGAAGGAGGAAGTAAGGAAAGAAGGGAGGTAGGGAGGAAAGAAGAGAAGAAAAAAAGAGTGGAGAGAGGGAAAAAGGAAGGAAGGGAGGAATGAAGGAATAAAGAAAGGAATGAAAGGAGGAAGGAAAGAAGGAATGAAGGAAAGGAAGGAGAGAAGGAAGAAGGAAGAGAAGGAGGAAAGGGGGAAGTAAGGAATGAGGGAACCCATGAAGGAAATATAAAGGGCTACCAGGTAGGGTACTGTTATGGTCGGGCTGTGCCAATATAGTATAAAAGGTGATGTTACCTAAATTAATTTACCAAGGATTACTTCAGAAACAAACCAATTACAACTCTCACTTGGAGGAATGAACAGTCATGTATATCATGGAACTTTTTTTTCTAGTGGGAAGGAGAAAAAGATTAAAAACTATTTGATTAATGAGATAGTCTGAGTGAGAAAAGCCCAGAAACACTGGAACTTAGTAGCCTAGTGTTTGACAACCCAAGGATACCAACTGTTAAGGTAAGAACTCTCAATACAACAGGAACTGCTGAGAAAACTTAAAAACAATTTCGAAGAAATTGAGTTGAGCACATCTTAGATCACAATCAATCTATCAGCACACATTTATTAAGCACTCTCAAAGTGTCAGACCCTGCAGTGGAAATACAGGAAGGGATAAGGTTTTGAAGAGCTTTATGTGATAAAGGGAGGGGTTTTTGTTATTGCGGAGGTAATATTGGAGTTTACTGAATAGAAGAAGGTCATAGTTAATCCTGTGTTTTAGGAACATCTCTTTGGCTACCAAGTGGAGGATGATTTGAAATGGATAAAGACTTGAGGTGGGGAGATTAATTAGGTAAATATTGCCTAGAGCTTGGTGGTGATAGGGTGAGTGAGATCTGAGAGACATTGTGGACAAAAAAGAAGGGATTGACAGCTGATGGGATACTGTTGACAAGTGACAGCGACTTGTCCAGGATAACACCAAGATTTGACATCTCTGTGACTGGAAGGATGGTGGGGTCCTCAATGGCAGTATGGATGTTTGTAAGATGGTATTAAATGATAGAACCAGGATGCACTTTCTGTGATTCCAAGGGTGGCACCTTTCACCGCACCTGTGAACTTTCTATGACTTGGTAGCTAAGTTCTAGGAAATGTCCTGAGGCTTGGAGAGGTACCCTCACTCAATGAAGGTTGTGTCAATAGAATAATACCGTGAAAGAGAGTTGCATTTATAGTCAGAGACTATCATTTGCTTTTCAGTCATGTCTGACTCTTTGTGGGATGTTCTTGGTTTTCTTTGCCATTTTCTTCTCTGTTGTCAAAAATTTGTGTTCAAATCCAGGCTCTTCTACTTACAATCTATGTAAACTGGGTCAGATCATGTTGGGTCACCATTCCCTAAACTGTGAAATTAAGGGATTGGGTTAGAGTGTCTCTGAAGATCTTTCTTTCTCAATAATATATATTTACAGATAAATGGCACAGACCAGACTTGAGCCTTCCTGTCTCCAAGCTGATCACTTCTCCACTAGACCTCATTGCCTCTCCTGTGAAAAACACCCACCTGTAAAGGGAAGAACAAAGCCAACTTGACCATCCAAAACCCTAGGATTCCTTTGCAGGAATCTCAGTGAATGGGGTTATCCATGCAAAGTACAATGTGCTAAGTGAGATAAGCAGTAGTTATTTTTTCAAGTGTATTAAAAGCCATCGTTGGAAAAACTGACTTTGAAGAAGATGGAGCGACATCATTTAAATGGGAACGACATAAATGAAAAATAAATTACTGTATATGAAAATATCAATAACTAGGTAATAGAAATGCTGAGCTCTTTGTCACACACGAGCTGATTGGGAAACAAAAGGGACATTTAGAATTCTGCATAAGTCAAAATCACTGGGTGGCTGTCAGATTAATATTTCTGATACATTGCTTAAAGGGAAAATGAAGCGGAGAAGTATTTGTGTAATATTCAGCTTGGGGTTCTGTTGACAAGTTTAATTTCCCAATTTATAATTTACAAACCTGATTTACATATTACATACTTTGGGTGTTTGTTTCTCATATTAATGACTGTGGATTTACATTCCCAAAGTCTTCTAAGCAATCAGGAGGTTTGGGGGAAATAACATAATATTAATTTCTTGATGAAAGCATACATTTCCACTTTCTGGCCTTGGTAGTAGAAATTGTGGATAATTTCTGATAGTTTCCAGAGTAGTAGAAATTGTGGGTAATAATGATAATAGTGGGGAGAATATTGGTAGTGATTTAAAGTTGTAAAAGTACTTCACATATGTTCTTTCATCAGATCATCACAACAACCCTAAAAGGTGGGTGTTATCATTATCCTCCTTTTACAGGTGAGGAAACTGAGGCTAAGAGACTTTTTCAGGGTCACAGAAGTTAATAAGTATCCAACTGGATTTGAACTTCAGTCTATCCACTACACCACCTAGCAGGCTAGGAGGCTCTGGGTTCAAGAGCCAACTCTGACAATGTCTTTGTGTTCTATAACCTTTCAGTGCCCCTGCAATTTTCTGACTTTAAGTTATTGGTGCCAATTACTGATCTATTTTGGTGGAGGGAATTTATACACTAGGTAATTCAAGTCAATGGCCAAATCACAGATCTAGGTAAAAAAAATCCTCTGTCTACTCTCCTGGGTTGTTTGGAGAATTAAATGTGATAAGGTATGTAAAAGGCTTGAAAAGCACCAGTTGTTATCATGTTAGCAGATATTACTTTATGATGCCCAATGTACTCAAAAAATGTTTGATGGTGGGAAGATATTCCAAATGTCTCATTGTTGACTCTGGAAATATTGGATCCATCCTTCATAAGTTATGATGAAAAACTAGCTTGGATCATTTTCTAGAGTAGGTAAATAGAGTTTAATCAATCATGGTCTTATTACGACTTCTGGTACAAAGCACTACTCTTAGGAGAGATTTTTTTTAAAATGATAAGCTTGGCTCAAACACTACTTGCTCTGAAATATCCCTCTCATATCCTAATCTCCCAACCTTCCCCCATCCCCAGGCTCTTACACCTTCCACATCTGTTCTTTGCCCTCATCGAGTCCCTCAGCTTAGTACTTTAGGATGTGGCAGCATGCCAAAGGAAGAACACAGAATTGGAAGTCAAGAGTATTGGGGTGGAATCCCAACTCTGCTACTCACTTCTTGGGTGACTTTAGGCATGTTTATTCTCCTCTGTGGGATTCAGCTTCCTCCACTGGAAAGTGAGGAGTAGGTTAGAAGACTTAAGAGGTGCCTTTTGGTCTTAATTAGATTTCTGCTTTATTCTGCCAGTGTATCATCTGTTAACAAAACTAAATGAAAACAAGACTTTATTAGCTGATTTTTCTCTTCTTCCTCTTATTTTTCTTTCTTTCTTTCCTTCCTTCCTTCCTGTGGGTAATAATGACAGTAAGGAGAATATAGGCAGTGATTTAAGGTTGGAAAAGTACTTCACAAATGCCTCCCTCCCTCCCTGCCTCCTTCCCTCCCTTTCTCCCTTCCTTCCTCTCTCCCTTCCTCCATCCTTCCTTCCTTCCTTCCTTCCTTCCTTCCTTCCTTCCTTCCTTCCTTCCTTCCTTCCTTCCTTCCTTCCTTCCTTCCTTCCTTCCTTCCTTCCCCCTTTTCCTCTTCTTTGCTTTCTTCCTTAAAGGAAGAATATTTTAAGGAATGACTCTCTAACAATGTGTGTATGTGCGTGGGGGGGTTGGGGTGACAGAGAAATCTTGGACAGGTAATAATAAAAGACAACAATGAACTCCATTAGAATACAAAGCCCATTAGCAACCCTCCGTAAATGCACACTTGATAGACATGCAGTATTGTCTTTGTGTAGCTACCGTGCATCATAGAGTCATTGATAGGGAGTTTGAAGAGATCTCTATTCCAAAATGTCAATTTCCAGAGGCAACAGATGCCCAGGCAGCTTCAGTGACTTGCTGAATTAGAAGCTTGCTTTAGAGATAAGATTTGAATCCAGGGGCCTTGATGCCAGAGCTGTTCTTTTTTTTTTTTTTTTTTTAGTTGAATTTCATTTCTTTATAGTCAAAGTAGCCCCCAGGACACTTCACTTCATAGAAAAAATGCGAAAGCTGAAAGATCCTTAGGAGCACAGAAATTCAGAGTGCAGAGGCACCTTAGGGCATAGAATGTCAAGAAAGCCTTCAGAGATCATCTCAAACAAGGGCACATGGTTGTTTTGGGAATCCTGTAGCCTTTTGGGAGTATGTGATGAAGGCTAGGGACCCTGTCTCAGAATCATGTTTTTGTTTTTAATAGAAAGTAATATTGAACTTCAGTTCAAGATTAGTTAAAGATGTATTTGTGGAAATATTCAAGTTTACAGACCCCCTGAAATCACTCTCAGAGACTTTTAGGGGTATGTGGGATCCAGGATAAGAAACTCTGATCTAGAAAAATTCCCTAACATTTAATAGAGAAGGAAACTAAGATCAAGAGAAGGGAAAGGCCTTTCTCAACGTCACACATTATGAATCAATGGTAGAGCGTCTGTGAGAATCCCTGACCTGTATTCCTCCTCCTGGTACTCTGAGCTTCAAGGAGACAAGGCTCACTGTACTAGCTGGTCTATATTCCAAGCCCCAGTACCACAAGCTTACAGATGATCATGCTGTCCTTATCGTCTCTAGGAGATGATCTGGTAACACAGAATGCATACGGATGAATGAAATAGAGCCTTTTCCCTTTTGTATCTTGGTAGGTCAAGGTCCATTCTTCAAATGGACCTCCATCTACAAAGAAGAAGATTTTACAGCCTAGGCTACCTAGAAGTTGGCTGCTTCTTATAAATGACTGGGTTCTTTCCAATGAAAGGACAAAGCCTAACCTGAGTGTTATTCCAAAATCATTATGAAAATAGAAAGGGAAGTGGTTTTTGGAGTCGGGAGATATGAATTCAAATCCTGTCTGTCCTCTAACATCTGTGGGGGCTTAGGTAAATACTTAATAATAAATGCCTGTAGCTCTTTTAAGCGTTTGCCTATATTTCTCATTCGTTCTTTATTACAATAGGGTATAGCGACTAGAGCACTGGATTTTGATTCAGAAGGATCTGAGTTCCAAGCTCTGTCTTATCTCCTGGGTGATGCTGGGAAAGTCATATACATTCATCAAAATATATAGTTTCCCATGTCGAGCCTTTTGACAGTGACGAGGACTTTGGTGGGATGAAATTTCTTTGTTGAGTCATCAATAGTTATGGCTATCTAAATATCCAGTAGTATTTGCCAAGGCTGCTTCTCCAGAGGAGTTGCTTCCCCTAATGATGACTGGGCTGGAAGCACTGCTGTTGCCAAGACTCTCAGGTTCAGGGACCTGCACAGTTCCATCAGAATCTGAGGGGAGATGGTGCTCAAGGTGGTGGTGGTAGTTTGACTTGTATGGCACATGCTATATCCTGTCTCTCCCTCAGGGTGTCCTGCTGCTTCAGCCAGACTGGCTCTGGCATGTTTTCTTTATGTGTGGCAGTTGGTTGGTATTTGGGGAGGGTGACTGGTCTGCTTGCTGACTGACTGATCAACTGATTGCATAAATTCTTTGGTCCTTAGTTTCCTCATCTGTAAGCAAAACAAAACAAAACAAAACAAAACAGGAGTCGACTTGATACTCGTTCATCTCTAATGGTAACATCCTATTAACCCAGTGAGGTAAGTGCTACTATGATTTGCATTTATAGAATAATTTTGTGCCTTCATTTCTTTATATGTAAAAAGTATAAGTTCAGCTATATAGTTTTTGATGTTCTTTCTGGCTCTAAATCTCTCCCAAGATTGCAACAGGGATCAGTGGGATCTGTAATCTTAACAATGTGAATGTGCCCTTCAGGGATGAAGATGACTCATCTATGCCTGTCCTTCCCATCAACCTATTGCCTATGCTATTCCATAAGTTCTCTAGTTTACCAACTTTCTCTTGACATCTCAAGGATATTGAGGCACAAGGCTGTCCATCAGTCACCTTTGCCCTTGTTTTTTTTCAAAGTCTTCTACATATATTATTTCAGTTGAGTCCTGGATGGGTCCCCTTGAGTTGACCAATTCCTCTCTGTAGGATATGGAAAATAACATTGCCATCTCCTAGGCAATGTAAAATGAGACAGTTGGACTAAAGAAGTTTCCTGTTTCCTGTGGCACTTTCTATTCTATGAGTGTCTTCTATTCTGAAGTTATTCTTCTTAAAGCTACTTGTCTCACTAGTACCACCCACTTCTAAATCTAAAAAAAAGTTTTCTCATTGAAGTCAGCATCCTAAAACACTGGCAATAGAACTCAGCTCTGTGGTATGGTTAGGGGAGGTAAGACATTTCTTTTCTAAATTAGATCCTAGTACAAACAAGTGATAACTTGTTCCAATTACATAATGGGCCAGATGGTCCTGGAGGGGGGAAAAGATTACCATCCCCACCTATTTCTGTCTTTTTCATTATTATTATATTTATTTCTCCTGAGGGATAGAAGTTATGACACATTGCAAGAGAAAAAAGCTTCCAATGGAACAGAGTGAGTTGTAACACGTTTATCAATGTCTCCAAGAAACTCTCCCATTAGAAACCAGGCCAATGGTGAACAGCTCCTACTTTCAGTAACCTGAGTCATTACATTCCATCTTCAGGAAGCTGAGGATATACATACTGTCTAGACTCAAATGACTGGGTAATGGTTGGTTACTTTCTCTTTCCTTAATAACTTCCTTAGGACTCAATTTTTCTCATCTGTAAAATACAGAGGTTGAATCCCATAGTTTCTAATGTTACATAGTGTTTCCTATGAGGATTGATAAAGGTCCAGTCTTGCAAAGAAGACCAAAAGTAAAGAAAGAAAGAAAAGAAGAAGGAAAGAAAGGAAGAAAGAGAGGAAGGAAGAAAAGAAGCGAAGAAGGGAGGAAGGAAGGAAGGGAGGAAGGAAAGAAGAAAGGAAGGAAGGAAGGAAGGAGGGAAGGAAGGAAAGAAGAAAGGAAGGAAGGAAGGAGGGAAGGAAGGAAGGAAGGAAGGAAGGAAGGAAGGAAGGAAGGGAGGGAGGGAGGAAGGAAGTAAAAGAGGGAGGAAGAGCAAAATGGCAAGGAGAGGAATTGTTGTTGTTCAGTCACGTCCGACTCTTTGTGACCCCGTTTAAGTTTTTCTTGGAAAAGATAAATGTTTTTTGCCATCTCCTTCTCCAGTTTATTTTACAGGTGAGAAGAACATGGTTAAATGACTTGCCTAGAGTCACAGAACTGGTAAGTGTCTGAAGCCAGATTTAAACTCAGGAAGATGAGTCCTCCTGCCTCAAGGCCAGACACTCTGTGCACTATGGCACCACCTAGCTGTCCCAAAGACAGAGCTAGAGAGATAAATATGACATGAAGTAAGGAGACTTTGTAAGAACTCATTGAGGATGAGAAAACTATTAGATGATGTTTGTATGACACTTCAAGGTTTATAAAGGCATCTCTGCAGAACAACCTGGTACAAGCATTAGGGTTGCTGATTTTACGCATAAGAACCTCTGAGAGAAGTCAATTGCCCCTGCTCATACAGCTTGCAAGTTCAAGGTGAATCATGGTGTCCTAGATTTGGAGTTGGAAGGGACCTCAGAGGCCATCTGGCTCAACTCATTTTACAGATGAGGAAGCTGAAGTCCAGGGACATAAAATGTCTTTCAGTACTTAGTATAATGACTTCAATGAAAGCTTATTGACTTGACTTTGCTAAGGTCATACATTTGCCTTTTTTAAAATTTGAAACCAGATTCTCTGACCCAAAGGCCAATGTTCTTTCTAAAACATGGGCCTTCTCATTGTACTTCAGTGAACCCAAAATTCTTGATTCCAAGACTAATACATGTTTTACTCCTCTGCTTTCCTTGCCTGACGTATACTCTTGTGATTAATGATGTGGCTAGCTAGGACTGACATTTCCTAGAAAGGCACGGTCTGTCAAAAGCTAAAGTGACATATAGATGGTCATCTATGGACACAGAATCAAAGTTGGGAGAAAATTCAGTAGCCACATAATCTGATCTGTATCTGAAGAAGAATCCTATAACAAACCAATCAGTCAGACGATCACTAACTATTTATTAAACACCAATTATGGGCCAGGCACCATCCTGGGTGAGGGAAATACAAATACAATGAATGAAACAGTCATAATTGGTAACATTCTAATAAGAGACAACATGGACATGTATAATTTATAAAGAATACAAAGAGAAAAAATAAATTCATTTTAACAATTTCCTCCCCAAAATGTGGTGCCTAGAAGTGAATGTAATACTGCAAATGTAGCCTGAGCAGGGCAGAGTGCAGGCATCCATCAGCTCCCTTATCATCCTTGATAATCCTGTGAATTGTCTTACCAATCTACTAAGTGACTGGGGTCCTGTATGAGAGAAAATATGTTAAATGTAAAATTGGATTTACATTATAACAAATTTACATTCACTAAATAAAAAGTATTTACAATCTTCAATTGCTTTTAACTGCACCATAAAAACCAGATTGTCTTTTCATGCTTGGATATCAGCAAAGTGCTAGGAGCAGTGTCTAATTCAAGGGTGTAGAATTGGACGTGATGGTGGTCAGATTCTAAGGCCATGATCTTGGTGGGGCTGAATGTGTTCCCACAGGTTATCTTCCTTTTCCTTTTGGCTTAACTGTGCTTTTTCCTCATGTTCTAGCTTTATGGGAAGCCAGAGGATCCTCTTGCAAAGAAAGCTAGGTAATTGCTAACCACTTTCTCTCCCTCTGCCTCCCCCAGATTAATGAGAGCAGACTTTCTACAGGAGTTGGGAGATGGGTTTTGAATGAAATGAGATTGATGGCTTAACAGGCAGAAGGGGCCTGTCCACAGGCAGACAGGGCAAGCTAGAGAGAATCACGGGAGTGGCTGTTGAAGGAAAGGGAGGGTAACTTGGCTGAGGTATAGGTGGCAGGACAGAATGTAGGGGAAGATGTGGAGGAGGAGACTTGGGACCATGCTATCAGAAGGCTTCAACATCTTCAGATAGTGAGCTGGAAGATAACTTAGAAAAGTAATAGAAAACTAGTTTAGCTTCCTCATTTAACAGATGTGGAAATTGAGGCATAGAGAAATTCATGAGATCATAGTTTTAAAGCTGGAAAAAATTTTTGAATCTAACTCTTTCCTTTTACAAATGAGACAACTGAAGCACAGAGAGATGAGATGACATCATAGGATCACAAATTCAGAGTCAAAAGAGATTTAAATGCACTTGAGTCTAACCCTCTAATTTTACAGATGTAGTATCTGAAGCACAGAGAGCGGAAGTGATTTAAGACATAGCTTTAGCTTTAGAAGGTATCATAGAGGCAATCAAATTTAGCCTTTTCATTTTATAGGAGAAGGAACTGAGTCACAGAGAGGTTACATGAGTTACTCATAAACCATGACTTGTGATCCATTCATTGAAAATATTGGGGATATTTAATTTAGAACAGACCAAGAGGTTGATATCATGATTCTCTTCCATGAGAGATCTCACTTCTGACACTTGTTAGCAGTCTGACCTTAGCTAAGTCATTTCAGCTCTTGTTCTTGGTTTACTCACCTATTAAATGAGAGGCTTAGATGACATGACCTTCAACGTCCCTCCACATGCTAGAATCTTATGATAAATGAAAACTCACCTTTAATCAATGGCATTAATGAAAGGGTGCTCCCCTTCTCCTGGTTTACTAAAAGATCCTTCCCTCTGCAAAATGATTCAGCATAGAATTATATTAAAATAGCTAAGTTGCCTAGTGCATTTTAAACACCACTTAACTTAACTAAATTATAAGGAACATATTTTTGCACAAAGTTATGTAAACAGAACTTTGCCTTTGGCTTTTTTTTGTCAGGAGAAGAGAGGAGAGAGTGTGGAGGCAGGGATGCCCCAGAGCAGTAGGCAATAGCAGTCCAGATGTTGGGTACCTGGGGCAGAACCTGAATTTGAATGGACTGGTCTGTACCTGACATTGGAATTGTGCTTGACCCTGGATACAGGAGAGCTAGCATTGGGCTTCTGTATTTAAAAGACAGTCCGAGCTCACTGGAGAAAATCTCCTTTTTATGCCTCCAAAGGAGTAAAAGCAGTTTACACCCTGGCAAAGTAATTAATTCCTTAGAGGTTCCAGTATCAGGATTCTTATTCCTTACTTGCCTGAGGGAGCAAGAAGACTCCTGGGCATCCCAGTTGTATCCCATTTAAAAACCATCAGCTTTCTACCTGAAAATACATTCTACAGAATCTAGGCTGATGCTCAGTTGGAGAAAAAAAACATTAGTAACCTCAGAAACATTTGGAATGAGGGAAGAAATGGTACCGTCATTGATAGGTTATTGTTTCTCAAGCAGTGCCAGCCATCTTCTTTTATTTTCCTGTTGTCTTGGTAGCCTGATTCAGCTGAATTCACCTTGACATTTCCTCTTCTATTCATAGACACTATGCAGTGCCCTAAAGGATGAAGCCATGTGTGTTGAAGTGAGGCATGACATGGAGTCATGAAGAGAACCCTGGACCAATGAGTCAGGACACCTGGATCCTTGAGCAGTTCTGTTGTTGTTCAGTCATTTAGTCATGTCTAACTCTTTGTGACCCTATTTGGAGTTTTCTTGGCAAAGGCCCCAAAGTGACTTGCTATCTTACAAAAGAGGAAACTGGGGCAAACAGGGTTAAGTGACTTGCCCAGGGTCACACAGTTAGTAAGTGTCTGAGGCTGGATTTGAACTTAGGTCTTCCTGACTCCAGTCCTGGGGTTCAATCCAGTATGCTATGTAGATGCCCATTGACAATAATTAGCCATGAGTATTTGCTGGATTCTTTGTTTCTACTTCTATAAAAAGGAAGGTTTGTATGAAGTTTCTGAAGATTTAGGACTCCAAGATCTGACATCTTGTGATTCTAAGAAGCAGTTCTGACTTTCTCACATAAAGGGGACAAAAGTTTCTGAAAAATCTGGGATGACTTGTATGAACTGATCCAGAGTAAAGCAAGTAGAACCAGGAAGACAATGTGAACTATTGCAGTAACGTTGTTAAAACTAACAACTTTGAAAAACTTAAAACCTGTTCAATCCAGTGACCAAATATGATTCCAGAAGACATATAATTAAGCAGCCCACTCACCTCCTGACAGAGATTCTGCCTGAGATCACACAAGTAAAAATACAAGAGCTAGAATTCTAAGGTCTTTTCAATTCTCCTATACCATACTATGTCATTAACAGGTCTAAGAGTTAACTCTAACAGTCACAATCCCTTCACATGTATGCTCTTCCTCTGAGCTCAGAACATCCCTCTGGTTATAGATAGACCGGGCCAGTCTGGTGATTCAGGCTTTGGACTGAAATGAAATGAGACACTCGTAAACCATCTAGCAATTTTAAAAGGGTGGTTTGATTGGTCAGAGCATGAAAAGGATGTTCTTCAAGAGTTGCCACAGCATCATATAGCTTCCCTGCTTTGGTGACCAGAAGCCAGGGGAATCAGCCTTTCCCCAACTCCTCTTTGTGCCAGCTACTATAGTCAACTTCCAGCAAGTCATACCAGTGTTTTGAGCTTTAGCTCCTGAAGTCAGTTAAGTCTCAAGTGTGGTTTCAGTACCTTTCAAGGAAAAAAAACAGCCTCAGCTGCATGGAGAAAAGTCTTGGGAAAAACCAGCCTGGCCTATGGTGCAGGGACCCTAACAGAAACTGCTCTAACCACATCTCTGAAGTAGGTATTACAGATATGTGTGCAAGCTCATATTTACATATCTATAAATGAATATATAATATGATTATAATAACCACACATATATACATATGTGCACAAGTATATGGATGCTATAGGCACATGTATGTACGCACACACATAGTATATATTTGTCTTTATGGGTGCATATATTCATGTATATATGCGTATATAATAGCACCTACCTATTAGGTAGCAGAAATTTTGTAAGGATCAAATGACATAATATGTGTAAAATGCCTTACAAACCTTAAAACTCATTGAACAAATAGATACGTATTATTATTGTTATTTCATAAGTGAGGAACTCCTCTCCCTGGAACAATGTAGATCATCAACCTAGGTCAGCTGGTTGTTCAATGCACCCTAGACATAGAGTCAGGGAGAGCTGAGTTTGAATCCTGCTTCAGTCACTTGCTAGCTTGTGACCTTGGGCAAGTCATTTAACCTCTGCCTGCCTTAATTTCCTCATTGTAAGATGGGAATGATAATACAATAACACCTACCTCCAAGGATTGTTGAGAGGATCAAAGGTGGCAATATATGTAAGAGCTTCGGAAACCCTAACTTCTAATTTTATCAACTACTTCTCTCCATTTTATGTTGTCTTGGAAAGTTGCCTGGGAGTATTGAAAGGCTGAGTGACATATTATTGACCTTAATTTCAGATAAGCAAACTGTGGTTCATAGAGGTTGTATGCTGGTAACTTATGCTATTAGAGTGGGGGCAGATTTGAACTCAGGCCCTCCTGACTTCTCACTCTGTTCTCAAACCATGATATCACACCACACACATTCTAGAGGACTCAACCGTAGTCAATTGAGATGTTCCACATAAGGGCTTTGTACTAATGTTGCAAGTATTTCTTGGTCATTGACTTGGCTTAGTCATATCTCCTTACTCTCACTCTCACCCCCACAGAGAACCCCTAGATCAAAAAGAGCCTACATTTATTTATTCTCTTACTTTGTTGGATCATTTGGGCAGCAGTGGCAAGGTCAGTAGAGAGTATCCTATGAGTGAAGACAGAGACACCCAGTGTTGATGCCTATAGACCTGCAGCTAGCCCTGTTTATTCAGTCCCTCTGTTGCCATAACAACTTTTGCAAACACTCAGTGGTTACCAAGGACACTGAGAAGCATCAATATCTCTCAAATCCCATTCTCTCTTCCTAGTAGGAGGAAGAGATGTTTCAAGTCTTAACCCTCTGAAAAATAGACCTACCTTGCCAAGATCTGTAATTATTCAGACGAACCTACGTAGCTCCAGCTCAGCATTAGCATCTTGACTAATCTCCTATCTGCTGCCATCCAATGGCTATTTCAAGGTTTTAAATTTGCTCTCTATTTTCCAGGAGAAAGCATTTTGATTGTAATGATAGCTCAGGGTCTGGCAGGAGAAAATTACACAAGACCACAATATGGAATCATAATTTGTCCTTTTCCAGAATTTCCATGAGCTACTCTACTTGACTTGTTTTTAAATAAAAGGAAACACTGCATTAATTCTTGCTCATGAAGTTTCTGGTAGATGAGGAGTAAATTTTTCGTTGCAGCTCAAAGAGATTAAGGCAAAGGAAGGATGGACATGAACAAGCCAAACAGGGCAAATACTCAGCCGTCAGCAGTTTGGTTAAAAAGACATAATTAAGGAAAAAAAAAATCTCAAGTCCCAGCAACAGGTCCACAATTTAATTGATATAAATTGCAGCCACCTGCTTATCCAGTTTCCAAGTAAAAGAGTTTTCTGTGTGCTATAAATCAATTTTTTTCAGAAAAACAGAAACTGTGGAGTTCTGGTTATTTAATTTCTAGGCGGAGTCATTTAAGGTTAAAGCTTGAGGCTCATTAGAAATCTCCTTATTTAACAGATGTGAAAATTAAGGCCCAAAGAGGTGGGTCAATTATGGATTTCTTTTCCCAACCCAGTGTTTTTTTCCCTCTTAACCTTAGTTGTCAAAAGTCTTTGAGTTCATGTCATGGGATGCTAAATTAAAGGAGCTAGGAAAGTGTAGTACATAGAAGACAAGACTTGGGGAGAAAAGATCCAAGAATGATAGATATCTTCAAGGATGTGAAGGTCTTTCAGGAAAAAAGAGAAATTAGACATATTCAAATAGAGCTATCCAAAAGGGAAGTGGAAATACTGTCAAGGTACTGTGTGCTTTCTACTTCCCCTCACTGAAGGCCATTATGTTTTCTATGTCTTTCCCAAGAAATTTCAGGTTTTCTTTTTCTGCTTGGTCCCAGAGGGCAGAAACACTAACAATGGGTGGAAAATACAAATTTGCACGTTCTTGTTTGATGTAAGGAAAACCTGAGGAGGATAAGAAGATGATAGAGGAGAGAATGTTAAATTTGGCTTTAGCTAGTCCAAGTTTAGACCCTGTTTCTTCTTCCTTCTTCCCTGTGACCTTGGACACCTTACTTTATCTTTCTTGGTCTTAACTTCCTCATCCATAAAGGAGTAGATTAGCTACATCAGCATTTTGTTTGCTTGTTTGCTTTTTTGTTAAACCAACCCTTTTCATCAGCAACAATGAAATGTGTCATGAGCTCCCAGGAAAATTAAATATAGTAGTCAAACTTGGAGTCAAGAAAACTTGAGTTTGAATCCTGCCTCAGACTAGCTTTGTAACCCTAGGAAAGTCCCTTGGCCTCCCTCAATCTCAGTCTCCTCATTTGTAAAATGAAAATAATAATAGTAGCTCCCTCCCAGGTTTGTTGTGAAGATCAAATAAAAAAAAAAAATGAAATGCTTTGCAAGCCTTAAAGTGCTACATAAATACTAGCTATTATCTTCCTCCTCCTTCTCTTCATCATTATATTGATGAATTAATTAATGAGAACTATCTAAAACTGGAATGATTAGGCTGCCTCAGGTGGTAGTGAGTTCTCCCTCGCTGGTGATCTTCAGCCAAAGTCTGGATAGCCATTTGTCAGGTATACTGACATAAACAAATAATGTTTTATAGAAATAAAAGAGCTCTGTTTCAGGTATAGGTTGGATTAGATGGCCTCTTCTTCCATCTATGTAATTGTTCTGTGGCTCACTTCCATCTGGAAGTCAACTAGAGCCAGAGCCAGAATGAGAAGCCAGTTCTTCATACTCTGAGCTCAAGCCCCCTCAGTGCTGCCAACCAAATTCTCCCAACCTTGATCTGGCCCTGTGTGGATCACGGTAAAAGCAATAAACAGTCACCTTTAACTAGCCAGTTACAAGTTGTCAGAAGATACCCAGCTGAGACCATTGAAAATGACAAATTCAAAAGATTTAGGAGCATGAGAGTTTCCATTGTGCTAATGGAATATTGATTTCAATTGAGGATAACTATTTAAGAGGTACTAACTGGCCATGTGAAAGATTGCATAGTAGACTCTAAACCATGTTAGAGATTAAACAACATAGCACATAGCTGAATATTAGCTCTCAAACTGTTTCCATTGGGATGTGGCTTAGAGCAGGTACAAAAGACATTAACAGGGTATAGTTGGAGGGCAGTCTGTAAAATACAGATCTGTCATATAAACTCAGGTACAGTATCTACAAATCATAAATCTAAGAAACCTTTCCCCAGTCTGTGTTTTTCTATGTTCTCTTTCACAGCTTTTTGCTCATGCCATTGGAATGGGAAGTTTGGATACGTGACATCATCTTGGAAAGACTATTGGAAGTTAGATTTATTGAGAAATTGAAGGCTCTGAACCGACATTGACATGTTTACATATCTTTCTGCTGTTGTTCATCATAATTCAGCATGACAGAAAAAATGATAGTCTTCTCTGGCTGCGATTAGCTAGTTTCAATTTATATTCACCCTGGCTGGGACTCATAACTCAGAGAGTCTCTCATTTTTTATTCCCTCAAAAGGACTGAAGGAATGAATCATTGCTGAGCGCCTCCACAATTTAGGATGTTTGTAGCAGAAATGCTTGAATGTATGTGATTATGACTTCCCTATGAACCCTAATAGGTGATTGAGATGTAAATCTGCTGAGGGAAGCATCTAAAGATATTCATAGGTACCTTCTGCGGAATGCAGTATATCTCCAGTCCATCTGAACCATAGACAACAATGAATAGAATAACTGGGACATCTGAAGGGGCTGCTTTCGCGCTTAGGGATAGACCCCATCAACATATCTTAATGACTGTGAAATGTGAGTTGCCATTAGAGGAACAAGGTCTACAAGGCCTAAGTGACTCAACAGACGTGATAATGAAAGAGTAATTTTTAAATGAAGCAATTTCTTCCCTCCTCCTCACCCTACCTCACCCCCACTTCTAGAATGTCCCTTGCAGGTTGTCAGGTTGCCCTAGGTGACTTCAAAAGAAATCTACCTGCATCTGTACTTGCAAATCAAGTTATGGAAACTCTCATCCTATGATTGGAAAGTAATTTCAACCAATATGCCCTGCATTTGTCCTTCAGCTCGTACTGAAATAATTCAACCAGATATAGGCTGAACTATCTTTACTTTAAATAAGGAGTTCTTAACTTTTTTGTGAGAAAAGAATGCCTTTGTCAATTTGAGAAGGTGTGTAGACACCTCAGAATAATGTTTTGTTTTTTAATGCATGCGAGAAACAGTAATAATAATAGCTAGAATTCATAGAGGTCTTGAAGATTTACAAAGTGTTGTATAGATATCTCATTTTATCCTCACAACAGCTCTAGGAGGTAAGTGATATTATTATCCCCAGTAAGCAGATGAGGAAACTGAATCTGAAGGGGAAATGACGTGGTTAAGTTGTAACAACTAGTAAGTATTTGAGGTGGGATTTGAATTCAGGTCTTCCTGACTCCAACTTCAGCACTTTCAAACACTGTGTTATATGAAATTAAAAAGGAAAACAACAATACTGAAATGCAGTCATCAAAATCTGAAAAAGTTTATAGAACCTAGAACCATCTTTCCAAGAGATCTTATCTTGCCATTGTGGAAGGAGCCTTATATAGATGAAAATGATTTGAGAGAAAAATGGAAAAAAGATTTCAATGAACTCAAGGTTTGATACGTACATTCCTGCTCAAGTAACCCTCTTTCTTCCTGTACCCTTGGTTTTTAACTTAGAATCAGAGAAAATATGTGTGTCTGTGAGTTTTTGTGTGTGTGACTGTGTGTGGATATATGAGTATGTGTGTGACTGTGTGTGTATGTGTGTTTGTACGTGCCTGTGTCTGTGTGTGTACCCATAAAAATATTCAATCATACCTTGCTGCCTTCCAAACTTTTTGGTCTTTATTCCCCTCCATGCTCTCTGTCATCCAGTCATGTTGGCCTATTTGCATACCACAGTGGAGATACCCCATCACCCATCTTCATGCCTTTGAACTCTCTGCCCCCATGCCAGGATTGCTTAATCTCTTGACTTCACTGACTTGGCTTCCTTCAAGACTCAAGTCAAATCTTGCCTCCTGTACAAGACATTTCTTGGTCCTATGAGCTCCTACTGCTTCTCATATATCCCGTATATACTTACTTCTTTCTATATTATGCCATCTCCCCTTTCCATTAGAATGGCTAGGACTTTTGTTTTTGGTTTTGCTTTTGGTCTTTGTTTCCCAATGCTCTGCACAAAGTAAATGCTTGGTAACTGACTGGACGACTGAATGAGCTTATCCAAGGTAGAATGATAGAGGTAAAGAAGAGCAAAGCAGAAAAGAGAACATTGGGTTTGGAGTCAAGATCTTGATTTCCAGTCATGATTGTGCTACTTACTACCTGGGGGACTTCCTTAAGCCTTGGCCTCCTTAACTGAAATTACGGGATCTCAAACTTCTGGCCAGATGGCTAAATGAATGGCTGGATATAAACTGACCTCCCCCTTTGCATCTCAAACCTACAAGTGTGCCAAATAAAGCAATAAAAAACAGCAAGCAGAGGAGGAAAGAAACAATTCTCCACATGGCCATTCTAAATAGGAAATAAAATAGAAGGCTATGTTACTCACCTGGAATTTGGATGCTCTGCTCTGGTCCCCACTCCATTATCTCAGTATGGCTATAGTGTCATCTGTCACTGTTCTAGGAGTCTCCCGTGCACATCAATTTGGTTAGACTTTCCCATTCCTCAATAAGTAGAGGCTTAGGGACATGGTGGTGAAGGAGAAAGACAGGTGAACTTGAAGACACAGTACCTCTATGTGAATCTCAGATTTTTGACTTGCTATTTGTGTGCCTTTGGATAAGTCACTTAAAATCTCTGGGTCTTAGTTTCTTCATGTTCAAACTGAGAGAGGTGGACCATACAAACTCTAAGTTCCCTTTGAAGTTCTTCCTCTATGAACCTGTGAAGCTTCCTATCCATATTTCTCATGATGGGAGAAAGCCATCAGTCCATGATAGAGACAAGGTCTGTCTGGGAGGGCATCATGCTATCCAGATCATAAATGCAGGGCCATCAAGGAGAAAAAGAATATAAATAGTCTTTCCCCTATATTCCCTTAAACCTATAAAGGCACCAGTTAAACTGAGAGAAAAGCAACAGCAACCCAAATGGAAGAAAAGAGGGAGATGCCTGGCAAGATTATTGAGTGAGAGGTCATGTTTAAACCCATCTCTAATTCGTCATCTTAAAATAGCAAGACTTGTCAAAAATAGTAAAAGGATAATAGTATGGGGGAGAAGAGAATTCATCTTAAGAAATGCTTCCCAGAAAAGACAATAGAGAGAGACCGATAACAAAAGGAAAATGGATAAAAAATACAAAGGGGTCCTAAATGAATTTGTACTTTGGAGTGAAATAAACTGAGTCAAAACTTCCTAATGAGAGGAGAGGCACTACAATAACTAGCAAAGACCCCTGAAACAATGAGCAAATAACTTAAAAATATACAAAATGGTTCAAGAATAACAAAATAATTAAAAATAAAGAAGGAAATTGACAAAAATAAAAAGTTAAATAAAAGACGGACAATTAAAAGACATGACCTAGGATGCTTCCTATAACAGTAAATTTGCTGATAAAGATTTCACATTCAAAATTAAAGAGATGGAAGATAAATTAACAGAACAAAATTACAAGATAAGGTGGCAAGAATATATGTGTTTTATACAAGCAAAGAACATTGAGTTTCAGAATAGGATTTTGTTGTTATTTAGTCATTTTTCAGTCATGTCCAACTCTTCATAACCCATTTTGGAGGTTTCTTGGCAAAAATACTGGAGTGGCTTGTCATCTCCTTCTCCAGCACACACATGATGAAACTGAGGTAAACAGGATTAAGTGACTTGTCAAGGATCACATAGCTAGTAAATGCCTGGGGTCAGATTTGAATTCTGGTCTTCCTGACTCCTGACCTAGCTCTCTATTCACTGTGGCACCTAGTTGCCTACAGAAATAAGATACTATGAGATCATCTGAGGATCACTGATACTACGAAGCAAAGAAAATAAACTAAAATGCCATGGTCTTAAAAATCATGCAAGAAAATTGTTCAGAAATATTGCAGAAATCAAAAATACAGATCAAAATATACCAGAAGGTACCTGAACGGATAGGATAGAACAAAAGATAGAACATAGAGAAATGTCATGGTCAAACTTCAGAAACTGAACATTAAATAAAGAATTTTAGAAATTTCATCCAGAAAACTGAATTATACAAATTCCTGCTTATGAAAAATCCATGAACAATCTGGACTTAAGCATTCTGAAAAAGAAAGGAGTTATGGTTACAGTCCAAAAAGAAAAAAAACCCAAAAAACCAAACAACTACCTTACAAAGCTGAGCTTAATCATTAAGGAAAAAAGAAATACTTTTTCCCCCAAAAGGAAAGAAATCACAGGACTTTGATTTGACGTGTAAACTCATCAAACCAAAGAAACACAGCAGAGGCAAAAAAGATAGTATTGTAAGCATAGAATAAATTATTAAATCAAGCTTTACAGGATTATAGGGATTTACAAGGCTATTTTAGTTTTAAATATTTCTTTTTTCTAAAGTGTCATTAAGAGAACATTAAAGTAACATCAATAGGAATACTTCAAAAATTAGTGGTAGTGACAGGAAGGAGTCAAATTTGGTGGAGGGGATGAAGAGAGATTTACATGAATATATACAGAACCACAACTCATAGTTTTTTTCTTTCAGGAATTAGTATTCCTGGAACTGGAAATATATAGAGGAAACACTTTCATATGGGTAATAGGAAATAGAGGGACTGGGGAAATTCAGAGATATCATTCCTTTCCAAATGGGAAGAATTAGTAAGCTGCATACTTTTTGTTCATTTGAATTTGAAGAACACTGGAAAAATAAGGAGATAGCATTGAGGGGCAAAAGTAGGGAAGGTACAGGAAGACAGTTCTCTCCATGGGAAGGGGACATTGAAAAACTTTCAATTTGTTTCATATGAGGTGAGAGGATACACCTGCAGATTCCATATAGATAGTATATTGCTTGGAAAGGACCTCCTCCTAGTCTCCATCTCTTGTTCAAATCAAGAAATTCAATTCAGTTTAATAAGGATTTATTCCCTTTCTTGGCATAAGTAATATTATTTTAGAATGAATCTTCACTTCAAGTACAAAAGGGCAATCTAGTCTTTATTATGTACTGCCCTTTACCTTGTTCTTGGGCAAGGCCAACAGAGAGTCCACCTCAAATAAGTCTTCTTATGTTTCTTTGATTTCCTCATAGTCACTCTTTTTTTTACAGCATGATAATAATCTACCGTATTCATGTACTACAATTTGTCCTCCAGACATTTCCCCCAAACGGGAATCCTTCCCCATTTTTGCCTTCCAGTATTTTTGCAAGCAAAAAAAGCCAAACAGGTTATGTTCATTCCACCTGTTCTGTCCTTTCATTCCTCTCTCTTTCTGACTTTGTACTAAGTTGAGCCAATAGCCATCCTCTACATATTCTGATCCGTGTGTGTTTGTCTTTTTCACTAGGCAATTTGCTACTACCTCTTCCTTTTCATTGACTAATCCACAGGGCAGAACATAATAAGAACTAATGGAGAGAAATTTTATCCATGATTTCAACAAGTGTGCAACATTAGACCAGTGGTTTCGTGTTCTCTCAACTTTTTCTAAGAGTGAGAGGAGGTACAAGAGACTACATGCTATTCATGGGTGGACATACTAATCTCAACTGTCCATGTTCTTGAAAATATTAAAAAAAGTCCTCTGATTTGCCCCTGGACACACTTTTTACTTGGCCCTTGGAAGAACATTAGTATTAATAATAATAGTGATGATGATGATAAAGGTGTGGGAGAGTTGGGTTTAGGTATTAATGGCAGGTTCTTGGGGTTTATGAAAAAGATTAAAGCTCATGGAGTTTGATGTTCTGCTTTGGGATTATGTCAACACGAAGCAGAGCCTAAAGGAGATAAATGGGGGCCTTGACCTTTTTAAGAAGTCTGAGAAATGAACTCTTTCTGTGTCTTTGTTTATAAACTGTTCGAGATTGATCATTGTATTTCTACTGGGAAAGTCATGAGGAATATTGGACAAAGGTGCTCTCGTTTCTGCAAGTCAGGCTAAGCTAATATTCTGGGAGCAATGTATGTAGCTCTGTGTTTGTTTAGGGTGAATTCCTCTTTTTCCTGTCCCCCATAAAGAAACCAGGGGCCCTAAGTACGTGAATCAATCCAAGAATCAGCATTTATTGAGTTCTCACTATGTGACATACACAGTGCTAGGTGATGGGGATTCAAAGAGATAAAACAGCCTCTTCCCTCAAGGAGTTTTCATGCCAATGTGGGAGAGAGTATACATATAAATTTAGGTACAAGATAGAAAGTGTATATAAGGTAATGTTGGAGAGGAAGACATTCATCTATGGGTGAGTGGCAAAGACCTGGTGAGAAGGAAATGTTTGAACCTGTCTTAAAAGATGCTAAAAGGAGGAGATGGAGCCAAGATGGTAGAGCAACATCTTGGACTTGCTAGTGCTCTTCCCTGAAACCCAGCCAAATAACTGTAAAAAATAGCTCTAAACAAATTCTGGGGCTTCAGAACCCACAGAATGATGGAATGAAGTAAATCTCCAGCCCGACAGCCTGGAAGTGTCTATCATGTTGTGCTAGGAGTAGAGTAGTCCAGTGTGGGCCATGCCAGCACAGATGGGACCTGAGCAGGCCAAGGGGGACTGAATCTCGGGCACCTGTGGTGGTTTCCAGACTTCACAACCTGAAAACACTGAGGAAAAATTGGAAGGTCAGTGGAAAAAACCTTTGGGACCTGTGGGAGAGGGCAGAGTGGTCTGACCCCAGTTCCATGGCAGTGGATGGGGGGTGGGGTGGAGGAGCCTAGGGCAGCAGCAGAGGCAGGGGCAGCAGCAGTGGCTGTTTCCAGAGCTCTAGGTCAAGAGATTGGGGTTTCAAGCAACTGATAGTACATTCCCTGCCCCCAGTGGAAGCGGAGAACTACCTTGACAAAGAACTCAAAAGTTAGGTAAATAGCTGAGAAAATGAGCAAAAACCAGAAAAAGAATCACACTATAGAATCTTACTTTAGTGATGAAGAAGAACAAAGTATACAAACAAAAGACAACAAAATCAAAGCTCCTCCACCAAAGATCTCCAAGAAAAATATTAATTGGTCTTAGGCCATGGAAGAGCTCAAAAGGATTTTGAAAATCAGGTAAGAGAAATGGAGCAAAAATTGGGAAGAGAAATGAGAGTGATGCAAGAAAATCATGAAAAACCAGTCAACACTTGCTAATGGAGACTCAAAAAGATTCTGAATAAAATAACACTTTAAAAATAGACTAACCCAAATGACAAAAGAGATCCAAAAAGTTAATAAGGAGAAGAATGCCCTTTAAAAGCAGAATTGACCAGATCGAAAAGGAGGTCCAAAAGCTCAGTGAAAAAAAGTAATTCCTTAAAGATTAGAATGGAGAAGGTGGAAGTTAATGATTTTATGAAAAATCAAGAAATTATAAAACAAAACCAAAGGACTGAAAAAATAGCAGACAATGTGAAATATCTCACTGGAAAAACAGCTGACCTAGAAAATAGATCCAGGAGAGACAATTTAAAAATCATTGGACTAGCTGAAAGCCATGATGGAAAAAAGAGCATAGATACCATCTTTCAAGAAATTATCAAGGAAAATTGCCCTGATATTCTAGAATCAGAGAATGACATAGAAATTGAAAGAATCTACTGATCACCTCCTGAAAGAAATTCCCAAAGGAAAACTCCTAGGAATATTGTAGCCAAATTCCAGAGCTCTCAGGTCAAGGAGAAAATATTACAAGCAGCCAGAAAGAAACAATTCAAGTATTGTGGAAATACAATCAGGATAACACAAGATCTAGCAGTTTGTACATTAAGGGATTGCAGGGCTTGGAATATGATATTCCAGAGATCACAACTATTCTGCAAAACTGAATATAACACTTCAGGAGAACAAATGGTCATTCAATGAAATAGAGGATTTTCAAGCACTCTTGATGAAAAGATCAGAGCTGGGTGGAAAATTTGACTTCTAAACACAACAATCAAGAGAACCATGAAAAGGAAAACAGGAAAGAGAAATCATAAGGGACTTACTAAAGACTTATTTACATTCCTACATGGAAAGATAATATTTGTAACTCTTGAGACTTTTCTCAGTATTTGTGTAGTTGGAGGGATTATATACATACAGAAAGATGGCACAGAATGAACTGATTAGGTAGGAATGATATCTAAAAGCATAAAATTAAAGGGTAAGAGAAGACTATATTGGGAAGAAAAAGATAGAAATAGAATGGGGCAAGTTATCTCTCATAAAAGAGGCAAAAAAAGCTTTTTTAGTGGAGGGAAAGAGGGGGGAGGTGAGAAGGAAAGAGTGAAACTACTGTCATTGACTTTGGCTTAAGGAGGGAATAGCATACATGTTCAATTTGGTATGAAAATCCTTCTTACACTACAGAAAATTAAGGGGGAATGGGTTAGCTAGGAGGTTGGGGAGGATGATAGAAGGGAGGGAAAATGAAAGGAGGGGGTAATTAGAAGTAAACACTTTTGAGGAGGGATAGGATCAAAAAAGAGAATAGAATAAATTTGGAGGGCAGGATAGGAGGGAGGGAAATATAGTTAGTCTTTAACAATATGATTGTTATGGAAGTGTTTTGCATAATTACACATGTATAACCTATATTGAATTGCTTGCCTTCTCAGTGGGGATGGGTGGAGAGGGAGAGAAGTTGGAACTCAAATTTTTAAAAGTGTTTGTTAAAAATTGTTTATACATTCAACTTGGAAGTAAGATATACAGGCAATGGGGTAGAGAAATCTATCTTGCCCTGCAAGAAAATAGAGGCAATTGGGATAAGAGAAAGGAGGAGTGTGATAGAAGGGAGGGCAGATTGGTGGAAGTGATAATCAGAATGTATGCTGTCTTGGGGGTGAGTAGAGGGGAGAGATGGGGAGAAAATTTGGAACTCAAAATCTCATGGAAGTGTCTGTTGAAAACTAAAAACAAATTTAAAAAATAAGTAAAAAAAGATGCTAACAGGCTGACGTGTGGAGATAGAAAATTTCAGGTCCAGGGGCCAATGTATTAGAAAGTCACAATAGGGAGTAGGAACTTGTGCGAGGAACAAGTGGACAAGCATACCCAATACATGGAGGTAAATAATACATACAAAACTCAAAATGCCACATTATAAAGAGGTTTAAAACCAGAGAAGCTTTTTTTGTGATCTTAGAACTGATAGGAAGACAATGACGTTATTAGGTCAGCTAGGTGGCACAGTGGATAAAACACTGGGTTTAGAATTAGGAAGACTCATTTTCCTGAGTTTGAATCAGTCAGACTCAGACACTTACAAGCTGTGTAACCCTGGGCAAGTCACTTCACTCTGCTTGCCTCAGTTTCCTCATCTGTAAAATGAGCTGGAGAAGGAAATGACAAACCAGTATCTTTGCAAAGAAAATCCCAAATGGGGTCACAAAGTGTTGGACATGACTGAAAATAACTCAGCAACACTAGGGTTACTGGGTGAGAGAGTGACATGGCCAACTCCCCATTTTAGAAAAAAAATGTCTTAGCTGCTTGTGAAGAGTGGAGTGAACCTTCTGGGTCTTCTTGGTTAGGAAACAGCATGAAATACCATTAGGCAACATCACTGGCAAAGATAATGCTGCTATTGACAACTTCGAGAAATAGATGTGCTCCAAGGTAAGCCAAGGGAAAAATCTCAAAGTGACAAACCTTGTCAACTATAGTCATAACCTTTCTCCATTGTGGACAATGAGAGGAAATATGGTAGAGGGAATAGAGATCTGACCTTGAGCCAAGAATGCTTAGGTTCTAGTCCTACTGGGACACAATAGGGGGAAGGGAATAAAGAAGAGAGGAGCATCCTTGTCCGGGTGTACTGAGAAATGTTTAACCACCAGATTTATGGGGGCGAAAAGCATGACACAGTTTTCAGTTTAATCTGCACCCTGAATATTTTTTCCATAAAATTCTTATGTCTGGAAAATCAACAAAACACCAAATGAAGCTCCAATTTGCAGAATTTGACAATTTCCAGGGTATAAATGCTATCACTGATAATTTTAACAACTGGCCTTTGAGAAATCATTTCAAACTGGTTTCTGCACATTTTTGGAATCTTTTCTCCCCAGCACTCTGAACTCTTTCTTCTTGTGAGGTGACTGTGCTCATGATAGTACCAGAAGTCGAGAGGATAGCATTAGTCTTTGGAGAAGAAAGGCATAAATCTATTGGAGATGGAAAGAGGTTATCTTGACCATCTATGGATTTGTGCACAATTAATTAACATTTTTCTGCCAGGTGAGAAAAAGTGTGCCCTATATTATCTTGACCATGTTCTCTAGGGTTTGTCAACATCAATGCCAAAGCCCACATACCCTAAGGAGAAAAGAAGTCAACCGACCTCTGGGGAACCAGCTGTCCAGTGTAAGTGGGAGTTAGGGAATTCCTTGATGGAGGTTTACGAAGCCTCAGAGGAGGTGCTATACACACACACACACACACACATACACACACACATGCACACATGCACACGCACACACACACCTATGCATATATAGATATATCAACACATAGATATCTATATGTAGATATATCTATGCCAAGCCTAGAGGCCTGTGTGGGCTACCCGAGTCTACTTACCTCACCTCCGAGGTCTTCGGTTGGCCAAAACCGGATGCTCATATGAGAGAAAGGACGTTCCAGAGTCGAACAAGGGTTGAGCTTTATTTCAGGGTCTAGTTACAAGTGCAGGGGGGTCTTCCTTAGGAGGAAGAGGGGGAGATTTCCTAAGGAGGCTAGGATCTTAAGGGATTGGAAGTAGAAGTACAAGCGGGGAGAGAGGGGGAGGGGAGAGAGGAAAGAAGAAAGCGGAGCCTACTGTCCTCTTGGCTCCTTACATGCTAAGAGCGCTTTCAGGCTTCCTCAATCCTACTTAACCTTCAGCCACACAGTTTGCATCTCAATACCCTGCTGTTAGATAACAATAGTATGCCCAGATCCGGGATGACCTCGAGGGCAGGGAGACTCCACCCATCACGTATCTCCCGGGGAGAGGCGGAAATACCCGAGCTAGCCGAGCTAGCTCAGTCTGACCTTCTCGAATCCCCGCTGTTCATGGAGGGCCTCGTAAGACTCTAAGATTTAGAAGTCCCACTTTTACCCGCCCGAGACCGTCCACACGGAATTGAGCTTCCAATCCCAACATATCTATATATGATAAATCATATGAATGACAATGAGATGGATTAGGAATTAATTGTAAAGAGGAGAACAGATTGAATTGGCTTTGGAAAATTACCAAGTTCTTTTCACAACCCCCAAGCTTTTCCTTGAAGCAAACTCCCATCTGAACAATGTCCAGTTTTCAGGTGTTGTTGGCCATTATGGCTACAAACCATGGACTACTGGAGTTTCTGAAGAGATGAAATTAAGGTTAACCCCACAGCAATGGTGAGGTATATGGTGAACAAGCTGGAGAAGTAATGTAAAGGATATCATAAGAAATATGCAACTGGGAAAAAATATGCATGAGTCACACATAAAAATGAGGGACAAATGATGGGCAGTTTTCATGCTCCATGCATGCAGGAGCTCCATGGTGTCAAAAAGACTAAAAGAAGAACCACATAAAATTAGGTGGTTTCCATAGGGCTAGTTTATAGTAGGACATGGATGAGTTACATAGGATGTGAAATGATGCATTGGGTTGTGGTATGGACTGTTGATGGGGATATCCCCATTAGATGAGATCATGAATCCACTGGAGATATGATTTATTTCTTCATTCAATAAACATTTATTAAGGGGCTACTCTGTGTCAGGCACTGTGGTAAGCATTGGTGATATTAAAAGAGATAAAAGATTGTCCCTGCCCTCAAGTAGCATCTTGGTCCAGTGGGGAGAGCCCTGGGTTTGGAATCAGAGCACTTGAGTTTGACTTCCTGCTCTGTCATTTGCTACTGATGGAGCTTTTTGAAAACCACTTCATCTTTCTGGACCTTAACTTCTTCATCTGTAAAATGACAGAATTGGACTATATGATCTCTAAGGTTCATTCTAGCCCTGGATTATTATAAGACTCAGATGAAGGAAGAGGGAAGAAGAGGAGAAAGGGTGGGAAGGGAGGAAACATGTATTTTATATGCCATGCACCACACTAAACACTTTACAAATATCATTTCATTTGATCCTTGCAATAACCCTGGGAGGTTTTATGCCCATTTTATAGTTAAGGAAACTGAGGCAGAAAGAGGTTAAATGATTTGCCCAGGATCACATGGATATTTAGTGTTTGAGGTTAGATTTGAATTTGAGTCTTTCTGACTCCAGACATAGAACTCTTACCCACTGCATATCATCTAGCTGTCATGAATAAGATCATCATTCAAGCAACAAACAGCGATTAAGTGTCTGTTACGTGCCAGACTCTGTAAATAGCTCAGAAAATTTCAAAGCTGAAAGAAAATGTTAGTTCCACTTTGACCTATTTCCATAACTTGCTTGTTATAAGGTAAAATCATAACATGAAGCCTTTCAGCAAAAAGGAAAATAAAACAAAACAAAAATAAACAAACAAAAACAAGCCACTTGATGAAGATGTTTAATTCCACAGACAGAGCCTAGAGTGAAGACAGACTCCAGAGGGTGGGTCTCTGCATCAGCAGATTGTAAATGAAAGTATGCTTTTGATTTGAGATTGAAGATAAAATTCAAATGGGCTCACTGTTGGAAGAGATATCCACACACAGAACCATCAGTCATTCCACAGCTTTCAGATTTGTGACATTGAGCGTGTGCAGGCACATTAGAATTCACAGAGCCTGGGTGTCAATATTCTGTCCCCATTTTAAGAAAAAAGAAAGAAAAACTCAATCATGGAATCACAGAATTGGAGAGCAGAAGAGAGCTCAGGGTACACTTTGTCTAACGCATTCATTAAAGCAATCCCTACCATGATATCACTGGCCAATAATTATCCAGCCTTTGTTTAAAGACTTTCAGTGATGGGTAGATCAGCACAAACTGAGTTAGACCATTCCATCTTTGGACAGCTCTCATTAATGGGAAATTCTCCCTTTTTCCCTTCCCGAAATCAGACCTGTATTTATGTCTTTGAAATTTTCATTATTTCAGGTCTTGTCTTCTGGGATCAAATGGATTAAGCCTTATCATTCTTTTATATGGCAAGCCTTAAAATACTTGAAGACAGATATCTTCTCCTCCTACCCCTTATACCTCTCAGTCCCCATCTATTTTCTTAGATTTCTCTTCTTTAGGCTAAATAGCTAGTCAAATGTATGACAATGAATTTGAGGTACTCCATCATCTTGGAGGCTCATCTTTGGATATTCTTCAACTCTATAAATGTCCTTCCTAAACATTGTATACTAGAGGTGAACATAGCACTCCATTTGTGGTCTGATCAGGAAAAAGGCAGTAGCATTCACACCATTTTAGTTCCAGAAATTTGAATGATATACCAAAAGTATGTTATAGTTATATTATAGCGATAGCCATATATATATATATACATATATATAGTTAGATATAAAAATATATAATTATATAGAGTCATAGTTAATATTAATTGGTAGTTTTAGAACTTTCTAACATAGTAATTTGCATGCATTATTTTTGTAAGTATTGGTTTAGTCCTGAGGATGCAAAAATAAATAAATAATATTTTTAGTTTCTGACCTCAAGCAGCTTAGATTTTCCTGGAGTGGAGTGAATACTGTACATAAAAACACAATACAAGTTAGCATGGGTGATTGTGGAGTAAGAGTGGGAGATGTAGAGAAAAAGACAGATACAGACAAGGTTCTCTAGGAAAATATGAGACAATGAATACAACATGCCAAACACTCCTAAGTACTTAAGATATAAGTACAAAAACAAGGCAGTCCATGCCACAACGGTAATGCCATCAGTGCCTTCAGTTGTTTCTTAGTCGTCTCTTAATCTCTGTGAGCCCATTTGGAGTTTCATTGCAGAGATGGAGTGGTTTGACATTTCCTTCTCCAGCTCATTTTACAGAAGAGGAAAGTGTGAAACAGGGTTAAGTGACTTGCCCAGGGTCACACAGTTACTAAGTGCCTGAGGCTGGATTTGAACTTAAATCTGGTTCTCCATCCACTTTACCACCTGTCTAGTGCTTTCCACCAATTGTCCCTTTTGTTCATTTGTATGTATTTTGTGTCTATCTAAATGACCATGAAGATAGACAATTACCTTTTTTCCTCATATTTCCAGTTCCTGGCATATTGTAGTTGCTAAATAATGTACGTTGATTAATTGATAGTAGCTAACAGATGGCCCTCGTTATGCTCGTAGTTTCTATATATCCTGTTCAAAATTCAAATGTTTTAACTTTTCCAATAAAGTAATTACCTTTTATAGAGTTTTTCTGGAGGTTCAGAGGGGAGGTCAATAAGCTTTATCAAACTTAGAATTCTATCCCTCAAATTTGTTAAGTTAATAAGTTAAAATATTATGTATCATGAACTGCATGCAGTGTTGTTTTGTCTTTGTCTGATCATTTTTCAATCATGTGTGACTCTACATGGCAACATTTGGGGTTTTCTTGGCAAAGATAATGGAGAAGTTTGCCATTTCCTTCTCTGTCTCATTTTAAAGATGGGGAATCTGAAGCCAGCAGAGTGACTTGCCCAGGGTCATACAGCTAGTAAGTATTTAAGGCCAGATTTGAACTCAGAAAGGTGAGTCTTCTTGACTTCAAGCCTGGCACTGGATCCACCATCATCTAGTCACCACTACAGCAACAATGCTGTCATGAGTTGTTTATAGTAAAATGTACTCAGATGAAACCCTTATTTGGAAGAATGATTTACATAGAAGAGAAAAGGTTGTGTGCGAATGTTGGCACAATTGCCTTATCCTGTTGGATTTAAGAATCACAAAATCTAAGAGTTGGGAAAAATCTCAGTGACTATTTAGTCCAATCGGTACCTGTATAAGAACCCTCTCTACAATATACCTACTGGTAGAAATTTTGCCTCTTCTTTGAAGACATTTAGCAAGTGGTGACCTGTCTTGTCCTGGAGCAGTCCAGTTCACTTTTAGAGAGTTATAATGGTTATATTTTTGAAAGACTAAATCTCTCTCTGTCTCTGTCTCTCTCTCTGTCTCTGTCTCTCTCTCTGTCTCTGTCCCTGTCTCTCTCTCTCTTTCTCCCCCTATCTCTCTCTGTCCTTGTCTCTCTCTCTCTCTCCCCGCTTTCTCTCTGTCTCTCTCTCGCTCACTGTCTCTCTCTCTGTCTCTCTCTCTCTGTCTCTGTCTCTGTCTCTGTCTCTGTCTCTGTCTCTCTCTCTCTCTCTCTCTCTCTCTCTCTCTCTCTCTCTCTCTCTGTTTGCAATTTATATCTTTAAATCCAAAAGGAGCAAATCTAACCCTGATGATCTTCCATGAGAGAGCTCTTCAAATACTTGGAACTTAGTCAAACTACCACTGGAGACTTTAAAAGAATATATATTTGAAGGGAAGTTATCTGGGTGATTCCTAAAATGTCACTGAGTCATTCTCAGGTCTTGAAGGCACAAGTGGTGCTGACCTTTTCTTTACTGATAGATAGATAAGGGAATGACCCTTGATGGTTCATTTCTCTGGGGCAAAAGACTGCTTCTGGTAAAAAAAAAAAAAAAAGTTGCTGAATCATCTGCCTTGAGGGTCCACTTGTCAGGTTCCCAGTATTAAGAGTTCTAAGGGAAACAGTTACTGCAAAGTCTGACTCAGAGGTTTGTGACTTGAGATTCCCATTGGAATGTGAAAGTTGTAGAATATTGGAGAAAATGGAGAACAAAGAATACTTTAGTGAGTTGTAGATAAAGAATTGGAGGACATTTAGGTTTAAGAGGCAGGGAAATCTGGACATCAAAACTATTCTATGATTATGAGACAAGTGTAACTTGTCTGATCATAGCCAAGACCATTTGCATAAAGGACACAGGTCTGAACCCAAAAGGGAAAGGGGTGAAAGGATAGATTTTGGGACTGTGTTAAAGGAACTCTGTTTCTTTGCCTCTTTTTCTCCCCATCTCTCCCCCACCCCCACATTTGTGTGTATGTGTGTGTGTGTGTGTGTGTGTTTGTGTGTCTGTCTGTCTCTGTACTTCCACTTGCTCCCAAAAGGGATAAGAAGAAGACATCACACACATACATACACACAATGAAGTGCTCTCCATGATGACTTCCTATTGAGTAGAATAAGAAAGAATATGAAGAATTAACTCTGATACCTAGTATGATTTTCTGTTGAGAAGAAAAGAGAGAAGATCCATTTCTTTCTTTTCAGTTATTATTGCTGAGATGTGAATAAGGAGAAGATGAAAAGTGAAAAGGAGCAGTGTTGTAGAGGCTCTTGTCAATTGAATTGTCATCTCTCCCCTCCCCCACCGAAAAAGATAATACTAAAGTTGTTGCTGAGGAGAATGTCAAAGTGAGCATGGGGACAATTTGAAAAAAGAGAACCAGAGAAGTAACCAACAGATTGGTTAGTTTGGCTGAGATTGTGCCCAGGAAAGTGGTTCTCCAGCAGTGTGGATGAATTCATTTGAACCGTGAAACATCTGTTCAACACAGAAGCCGTGTTCATCAAGGAACTTTGATGGACAGACAGTTACTGAGGCATAAAGAATACACTGAAGTTTATAATTCTAGTGTTTTCCTTTCCATGAGTTTTCCTTTCTCGATTAGTTTCCCTGTCAGATTTTTATAAGTATATGCCCACTTTTTCCCACAGATACTGAGTGCTTTGGTGGGAGATATTGCTTAAAATTGTTTTTGAATTGTAATGTATTTTTTATATTCTTAAATTTGTTTAAATGAGTACTTGCAATGTTATCATTTTTACTTTTACCTTATTATTAAATATGTGGTTAGTATTTAATGTTTCATTATCGTGAATGGCTAATGTGGTGTAAATGAGAATCACACTACTAAGAGCTTGAATATGATAGTAGTAGAACAGAAGGGAATGTCCTTACAACAGGGTTACCTCCAGGATCTTGAGAGAGTTTGAATACAGCCTCCTTAACATATTGGGGTACTAGTCAGTTTTATAACCAACCAGCCACAATAAGTGACCTTCCATCCTTAAATATACCAGCAAATACATCCCTGAACTCTAGTAATAGTAGTACAAATAGAAGTTAATCCAATATTCCTCTCATTAATAGAGTAGCAGAATGCACTGATTTAGCTCCTTCCTGGGGGATGATGGTCTGAGGTTATCTGTGTAAGTCTGGTAAAAAGAGTTAACTAGGGTTTGGGGAAATATAGATAGTTTCTACTAGTTTCCATGTATACTCCTATTGACCATACCATTTTCAATCAGATAGTATCATCACACTTCATCTATTCATAATCCCAAATTTCTCACACTTTATATTCAAATTTAACCATTTTGACTACTGTCATGAAAACACGAGGGAAGGTGAGGGCCAAGAAAGTTAAGGTGTTTCTTCCATGTTCTTTATAATCATAACTTATTGTTTACCATGAGAAGGAGTGATAAGAAGTCTCATCAGGGTTTATACACACAGCATACTCTTAATAAATTTTTGTTGAATTGAAGTGGGAAGGGAAAAAGAAGGGGAAAGAATAAACATTTATATAGCACCTACTATGTGCCAGGCATTATGCTAAATGCTTTCCACAAACAGTTTCTCATTTGATTCCCACTACAACCCTTCAAGGTATTCCCATTTTGTAGATGAGGAAACTGAGACAAAAAGAAATAAAGTGACTTGTCCAAGGTCACAGGGAAGATAAGTTATCCAGCTAAACTGGCCTCCTTTGAATAACAGGTCTTCTGTTTTTCATTTGGCACTCTCTTTCCATGACTACCATAGTATTTTCTGAGTGTCCTTGCTTCTCTTCTGTAGGCATTCCTCATTCTTCAGAAATGGTATTTGTTGAGTTTGATCAGAAGCTAGGAATGTCCAAGTGAATTCTAGATAGGATGCTTGAGAAGGGAAGATTCTAAGAATACCATGTATAAAGTTGTTTTTCTTTTCTTTTTTAAAATTTTATTACAGAATCACAGAATTTAGGTATTGGAAGGAATCTCAGCAACCATCTAATTCAGCCACATATAGAAGATGTCAACACAATGACAGTGGGTAGTAGGTAATGATGCCATACCTCAACTCTAATCACTTCCCCTAAAAAAAGTTATGAAAACATATAAGTAAATCTCAATAGGAAACCCAGGGAAGTGAATGAGTCCCTTCATGAAATACCTTAGTATCTATGGGATATATAAGTAACCTGACATGGAATAAGTGGCACATTATTGAGAAGTGAATCACTATGATGAGGATGACAGTGATACTTTGAAAGGCAGCAAATATTTTTGTTTCCAATTTTGGTGGGAGAAAGTTAAGGAAGAAAGAGAAAAAAAAAAAGAACTTTGATCTGAAAAAGGTAAAACATTTCATACAACTGTCTTAGATGAGTATGGACCAGTGAAGGAGGTCAGAAGTTGAATATGGAGGGGATAAATTTGGGAGAAATTGAGGAAAACTTGAAAAATTCTCTCTGGGCTCATATACTGGTTCAAATTCCATTTTTTGATTGATTTGATAATAAAAAGAAGGGGCTAAAAAAGAATTAAGGAAAATTGAAGAAGAAAAATGAAGATGAGAGGGTAGAATATGAAGAGGTAGACTCAAGAAAGGTAAGATAATGGCAGTTTGCAAGATGAGGCAACATGAGTTAACAAAAGTTCAGAACAGCTGGGAGAGACTCATGAAAGGCTGAAGGAAAGGTGAGCATGTATCTGGTATGTAGTAAATACTTAATAAATGCTAATCTATTTATCTAACCATCTCTCTCTCTCTCTCTCTCTCTCTCTCTCTCTCTCTCTCTGTTTCCCTCTCTCTCTCTCTCCCTCCTTCCCTCTCTGGGTCTCTCTCTGTCTCTGTCTGTCTGTTTTTCTGTCTCTCTCTCTCTCTCTCTCTCTCTCTCTCTCTCTCTCTCTCTCTCTCTCTCTCTCTCTCTCTCTCTTTCATAACGATTTGCTGAACTGATAAGAGAAACAGAGAAGTATTTTCAGGGAGTGTGTATCCAAGACAGAGCAGACGCTCTTTCCAGACTCATCAAATTTGATAATTATTCACTTTGTGGTAAATCATTAAGGCAATAATAAAACTTCCAGACAGAATTCAAAAAAAGTTGGAGGTAATAATGAAATCTTGAACAAGAAAGTTAAGATAATAAGGGAACACACTGCATTTTTCTCACTCTTTTACATTGATGAAAATGATGGAAAAGAGACAAAAATTGGGAGTTAACAGGATGTCTAAGAATAGGATTTGGATTTATGGATCACAACTTACAATATGAGGTTAAGATTTTTTTTTTTTGTGCCAGAGATGAAGTGTATCTATTAAAGTGTGATACGAATGTATTTGTCAGGTATCTTACAAATCTAGTCAAGAGGGTTTTATGTTCAAAATTACGAGAGAAGAATTCTTATGTATATCTTCAAAAGTGGATAATCCATAGAGTGGTGATAAAGAAGAAAGAGAAATAGCACCTGAGACATTAAGAAATTCACATACAAAAAATTCTAAGAAAAGAACTTGTCATGAAAACAACAGTTTCAAGTATCTATACCCAAATGCCCAGAGTTTAGGAAACTAACAAGAGGAACTCTCATAAGGGGTAAAACGTGACCTCAAAGGAATCATTGAAACCATGACTGTGCTATAGCTCTGGATGGGAAGCTAGATGGTGCAGTGGATAGAACACCAGTGCAGGAGTCAGGAGGACCTGAGTTCAAATCTCACCTCAGACGCTTGATACTGACTAACTGTGTGACCTTGGGCAAGCCACTTAGTCCCAATTGTCTCATCCTGGGTCATCTCCAATCATCCTGATGAATATCTGGTCACTGGATTCAGATGGCTCCAAAGGAGAAGTGAGACTGGTGACCTGCAAAGCCCTCCCTCACGCAAAACAAAAGTCAAGTGCAAGTCATGTCATTATTCCTCTGATGGCGTGGTCTTCTTCAGCAACAAAGGACAAACACACTGGAGCTCTGGATGGAAAAATGTTATCCAAAGGAATGGAATAAGCTGAAGGGGGAAGAGTAGAATGTATATTAAGTAGGTATATGTATGTGAGGAAATAAAAGGGACTAGTGAGGCAGCAGAAGGATAAAAGAATAGATGAACACAATGGAGATAGAGGATTTGAGTCAAGGTAAATGGAGACAGAAATGAAATCTGTTTTTGGAATGTAGCCCATCTGAGCCACATTTTAAGAAGTGCTGAAGGGGTCACAATCAGAAAAAATTTCAGAAGTCCTGTGGAATACAGCATAGCTGGGGGAAGCTAGGTGGTGCAGTGCCAGACCTGGAATCAGGAAGACTCATCTTCCTGATTTTGAATCTGAGCTCAGACACTTACTAGATGTGTGACCTTAGGCAATTTGCTTAATTCCATTTGGCTCAATTAACTCATTTGTAAAATGAGCTGGAGATACTAATTAGATTAATATCTTTTTGAGTTTCCTTGATGATAATTTGTCTCTCAAAATGTGGAGGGAACAGTTGTTGTTTAGTTATGTCTAGCTCTTTGTTACCACATGGATCATACAGTCCATGGGATTTTCCTGGCAAAGATATTGGAGTGCTTTGCGATTTCCTCTTCAGTGGATCAAAGCAAATGAAGGTTGTGTTGACCAACTAATAAGTGTCTGACACAAGATTTGAACTCAGGTTTGAAGTCTACAGCTCTAGCGCTCTGTCCATTGAGCCATCTAACTGTCTTCTAGGGAAATAGATGTTAAATGACTTCCCCAAGGTCACATAGCTAGTAAGTGTCTGAGCCCAGATTTGAACTGAGGAAGGAGATAAAAGGAAATTCAATTACAGATCTTATTCATACTCCCAATTAGGAACTGGTCACTGGGGTGGAAATGATAGGAATTTTGAGGGGAAATGATAGAGGAGAATATATCTGGGTATAGTTTGACATATACTTGGCTTTGATGAAGTCGATTCAAAGGTCTAAAGGAAAGACAAGCAGAATCATATGGATAAAAATACTTTGATGAATGTCAACCCATAAAGGATAGAAAAAACTCAAAAATGAAATCAGGAAGATACAAAGGAACACAATTCTAATGATGAGAAAAATACAATCAAAGGAATTATAGATTTGGAACAAGAGGGAACCCTAGAGGTCTCTAAATTCAATCCTTATTTTATAGATTAAGAAACTAAAGCCCCAAAAGATATAAGCAGCTTGAGCAACGTCATGCAACGAATGTCAGAAATAAGATTTAAAAACACATAATTTTTCGCAATTTTGGGTAGAGTAGGACAAGATTTATAAATTAATTGGTATAGACTTTGCATTATCTCTTACTGATTATGTGAGGTTTTTTTTTCTTCAGTTTTTAGTATCTTGAAGAAAAAATGTCTATAAGAATTTGGACATTCTTAGCAAATGACAGTGAAATTGACTCCTGTTGGAAGAACCCAGTCTTGTTTCACTTTTGTATCTGTTGATTCATTTACAAGTATTCCAGATTCCCCTCAAACTCTAAAAAGGGTACCTGATCCTGGGGAAAGATTTTCCTACCCCGCAGGCTAAGAATATAAGCCTCAGTGAAGCCAATGGATGAGTTCTTGAACGGGCAAGATAGGATACTATGCATACCAAAAAGAAAAAAAACTCTAAATGTGTCATGGTGTATTGATCTGGAAGGTCCAACAGTACCTCATTAATCAAAGGCTGGAAGGTCACAAGTACACTAGCTAATTTAAAGAGCATGATCCAGTATTCATAATGTCCAAACCAGGTTCAATAGGCTTTTGAATTCATCTCTAGCTGTAATTCTAAGATGATTTTTTTCCTTTGCAAATATACCTTGTTATAGATCCATATTTGCTGAACTCTAGCCAAAATATTCAAGATCAATGAATCCAAGTAGCAGTTACAAATAGCTGTTTTGTTTAGGCTGTGATCATTAATTCGGTGGACGACTCACCTCCTTTCTTGAGGACAAAAAAAAGAGAAGTCTTTACTGATTCATAAGGCTGTTCGATAAAGGCTTTCTTTATATTCATTGTATTTTTGCTTTCAGGAGCTGTATCTCCCATTCTTTCATAATTTAATATATTCATACTGGGAGAATGGGTTATATTAGAGGTCTATGGTCCAATCAGCATCCTCGAAATAGTTGGTCAATTATTTTCTAGATAAAGTTATTAGTATTCAGAGAATCATATAATTTGAGAGTTGGAAGGGGCTTCATCAGCCATCCAATCCAATTCATACAAAAAAGGAATTCCCAGCATAATATACCCAACTAGATGTCATTTGGATTCTTCTCAAAGACCTTCAAGGAAGGGGACTTGATTATGAGGAAAGCTAATCTACATCGGGACATTACTCACTGTTAGGAAGTCTCTCCTGATATCTAGCCTTTTTACATTATGTCTTGTTCTGTCCGCTTTACACAAGAGAACAAATCAAATCCCTCTTCCATCAAGCAGACCCTGGAGAACATCTTTCATGTCTCCCCTGAGTCTTCTCTTATTCAAGCTGAACATTCCTGGTGCTATCAACTCTTCTTTGTATTGGCAAGTACTCAAGGTCCTTCACCATCCTGGTCACGCTCCACTGATCTCTATCCAGCTAATAAAAGTCCTTCCTAAAATGTGGTACCCAGATCTGAATGTAATAGTCCCAATGATGTCTGTGAGATAGGCTAGAACGGGATTACCATATTTTTATCACTAACATGCATAAATATATGCTCATGAAATTTCTAGATGACAGACATCTGTCTAGATGACAGACATCTGTCTAGATGACAGACATCTGTCTAGATGACAGACTATCACAGAGTGATAGTTAACATAGTGGACAGCAAACATAACATAGTGAATAGTCAGGACCCCAAAATATTTCAAACAAACAAAATATTTCAACAGTCTAGAGCATTAGATTGAATGTAATAAGACAAAACCCAAGAGAAATATAGTTAAAATCTTATATTTGGGTATAAAATATCTACTTCACAAGTACAATATGGGGGAGGTTGGTTAGACATCAATTATTAGAATAAAAGATCTGGGGATATAGTTTTCTGTAATCTATACATGAGTTAAGAATATGATGTGGTGGCAAAAAAAAAACTAATATGATCTTAGGCTGCCTTCTGAGGCACAGCTTTCAGGAACAAAGGAGGAGGGGAAGGAAAAGGAACAAAATTTAAGTGCCTACTATGTGTCAGACACTCTGCTAAGTGTTTTACAAATATTTCCCTTGAATATGGAGGGGACTATCTCTCCGTGTTTGACCCTGGTGAGAATATACCTGAAGTATTACATTCAGTTCTGAGCAGCACAGTTTAAGAAAACCATTGCAGATCTAGAGATTGACCCTAGGAGGTAAATCAGGATGCTGAATGGTCTTGTGTTAATATCATATGAAGAGTATTTGAGGGAAATGAGTATGATTAACCCGGAGAATAAAAGATTAAGGGGTGAAAGAAATGTCTGTGTTCAAGCATTTGAAGGATTGTCATTTATAAAAGGGATTATTAGACCTGTTTGGATTTAGAGTGAAGAACCAGAAGAAAGGAGGTGGAGTCTCAGAGCAACCATAGGATCAGATATGAAGCCTGGGTTGTCTCTAAATTGCTTTTTCCTCACACATTTAATCTGGTAAATTGGCATGCAGTTCTGGGGAAGGTATCAAGCATAGGAATAGAACTTGAAAACCCCTAGAGAGGGACACACAGACCTATCATAGTTAATGTCTTTACTATTTCCTGCCTTTCCACAGGTTCAGCCCACTAGCCTTAATAAAGTAAAAAAGGAAATAAAAGAAAGATAACTGGAGATATCCTGGGTTGTCAAAGGGAAAAAATGGATTAAATGTCCTTTACTAAAGTTGGCTCAGATCTAAGCATCTCATGAGCACTGATTTGGAGAATCAGAAATACCTGATTTCCACTTTTGTCATTAATAAATTGAATAATCTTCTTAAGGTGCTTAATTTTCTTCAATCTCAGTTTTTATTCAGTTTCTGAAAATGCGTATAAGTATACCTGTTACTCAGTATTATTGAGGAGATAAAAACAGCATTAAAGATTGGAATGCTTTCTGAAGGAAGAAAAAGAGTTAAACAGTATTATTGAAATGTGCAATTTTGTTATGATGCTTGTCTAGTTTGACAGTAGACAATAAGCAATAGTGGTGCTGGGTAAAATAAATACCACAGTGGATGCCTTCAAAATGATTTGCAAGATATTCAGGCTTCAGAAGTTTGACCTTGATGACATAAAAGCAGAGAGAGGCAGAAGATTTAGTTCCCAGTTGGGTACTAGTTTGTTTACTTTGCTTAGCTGTTCAGAGCTAATAGTCCTAATGTTTTAGCTATAAATGATAACTTGGACTGTGTCCTAGTCATAAAGGAAAGGAGCGAAGTATGGAAGAGAGTGTAACAAGGTCATAAATCTACTCCTCAAAAAAGAAAAACAAAAGGGGGTTGTATTTGTGGAGTGGGATGCAGTGAATGATTTTTGAGGATGGCGGTAATTAATTTAGTTTAATGGCACCTTCAAAGGAGACAGGTCCCATCCATTGTCTCTCCATGTACAGGTAACATTCTAGGGAAGTCTGCATAGAAAGTAGAAACACATTCTGCTTAACATCCTTAATTACTTTTGAGAAAACATGTTGTTAGAGGAAATAAGATTATAGGGGATATTTTGTTCCATAGGGCAACTAGGTGGTGCAATAGATAGAGCGCTAGGATGGAGTCAGGAAGATGAATCTTACTGAGTTCAAATTTGGACTCAGACATTATATGTGTAATCTTGGGCAATTGATTTAAACCTGTTTGCCTCAGTTTCTCATCTGTACAATGAGGTTGGAGAAGGAAATGGCAAACCACTCCAGTATATCTGCCTAGAAAACCCTGAATGGAATCATAAAGAGTTGGACATGCCTGAAAAACAACTGAAAAGTAACTGTTCCACAGGAAGAGTATGATAAATAGGTGCCTGATCAAACAGTGCTATAGTAGCCTTTTGTGACTTTACGGTGGTGTTTGATCTGTCTATCTATCTGTCTGTCTGTCTATCTAGATATCTATATTAACATATATATAAAGATATCTAGATAGAAAGATCTTTCTTCATCTATTTATATATCTATATCTCTACACACATTTATGTGTATGTATGTATATGTATATGTATGTATGTATGTATATGTATGTTGAAAGCATCTCAGAATCACAGAGTTTGGAAGAGGTCTGACATAAAATGGTTTGATTGGGGAAAAATATGATGGTAAGTATGTATGAGTAGCAACATAGAGGTTGGAGTATTGGACCTGGAATCAAGACTTTTTTGTTTGTTGAACTCTGTGTGTGTGTGTGTGTGTGTGTGTGTGTGCATGTGCACACAATGGACTTTTGGCAGGACACCTTCCTAGAGTCCTGTTAAGCATCTGTACTAAACTAGAAGCCTCCAAAGGGTAGGAGCCTCATCATCTTGATATACCTCAAGCATCTTAGCACACTGCTTTTGTACATGATAAATGCCTTGCAAACATCTGTGTAATTGAACAAAGGTGAAACTTCAAATCACTAGGGCACTGATCTTATGATTTAACTATTCTTTGATAAGGGGACTGCAGAGACTCTTTTCTTAATCAGGAGAGAGATTTATTTGAGAGATAGATTGTAAGTTAAGGATCAGTTTTGTGAGTAGTGAATTTTTCTGAAGTTCACTTGCCTCTTCTATTGAGGCAGGTGAAAGGATGCAACATTGATAGAATTAGAGAGTTAGAAGCAAATAAATGACAAAATAGGAACATACAACCATTGCATTTAGCGTGTGAAGTAACTAAAACTATGGTTAAGTAACTTGGCCAAGGTCACATAAGTAGTAAATAATAGAGCTGGTTTGGCTGGTATTTGAATCTGGGTGCTCTGGTTCCTACTACATAATACTTTGTAGTAGATACTGTGTTAGGTATTGGGGGTACAAAGGAAAAAAAAGAAACAGGCCATGTGATCAAGAAACATTCTTCTGGGAGGGTAGATGAACAATAATTACATATATGAATATATTAGAAATTTCCAGAGAAAATAGATGCAAAGAAACTTTCTGGGGGAAGCACTAATAACCTGGGCATACCGAAAGGCTTCATATACATGGTATCGCCTGGACTGGGGTCTTGAAGGAAGGAAGAGTTTTCAAAAGGTAGAAGGAGAGAATTTCAGGTACAGATATCAGCTGACCTGTAGACATGGGGTGGGAAACTGAATGCTACATATGAAAAATAGTAAGGGCATGGGGTACATGAGTACAAGCCGTAAGTGATCATTCTAGAAAGATAGTTTGGATCCATACTGAGGAGGATTTTAAATGCCTATCAGCCAAGTGTTTAGTTTATCCTGGTGACAACTGACTTGCCCATGATGAGACAGAATATGCTAGAGACAAGACCTGAACCCAGGACTTATTGACTCTTAAGTTCATCCCTCCAGCCATAGCACCAGGATGTGTGTATGTAAGTATCTGTGTATACACACATATATAAATAAACACATGTATACATACACATAATATATGTACACTAACACATATGTGCACATGTAGATAGTACATATATATATCTCTACAGATGCACCTACACTATTCATGCCTACATACACATATAGGTATATGCATGTGTATACACATACATATATAGACATGCATATGCAAGTCATATATGTGACATATACATATATGTGTGCATATATCCTAGATTACATATGCATATGGAATAGATATTAATTTTAGAGATTTGATTTAGGGAAAATGTTTATGTAGAATCAGAGCACCTGAGTTCAAATATCAGCCCAACTCAATCTTTTATCACCTGTGTGACCTTGGGCAAGTCACTTAATGTGACCTCTGTTTTTCCATATGTAAAATGAAACAGCTGTATATTCCTACTGTGTTATTTGTTTGCTTCCAGGTCTCCCAAGTTATCCATGTTGCCTCCTCCCCTTGCCTCAAAAACAATATTTTTAAAAGGGACAACAGTGAACTTTGGAAAAATTCAAAAGCTGAGATAAAGAAAGAGACAAAGGAAGTGTAATGAAACAAAAGGAAGAAAGGAAAAATATACGTAGCTGTACATATATATATATGTATGTATATATATATATATATATATACACACATCACACATATATAAGCACATATTTTAAGTACCTGTGTGTATGCAATTGCACATATATACACATGCACACGTATATATACACATTTGTATGCAAATACATGCAAATCTATGTGTTTATACAAACGTATAATATACATATAAAATATACAGACACATACATCCAAAATGTATATAATCACTTTGTTGTTCAATTGTGTGTCACTCTTTGAGTTCTTTTGGGATTTTCTTTGCAGAGATACTGGAGTGGTTTTCCATTTTTCTCTCTAGCTCATTGTACAGATAAGGAAACTGAGTCAAACAGGGTTAAGTGACTTGCTCAAGGTCACACAGCTAATAAGTGTCTGAGACCAGATTTGAACTCAGGAAAATGAGTTCCTGACTTCAGGCCTGGCACTCTATTCACTAAACCACCTAGCTGACCTGGCATAAAATTAAACTTGTTTATTTCAACTATTACTAATTATATCTTGAAATGCTTTCCATGATATTACTGCGTTCTGCCCCCCACTCCCCCCACCCTTCTGGATACTGTTTTATTTAGTGGATGAAAAAGACACAGTTTGAGTGCTGGGTCAGGATTTCCTGAGTATAACAGTTGAGAAGAACATTTGTTGCTGATAACTATATGGACTGGATGTAACTTCAGCCCCATTCATTTATTATATCCCACTCGTGCTCCCATGAAGTCTCTCAGATGACTACTGATTGCCTCTCTGCTTACTTTGCAAAAGAATCTGTTTACCTTGGAGGCAAGGTCAAGTGAGGCATTTGAGACCACGGTGTGTTCTATCATTTCTGCTCTCTGGAAGTCTGGCAAAAGAAATCTCCTTCATTGTCATTATCATGTCCTAATGAAAAGTGCAGTTTCAATGAAATACTGTCAACTGCTTAGGCCCAGAGTTATATATATATATGTCTCGGAATCTTATCAGTGGCAGTTGTTTCAAATCATGATGTGTTCTAAGGATGGCCAGCTACTCAAGAAGAAACTCAGGACATTGACCAGTGTGTGGCTTTCTGAAGATGCATGATGAAGGATTGGTTAAGGGGGAATTTGTAAGGTGCAGAAACACGTAAAATGAGAAGCTTCATCAGCTGGGGGAAAATGGGAAAAAGAAGACACCTAAAGTAACATATGAGACATTAAAAGAATACTTTAATGTGGTTGATGAGATTCAGGGATCAGGGAAAAGGACTGTATATGATGGGGCTGGGGAGCTGCAGTGGGCTGGGGAGCTCAATAAATGGCTAATGGATTGATTCCTGATTCAGGTAGTGAGAGTAACTTATGGGAAAGGTGGGCTTTTAGCTCCCTTATTCAGCTCATTCCTCCTGATTAGAATGCCACTTTGGGTAAGCTAAATCTTTCTTTAAAGAAAAGAGAGAAAGATAGGCAAAGGGAGAGATACAAAGAGGAAGAAGCAGAAAGGCAGAGAGACAAAGACATAGACATACATGCAGAAAGAGAGAGAAAAAGGAGAGACAAAGACTGAGATAGTGATGCACAGAGATCTACAGAGAAACAGAGAGATAAAGGAAAACAGAGAGAAGGGAGGCAGAAAGATTCAGAAAGGAAAAGTCAGAGGAGAGGAATTGAAAAGCAGGGAGAGAGACAGAGAGAGAGAAAGAGAGAGACAGAGAAATAGAGAGACAGAGACAGAGAGACAGAGAAAGGAAGGAGAAAGGAGACAAAAGAAAGAAGAAATGAAAGATGTAGAGAGATACGAAAAGAGAGAGAGAAAGGAAGAAAGACATAGAAAGAGACAGGGAGGTAGTCAATAAGCATTTATTAAGTGCTTACTATGTGCTAGCCTTTAGCTAATGAATGGGTGTTGCTTCAGACAAACTGAGACCTGGGAAAGACCTTTGCTTAAAAAGGCCAAGGTTCCCCACTACATCTAAGGCCATCTTTACTCAGTCTGATCTATACTTTGCTAGTAGGGCCAGATGTCTGTGCAGGAGAAAGAGAGACTGGTGACTATAGATAGCCCTCCCTCACCTAAATCCAATTCACTCAAAAGTCAAGACACCACCCTCTTGATATCATTGGTCCTTTTTTAAGAATGAAGGATCACCACCATTGGTTAAGCACTGTGCTAAGCTCTGGGGCTCCAAAGAAAAGCAAAAGGCAGTGTCTGTCCTTGAAGAGTTCACAATCTAATGGAGAGAGAGGAAATCAGAAACAGAGAAACAGAGAAGAGAGGATGGAATGATCCTAGCTCAGGGAGGTAGTATATACTGTTAGAAATAATGTAAGTCTGAGAGGTTATTTCTAGTCTAGGATCTAACCTTGTTGACCTTTAGCATATCTTGATTTATTTATTGCATGAACAAATTAATATAGTTGAATTGAAGAAACATTTATTGATGGCCTACTGTGCTAGGGAGTGGATTTAGGGATCTCAGTGGCCTCTTTTAACACCTAGGGGAGGGTGGTCAGGCTCCTATGGAAACAGGAGATCATACTATGAGAGGATCAGTTGAAGGAAATGGGAATATTTAGCCTGGAAAAGTGCAGATTTGCATGTGGAGGAGAAGGAAATGGGAACATGTGAACATGGTAAATATCTTCAAGACTTTGAAGAGTTATTTTGAGAAGAGTAAGATTTATTCTGTTTTGCCCCAGGGAACAAAACTAGAAGAAACAGAAGGGAGATACAGAAAGAACTATTTAGAATTGACAAGTTTGCATTGACAAACAGGTCACTCCCCCTCACTGGAGGTCTTTAAAGAAAAGCTGGCTATGTTGTACAGAAAATGCCTGACTATTATAAATATCCAAATTAACTATGAAGGACATATGAAGAAAGAATGTATTACTTGCATCCAGAAAAAGAACTGATAGATGAAAGTAAGTAAAGAATAACTTTACATGTATCCACACATATATACATATGTGTATACCTATTTGTGTATATATATATGTGTATGTGTGTATATATACACACACATACATGCACATACTTACATGTGTGTATGTATACATGCACTTATATAGCCATCTCTAGGGCAGGGGGCGAGGGAAGAAAAAAAAGAAATTTCCCTGATAATTTTGTTGTGTATTTGAAGAGAATAGCAAATTGTGCATGGTGAATTTGCAGCTGCATGTCCAATCATCTTTTTTTATTGTGCTTCCTTATGGAAGTGATTATTTTGTTCCATAAATTAAAAAAAAAATTTAATAATGGAAAAAAATCCTGTCTTGGGAAGGATTTGGCTAGTTGCTCTCCATGGTTCCTACAAACACTGAGATTCAGTGCTTCAGAAATAATAACAGCTAGCATTTATATGGGGCAGCTAAGCGATGCAGCAATAAGGTTCAGGGTCTGGAATCATGAAGATCTGAGTTCAAATCTGTCTTCAAACACATGAGCTATATGAACCTGAGCAAGTTATTTATCCCTGTTTGTCTCAATTTCTTTATCTGCAAAATGAGCTGGAGAAGGAAATGGCAAACCAGTCCAGTGTCTCTTCCAAGGAAACCCCAAATGGGGTCATGAAAAGTCAGACATGACTAAAATGACAGAACAGCATTTATATAGCCTCTTAAAGTTTGCAATAAACTTTACAAATGTTATCTCATTTTATTCTTACAGAACTCTAGGAGGTGGGGGCTTTTATTATGTACCCCCCCATTTTATAGACAAGGAAACTGAGGCAGATAGGGGACTTGCCCAGGGTCAGTCATGGAACTAATAAACGCCCAAGGCCAGATTTGGACTGAAGTCTTCCTGATTTCAAGTCCAGTGTTCTATTCACCATAATAATAAGAGCTAGCTGACATTTATACAACTCTTTAAAATTTCCAAAGGACTTAACAAATATGATTACCTCTTATCTTCATAGCCATCTGCTGAGATAGCTGTTACTGTTGGTGTCATTTTAAAGATGAGGCAACTGAGGCTGAGAAGGTTCAATGATTTGTCCATGGCCACAGAGTTAGTGTGTCTGAGTGTAGATTTGAACTCAGGTCTTCTTGGATCCAAAGCCAGTGTCCTATTCCCTACATTCTTATTGTTTAGCCATTTCAGTTATGTCTGACCCTCCTTGACCTCATTTGAGGTTTTCTTAGTAGAGATACCAGAGTGTTTGCCACTTTCTCCTCCAGATCCTTTTACAGACAAAGAAACTAAGGCCATGAGTTAAGTGATTTATCCAGGGTCACGTAGCTTGTAAGTGTCTGAAGCCAGATTTGAACTCAGGTCTTCTTGACTGCAGACCCAGTGCTCTATTCTATATGTCATCTAGTTGTCTATCTAGCTGCCTTGAAAAGATCTTAAACAATATAGTATTAATGGGAAAGAACTAGTCCAATCCTCAGAAGAATTATGTTCTGTTAAATAAAATTCTGCTTTTTACTACTATTATTATTGCTAATTGACTTACTAGTTGGAATTTCACTGCTTTCCATTAAATATAAGGGGAAAATTTGGTAGACAATTGTTATCTTTGAAGTCAAGCATCAAAGCTTATTTGATTAAATTTAATCAAGAAAACACATTTTCATTAAAAAAAACCCACAGGTATAAGTAATTAAAATTCACCTAATGCCTACAAAGCCAGTTTTGCATTCACTATTGTGACAGCTTCTACAGCTTTCTCTCTGCTTTATTCTGGGTGCCTGGGTTAATGCTCTCAGAAATTATATTCTAGACCTTGTTCTCCCTGAGCTTATTTTTTTTTTTAACAATTCAGTTGGTTATCTTATAGCTAACCATTTCTATCCATATAAAGAATGACCTGGGTGACTAGATGGCACAGTGGATAGAGTGCTGGTCCTGCAGTTAGGAAGACATGAGTTCAAATTTAACCTCAGATGCCTAGTAGATGTATGACTCAGGACAAGTTACTTAATGCAGTTTGCCTCAGTTTCTTCATCTGCAAAATGAACTGGACAAGGAAATGGAAACCACTCCAGAATCTTTGCCAAGAAAAGCCCAATGGAATCATGAAGAGTTAGACACAATTGAAAAATAAATAATAAATAAGAAATTATGACCCAATAAACCATTTCCTCATGGATGTCTTGAACTAATGCTCAGGTCTACTTTTGTTCTAGCTTCTTTTCTAATTAAACAAATTTAAGTTCCAAACATGACTCTACTCTTGATTATCCATGCAACCTTTAGCACTATCGTTATCCTCTCTATGTCTCAGTTTCCTCACCTATACAATGATGGGGCTGGACAAGAAGACCTCAAAGGATATTTCCAGCTCTGTATTTAGGTGGTGTCATAGAGCACTGGACCTAGAATCAAGGAGACCAGAGTTTGATCCATTCTCAGATACCTACTAGCTGTGTAATTCTAGACAAGTCACTTTCTCTATGTTTGCCTCAACTGTAAAGTGGGGATAATACCAGCACATACCTCCCAGAGCTGTTGTGAAGACCAAATAAGATAATATTTGTAAAGAGCTTAATGCACTGCCTGGCACGTAGTAGGTGTTATATTAATGCTAGCAGTTATATATATATATATATATATATATATATATATATATATATATATATATATATATATATATATCTGTACATATATGTATGTGTATGTATATATACATATATGTTAGTGAATGTATATGTATATACATACTATAATTTGCAATTATATGTAATTATATACATTATATATATTCTTAAGTGAAAACCTCTTAGAGCCTCAGTGTCTTCATTTGCAAAATATGGGAGTCACATGAGCATTCTCCTAAAGGTCCTTCCAGCTCTCGGCCTCTGATTATCTTCAAGGGAAACCTATTGAAGTTTCTTAAGGGTGACTGCAGAATTGAGGTGTGAGAGATCTGTTTCAATCTCTAGGAAATTTGAAATACACACACACATATACATCTATACACATACATGTATCCACATGTACATTTACATGCATGTGTATATTTGTGTGAGCATGTATATTTAAATGTCACATCTAATCCAGAGATTACCAGTGAAATGGAGTCAATTCTGGGGTCATTCTGAAAGCTTAGGGTAAAGCAGCTCAGGGGTCTAGTTGAGTCTCTGTGGCTATTACCTGGTCTGTGCCTCCTGTCCTGCTTGAAATATATTCCTTCTTTTTTTTTCTTTCTACTGTTGAAGATTACTTCATCAACCTCATCCTCTCACTGACCTTCTCTGCTTTTATTCCCCCCCTTTTTTTAGTGAACCCCATTTACTTGCCATCTCTTCTGAATTTACATGCCAACCTATTTCTCTTATGACTGGATGCTTCCCTCAGTAAAATGTAAAGTTCACAAGGACAGGGACTGGTTCATTTTTGTGTAGCCCTAACACTTATCACAGTGCCAGCACATATTAGGTACTTAAGTTCTCTCTGATTGGAATTGTCTTCCACTGGCATAAGAAAAATACTTACACATATTCAAAATCACTGGATCTGAATGGGAGGCCAAATATTCTAAACAAACAATCTGATCATTTTTATATAAAGGTAGAAAATAAAAGAACATTTTACATGAATCCCATGTTGTGAATCTGTCATGCTTAGCATGATTTTTCCTTTTAAGATATTCTCCATCTACCTTTCAAAGCTATCCTGCTTTTTTGTATCTCTTTCTGGTCATTCCTTCTATTCTCTGTACATGTTTAAAATGCTTCAGCAACTCCCTTTTTCTCTTGCTTTTTATTTTCTTCCCTACACTCCTGTCCAAGATGTATTATTGACTTTGACATCATTAAAAAGATAAAACCAAGTTAAGTCAGGGAGTACAAAAAGCTGTGGGGGTTGTTGTCCTTTGTCTTCTAAGAGGACCAAGATGACATCACCATGATATAGGGAATTTTCAGTTGCCCAACTGTGACTGATCAGGCCAATATGAGCTCAGAATGCTCTACCACAGGTTGGGCACAAGATAGTCCATGTGAATATTTGGGGGGGGGGTATATCCCAAATTTGCACATCTTGCATTTACTTTGTGCAGTCTCAATTCTGCTTTTCTCCAAAAAAGACTCTCTCACTGACCTTTAGCGCCCGTGGGTGGAGGGACCTGCGGGGCTGCTGGAGATTCTGTCCCTGAAGCCTGCTCAGATCTGCTCCTCTCAGTGCCATGTGGCCAAGGCAGGGCTGGGCTCTGCTCCAGGTCTGGTGCATGACAGACCTTTGGTGTTGGTTTTTCAGGTCCCTCTGGAACAGAAATCTCCTCCACTCGTTGTTCTGTGGCTTCTGCTGCTCCAGAATTTGTTGGGAGTTCTTCTTTACAGATATTTTATGGGCTGTGGGTTTGGAGCTAGCATATGTGTACCTTTCTACTCCTCCATCTTGGCTCCTCCCCTCTTAATTGTGCTTTTCTCAAAGAACAGAGCACCTTTTCTGATGTGGGCATGCCATACTGAATGGTCCTGTGCCAGTGTCTCCCATATGGCACAATAAAATCCAAAGTTCTTGAGAAAGACCTTAAGAGTGTCCTTGTATCACTTCTCACCACCATGTGATCACCTTCCCCATGTGAGTTCTCCATAAAATAGTCTTTTTGTCAAGTGTACATTTTGCATTCGAACAATGTGGCCAGCCCATCAGAGTTGTGTTCTCTGAAGCATAGTTTGAATACTTGGCAGTTCAGCTCCAGAAAGAATTTCAGTGTCTGGTACCTTATCCTGCCAGGTGACCCTCAGCATCTTCCTAAGGCAGTTCAAATGGAAGTGATTCAGTTTCCTGGCATGGCGCTGGTAGACTGTCCATGTTTCACAAACATATAACAATGAGGTCAGCACAACGGCTCTGTAGACCTTCAGTTTGGTAGTCATTCTAATACCTCTTCTCTCCCAACCTTTTCTTTGCAGCTTCCTAAACACTGAGCTAGCTCTAGCAATGCATGCATCAAGCTCATTGTCAATGTGTATATCCCTGGAAAGTACACTATCAAAGTAAGTGAACTTATCCACAGCATTCAAAATTTCTCCATTTGTTGTAACTGATGGTTCCACGTATGGATAATGTGGTGGTGGCTGATGGAGCACCTGTGTTTTCTTGGTGTTGATTATTAGGCCAAAACTAGCACAGACAGCAGAGAATTCATCCCTACTTTGTTGCATCTCAGCTTGAGAGGCTGCATGGAGTTCATAATCATCTGCAAACAGAAAATCATGCACCAACACTCCCTCTGCTTTGGTCTTGGCTTGTAGCCTTTTCAAATTGAAGAACTTAACATCAGTATGGTAGTTAACCTTGATTCTGTGTTCATCCTCATAGAAAGCACTTGTCAACATGTGTGAAAACATCATGCTAAAAAGCATAGGAGCAAGCACACAGCCCTGTTTCACTCCATTGTTGACTGGGAAGGCACGAGAGCATTGTCCATTATCCAGAACCCCAGAAAAAATGCCATCATGAAATTGACATACAATATCAATGAACTTCTCCAAGCGATCAAATTTTGACATAATTTTCCATAAACCCTCACGACTAACAGTGTTAAAGGCCTTAGTCAGATAATGGACAAAAAGATGTAAGGGTACAGGGAAGGATGTTTGACACATGCCATAGATGGTAATTTTAACTTGATTTCATGTGGACAAAAATGGTGGGAGGGCACTAGGGGATATTTTCTTTTCTTGCCCAGCTTTCTTTCCTTTGGCTCTGATGTCCTTAGGCTAAAGTCACCAATGAGCAATTGCTCTGGTCACCAGAAACAAAAGAATTTTCAACTGAATTTTGGATTGTCTCATGAATGTATAGGTGATGACTTGACCTGTGACCAAGTTTGAAAGTACTATGATTCTTTTTTCAAGAGAGTTCAGTTTTGTGATTTGCTTCTTTGTTTGTTTGAAAGAAATTTTCTGAAGAACATCATAGACACCAAAAACTGGAAGAAAGTTGAGAACCTTTCATTTTCCATAAGAGGAACATGAAGTCTAGATTGGGAAATGGCCAAAGCCATACAGCTGGTTGAGCCCAGAATGGAGTTGAAGCCTTCTAAATCCTACTCCAAGACTTTCCTCAATACTTCATGTTTCTACCTTAGAGAAATGACTTCCATGACAGGGAGATATATTCTCATAGGAGCACAGAAGGAGAGTTGGAGAGAACCTTAGAGGTTTTTCAGGCCAAGCTACTAATTTTGCAAATGAGGCAACTGAGGCCCAGAGAAATTAAGAGACTTGCCTAAATGATGCAGTTTAGAGGTAGGAGAGACAGGATTGGAATCTAATTCCTTTGTCTTTAAATCCAACAGTCTTTCCCCTAACCTGACAAATTTAAACATTGATTCTAAGTGAATAAGATAAAATCTAGTCAGGATAGATGTAAATTTTTCCACTTAGATTCAAAACCTCGGTTTCACAAGGATAGGATGGGGGAGGAGACATGGTTAGACAGAAGTTTGAAAAAATGAGGGTTTTAGTGGATGGAAAGAAAGCTCAGTATGAGACAACAGTAAGGTGTGTCAGCCCAAAAGACTATTGTAAAAATCTTGGTGTGCATCGAGAGAAACAGCTCCCAAAAATAATGAAGTGGCAGTATTTCTAGGCCCTGTCCTGCCAGGTGGCAACTGGCCTATTGTGTTCAGTACTGGGCAACATGATTCAGAAAGCATATTGACAAGCTAGAGAGTCTGCAGAGGAGAGTTGCTAGAATGGCATCTACCTCCCAGGGACTTTGTGAAGACTCATAGTAAGTGCTTTGTTGTTATTGAGTGGATTCAGTCATGTCCAACTCTTCATGACCCCATTTGAGGTTTTCTTGACAAAGATACTTTAGTGGTTTGCCATTTCCTACTCCAGCTCATTTTATTTGTGAGGAAGCTGAGGCCAATCCGGTTAAGTATTTGCCTAGGATCCCACAGCTAGTAAGTGTCTGAGACTGAATTTGAACTCCTAAAGATGTCTTCCAGATTCCAAGGCCAGTGCTCTATCTACTGCACCACCCAGGTATCCTAGTAGGTGATTTATACATTTTTATCCCCTTCCCTTGGTCTTCACTATACATCTGAGGATAAGGTGAAGAAGAATGGGAATGTTTAGCATGAAGAAGAGAAGGCTGAGAAAAGAATGATATCAGTCTTTCAGGACTTGAAAGGCTGCCACATGGAGAAGGTGCTAACTTTATTCTGCTTGGTCCCAGAGGCAAAACTAAGAATAATGGGTGGAAGTTATAAGAAGGACAATTTGGGCTTACATATGGGGGAAAAACTCTTAAACAATTAGAGCTGCCTGTATTGACAATACTTTTTACTTATTGTTAATATAATTTTGCTTCTTAATGAGATCTTCCTCACCCATTAGTGGGTCTGCCCATTAAGGGGAGTTTGATTAGGAAAGATTCATAAGAAGGCCCGTATCTTTTCTTAATTTTCTAATGAGGCACTGGTTCTCAAGGGCTGTGAAGCCCTCTGGCTCTGAAAAATGTAAAGGTACTATGAGGTAAGGTTTGCTTTGAGATTTAATGATTGGAAGTGTTTGTTTGGCCAGAAAAGACTTTGGGAAGCCTCTAAGTAGTACCCCCACCTTTGAAAATGCAGGTGTTGTTGTTTCTCTCTCTGGTAACTATGCATATGTGTAATGGTCAGACAGTTGGATCTGTCTGTTGAACTGTGATGTGGTTATTGTTTATGGCAGACAGTTGGAAGCCCTGCCTGTTGGTTTTTATTTCTCTGTATTTTCTCTGAAATTCAGGGTGCTGAGTTTTTCCGCTGAAGTAAGTGAATGATATATGTGCTTGATTAAAGTGATTGTTGACCCCTCTAAAATTGCCTTTCCTTGTAGAAATGCATATCTAAGAAGCTGTACAGCAGGCCCTCCTATGTACGTCGGGATGCTTGCTTTTATACTGCTGAAAGTGGAATGGGATACCATTGTATTTTGGAAGGAAAAACCATAAAAAAAAGTCTCCCTCACAACAAGGGACCTACGTCTTTGCTATACCTCTTTCCCCTTGCCTGACAATCTTTCCTTCTTGCCCTGCCTCCATTTTTGAGAATCCTTTCTATGCTTCCATGCTCAGAACTTATCAGGATAGAAATGGCCAGATTCTTATTTGATTGGCACCTCTGTGCCTGTGAACCCAATCAGACCCCCCTAAACAGATTCTTATGCCTTCTCATAAAACTTGAACTCACCAAACACTGGAGCTACCTGAGCTGCCCTTAGGTATTCAATCATTAATTAGCATTTATTAAGTATTAATTATGTGTCAGGCATGGTGCAACATAAAGACAAGTGCTGGGTATATAAAGAGAAAAAAATGCACAAAATAGTCCTTGTCCTCAAGAATATTACCTTCTCACTCAACAAAAGATAAGAAGAACCTAGGAAATTTGGTGAAATCTCAGTGAAGATTCATTACATTCTCAGAGCACACTCTCATCAGACTATTTTGGATTTTTTTCCTTCTAAAAAAGTTTTCTGCCAGTTCCTGGACACATTACTTGTTGTATCCCTTCCCTATATTTCCCTATTCTGAATAAGCCATTTTTTAACCCCAGGCCTGCTTCTTCATCTGTAAAATTAGGGGATTAGACTCAGGGATCCCTGAAGTCTCTTTCAGCTCCAAATCTATGACTCAATGATCATTTTGGAAGTTTATGTGGTCTAGTGAACTACTTTAATTTGGAAGTTTTATTGCTGACCCATGGGGGTGGGGTGGGGTAGTGGTTCAGCAGGTTAATGGAGTACCATTGCTTTGCTGGCTGTGTCTCCTTCCGTGTGGGCCTGGGTGTCCTTCCCTTAAACACCAAACAAAAGGGCTTGCTTCTTTGAGCATTTCTTGGCTTATCTGATTCTTCTGAAAATCTCACTGTTTTAGTTCCAGGAAGGCACCCTAAAAGCTGACTCAGAGGTAATGGGCTTCTTCCCCATTAGAACTGGTCATGCAGTCTATGAATATCTGTTGGCAAGTATATTTTAGCAAGGATTGTTGTCAGGCTCACGTGAAATAGCACTTTGCAAACAGTAAGGCACTATCTAAACATGAACTATGATCCTGATTAGAAAAATGATATGAATTGCCCATGGACACACATCCAGGAAATGTGGGGCTTGGGGTTCATACCCAGGTACCCTGACTGCAAGATCAAAGCATATAGCCAATTGCAATAGAAGTTCTTGTATGCTAAGGCTAAAATACATAGTCTGGGTGATGCTTCCACTTTGCTCCAAAATGTTTCATTTTGGTACTTTAGAAACACAGAATTTCGGCACAGGAAGGGGCGCTCCTTAGAGACCAACCAATAAATCAACATTTATTCACCACCAACATTTTTTAGTCCCTGTTTTAGACAAAAGTGAAACCATCCTGTTTCTTTCTCTCTTTCGTAAGTAATATATGAAAATGCATAAATATAATTATATAATAGTATATATAATATTTGATACATCTAAATATAGCATATGTATAAAACAAACATGTGTATTTATATGTAAGCATGTGTATACACATGTGTATATATATGCATATGTGCACATACACACGTGCATAGACATGCAAAACACATGTATGTGTGTAGAGAGAGACAGAGACAATAACACAGAGAGGGGGAGAGAGAGACAGACAGAGACAGACAGAGAGAAAGAGACAGGGAAGGAGGGAGAGAGAAGAGAGGGAAAGAAGCAGAAAGAGGAGAGAGGCAGAGAGGTAGAGAGGTGGAGCAGATGGAGTGGTAGGCTTGAATACAGGAAGACCTGAGTTCAAATGTGGTCTCAAATGCTTACTAGTTGTGCGATCCTGAACAAATCACTTAAACTTCATTTGCCTCAGTTTCCTGAACTATAAAATGGGGACAAAAATATACCTCACAGTATTGTGAGAATCAAACGAGATATTTGTAAAATGTTTAATATAATGCTTGGCACATACACAAGTGCTTATCATCACTCTTTCCTTTTCTATATAGATATCTCTAGAATAATGACAAGAAAACTCCTTGGTATCAATTTGAGATAAAAGTCAGTAAAAGGCTTTATTCTCTTCTTAGTTATCAGCTGAGGTAGGGAGAAGTATCATGTCACACAAAAGTGTGTGTCTGTGGAGCAAGTAGGCCCCTGAATACAAATCATTTCATCTAAGTACTTACAGTGCAGAGATAACACAGTGATTCACAACTGGTCAGCCACTGGCCTGGGAAGCAATCTATTGTGTTTCAGAGAAAGGGAGACAGAAACTTCTTTATGTGTTAGAATATCATTGGTCTTGGGGGGCATTTAATACAAGATAACTTTGGTTTGCCTTTTGCTTGACTTCCATCTTTTGGGGGGGAGGAAAAAAAGCAAAGGAAATAAATTTACTTGATAATTCTGTTGTATATTTGAATGGAATAACAAGTGCATAGTAGAAATGCAATTTCATTTATGATCATCTTTTTACTTTACTATGTTATGAAAATGCTTGTTTTATTCCATAAATTAAAAGTAAAATAAAGGTAATGAATAGGGGATAGAAGTAACTGTCCATTTACATTAAAAACTGGGTTTATTCTAAAATATTCATGGTGAGAAAGGGAAAATTCATTGTCTACTTTGCCTTGCCACCATAATATGTATATGAAGAATAGATACAGAAGGGTAACAACTTATTATTTGGGATGGTGGGGAGAGGGAGATACTAGGAACAGGTTGAATCAGGAATATTCTCATGTGGGAAGAAGAGTCTGAATTGAGTTATGAAAGAAACCAAGGAATCCAATAGATGTGTGTAAGTAAGGAGGAAGTGAATTTTTAATGATGGGGAGCAGCTAATTCAAAGTCTGGGAGGTAAAAGATGAAATGTTACATATGAAGAACAGTAAGAAGAGTAGTTGAGTTTTAGGTCGAATTTTTTGTTCGAGATTAGGTTGGATCATAGCATAGATAAAGGGGAATGCTGTTTAAAAAGTCTTGAAAGCAGGTTAGGGACTGGTTGTAGAAGGCTTTAAGTCAAGTCATAAAGCATGTATTAAGTGTTTGCCATGGGATGACACTGTTCAAAGCACTAGTGGTATAAATAAAGCAGAAACAAAGACTGACCATAAGAGGCTTACAGTCAAATGAGGAGAGAAAACATAGAAAAAGAAAATGAGAAGGGACTATGGAGAAGGTTTCTGTATGGAGGTATATTGAAGAAAGAAGTTCAAAGAGTCAGAACTCGAGTCTAGAGAGGAGTAAAGGCATGACCATGGCAGGTCTGGATACTTTCTTAAAATGGAAGTTCCAGCAGGAACTGATCAGTTAGAGGAAAGGTCCACAAACAGAGTATGAAGCCTAATGGGTCATGGTGGAGAAAGAAGTGCAAAGAGTCAGGAGTGAAGGCCAGTGAAGAATGAAAGAGATTGGAACGTATAAATTCCAAAAAAGAAAAGTATCTTTGATTCTTGAAATAATAGGAATTCCCTGAATCTTACTGAGATCAAAGTCATTGTCTTTTGTTCTACAAGTGCAGAAATTGAGACCCAAGAAAGGGGAAGCAAGGGCCTGTATTTCACAATTAGTTTCTTTCAGTTCCCTAGGGGCTCTCATCAAGAGCAGGTCTTCTCTTTTGTCAATGATAGTCATTTTGTCCAGCACACACAGGACGTGGCCCTAGATTCTACTCAGAGGGAACAGAGCCCAGTGGTCTTTGACAAATGATGGGACATATTATTGTAATGATGACATTAATTGGCCTCGATTGTCAGGCACATTTTAAGTGCCTAATGATCCATTGGATCATAAATAGGAAATGGTTGACATAATTTTTGCCTCTCTATTATAGGGATCGACTGTACTTTAAGATAACAGATTCTATCAGATGGAAGAATAATGAGGAGACTTTATTACACAGTCTGGTCCTTTGTCTGAAAACTGCACTGCCTTCACTGTGGGAGACCAGCTGACAGGAGAGAAATCACATTCATTAATTAATATTGTAACCTTTGTGGGAATGGGGGTAGTAGTGTTGGTGGCGTGATTGAAATAAAAAATAGGAAACAATATACATCAAAAAAGTAAAGAAATAGGCAACAACAATAGCAAAACACCTACCATTATGCTAGTAATACCAAAAAATAAAGAGCAAATTTAGTGAGTCCTAGATGGCCTTCAGTCACTAAAAGGCAGAAAGAAGCATGCTAGGAATGACAGCTTGAAAATACTTGAACACTGGTGTATCCAGGTTTGGTTTAAAAAATAAAAACAGCCCATAACAAATAAAAGAGAAAACAGTACTTGTCTGCCTACTCAGATTTCAGAATTCCTAAAATCTCAGGAAGAATATATTTTTTTAAAGTTTATTTATTTATTTTCAGTTTTCAACATTCATTTCCACATAATTTTGAGTTCCAAATTTTCTCCCCACCTCTCTCCCCCATAATGCCTTGCATTCTGGTTACCCCTTCCCTCAATATGCCTTCCCTTCTATCACACCTCTCATCCCTTTTTATCCCTTATCCCCATCTTCTCTTTACTTGTAGGGCAAGATAGATTTCTATACCCCATTACTTGTATTTCTTATTTCCCAGTTGCATGCAAAAACAATTCCCAACTTTACTTCCTAAAATTTTGAGTTCCAGCTTCTCTCCCTTTCTCCCTCCCCACCCATCCCCATTGAGAAGGCAAGCAATTCAATATAGGTTATATATGTGTAGCTTTGCAAAAGACTTCCATTATAGTCGTGTTGTGTAAGACTAACTATATTTCCTTACATTCTATTCTCCCCTCCCCATTTATTCTGTTCTCTCTTTTGACCTTGTCCCTCCCCAAAAGTGTTTACTTCTAATTACTCCCTCATTACATTTGCACTCCTTTCTATCATCCCCTCACCCCACTTCTCCCCTTCTACCTTACTTTTCTATAGTGTAAGGTAGATTTTCATATCAAATTGAATATGTTATTCCCTCCTTAAGCCAAATGTGGAGAGAGTAAGCTTTTCTTTTTCCCTCTCCCCTCCTCCCTTTTCTCCTCCATTGAAAAAGCTTTTTCTTGCCTCTTTTATGAGAGATAATTTGTCCCACTCCATTTCTCCCTTTCTCCTCTCAACATGTTCCTCTCTGACCCCTTAATTTTATATTTTTAGATATCATCCCTTCTTATTTATCTCACCCTGCACTCTCCATATATATATATGTATATACATATATACACACACACACATGTTTGTGTGTGTCTGTGTGTGCATGTGTGTGTATGTATGTAATTCCTCCAACCACCCCAAAACTGAGAAAAGTCTCAAGAGTTACAAATATTATCTTTCCATGTAAAGAGTTCAACTTTAGAAAGTCCCTTATGATTTATCTTTCCTGTTTACCTTTTCATGCTTCTCTTGATTCTTGTGTTTGAAAGTCAAATTTTTATTCAGTTCTAGTCTTTTCATCAACAGTGCTTGAAAGTCGTCTATTTCATTGAATGACCATTTTTTTCCTGAAGTATTATACTCAGATTTGCTGGGTAGGTGATTCTTGGTTTTAATCCTAGTTCCTTTGAATTCTGGAACATCATATTCCTTAATATAGAAGTTGCTAGATCTTGTGTTATCCTGATTGTATTTCCACAATACACAAATTGTTTCTTTCTAGCTGCTTGCAATATTATCTTGACCTGGGAACTCTGGAATTTGGGTACCATATTCCTAGGAGTTTCTCTTTTTGGATCTCTTTCAGGTGGCGTTAGCGGATTCTTTCAATATTTATTTTGCCCTCTGGTTCTAGAATATCAGGGCAGTTTTCCTTGATAATTTCATGAAATATGATGTTTAGGCTCATTTTTTGATAATGGCTTTCAGGTAGTCCCATAATTTTTAAATTGCCTCTCTCAGATCTGTTTCCAGGTCAGTTGTTTTTCCAATGAGATAATTCACATTGTCTTCTATTTTTTCATTCTTTTGGTTTTGTTTTGTAATTTCTTGGTTTCTCACAAAATCATTAGCTTCCATCTGCTCCATTCTAATTTTTAAAGAACTATTTTCTTCAGTGAGTTTTTGAACCTCCTTTTTCATTTGACTAATTCTGCTTTTTAAAGCATTCTTCTCCTCATTGACTTTTTGATCCTCTTTTGCCCGTTGAGTTAGTCTATTTTTAAAAATACTATTTTCTTCAGCAATTTTTTGGGTCTCCTTTAGTAGGCTATTGACTCGCTTTTCATGATTTTCTTGCATCGTTCTCATTTCCCTTCCCAATTTTCCTTCCACCTGTCTTACTTGATTTTCAAAATCTTTTTTGAGCTCTTCCATGGCCTGAGACTATTGCGTATTTATTTTGGAGGTTTTGTATGTAGAAGCTTTGTTCTTCCTCATCTGAAAGGATGGAAGAAAATACCTGTTCACCAAGCAAGTAACCTTCTATAGCCTTGTTTTTTTTCCCCGTTTTTGGGCATTTTCCCATCCAGTTACTTAACTTTTGAGTCTTTTGCCAAAAAGAGGGTATACTCTGAAGACTTGTAAGTTCTCAGTTCCTCCTAGGTGGAAAAATCAAGGGAGAGGAGTTTACTCCTCTCCTGGACTGCACACTAGTCTGGAAACAACAAAAAAACTTTTCTGTCCAGAATCTGAGAGTACAATTCCCTCTCCACAAAGGCCTTCAGCTCCACAAGGCCAGTGCTCTGCTCCTCCTCATCCCAGAGTTGTGCTGAGGGCTGAGATTCAGGTCAGTTGCTCAATTCCCCCTGGGGCTTTAGGAGGAGGGTTCCAAGAAAGCAGCTGCAGTGGCTGCTGCCAGTGGTCCAGACCATGTTCCCTTCTCCTGGGTAAAAGATCCCTCCCACTGACCTTTGAAGCTGTCTGTGGTGTTTGTGGGTTGAGCAATCTGGGGACAGCAGCTGCTGCTGATGGAGACCTGAAGCCTGTTCCAGGTGTTGTCCCTGCTACGCTGTGTGGCCCACACTGGGCTGCACTCTGCTCTCTGCCAGGTGTGATAGACCTTTCCTGTCAGCCTTCCAGGTTATCTTGGGCTGGAAATCTCTTTCACTCTGTAGTTTTGTGGTTTCTGCTGCTCTAGAATTTGTTTAGAGTCATTTTTTACAGCTATTTTATGAGTTATGTGGGGGAACTTCTTTCCCCCACAAAGGTCCATCTTTCTACTCTACCATCTTGAAGAATATTCTTTTTAAAAAAATAAATAATACAGTTTCTACTGGCTTCTGTGGGATGCCAAATGCAGTAGAAATAAAAACAAATCCCTGATCTCTGCCTTTACCACCCCTAAACCCCAACCACACTGTCCCATTATAGTATGTTGGTGATCATAGGTACTTAAATGCTATTCCAGTAGATCTCTAGGTCTCTAGACCTTACTGAGCTGGGATGAGCTTGGTGGTAATTTGAGTTTTTTGTCTAAGGACTTGCTTGACTACTTTTGGAGATGCTTTTCATCAGGTTAACCCCAGAGTGATTATTTTATTTAGTCACAGCACCCATCAAAAACCATCAATTAATAAATCAACTTACATTTATTAAGTGTTTAATACATTCAAGTACATTTACCACCTCAAAACTGGTCTCCCTCTTTTGGCTTTCTTATTTTTCTCAATTGAGGTTATTATTTTTAAGATCACTCAGACTTGAAAATTAGTGTTATCTCTAACTCCTTCCTAATGCCCTAAGTGCTGCATAATTTTAAATTAAGAATTCATGACTTCATGACTGTAGGTACCCCCTCCACTGATTCAGGTTTCTTTTCCTCTAAAACTTGGCAAATGATTACTGAGAGTTGTTATGAGAAAAATACTTATCGTCTTGTGGTAAACCAAGTCTCTTAACTTAACAAATTCTCAGGTGAAGTCAATCTATTGCTCATTCAGCACTTGAAATTTATCCAGCAAGGTGAGACCTGAAAGAATGGGTGTTCTTCTGGTTTCATCTCTGATAATCTTAGAGTTGCTTCTCCACTTGGATGAAATAATGTAGGCAAAGTTGTCAATGTTCCCCCATATTCCATCAATTAACAAATTCTACTTGTTCATAATATAATAGGGTACCACCTAAGGGACAGCAACTCCTTTGGAGGAAGAAAGGGGAGACATCCAAGATTTTACTATTTATTCTGGGAATTATTGTCCAGAGTACCTTGATGCAGCAGACAGAAGAGCAGTGTTGATAGAAAAAGTCTTCCTCTTATATACGAACAACCAAACCTTGCTTCCCAGTGACCTCTGTTGGTTATAGTAACATCTCTCACATCTACATCTTCCCATCAATTTGTATTGCTGCCTTTCTAATCTAGATACTTATTACCTTAATCATCAATTATGATAACCATTCTCTATCCTTTAGTTTTCAGCTTTTCATTCAGTCATATTTTCCTATCTTATCTCAATTTTAATCTTCTCTATCATTTCTCTCTCATCTATCTATCTATCCATCTATCATCTATCTAGTTTGTCCATCCTTCCATCCACCCATCCATCCATCCATCTATCCCTCTATCCATCCATCCATCCATCCATCTATCTAACTATCTATCTATCTATCTATCTATCTATCTATCTATCTATCTATCTATCTATCTATCTATCTATCTATCTATCTATCTATCTATCTATCTACCTACCTACCTACCTACCTATCTACCTACCTATCTACCTACCTATCTATCTATCTATCTATCTATCTATCTATCTATCTATCTATCTATCCATCTATCTAATTATTTGAGCCTAGATGTTTGTATTTTGCCTAGGCTAGAAGTGAAGCAGCTGCTCACTGACCAAATTCCACCACTACTAGACAAAGGAGCTTTGATTTTGTTAGTCTCCTGGCTTCCTTGCAATCTCAGCTAGAATTCCACATTCTACAAAGAAGTCTTTGCGAGTCCTCCCTAATTCCAGAGCCCTCCCTCTCTTCATACCTTTATTTTATTCTGTATGTATCTTCTTTATACACGAATGGTTGCATAATATTTCCCCCATTAGTTTGTAATCTCTTAGAGAAGGGGTTGCTATTATTATTATTTTACTTTTCTTTGTCTCTTCAGCACAGTGCCTTACACATAGCTGGTGTTTAATAAATGCTTGCTGACTTGAATTTCTGACATGGTTTGGTTCACTCCTCCTTGGGCAGCCTAGAGTAGGGTTCATAATTTTGGTGCCAGAATGAATGAGGACACCCAGTGGTGCAGCCTACTGCATCTAAGAACTCCAAAGCTCAATTGGTCCATCAGCTTCAGTTCATAACAGGGAGTTTTGACTAAGCAGCCTTTATAAAGCACCTTCGTTGTGCCAGGTAACATACTAGGTACCAGAGCAACAAAGACAAATATTAAAAATCTCTTATTGTCTGGGAGCTAGGAAATTATGGGCAGTTAGTGGGTAGAGTATTGGGCAGGGAATCAGAAAGCCCAGAATTGAAATTCAGCCTCAGACACTTACGAGCTGTGTGATCTTGGGCAATTCACTTAATCTCTATTTGCCTTAGTCACCTCATCTGTAAAGTGAGGATAATAATAGAATCTACATCTTGGTTGTGAGGATCAAATGAAATCAAAATTATGAACCACTTAGCCCAGTTCCTGATGCACAGTGGATCCTGTATAAATGTTAGTTGTTTGTAATAATAATCATTATTATTATTATTAACATCATCCTCATCTTTACCACCACCACCACCACCACATCATTATTTAAGATCATCTCTAGGCACATTAGGAACAAAATGAGTAATATGGAGAATGTCACTTTCTCAAAATACTTTAACAACTCCAGCAACTTTGGGTCAAATTCCCAAATTTTTATTTGGGAATATATATATACATCTCCTTTGTGACAGATACTGTACCTGTCACAGAGAATAAAAAAAGATAAAACCAAAATAATTTACATTCTACTGAGGGTGGAGTGGAGAGCAGCAAGGCTGATAAATAAATAATTTTTTTTCTTGTCTAGACCCATGATTTCATTGGTATCAGAAACTCCCCATGAGAAAATTTCTGTATTAAAGTAGATTAGTACTTACTTTGTAACTGTTAGTTTTATTTTTTTAGATTAATTACTTATTTTTAGCATTCATTAAAAAATTGAGTTCCAAATTCTCTCCCTTCCCCAATCATTAAGAAGGCAGGCAATATGATAGCAATTATATATGTGAAATCATGCAAAACATATTTCCATATTAGTTATATTTCCCCAAAAAAACAAGAAAAAGAAATTAAGAAAATTATTCTCCAATTTGTACTCAAAGTTCATCAGTTCTCACTCTGAAGGTGGTTAACATTTTTCTTCATGAGTCCTTTGGAGTTGTCTTGGATCACTGTATTGATCTAACAGTTAGTTTTAGTCAATTTTCAGAGCAATTGGAACTTAAATGACTTGCCCATAGTCACAATGGCCAGGTGTTGAGACTTGAACTGAGATCTTTCTGACTTTGAGATCATCTCTATAAACACTGCAGGACTGTGCAAAATAGATTATATGCATTGAAATTTCAGGAGGAGGGGGACACAAAGCATTAACAACTGGAGCAAGGAGGAAAAGGAAAGACTGTATGGAACTTAATATATGATTTGAGCCCTGAATGCAGAAAGAGTTGTAAGGTGAAAAGGAAGAAGGAGACTCAAAAATTGCTAGCTCTGGAAGGGACCTTAGGAGTCATCCTGGCTACCTTCTATAGACAATAATACCGAAGTCCTAAGAGATGAAATAATACACTTTTTAAGTGGTGAATGCAATAACTAGGACTAGAACACTTGTCAGGATAACATGAGGATTCATTTTCCTGATGTTCAAGGCTCTGATCATTTGGACTTCATTTAATTCATTTGGATTATTTGTGCCTAACCTGTGATGGAGCCTTCGGATCTTGTATTGGTCTGATCAACCACAGCTGGACACACTATAACTTGACTCCAATACAGTTATGCTGTTTTGGCCAGCAAATGAAGGACAACAACCAACCACTGACCAGTCAATCAAGATCAATGAACATGGATAGATACAGGGCTTAGAGCTTGGATCCATTATGTATTTATGATCTGTTTCATCTTGGACAGCTCATTTGTCTCTGCACATCAATCAATCAGTCAATTAATAAGTACCGATTTAGTACTAACTGTGCGATAAGTGCTGGGAATAAAGAGAAAACAAAAAGCAAAAACAACCCTTGCCTTTAAGGAGCTTACATTCTAAATGGAGAAATACCATACAATGGCAGTAGTTCTTTTCTTTGCAAAATGAGGAAGGGCTTAACTAGCTGGCCTTTAGAGTTCCAATGACTCCAAAGGGCATGATCCTTTGGTCTATTTGAGCTCTAAATCCTATGACATTTGACTTGTCTCTCACTTGTCTCCTATGATAGTCCTGAAAAAGACAAGGAAAAGGAAAGGCTTGACTTGTATGCTGCTCTCCAATTATTTTCATCTGTGAACATTGCTCCAGATCCAACAGCCATTCTAAGTTTTCAGAGCAGTACAACACAAACATCTGGCTTGAGCTCAGATTCTTTGAACTATTTCAGGTTTAATGTACTCTGTGTTTTGGTCAAGTTGTTCTATCTGTTATTTTGTAGACTCAGCTCTCCATTTCCTCCTACTTTGCTTTGAACAGGTTTTTCCCCATATCAGGAAAGTATTTCCTTCCTCAACATTGCCTTCTAAAAGAGCTAATAATTATAGAAGCTAACATTTGCATAGTACATCCAAATTTTCAAAACAATTTGTATATATCTGATTATTACAACAACCTTATGAGGATAGGTACAGATGAGACTGAGAGAGGAGAAGGTATTTGTTTAGGGTCATACAAATGTTAAGAGTCTGAATCAGGATTTGAATTTAGGTCTTCCTGATTCCAAGTCCAGGTGCTCTATCCATTTCTATACCACAAAGCTATCTTCAGTAGCCTTTAAGAACTCTTAATTTTCTTTGAGGCTCTGCTCAGTTATCATCTCCTATGGGGAAGTTTTCTTGGTCACTCCAGTTATTTCCCTGTTTAGCCAAATTTCAAGTTAACACTCAAATTATCTCATATTTATTGTGCTCAATTACATGCTCCATTATCTTATTAGATTGTAAGTTTTTTATGAGCTTTTGTTATCATTGTTCAATCATTTTTTAGTCATTTCTGCTTTTTGTGACCTCATTTGGGGTTTCCTTTGCAAAGGTGTTAGAGTGGTTTTCTATTTCCTCCTCTAGTTCACTTTATAGATAAGAAAACTGAGGCAAACAAGGTTAAGTGACTTGTCCAGGGTCGCACAGTCAGTAAGTATCTGAGGTTGGATCTGAATTAAGATCTTCCTGACTCTAGGCCTCAAACTCTATCCACTGAGCAACCTAGCTACCTTTGTGAGTAGAGACTGTTTTATTTTTCTCTTTGTATATCAAACACAGGAGTGTACTGGTAAGTGTTTAACAACCCAGCTCCAGGGGAAACAAATAGTATATACATTTTATTAAGTTTAACCTACTTTATTAACTTTTTCATAAGTCTAGACAATCAAGAAAACAATCATTCAAACCCTGATTTGTAATGGCTGCCAATTTCTCAGGTATAAATGCTAACACTGAAAATTTAACAATCAGCTTTCTCAAGCCTGTTACAGCTGGCACACCTTAGGAGCCCAAGCACCTTACACAGAACTGAACATGCAGCGACTGTTTTATTCTTTTTATTCTATTTATTGCTTGTTCAACTGGATTTAATGATCAAAGTTAAAAGTTTAAGAATACCTTCTTGCAACTGGCCCAAATATGGTGAACAACTCATGCTTTATACATGAACCCAGGTACTTGACTGTAATTAAATATTTGATTAATTATTAGAAGAATATAATTGTCTCTACAAAACTTGAAGGAAGTAAACAACCATTAAATAATGGATTTATTATTTTAATTATCAAATTGCTCCCCTTCTGTAGACTTGCTTTCCCATTGGAAAAAAAGCTTGGGAGTCAAATGCATCTAATTTTAAATAAACAGACAAAAATTAAACATCAAGGGCATGGATTATTTAAATCTCTCTTAGATCTGGAAATGTGGGAGTATTTCATCACTTTTATAATATCTTAGGGAAAGCCTTATGATGTGCAATACTTTATTTGAAGGTAAGGGGTTGTAGAGATATTTTTTAGCCATGGTTCAGAGGTGGGGAAAAATTGGACCACTCTTGGTTTCTGTTGTGAACATGTATTAAAGGATCACTAATTAGAGCCATCACACAAAACTTGCTCGTTACTGACTGAAATTCTCACTGGGTGAGAATCAAAATAAGCCACAGAAATCCCAAACAGGGAGAATCATGGGTTCATAGGATTTAAACTTGGAAAAGATCTTTGAATTATTTCAGTTCAATTCAACACACATTTATGAAGTATCCATTTTGTTCATTTATGTTAATAAAATGAAGCAGGGAATATGGAACCAGGTCTGAAGTCAGGAAGACTTATCTTCATGAGATCAAATCTAGCCTCAGACTCATAGGAGTTGTGTGACCGTGGGCAAGTCACTTATTCCTGTTGGTCTCAGTTTCCTCATCTGTAAAATGAGTTGGAGAAGGAAATGGGAAACCACTCCAATATCCTTGCCAAGAAAACCCCAAATGGGTTCATGATGATCCAGGCATGACTGAAATGACTAAACAACAATAACAGTTATGTTCAAGGAACAAAGCATTATGTTAAGTTCTGAAGCTACAGAGATTGAAAAAAAAAAATTCCTGACCTCAAAAAGTTTGTACTATCTTGGGAGATGTAAAATGAACACACATAAATAAATGGAAAGCAATTTCATGAGGAAGAGAAAATGATAACTGGGAAGAAGGGGGAAATTAGAAAATATCTAGTCAAGCAGGTGGCACCTGAACTATATTTTGGGGGAAACAAGGAAATATGAATTAGAGGAGATAGCACCATCTTGGCAAAGGCCTAGAGATGGGAAGTTATATAGGGGGAACAGCTATTGTTATATTGTTATATAGGGGGAACAGTTTGACTGGAATGGAGAATGTGGAAGGAAAGATTATAAACTGGAAATGTAGATGGCAGCCGTGTTGTGGAGAAGTATGAAAACAATCATTCTGACTATTTTATGGAGTGATAGAAATGGAGAGGGGGAAGGGAACATGCCCAAGACAATTCTGGAATGAATGTTACAGGCAAAATTTGAACCCAAGTCCTCTAACTTTAAATATGAAAGGAACAACATAACAATAATACAATAGTTTTCCTTTTATTATGAAACAATTTCTATTATACATACAACAACAGTTTTCCTTCCATTATCCAATGGTTCCTATCACACACACAACAGTTTTCCTTTTATTATACAATGATTTCCATCATACATACAACAACCATTTTCCTTCCATTATAGAATGATTTCTATCTCACACACACACACACACACACACACACACACAAGTGCCACTACCAACAACAGGCTTCCTTCTATTATACAATGATTCCTATCATACACACAACAGTTTTCCTTTTATTATACTATGATTTCTATCATATACACAACAACTATTTTCCTTTCAATATACAATTTCTATCACATACAACAATAACAACCCCAAACCACACACAGATAAATTGATTCCAGAGTTCTCCCACTTAGCCAAATCCTTTGGGAGAGAAGAATTCTCTGGGTTTTTAGCTGGGAAAACCTGTTCCCCACTCTTTTTTTAGTCAGGAGCCTTTCTGTAGAGGGAATGATAAGTCTCCCTTCATGTACTAGCCAGGAAGAGAAGCTGCAAGTAGAGATATGAGGCAGGGAGAGCAGTAGAGTCTCCAAATGGCTGCAGAGCAGCATTGAGAAGGATGAAACCTGAGGAAGGCAGAAACCCATTTACTTCGTCTACAGCCAACTGGTCCAGGACAAAGAAGAGTGATACCGATACGGAGGCAGCACCTAGCTTGTTATGAATGAGAAAGTAAGAACAACTTTCCTGAGTCAGTCACCTCTGGATGAGAGAATGTTGAATGCAATAAACTGCCTGGAACTCATTCAGCAGGAGTGTGGCAGACACCAGTCATGTTCAAGGGATTTTTCAGTTGCTGTAAACCCAAGATTCCTAACTTGGAAGCCTGACATTTTGTAATTGTCTGTTTTCCCCCCTCTTTACCTTGCTACTAGCATCAAACTATTGACTTAAATTTGAACTCCTGAACTCTGACCCTTGGACCCTGTGATTCTTATTTGTGAGTACCTCATGTGGCTGAGGCAGCTAGGTTGAGAGAGCTCTGAAGTCAAAGCCTGAAGTCAGACTCATCTTCTTGAGTTCAAATCCGACATCAGACTCTTACTTTCTATGTGACCCTGGGCAAATCCCTTAACCCCATTTGCCTCAGTTCCCTAATCTAGAAAATGAGCTGGAGAAGAAAATGGAAAACCATTCCAATATCTCTGCCAAGAAAACCCTAAATGGAGTCATGAAGAGTCAGACATGGCTGAAAAACTGAACAATGTATGGCTAACTACATCTTTTCCAGTCCCAGATGCACTGCACTTAATTCCTAGCCATCTTCTTACCAGCTGTCACACTCACAACACACACACACACACACACACACACACACACACATCTCTCCACCACTCTTATTTCTAGTTATGAATATGTAATTACACTAATACTACCATTGCAAAGGAAAAGGATATGCTAGTATATTCCCTGATAACTTCATTTTCCATCCCTATAACTTCCCCAACCAAACACACTTTTCTGATGCAGTCAAAAAACAAGCATCTATTAAATGCCTTCTGTGTACCAGGCATTGTGTGAGAATAAAGATGAAAAGAAAGCAATAATATGTGGGGTGGAGCCAAGATGGCAGAGTGAGAGCAACTACTCACCTAAACTCTAAGACAAACTCTTTCAGATGCCTCTATAAAGAGAATATGATCAAATTTTAGAGTGGCAGACTCCAATAGGAGACAGACCGTTGCAGATTTCCAGCCCAGGACAGACTGGATGATCAATAGGAAGGATCAATTGCACCCAGCTGGAGGAGCACACAGTGCACAGACAGTACCAGTGTGGTCCCCACCATGGCAGGGTTGAGCAGGAAGTCCCAGGAGGTCTGAGGCAGCAGCCACACTGCAGAACCTTGGCATATCAGCCCAGGATGGGAGTCCAGTGGAACCGAGCTAGAGAGAGCTGAGGAATCCCAGGCAACTGCAGCAGGTGCTATCAACACACAGATTAAATGTCTGTAAGTTACCTACTTGACCTTCCTGGAGCCAAGACAGTGATCTGTAAATGCTCTACCCCTCCCTTTGTTGACCTTGAAAAACCCATAAAATACTTCCCCAGGAAAACTCTTGGAACAGTGGGATCAGCAGAAGGGGAAAAGAGTCTCTTAGCCCATGAGACTAGGAAAATTGCAAAGGAGGATTCCTCTTGCAATGGCTAAAGGGGACCAGTCCAAGACCAAGTTGTCCCAGACAGCCCCACCTCGAGGAACCTGGGGGAGATCCTGAGTCCCAGAAGGGTAGAGCCCACAATCATCAACACCAGGACCCAAGTGCCTCAGCACAGTCAGGGTAATAGGGAAGACACTAGTGCAAAACTAATTCACCAGCCACTGAGTCTGCCTGTGCTCAGGAGAAGAGACTTCCTGTGACCAGATCACCCTCCCCCACACTTAATGCAGCTTGCTCCAGGGTAACTCTGTGGAAACTCAGAAAGACTTCACCTGGCTTCTGCTTTGGCACATCAGCCAGCTTAGTACCAGGTAAGCTACAGCATTCTAACCTCTAACTGAAAGAACCAGAGGCTACAATACATACAGCCTTAAGTTGTAAACACAGGAATGGTGAGACAAAGCCCTCTGCACCCCAGAAGCAGAGATCCACTTTAAAAGCCAGGAAAAGTGCAATCATCATGATGAAGAAGCAATCCAGAAAAGACAAGATCACAGAATCTTTCTATGAGGACAAGAAACAAAACATTAAAACCAAGGAGGGAAGCATTGAGACTGTACTTCCATCTGAAATTTCAGAAAGCAATATTAACTGGTCGCAAGTCCAAAGAGCATTCTTGGAAGAGCTCAAGAAGGATTTTAAAAGCCAAATTAGGGGAAAAGAGGAAAAACTGACCAATGATTTATAAAATATGAAAAAAGAAATCATGGAAGACTTTAAAGGAAAATTGGACTAATGGAAAAAGAATGAAACCTAACTGGGAAAATTGGACAAATGGAAAAGGAAGTACAAAAACTAACTGGAGAAAATAACTCCTTAAAAGGAACAATTAGACAAATGGAAAAGGAGATGCAAAAGTTAACTGAAGAAAAAAATTGATAAAAATTAGAATTGGGCAAGTAGAAGCTAATGACTCCATGTGACATCAAGAATCAGTCAAACAGAATCTAAAGAATAAAAAGACAGAAGAAAATGTAAAATATCTGACTGAAAAAACAACTGACCTAGAAAATAGATTCAGGAGAGAAAATTTAAGAATTATTGGCCTCCAAGAAGACCATGATAAAAAAAGAGCCTGGACAATATCTTTCAAGAAATAATCAAGGAAAACTGCCCAGAAGTTCTAGATCCAGAGGGCAAAATACCTATCAAAGGAATCCACCATTCACCTCCCAGAAGGGATCCCAAACTAAAAACATCGAGGAATATGGTTACCAAATTTCAGAACTATCAAGTGAAGGAGAAAATACTACAGGTAGCCAGAAAGAAACTATTCAAATATCGAGGGAGCGGGTATAAAGTAAATTATGTGATGATAAAAATGTGATTTTAAAAGTGCGAAGGGATTGGAACAGGAGATGTGAAAAAGAGGAGGCTGAAAAAGGTAAATTACATCACAGGAAGAGGCACAAAAATATATTACAACGGAGGGAAAGGGGGGAGGGAGATGAGCATTGTTTGAGATTTACTCTCATCTAATTTGGTTCAAAAAAGGAACAACAAACTCAGTTAAGTAGAAATCTAACTAGCTCTGCAGGCAGTAGGAGGGGAAGGCAGAAAGAAAAGAGAGAGGAGGCTAGAAGGGAGGGAAGAAGTAGTAAGGGAAAAGGGGAGTAAAAGGATGGGGGGGGCTGAAAGAAGGGAGGGAATACTGAGGGAATCAGTGGTCAAAAATTAAAACTCTATTGTGGAAGGGAAGAGAGAAGGGAGAACTAAAAGCATAAATGGGGGAAAGAGGATGGAGGGAAAAACACAGATAGTAACCATAATTCTGAATATGAATGGGATAAACTCTCTCATATAACAGAGACAGATAACAAAATGGACTAAAAACCATAGTTCAACAATATATTCTTTACAAGAAATACATTTGAAATGGGGGGATAAACACCGAAGAAAGGTAAAAGTTTGGAGCAGAATATATTAGCCTCCAACTGTTCCATTCTAATTTTTAAAGAACTATTTTGTTCAGTGAGCTTTTGAAACTCCTTTTCCACTTGGCTAATTCTTCTTTTTAAACCATTATTCTCCTCACTGACTTTTTGGAGCTCTTTTCCCAATGGAGTTAACCTATTTTTAAAGGTGTTATTTTCCTCAGCATTTTTTTGGTTCTCCTTTAGCAAGCTGCTGACTCACTTTTCAAGCTCTTCTATGGCTTGAACCCATTTCAAATTCATTCTGAAGGTCCTGGAGGCAGAAGCCTTAACTTCCTGTGACAGTATGCCTTGTTCTTCCTCAAGTGATAGGATGGAAGGAAATATCTGTTCACCAACAAAGTAACCTCCTATGGTATTATGTTTTTTCCTTTTTTGGGGCATTTTCCCAGGCACTTACTTGACTTCTGAATCCTTTGTTAAGAGGAGGGTCCTAGTGTTCCTCTTCCCACCATGGATGTGTTCAGGGCTGAGATCAGATCAACTGCTCAATTCCCCCAGGGGCTTTGGGTGGGGGCAGGGCCACCACTCAGGGTTGAGGATCAGATCAGTGCTCACTTTCCCCAGAGCCTTTAACCTGAGCTGCCTGGACAGTGGACCCAAGCTGCTTCCTATTTCTCTAATGAATACAGGTGCAAAATTTTTAAATGTTATTAGCAAAAAGAATATAACAACTTTTCAGTAGAATAATACATTATGACCAGGTAGGCTTTATACCAGGAATGAAGGGTTGGTTTAATATCAGGAAAACTATTAGCATTTTTTATCATATCAACAACAAAACTAACAGAAACCATATGACTTTCTTAATAGATGCAGAAAAGGTTTTTGACAAAATACAACACCTATTCCTACCGAAAACACTAGATAGCATAGGAGTAAGTGGAACTTTCCACAAAATAATGAGCAGTATGTATAAAACCATCAGCAAGCATTATATGCATTGGGGTAAGCTAGATGCATTTCCAATAAGATCAGGGATGAAACAAAGAAGTCCATTATCACCACTGTTTTTCAATATGTTAGAAGAACATATTGAACATAACAAGAAATGTTAGCTGTAGCAATAAGAGAAGAAAAAGAAATTTAAGAAATTAGAATAGCCAGAGAAGAAACTAAGTTATCAGTCTTTGTAGATGATATAATAATATACTTGGAGAATCCCAGAGAATCCAGTAAAAAACTACTTGAATTAATAAACAACTTTGGCAAAGTTTTAGGTTACAAAATAAACATTCATAAATTATCTGCATTTCTGTATATTACTAACAAAGTCCAAAAGCAAGAGATAGAATGAGAAATCCCATTTCAAGCTATGGTAGACCCTATAAAATATTTGGGAGTCTACTTGCCAAGACAAACCCAGGGACTATATGAACACAATTACAAACACTTTTTTCACAGATAAAGTCAGATCTAAGTAAGTGGAAAAACATCAGTTGCTCATGGGTAGGCCAAGGAAATATAATAAAAATGACAATTCTACCTAAATTAATTTACTTATTTAGTGCCATACCAATCAAACTAATTTGTCAAATTTATTGAGAATGGAAAAATCTATGATAAAACAAGTGATAGAGACCATTATGAAGTGCAAAATGGGTAATTTTTATTACATTAAATTGAAAAGTTTTTGCACAAACAAGCCCAGTGCAACCAAGATTAGGAGAGAAGCAAAAAACTTGGAAAGAAATTTTGCAACTGGTGCCTGCATTAAAGGCCTCATTTCTAAAATATATAGAGAACTGAGTCAAATGTACAAGAATACAAGTCATTCCCCAGTTGATAAATGGTCAAAGGGTATGAACAGGCAGATTTCAGAGGAAGAAATTAAAACTATCTATAATGATATGAAAAAGTGCTCTAAATCAGTACTGATTAGAGAGATGCAAATCAAAACAGCTCTGATGTGCTACAGGAAGATGACAAATATTGGAGAAGATGTGGGAGAATTGAAACACTAATTCATTGTTGGTGGAGGTGTGAACTGATCCAACCATTCTGGAGAGCAATTTGGAACTATGCCCAAAAGGCTACAAAAATGTGCATACCCTTTGACCCAGCAATATTGCTTCTAGGACTGTATCCCCAAGAGATCATAAAATTGGGAAAGATTCCCAAATGTACAAAAACTATTTATAACAGCTCTCTTTTTCGTGTCCAAAAACTGGATCTCAAGGGGATGCTCATCATTTGGGGAATGGCTGAAAAAGTTGTAGTATATGAATGTAATAGAATACTATTGTGCTATGAGAAAAAAAGGAACAGGAAGACTTCAGAGAGGCCTGGAAAGACTTACAGGAACTGATGCTGACTGAAAGTAGCAGAACTGGGAGAACTTTGTGTACAATAACAACCACAGTGTGCTTGGAATTTTTCTGGTAAACTTAGTCCTTCACAGCAATGCAAGGACCTAAAAAATTCCCAGTGGATTTGAGACAAAACACCTTCCATATCCAGAGAAAGAACTATGGAATTGGATTGGAGAATGAAGCAGACCATTTTCTTTTATATTATGTTTTGTTTTATGATTTCTCCCATTCATTTTAATTCTTCTATGCAACATGAGTAAAGTGAAAATGTATTTAATAGGAATATATGTGTAGAACCTATATAAGATTGCATGCTGTCTCGGGGAAGCGGGGGAGGGAGGGGAAAAAATCTAAGATATATGGAATGATTGTAGAACATTGAAAACAAATAAAATAATTTAAAAAAGAAAGTAATAATTCCTATTTTGAATGAGTTTGCATTTCATGGGTCTATAATAAATACATCTGTCTATCTATCTATCTATCCAACTATCTATGTATCTATCTATCTATGTATCTATATATCTTTCTATCATCTATCTATCTGTCTGTCTATCTATCTATCTATCTATCTATCTATCTATCTATCTATCTATCTATCTATCTATCTATCTACCTTTCTATCCACCTATCTGTCTGTCCGTCTATCTATCTATGAATCCATACCTATCTACATAAACAAGCACACATGCACATGTATATGAATATACATACACATACATGAATATAATCAATAGAAAATGAGCTTCTGGCCTCATTAGGCCTAGATGTACCTTTTGGGTTTCTTCTTATTCTAAGTTCTTGCCCCTGTGATCTCCAATGCTCCTACCAACTCTGACCTTTTGTGATCATTCAGTTGGCATTGGATTTAAGGAAGAATAGAGCTTGGGATCATAGCTAAGATTATACATTTATCATTCTGGCTATATCACCTGTCTGAGACAGCTTTGTGTACTCTTCTATTTTTATTCCAAAGTGGAAAAGTCCCTAGAAACATCCACATGTTCTCCTTTTCTAATAACTGTGATCACTTATTTTTGACAGGACATTATGGCAAACTTTGTAGTGGACCATCTGAGTGAGACAAAAATCATTACCTCTCTGATGATTGTCGTCATATACTATTTATTCTAATAGCTAAATAGTTCCTATGAATGATTTAATACAAGCAGACATAAAACATGTATATGTTTAGAAATCAGATTACTGGCTGACAAGCTCCATCGGATCATGGCTTCATTTCTTTGGCTGCTATGCAATTTCCATTTTAATGCCTTGGAAGGTGCTTATTGCAGGCTGACAGACAGCTGATGGGCTTTCCTAAGTCAGGGCATATTGAATACATTGTCACTGATTTCTGCAGTCTTCTATGGTGGGAGGTTAGACTGATACTGCAATGGAATGATTCAAGTATTTCAGATAGTTGGCTGAATTTTATAGGAATGATTCTCTTCTGTGGGAAGGAAAGGATAAATGTTCTTTAAGGAAAATGTAGCCAAGGCAAGATTATAGTTGATATCAACCTCATCTCAGATGTCACTGGAGAGAGGCTTAGATAAAATATTTGCTCCATTTAAATTGAGTCACTTCAAGAATCTCTAATATTATTGGTGTAAATACTCATGAAATTGATCATAGAGTGAGAGTTGAAATGTATATTCAGGTTTTTTTTAACCAAGCCATTTATGTTACATAGGAGGAAACTGAGGCCCAGAGAACTTAACTGAATGACCCAAAATCATACAGGTAGTAATTGACAGAGCCAGGATTTCATAAGATCATGGTGTCATTGATCTACAACTAGAAGTAACTTAGAGATCATCTAGTATAAATGCTTATTTTACAATTGAGGAAACTGAGGCCCACTAAAATTTAGGGAATTGTTCAAGGTCATAGAGGACTGAATGTCCAAAATTGAGATTTAAATCTAGTTCCTCTAATTGTTGATCCAGGACTCTTTTTATTCATTGCCTCTTCTTGCTCTTAAGAAAGATGACAATCACTTTACCAAATGGTAAATTTTCTTTGAGAGTTAATGTAAAAAAAATACTTTTGTAGATAACCTGATGAAGAGGACCTCCAAATTTAGGCAGTCTGGTCCTCAGACAATAGAAATATATTCCCTTCTTGGACAAATATTCAACTTTTCCAGTGTTGTCAAATCTACTAGCTCTGGCTGAAAAACATTTTATACAACTGAGGCAGTTTAAGGAAATTCTAAAGACATATTTTAGATTGGGACGACCCTGCCAGACTTTGTATTCCCCAAGCGTAGATAGATCTCCATGCTATAACAAGGCAACACAATGTAGGATTTAAATGACTTATTTTTTTCTTTTTAAATATTTTGTTTTTTCCACTTACATGTAAAAATTTTAGCTTTTTTTTTAAAATTGAGTTCCAAATTCCCTCCTCCCCACCCCTTTCTTCTAATTCAAAGGTGAGCAATTTGATATAAGTTAAAAATATGTAAAAATGTAAAATGTAAAAAATATGTTAAAATGATAAACATTTCCCTATCAGCCATAAATTATATACACTCCACCCAAAATAAAGAAACATAAAGTTAAAAAAACTTCTTGGATTTGCATTCAGACTTTCTGTATATGAAAATATTTTTAAATTATGAGTCCTTTGAAATTGCCTTAGATCATTATATCACTGAGAATAGCTAAGTCATTTATAGTTGATCATCATACAACATTGCTGTTACTATATACAATGCTCTCCAGGTTCATCTCACATCGCTTTGCATCAGTTCATGTAAGTTTTTCTAGTATTTTCTGAAACCATTTCTTATGGTATTCCAACACAATCATATACCACAACTTATTCAGTAATTCCCTAATTAAGGGTTATCTCCTCAGTTTCTAATTCTTTGCCACTGCAGAAAGACTGTCATACATATTTTTGTACATATAGGTCCTTTTCTTATTTATTTTTTGGGGGAAGGGAGTAATACAGACCTAGTAATTGTACTGCTGGCTCAAAGGATTTGCATATTTTTAAGGATTTTGGGGCATAGCTCCACATTGCTCTTCAGAATTGTTGCATCAGTTTACCACTCCAATAGCACATCAGTGTCCCGAAATTTCTATATCCCCTTTAAGATTTGTCATTTTCCTTTGCTGTCATATTAGCCAGCCTGATCAGTATGAGTTGGTACCTCATTTTAATTGGTATTTCCTAATAAATAGTGATTTAGAGCATTTTTTTCATATGACTATAGATAGCTTTGATTTCTTCATCTGAAAATTGCCTGTCCATATCCTTTGATTATTTGTCAATGGGAGAAAGACATGTTTTCTTATAAACTTGACCAAGTTCTCTCTATATTTGAGAAATAAGGTCTTTGTTTGAGAAACTTGCTGTAAAAGTATTTTCCCAGTTTTCTACTTTCCTTCTAATCTTGGTTGCATTGATTTGGTTTGCATAAACTTTTTAAAGAATTAATGTAATCAAAATTATCCATTTACATCCTGTTATGTTTTCTCTCTCTTATTTGGTCATAAAATCTCTCTCTCTCTCTCTCTCTCTCTCTCGCTATCTATAGCCATACCTATACCTAAGCAGAGGTGTGATCACTGCTCTCCTAGCCTATACACTGGTCAGTGAGTGACCACAAGCATGTTTTTCCACTCTGGACCTGTGGCCTGGGTCCCTACTTTTGCTAGTACATTTCCTTTGCCTTGGCCTATGTCTTGGACAATATCTTGGCAATGCAATAGAGTCTTATTTCCAGTTCCAACAAAGGGTCCCCTGTAATCTCCTTATTACCAGTTGTCCAACCCTTATTGTTTATGAGTTGAGTGTACCTGAAACTAGAGCTGAAGATTCAGTCACCCCCAAGGCCTGTTTCTGGCTTACCAGGGCACAGACTATGCTGGACTGTACTCCACTCTTATCCCAGTTAGACAGACCTTTCCTGCTAAGTTTCTAGGTTGTCTTGAGTTAGAAAATTATTTCACCATATCATTTTATTTTTTCTGTCATTTCACAATTTGTTTTGAGGTATTATTTTAATGTGAGAAGGGAAATTTGGAAAGGCTCATGTGAGTTCTTCCCTTTGCTCTTCCATCTTGACTCCACTTCCTATGACATCTCTTTACAAAAAAGCCTAGAAGACTGGAGCCAAGATAACAGTAGAAGCAGGGCCCTGCCACTGCTCTCCCCCCAAACCTCTCAAAATCCTGTAAAAATGACTCTAAATAAATTCTAGGGCAGCAGAAGTCACAAAATGACATACTGAAGCAAATTTCTAGCCCAACACAATCTGTAAAGTCAACAGGAAGGGGTTATCACACTAGGCTGGGAGCAGAGCATAGCTCAGTGTGGGCCATGCCAACCCAGAGGGAGCTGGAGCATGCCTTAGGGGACTAAATGCCTGGCTATTGTGGATTCCAAACTTTTCAATCCACAAATGCTAAAGACAGCCTCAAAGGTCAGTGAGAAGGGTCACCCATCTGGCTGAAAGGGGAGCATGATCCAGTCCCTGCTTCAGTCCCAGGGCAGATGCAGCCAATGCTGAAGCAGAGCTCCAATTAATAAATCTCAAAAGTCAAGTAATTGACTGGAAAAATGAGCAAAAGGAAGAAAAAGAAACAGACTATGGATTCTTATTTTCTCAGTATAGAAGCATTTTACTGCATCATTGGTAACAAGGAAAATCAAAACATACAGCTAGAAGAAAACAACAAAGCCAAAGTTCCTGCAACCAAAGCCTCTAAGAAAAATATGAATTGGTCTCAGGCCATGGAAGTGCTTTAAAAGAATTTTGAAAACCAAGTAAGAGAAATAGAGGAAAAAATGGGAAGAGAAATGAGAGTGATGCAAGAAAATCATGAAAAATGAATCAACAGCTTGCTAAAGGAAAACTCAAAAAATACCGAAGAAAATAACATTTTAAAATTAGACTAACCCAAATGGCAAAAGAGGTCCAAAAAGCCAATGAGAAGAATGTCTTAAAAAGCAGAATGGGCCAAATGGAAAAAGAGGTCAAAAAGCTCACTAAAAAATAATAATTCTTTACAAATTAGAATGGAGTAAATGAAAGTTAATGACTTTATGAAAAATGAAGAAATTATAAAACAAAACCAAGAGAATGAAGAAAATAGAAGACAATGTGAAGTGTCTCATTGGAAAAAACAACTGACCTGGAAAACAGATTCAGGAAAGATAATTAAAAAATTTTTTAACTACCTGAAAGCCAAGATCAAAAAAAGAGCCTGGACAATGTCTTTCAAGAAATTATCAAAGAAAACTTCCCTGATATTCTGGAACCAGAGGGTAAAATAGAAATGGAAAGAATCCACCAAATCTAGAATTTGTTTAGAGTCATTTTTACATGTATTTTATGGACTATGAGTGGAGAGTTAGAGCAGGTCCATCTTTCTACTCCTCCATCTTAGCTCCCCCCTCCCTCCCCAAGAAAAAGCTTTTTCAATGGAGCAGAAGAGCTCAGGTGAGAGGGAAAGAGTGAACCTTACTCTCATCAGATTTGACTTCAGGAGGGAATAAGATACACATTCAATTGGGTATGGAAGTTTATCTTATCCTACAGGAAAGCAGGAGGGAAGGGTATAAGAGAAGGGGACTAATAAAAGGGAAGGAAGATTGGGGAAAGGGGTAATCAGAAACAAATACTTGGGCAGAGGGAAAGATCAAAGGAGAGAACTGAATAAATAGAGGGTGGGACAGGACAGAGGGTAATAGAGTTAGTCTTTCACAATATCAGTGTTATAAAGGTGTTTCGAATGACCACACATTGTATAACCTTTGTCAAATTGCTTGCCTTCTCAATGAGGGTGGGTAGGGAGAGGGTAAGGGTGAGAATGTAGAACTCAAAGCTTTAAAAATGAATGTTAGAGGTTGTTTTTACATGCAACTAGGAAATATATATATATATACATGCATATATACACACATACATATGTACATACATATATACATGCCTGTATACATACAGGTATACATACATACAAACATATATATATATTTTTATATACACACACACACACACACACACATATATATATATATATATATATATATATATATATATAAGCAATGAGGTATAGAAATGTATCTTACCCTACAGGAAAATAGAAGGGAAGGGGATAAGGGGGGTGATAGAAAGGAGTGCAGATTGGAAGACAGAGCAATCAGGATACATGCTGTGCTGGACTGGAGGTAGGGGGGACATGTGGAAGTGAACGTTGAAAACTGAAAATAAATACATTTATATTTTTAAAAAGCCTGCAAAGGACATTATGTATTCAAATTGGCTTACTCTTTGATGACAGGGGCAAAGTCTTATTCAATTTCATGTATCTGGAATATTAATTTAAGGGAATATATTCCATTTAATAAGAAATGGTGAAACAGATGTTTTTGGAGAAACCTGGAAAGATTTGCTTGAAATGATACAGAGTGAAGGGAGCAACCTAACCAGAAGAATAATTTATATTACAACAAAAACATTGCAATGACAACTTAGAATCACTTATGAATCCTAATCAAGCCAATGAAAGTCATGATTCCAGAGGACTTACTGTGAAGGATGCTACCCATCTCTTGAAATATACAGGTTGAGATATAACTCTCTGGACATGGCCATGTAAAATTTTGCTTTCCTTGACTATACATATATACTTCTGAGGCAATTGGGGTTAAGTGACTTGCCCAGGGTCATATAACCAGTGTCTGAGGCTAGATTTGAACTCATGTCCTCCTGACTCCAGGGCCACTACTTTAACCACTGTGTCACAATGATTAATGACAGTTTATTGCTGTTGGCTTCCCTCTTTTTAGTGTGAAATGGTTTTATCATACAAAATCTTCCCAACCCTTCTGTGCATTTTTCCCTAAAATACAATTGGAATATTAATTCTCCTATACCTTGCTGGCTCACAGTAGAAGGATGACTGGCTATAGATCACTAATGCACATGATGCCATCTCCTTTCTTTGTACTTTTGAGCAGGACGTTGAATAATCCTGTTTTTTTAAATATTTGCTAAGTGCTCACTATGTTCCAGATACTCTGATAATAATAGCAATAGGTAACATTTATTTAGCACTTAATCTGTACTATTGTGTTATGTGCTTTACAATTATTATCTCTTTTGATCATCACAATAACCCAAACAGGTAGGTGCTATCCAACAGATGAGGAGACTGAGGCAAACAGACGTTGTGTGTGAGTTGCTCAGGGTCACACAGTGAGTAAGTGTCTGAGGTAGGATTTGAACTCAAGTCTTCCTAACTCCAGACCCTTAGTATATAATCCCTTCTCATCTCTGCTTCATAGAATCCCTAGTTTCCTTCAAATCACAGCTCAAATGAAGCTTTTCCCAATCTAAATCACTGGTGCTTCTCTTACCTCTGAAATACTTTGAGTGTAGTTTGTATATATTTTACTTATATTGATATAGGTTCATATTGTTTTCTCTGATAGAATGCAAACTTTTTAAGAGTTTCCATGTTGAGATGCATGATTGAGATTACTGAATTATTTTCTCTTTATCCTTTTCCTTAAAAAGCTTTTTTATAAAGAGTGACTTTCTGGGAGGAAGGAAGAAATAAGAAGAAATATAGAGATGTCAATAAAAATCTACTTAAATAATAAGGGCTTAGATAATCCTTAAATTTCCATCTAGTCCCAGATCCTCTGACTCCAGTGACTTTGAAGAGTTGTCTTACAAGAGGACTGTCTTTTAATAGAAGCAGCCTGGGTGGCTGAAGGTCATGTACAAACAGGTCTGATTTCACATTCTAATTTGTCCTGTTAAAATCTAAGCCCAGATCAAGCAACAGTTCCATCCCTTCTCATTACACTTCACTACACCTTTCAAGCAACTGGCATCAATTTAAGTCAGATTCCTCTCTGAACTACTGTTTTTGCCTCCCTTTCTCTCTGTCTACTTCAGTAAGATCAAAGGGACTCTTGTTTATTAAGAGTGGTGCAGAAGATTCTTGGGAAACACACAATCCTTTCTAATTGACTCTTTTTGGATTGTTTCACTCATCTTTCCCTTCTGGTTGTCTGAAGCTGAAGGCGTTTCAAACGATCACACATTGTGTAACCTTTGTCAAATTGCTTGCCTTCTCAGTGAGGGTGGGTAGGGAGAGGGTAAGGGTGAGAATGTAGAACTCAAAGCTTTAAAAATGAATGTTAGAGATTGTTTTTACATGCAGGTAGTGAGGCATTGGTGAGACCCTATCACTCATGCAGAAATTTGGAGTGATGAAGACTAAATTTTAAAAATATAATATATTAGTACTTCTCCCAGTCCATTTTCATTGGTTTGCAGGGTTTTAAGGCTTATTAGAATAAGATCTTTTAAATTTTCTTCAATTTAACTGCTTGGAGATGTGCTTGCGTGTATACAGGGGACTTAGAAACAGGAGAGGAGAAAGAGTACTAGTCCTTTATCATATGACCAAAGAATTAAAAGAATGGAAGTCTCCAATTGATCATTGAGATAGAACAAGAAGAGATCTTAGATGTTATGCAGTATAGGTCTTTCATGTTACTGATAAGAGAACTCAGTCACAGAAAAGTGAAGTCATATATTCAGTATCACACAAGAGATAATTGGCAAAGTCAGAATTCAAACTTACGTCTTCCCAAATCCAAACCCAAAGGTCTTTTCTATTAAAACCACACTGCTTTCTCAGCTTCTCTTATGTGTTTTGTTCCAGAAGAGGAGACAACTTCAACAACAAACAACAGAAAGCTAGCTAAAATCTCCATCTAAAGCCTTGTTGTGACATGGTAGTGACCCAGAATTTCCAAAGATGAATCCACTGGAGCATAATCTCTCATAAGCCCTAGGAAAACCTTCAAGTATCAATATAGCCAGTGAATGTATCCTCTGACTGCAAACATAGCTAATCTAAGAAAGGCTTATCAGAACCACACTGCCTTCTCAGATTGTCATATCTGTCCTTCCAGAAGGGAGACAATATCTACTTGATGGAATTTGGGGCCACAGCAACTTGTAAGTGTCATCTACTTAGTTGTAGAGGACTTGCTATCTGGATTGGTAGAGAGAATACCAACACATTTGAAGTCACAGATCCTTGAAGTATTAAAGATTTGTCCTTGACCCTCAGAGGGAAGAATAAGCAATGCCTGATGAAAGTTACAGAAAGTCAAAGTTTCCCATGCTTTTGGATAGGAGACTTTCTACAAATCAAAGTTATCACAAAGCAGAATGAACTTCCTTGGGAGAAAGTGGCTTCTTCATCAGTGGAGTTCTTCAAGAAAAGGGTCATATCCTCATTTTTCAAGGCCATTGTAGAAAGAATTCTCACTGACATATATTGTTATTGTCACTTGTCCTTCATTTTTGAAGAGGACCATGTCATCAGGAAGGTGATACCACTACTTGTAAGTGAATTGGATTTAAGTGAAGAATGGCTGTTCAAAATTACCAGCCTCACTTTCTCCTCTGAGCCATCTAAATCCAGTGGCAAAATATAGATCAGGACAACTGGAGATGACTTTGGATGCAGGGAGAAACCTTGACTTTTTAAGTTAAGGTTTTTCTCAGGTTTCAGTTTGGCTGAGGCAGTGCCCATTCAGTGATTTAGGATAGGTAAGAAAAGAGGCAAAGAATGACTGCTTTTACCTGGGAAAAACAAAATCTTAGAGGGGAAGAAACCCTTAGGGTTTCTGACCAAAACAGAAATAGTTGCTATTTACATTAGCTCGTAGCCCTCTGGGCCCAAACAATGACCAGGTGGGCCTACTGTTGGCCAATCAATAAGAAGCAAAATAATTTAGATTGAAGGTAGGGCCTATAAAACAAGAATCTAGTCCATAATACCCCAAAATTTCTTGAGAGGTTTCAATGATCACAATTTACATTCATTTGAGCAAAGTACCTGCAGGTAAGGTATTATACCTTATGTGGACAGGGGAGAGAGGAGAAAAGATGGGGAGGGGAAAAGAGGTTAGGGAAAGGAAAGAAAGAAGGAAAGAAGGAAGGAAGGAAGGAAGGAAGGAAGGAAGGAAGGAAGGAAGGAAGGAAGGAAGGAAAGACCTGTAGTTTCCATATGGAAATAGATGATTGGGTCCCCAGTGGGATAGCCTGGACTACTCACAGGTTGTTATTTGTCCTTTGTTCTGGAAGAGAACGCTGACATCAGAAAGGTGATGCCATGACTTACAAGTGAATTGCATCAAGTGAGGGAGGGTTGTGCAAAGTCACCAGCCTCACTTTCTTCTTTGGAGTCATCTGGGCCCAGTGGCAAGATACGGATCAGGAAGATTGGTGATATCCCTGGATGTAGTGGGAGACCTTTACCTTTTAAAGCTAAAGTCTTTCCCAGGTCTCAGTTTGTCTGAGGAAATGCCTACTCAGTGATTAAGGCTAGGAAAGAAATGAGGCAAAAATGCTCTCTTTTACTTAGTCAAAAATTTTTTAAATTTTTTTATACATATATGTTTAATGGCCTCCAACTTACCTTCCAAATGGATGTTGGGGATGCAAAGACAAAAAACAGTCTCCATCCTGAAAGTGCTTATATTCTGTCCTTTGGGGGTGGGATGATGATACAACAACAATAAAAACAGCTAACATCTATGTAGTAATGTAAGGTTGACAAAGTCATTTATCTCACTTAATCTTTAAAACAACTCTAAGAGGTAAATGTTACAATTATTTTCATTTTACAGAGGAAATAGAGGCAAACAGACGTCAAGCAACTTGACCAGGGTTACACAGCAAGCAATTCTCCAAGGCATGATTCAAACTCAGGTCATCCTACCTACATGTCTAACTTTCTGTCCATTACACCACATAATTGCCTTGAAGCAACAAATATGAAGTGTAAAGATGAGCAAAGTCATTTCAAGTGAGAAGTAATGCTAACATTTTGTGTGGGAAGCTGCAGGTAAGTTCTACTATGAAGGAAGCTGGGGATTCTTTGAAGCACAGGCGAGAAGGAAACACATTCTGAATGTTGGAGATGATTTACAAAAGAGCACAGACACTAGAGAGGGAATGTCAAATTCAGGAAAGACTGAGCAAGCGAGTTTGACTGCAACAGAGAAAATGTGAAGGAAAACAATTAGAAATGGCTAGAAAGATAGGTGAGAGCCAGGCTCTGAAAACACTTTCCATATCAGGTTGAGGTATTTTTATTACATATTAGAGGTAATAGGGAGTCATAGAAGATTATTGAATTGAGGGGGGCAGGTTATGGTCAAATCTAATCCTATGATGGTATATCTGTTTTTGTTCCACATGCCCCACTTAGGCTCCTAATTAAGTACGTGAGTGAAGAGTGCTAGCCTGAGAGATTCAAAGCATCTGCACATGTGCCAAGAGAAGGGGGGAAAATACATGCTCTTCCTTTGTGTGGCATGACCCATTGATCCCAGGCATTTATTTGTGGTTGATTAATATTTATGAAAGCTACCACTTGAAATGAAAAAAAATCCTTTGCTAAATTAATTGGACTGAAAAACACTTTCGTGGAGAAAGATAACAAACAGGGTCAGAGATCGCCTTTGTTCAGTCTGATGGAAATAACCCAGGCAGTTACAGATTTAGTGACGGCACATACTTTAAAGCATCTCAAAACTAAATAGCCTTTGAAAATAGATTTGTAATCTGGGTTTGGCAGTGAAGTTGTCATCTGGGAATAAGATGGGCTTGGAAATGGGAATCATCTCAGGTGTTCATTAAAGCTGACTGCTCTACAGCCAAGTGCCAAAAGGTTGCATCCCATCAGCATACAAGAAACTGCCTGTTTTGATTATCCTCCCCCAATGTTCATTGGTTGTATAAGTTGTCCAACCGCCATGACCCCCAAATATGAAATCATCATAATCTAGCTTGGGAAGCAAATTTTTATGGACATGACTAGTTTACCTTTTGTGAATCTTTGGTTACTGGGATCTGGCCTGTATGTATTCATGAAGGATAGTGGACCTTGTTGGATTTGCTTTACCCCAACCTTTAGATGCCCTTCTGTTGATTGTTCCAGTGACCTGTCTTGTTACTAGGCAGGCTAAGTCATGTAAATAAGTGAATGGAAACCAAAAATAAGCAAATGTTGGTGGAATGGAGGAACAATTTGGACTCTTCTGACCTCATTCACATTTTACTTTAAGTGAAATCAAAGTTAGAGTGAAGGAATTGATTTTGTACCAAGATTTGTTACAGGAACTCTTTGGTCTGTGCCCTGGATAAAATAAGATATGTATGTGAGGGAGTGAAGGCCAGATGCCTGGTATGGTACCCTCACTTTGTGTTCACAAAACATTGATTCAGATTTGATTTCTTCCACTTAGTAGCTGTGTAAACTCAGAGAAATCAGTTAATATCTCTTGGCCTCAATTTCCAACTGATTTCCCTGGCTTCCTTTAAGTCTTAACTAAAATCCCATCTTTTACAGAAACTCTTCCCCAATCTATCTTTAGTTCTCATGAAATTCCTCTGTAATTTCCTATTTATCCTGCATACATTTTGCTTTTTATTTATCTGTTTGCTGTTAAATCTCCAATTAGTACTTAGCATAGTGCTCAGCACACAGTAGGCATTTAATAAATGTTGACTGATTGATGAAATATCTCATTTTTAAAAAATGAGTGGCCTGACCAAGAGATAAGTGTTCAAAGGATATGAAGATGCTTCCACATAAGAGAATTATAAACTTAAGACACATAAAAGATTTTTTCAAATCACTAATAATGAGAGGGATGAAAATTGAAAAGATTTCTGATACTTCACACCTAGCAAACTGTCTAAGATGAAAAAAGAAGGGAATCCCCCATATTGGTAGGATCATGGGAAGACAGGAATACTAATGCATGTTGGTAGAGTAGCTGAGTGATTCAGTCTTCTGAATAGGAATTTGAAATCATGCAACTACGAAAAAGAAATTTGAATGCTCAATACCATTTGATCAAGATATTTCACTATTATTCATCTATCAATGAAAAAAATAAAGGCCTATATATATGGACAAATGTTCAGGGCACCAGTTTTTATATTAGTAAAATACTGGAAACAAAGTAAGATACCTGCCAATTTAGGAATGGGCAAACATAGTGTCAATCAGAATGTAATGGAATGTTTTGCTATTGTGGTTCAATGACTCCATGACTCCATTTAGGGTTTGTTTTTTTGACAAAGATACTGGGGCGGTTTGCCATTTCTTTCTCCAGATCATTTTACAGATAAGAAGATGAGGTAAACAAGTGAAGTGACTCATCCAGGGTCACCCAGCTAGTAAGGGTGTGAGGACCAATTTGAACTCAGGAAGATAAGTTTTCCTGACTTCAGGCCTGGAACTCTATGCACTGCATCACCTAGCTGCCCAAATAAAATATTGGAATAAAAGAAATAAATATAGTTGTCCTTCTTTCTGGAAGAGACCAAAATGACATCACCCTGATAAAGTGAAGTTTCAATATGTATGACTGTGGCTGATCAGGTCAAAACAAGCAAGGAATGCTCGACCATAGGCTGGCCACAGATAGTTCATATGAATATTTGGGGTGGATACTCCAGATTTGCACATCTTACATTTCCTTTGTGCTGTTTCAGTTCTGCTTTGCTCATAGAGCACAGCACCCCTTCTGATATGGGCACCCCATACTGAGTGGTCCTGTGCCAGTGTCTCCCATATCACACAATCAAATCCCAAGTTCTTGAGAGAGACCTTGAGAGTGTCCTTGTATCACTTCTGACCACCATGTGATCAACTGCCTCATGTGAGTTCTCCATAAAATAGTCTTTTTGGCAAATGTACATTTTACATTTGAACAACGTGGCCAGCCCATCAGAGTTGAGCTCTCTGAAACACAGTTTGAATGCTTGGCAGTTCAGTTAGAACAAGAACCTCAGTGTCTGGTACCTTATCCTGTCATGTGTTCCTCAGAATCGTCCTAAGACAGTTCAAATGGAAGTGATTCAGTTTCTCGGAATGGCACTGGTAGACTGTCCTTGCACAGGCATACAGCAATGAGATCAGCACAATGGCTCTGTAGACTTTCAGTTTGGTAGTCAGTCTAATACCTCTTCTTTCCCAAACTTTTCTTCAGAGCCTCCCAAACACTGAGCTAGGTCTGGCAATGCATAGATCACCTCATTGCCAATGTGTACATCCCTGGAAAGTACACTACCAAGGTAAGTGAGCTTATTATCCACAGCATTCAAAACTTCTCCATTTTTTTGTAACCAGTGGTTGCACATATGAATGGTGTGGTTGTGGCTGATGGAGCACCTGTGTTTTCTTAGTGGTTATTATTAGGCCAAAATTGGAAGAGGCAGCAGAGAATTGATCCATGCTTTGTTGCATGTCATCTTCAGAGGCTTCATTGAGTGCATAATCATCTGAAAACAGCAAATCATGGTCTTGACATGCAGCCTTTTCAAATTGAAGAACATACCATCAGCATGGTAGTTCACTTTGATGCTGTGTTCAGCCTCATTGAAAACACTTGACAACAAGGATGAAAACATCATGCTAAAAAGCATGGGAGCAAGCACACAGCCTTGTTTCATTCCATTGTTTACTGAGAAGAAACAAGAGCATTGTCCACTGTGCTGAACCCAGGAAAATATGCCATCATGAAATTCACGTACAATGCTGATGAACTGTGGGCAACCAAATTTTGACATAATTTTTCATAAGCCCTCATAAGTCAAAGACCTTGGTCAGATCTACAAAGATCTGTTGTATACAGACCTCTGTTCTGCTCCTGGCATTTCTCCTGGAGTTGTCAGTCAGCAAACATCATATTGACTGTTCTTTGGCCCTTTCTGAAGCCATACTGGCTTTCAGGTATATGACCATCTTCCAGGTGAAGAATCAGCCTATTAAAGAGGACTCTAGCAAGAATCTTGCCAGCAATGACTAAGAGAGAACCTCCTTCTGGTTCTCTGTGATTGTCTCAGGATGATTTATTCCCTTTATCTTTATAGAGATGGAGAATGGAGGCATCCTTGAACTCCTGGGGGATAACTTCCTCTTGCCACATAACCTGGCAAATTTCAGTCATCTTTTCTATGAGCAACCTTGTAAATCTCACCTGGAATAGAATCTGCACCAGATGCTTTGCCACATGAGAGGAGCCTAATGGCTCTCAAAACCTCTTCTTTAGTTAGAAGTTCAGGGAAGGTGAGATTGACTTCAACCTGACAAAAATGATCAGTGACCTCAGCATTGATTGATGATGGTCTGTTGAGAACACCATGGATGTGTTCAGCCTGTCTCTCTAGAATCATGTCCTTATGACTAATCAATGTGGCTCCATCAGCACTGAGTAGCTGTGATGCACCATAGGTTTTCGGTCCATAAATATCTTTCAGGGAATCATAAAAGCACTTTGGATTGTTACTATCAGCATAAAACTGAATTTCATCTGCCATCTTACTGAGCCAGGAATCCTGCATCTCTCTAACCTGACCTTCATTTGCCAGCCTTGTTTTACTCAAGGCTGCTATTTGGATGTGACATCTGTTGAGCTCTCTTGCAACAAGAGTAGTTCATCTTTCAAGTCTACTGGATGTTTTCTTGTCTATAAGTGTGTATACATTCCATTGTTGATGATGAGTGGAATCATCTTTGCAGATGTATTTCTACATTTTGTACTTTTTTTGTGTGTTTCAAACAGAGTAGGAATCCTCACCTCTTGTGGTAATCAGGCCAGGGTTGTGTAAGCAGACAATTTAAAGGGCACCTTTTCCAGCAAGATGAGCAGTACAATCCTTAAAAGGCTGCTCTGACACCCAGGGGGGTGCCAAGTCCTACTGCTGCTTTCAGTGAGAAATGACCCTGGGGCATGGGCCACCTATGAGTAGGGTCACGACTACAGCTCCCAGTGTATCTTCACTTGCTGTTTCATCACTTGCCCGTTGCCACAGGACTTTGAAGAACACTAGTAAAATTTTGTGATTTGTGCATAAATTAGATTCAAGTGAGGCAGAGTTGCACGAGGTAGTCAACCTCACTCTTTTCTCCAGAGTCATCATACTTCAGTGACAGGATGGAATCAAGATGACTAGTGATGGCTCAGGATGCAGTGGATGACTTTGACATCTTCAGTGTCTAATCAAGCTCTAAGAGCTCCACGTCACCTGTTTCAGCTGCCTTCATGGCTGTTGGAACAAATTGGTCTCATCCACCAGGGGAAATCTTCACATGATTGGGGTAGACACCTCCCTAACTCATCAACGTTTTTGAGACCCCTTGGTTAACCTCAACCTGGTTTGACCTGTCTGATGAAATGGTTTACCAGGATGTGGCTGCTGTAAGTGCTGCAGCTTCTTGGAGCCACAGGTGTGAGTTGGGTGGAACAGGTGGACACCAAAGATGAAAAGCACCTTTGAAAAGGGCTTGGCAGCCATCACACCAAAGGTATTGATCC